>NW_020664419.1:6668261-6965875 GCF_002925995.2 Terrapene triunguis
CGATTCCTGGGGGCGGGGCTTGCTGCAAGCCCCGCCCCCAGGAATCGGGCCCCGCTCTTGCTAAAGCCGGCCCTGTGTGTGAGATCACACATGGGCGATGTAATTACTGCAGCGACTGTATGCCGAGGTAACTTAGGTCGACTTAAGTTTAGCACAGACTGATCCCATGTGCTAAACTTAGTGCTTCCCAATTCTTTGCTGGAATTGCATAGACCCAATTTCCTTCAGACTCATACTTAACACAGCTCTTCCATGTTCTATGTTCTATCATTTCGCCTTGCAAATGAAGGAACAAAACACTTTAGGCACTTTCCTTGCCAGCATAACAACAATAGCCACCTGCTAGATCTCGAGGGTGTAAAGTATTTATAATCATGTATCCTACTCTGGAATTTCTTGCCTCTCACAAATGCCCTGTCTGCCAAGTGCTGTAGGGAGAGTGACACACCCAGGACCAGATCCTCATCTGGTGTAAAGCGTCAGAGCACCACTAAAGCTGATTTACACAACATGAGGGTCTGACCCAAGTTCAAATGCTGTTAGAACCACAGCAGAAAGAAGCAATGGAGGCCTAGCTTCCCTGCTGGACTGTCACAACGGAGAAAAATGTTTCTTTCACAGAAACATTGAGAAGCTGCTGGCACTAAATGGATTTGAAGCCGTATGTTCTGTCTCTTCAA
Organism: Terrapene triunguis; assembly: GCF_002925995.2. Classification (NCBI taxonomy): domain Eukaryota; kingdom Metazoa; phylum Chordata; order Testudines; family Emydidae; genus Terrapene; species Terrapene triunguis. Next base: position 6,668,942 of record NW_020664419.1, read on the forward strand.
AGACTGTGATACTTGGGAAAGAGAGCAAGACGGGGGGAACTGACTAGTTGGCACATAGTGAAAAGAAGAGCACAGGAGCAGAAAAAGAACTCGCACAGCTGGACCAGAAGCATGAGGTCACCTGTAAAAGCTGCCCAGCGGGGGTGAAATCCTGGTCCCATTGAAGTCAATGGGAGTTTGGGCAGCGATTTCAATGAGGCCGGGATTCCACTCCCATGTAGTGCAGAGGATTTCAAAAGCCTGCTACATTATTATGCAACAGAGAGTCCTGTGGCACCTTTAAGACTAACAGACGTATTGGAGCATAAGCTTTCGTGGGTGAATGCCCAAAAGGGCGCACTGGCCGTAGCCCCGGCTGTGGCCCTGCCCGCGCTCTGTCCTGAGCCCCTGCTCTCACTCGTTCTCTTCCCCACGAGACCCCGCCCTCCCTCTGCCTCTGCCCGTTCCCACTCCTCCCGCGTGGGAGCCGGGGGAGGAGGCGTGCCCAGGTGGTGAGTGGCTGGCCAAATGGCCCACTGGGGGAGGAGTGTGGGTGGGGCTTCGAGGGGAAGAGGCTGCATGGAGGTGGGCCTCGGGGCAGAGCCATGGTCTGGGCATGCCCAGCCTCCCCAAATGGAGGAGTCCCGTGCCACCCATGAAAAGACATCTCAGAAGAGTACTGAGTGTATTTTTAGCTATCTTCTCATGGGATTCAGCAGCTGGAAATGAGGAAAGCCAGCCCCATGCGACCTACCAACTCTCTGTGTGTTGCCAAACATCTGCAGAAGAGAAGAATGAGGAGGGATTTGATAGCTGCTTTCAACTACCTGAAAGGGGGTTCCAAAGAGGATGGAGCTAGACTGTTCTCAGTGGTACCAGATGACAGAACAAGGAGCAATGGTCTCAAGTTGCAGTGGGGGAGGTTTAGGTTGGATATTAGGAAAAACTTTTTCACTAGGAGGGTGGTGAAGCACTGGAATGGGTTGCCTAGGGAGGTGGTGGAATCTCCTTCCTTAGAGGTTTTTAAGGTCAGGCTTGACAAAGCCCTGGCTGGGATGATTTAGTTGGGAATTGGTCCTGCTTTGAGCAGGGGGTTGGACTAGATGACCTCCTGAGGTCCCTTCCAACCCTGATATTCTATGATTCTATGAACCACAGTTTGAGAACTCTGCTATAGAAGAGCAAGAGGAGGCACTTCCCCATCTCCAACATGCATTAGCACATGCCTCTCTTGCTAAGTGGACCTGATTATAGTTTAATAGACATCTTTGTAACTATCAGCCTTGATCAATAATGGATTGTTGCAAAGGCTACTGCCTGCTGACCCTGGTTGCTGATTAGCTCAATATTGTTAACATGGCTTTTACCAACCCAAGACGGCAGCAGCCATAAGAAAACCATTAGGACCTTTTGTTTTGAATGTTTTAATTACTATCTGTCTCTGTTGTGCATCATTCCTGCTGGGTCTATTCGCTGGGTGACAGAGTCTTTAGCCATGAATGACATTGTGTTTCCTCCTCGCTGTGGTTTTTGATGCCACCACAAAACAGTCTATGGTGTTGAGCTAAAGACAATATTATCAAGTTGGAGAACACAAAGCCGGAGGTGGTTTAAAAACGTGCGTTATGGTAGACCAGTTCAGGCAGAGGGAAGCTCCTTACCATACTGGAATCACACTGTCACAGACATTGTAACAACTGTCAATTCCCCACATCCCCCGCCCCGCCCAGATAGAGTGACCAGACAGAAAGTGTGAAAAACTGGGACAGGTGGTGGGGGGTAATAGGCGCCTATTTAAGAAAAAGCCCCAAATATCGTGACGTTCCCTATAAATTGGGACATCTTGGTCACGCTAGGCCTAGAACAGTCATTGTGGGGTAATTTATTTGACCACCAACACTGGCACTAACTTACTTACCAGACATACACCTAGTTTACCCAGTTATCCATAAGCAATTTGTCTTTGTCCATGCGTACCTGGGCAGGCCCTGCCTCTCTATTAGCTATTTTACAATAGACTTGCTTATATAATATATAATTATCCTATATCTTCCTTTAGAAGCCACAGCTTCAACTAAATCTAACCACCTCCCCTGAAAGCTAAAATCAAGTGCCTTTTAGTACATTGAATTACCTCCCCCAGGGCTTGTATGGCAAACATGCAGCTAACTAAATGAACACATGAGGGTGGGTTCTAAATAAAGACGAACAGGCTATTGAATGAGTGCAGGCCCAACTACATGTGTCCGGGAAAGCAGCTTTGCTAACAGACCCCTGAAATTCTGCTGCTGTGTGGTTTGGCCGAAAAACGCCTGTGTTGTCTCTTACGTTGGATGGAGAAAGCCAAAACCCATCCACCAGCCCCGCTTGCTGGAAACGGGGGATAAAGTGTTCAGCAAGCAATGTAATGCTGAGCCAGAGGATTAAGGCACTGAATGACCAGCCTGCCAAGAGTCGGTGTGAACTGCCCCAGTATTGTCTTGGATTGAGGGATTAACCTTTTACCACTAAAGGGTTTTATTTTCCTCCTGACGAGGGCTAAGCTTATGGGGCATTAGCATTTCTTGTTCATGCTATTATTCCAAACAGCATGGCCCGGGATTAACCCTGGGAGACCTGCTCCTAAACCCAGCCAGCTCCTTGCACTAAACAGACTCAAATCCCAGCCCCCTAGTTAGAGCAGAATTTAAAACACAAATACACAGGCTGGGGGGGGAAAGCTACTCCGAGTCTGCCCAGAGCATAGGGTCCATGGCGTCTTTCTGGAGTCCTCTCTGGATTGCCACAGAAGTAGCAAGTAGGAACTGTTTCACCGGTGCGCATTTCTCTAGTAATCAGGGCTTGGCGAGGCAGGGAGAAGGGGCCATTACAGCGAAATCCTGGATTCAATGTGCTGTGACAGTCCAGTGTTACGTGGAATTTTGGAACCAGAGAGGTTTCAGAGGCACATGCTGGTACCGATCTGCCTCTTTTCAAGGGCTGCATGTAGTTAAGGCTTTGTCTAAATATCATGGTTCAAACTCTCGAGACTAGGTTTACATCTGCTAAGTTAGTGCCAGTGTTGGCAGCCAAATAAATTAACCCCAGAAGACGGCTCTGGGCTGTACCCAGACATCTCATCAGCAGTCAGCGGAGCTAGCCAGGGAACCTGAGAAGGAGGTGGGATGGGCTGATTATATGTCACTCACCCATCTTAATTAAATGTCCCAACCCCAAGCCACATTGGACATGCCTCCAACCCAGCACTGCCCCTGCAGATTCGTACCAGCTTCCGCCCTTGTGCAGATCCCCCACCGCGGCATTTTAGCCTGTCTGGAAATGACGGGTGTCATTGCCTGATGGGGCATGGTTAAACCTGTGCTAGGTAAAGGTGCAGGCTCTCCATTTACTGGACAGGCCAGGGGGCTTTCAGCAGCGCTGGCCTCTCTGGCTAATCCTCACCTAGAAGGGGAGGAGACGAGATGAGGGGAAAGGAGGCAGCTATTTGGGAGGGTCGTGGTCCTACAGATCAAGCTGTGTCCTAGATTCTACGCTTCCCCAGACTTTGCCCCATTCACCCTCTCTTTCCGGTGGCTGCTGCCACTTGGCAGCTGTGGGAGCGGCACTCAGCTCTCCGAGACCGGGGTGAAATCCGGGCCCTATTGAAGTCAGTAGGAGATTTGCCATTGACTTCAGCGCAGAGGCAGATTAAGATTTATTGTGGCCCTGGGCACAAAGAACATTTGGGCCCCCCACATTCCTCTCACCATGCGGCCCCACCCCCCCTGCTCCTCCCCTTCCCCCCAAGGCCCCGCCCCCTAGCCTGACTGGAAGCCGGAGTCAAGCCATGGCAAGAGCTGCCCGGTGAGCCCCAGACCCTCCACCTACCCTGGGTGGCGTGATCAGGGGGCGGGGACATGGGCCAGGGGCTGCTCTCGGGCACCCCAGCCCCCAACCCAGGGCAGGTGGAGTGGGGCTTAGGCCAGCCCCGTGTGGGAGAAGTGGAGGGCTCAGGTGAGCAGCTCAGGCCAGCTCTGTAGGGTGGGGGGAGTGGGGCTCGGGCAAGCCCCGCGTGGCGTCCCATTTTCCCTGTAGGAAATATGCTCACCCTACCACAGCCTAGTGCCAGGGGCAAGAGGACGAGCAGGGGGTGGGGCCACAGTTCCAGCAGCGATGATCCCCCCACTTCTATACAGGCTCCAGCACTCCTACGGGGGTCCCCAAATTGCCTGGGGCCCCTGGGCACAGGCCCCCTGGGCCCGTGAGTTAATCCACCACTGTTTCAGTGAGGCCTGGATTTTGCTCAGGGTTTGAATGAGCCCAGCTCTGTAAGGTCTCCATCCTCTTCCTCTTCCTTCCAAATGCTGAGATGCCTCACGGGCCTCCTGGTGCCGGGGGCTTCCCACGGAATTTCTCCGTAGCCCTGGTAGCCAGGCTACCAGCCTAAGTGGTCATCATGGTAACCTCACAGCAAACCACTCTGCATCGCATAGCATCCCCTGGCTCACCTGTCTGAGCTTTGCTCCCACCATGGAGGCACTGCTGTCCAGCACGAACACAACGTTCTTCGGCAGCGGCGGGAGATCCTGGGGGGCGAAGTAATGCACGAAGTATCCGTTCAAGATCTGAGGGAGGGGGAGAAAGTCAAGGACACATGGCAGGTCACAATATTGTCAACCACACTCGTCACCAGGACACCTTTGCCCCCAGTGAAGTCAACAGTGAAGTCAGTGGGAGCAGGATTGGTCCTTAATTCTGAATAGCATCTTTCGTACCAATGACGTCACTAAACACTGAGCAGAGCTAGACGCTGCTGCATGGTGCAATGGGGAATCAGAGCGGAGGCAGAAAAGAATTAAGTGGTTCTGGTTGAATGGGGAAGAGAGATTTTCAGCTGAGATTTTAAAGGAGTCAGTGGCATGGAGGGAGACAGGGAGGCTGTTCCAGTTGGCAGGAGCCACAAAGAGGACAAGGTAGGGCTAAAGGAAGCAGGGAATGGTGGAGACAACTGAGGGCAAGGCCAGGCAGGGGTTAAAGACAAGGCAGGCGGCTTTGGACTGGCTCCTGAACAAATGGAGTTGTTTGAGGATGGACTGGACTGAAGGGCCAGGGGCAGCAGGCAGCTCTGCCCGGCAGGAGAAGCGGACGGGGCTGCGTGGGTGGTCTCAGCTGCTGGGACAAGGCTCTCTGTGTGTCTTGCTCCCCTGTTGCCACAGCTGCAGCAGCCCCCAACCGGCAGCTACCCACCTCCGCTGGGGAGGCCGACAGTGACTCTGTGAGTGGGGAGCCAAAGGCTGCATCCCGGCAGTGCTGAGTCCCCTGCCGGACAGAGCCCCCTCCTGAACCTGGCCTTTCAGTGCAACTCCAGGGCGTCTGCTTCCCCTGCTGGAAAAAGCCCAGGGAAAGTGGACAGGGCTGTGCCGAGGTCAGGAGGGGGCTGTGTCTGGCAGGGGCCCGGGTACTCACAGAGAGCAGCCTTCCCTGCTGACCCCAACCCTTCAGCATGGCCCCATTTGCTTCCCCTGGGCAGGTGGGTGCAAAACAGGCAGGGAGCTGGGTCCTGGCAGCCAAGACCACCCAACAGCTGCGAGAGAGGAAGGCTTCTTCAACTGCCAGGTGGTGAGTACCACCCTGCCCCTGGGGGTACCAAGCACCCCGCCTGCCCTGCCTCTGGCCCCCGTGAGTACCAGGCCCCCCTTCCCCTCCCCTGCCCCTGTGAGGGGGTCACACATGGGACATGAATCACCGAAGGGGGGGCTCCGCAAAAAAACATTTGGGAACCTCTGGTCTAGGTGAAAGAGGATGAAGGCTTGGACGTGGATTTCAAGCAGAAGTGGGAGCAAGTTGCCTCTAGGTGGTGCAGAACCACTTGCCATAATTCAAGGAGGACGCTGATAAGCTGGAAAGAGTTCAGAGAAGAGCCACAAAAATGACTAAAGGCTTAGAAACGGGCCTGGTAGTGGCAGACTCCAGGAACACCATCTCTTTAGCTTAAGAAAGGGAAGCTGAAAGGGTGACTTAACAGTCTCTGAGTACCAACACGAGGAATGAATATTCAATAATGGGCTCTTCAGTCTAGCAGAGAAAGGTCTAACACCATCCAATGGCTGGAAGTTGAAACTAGACAAATTCAGATGGAAATGAGGCATATATTTTTGACAGTGAGGGTAATTAATCACTGGAACAATTTCCCCAGGGTTGCGGCATCACTGGCAATATTTAAATCAAGAGTGGATGTTTTGTTAAAAGCTCTGCTCTCGGAATTCTTTCAGGGCAGTTCTCTGGTCTGTGTTATGCAGGAGGTCAGACTAGGTCAGGGGTCCCCAACGCAGTGCCCGCAGGTGCCATGGCGACCGCCTGGGCGTCTAAGTGCGCCGCGTACTGGCCGGCGGATGAGTATCCGCCGAAATGCCGCGTCATCCAGAGGCGACGCTTCTGGATGACGCTGCTTCTTGGTGGCATTTCGGCGGCGACGCCTATTGAGGTTGCCACTTGTCAGTGGCATTTCGGCAGATGCTCGTCCGCCGCCACGGTCCTCCGTGGCTCGTCGTCTGGCGCCCGCCAGACGAAAAAGGTTGGAGACCACTGGACTAGATGATCACAATGGTCCCTTCTGGCCTCGGAATCTGTGAATCTATTTAAAAATACGCATACACTGAACTTTGAAGTGCATCCGTGTGCTGAGACATTGTGCAGAGGCCGTGTGGCTGGCCACGTCCCCACTGAAGCCATCAAAATAGGACTTACGTAGGTCTTCACACAGGGGTGATTTTTCAGCCTATGTGAATAGCTGGTGGAGCTAAAAGGGATATTGTTCTTTGTGTGCCTGTTTAGAGCCACCAGCCATAGCCATCTGCGTTCTGTTCAGTAAATCTGTCATTTACTAATAGCTGCAGTTTGGCTAATGTGAAAAATTGCTAGGTATGTGGGTAGAGCTGCCGGGTGACTTTGATTTGACTGTTTTCTTATATGTAATTTTTCCATTGTCCCCTTTCACGTGAATCTTTAACGCTAAAAGATAAAGTGCATGCTTGGGCTCTGAGTTTTAGTTATCTATCATGTGGGATTTAACTAGTTCCCTGCGTGGACAAATGTTTTTATGTAGTAGTGAGAGTTCTCTTGTGTTGCTGTTGCATATCAGTGGTGTATGAAGAACACATACTCTGTGACAAGAGAAGCCAACGTGTGGTCCAATGAGCAGTGTAATGACTGCGCTCATCTTGATCATAGAGGTGTGGCTCTGGTAGACTACAAAGGCACGCAATGATCTGGAAGGAAGCTACTCAGCTAAAGATGGAGTATCACATACAGGGACTAGTTGCCTCCCCTGAGTCACATTCAAGATAAGGGGTGTCAGTGTTGCCAGCTGTGAGGATTGGCTCACAAGTCTCCCAAGAGCGGTTGTTTCTTAAAGGCTCAACTGCCAGAATCAGACTGCATTCGAATCTCAGTTTTCATGTCTTTTGAAAAAAGTAAGCTTCTAGCCTGTGAGCAAGGACACTCTAGACGCTGGGAAACCAAAAGGCAACAAAAGAGAACCCAACATTTGTTATTTAAAAGATATAATCTCATGATTTTTAAGCCAGTCTTGTGATTTTTTGGGGGAAGGGGTAATTAATCATCGGTGGGGTTGGCAGTACGACGGTGGCTGCAATCTGGTCAATGTTACACCACTTAGATGTGGCCATTAGGCTCCTACGAGCTGCAGAAATGACCCTCAATTGGGGAAAATTTGTTATGGAACGTGGGCATCCAACACTGTTCAGCTACCTCCGGCATAGTCGATAGCACAAGGAAGGTGAGGCATGCATACTGTACCTGCACATCCCCAACACTCAGCTCCCTGTTGACATCATATCGAATGATAAAATCCCCCAGAATGCCATTGCGGGCAATCTGGGTTTGTTGTACAACACTGGGACTGAAGGTCACTTTGGCTAACGTTTTCGTCTGGCCGATCACGGTAGATGGAGGCGGGGAGATGTCATCTGGTAGGGAAAACACAACCAGCGATATTACAGCTTTTCTATTTATGTCGGACAGATTCACCATGAGTCAGCGCAGTTCATGGGGAATTACCATGCCATGAGGTGTAATGAGCATTAGTGACTGTTCCATTATGAAATCAGGGAAGAGCAAAATAGCTGCAATAAAATAAGAATGACCCTTTCCCCTTGCAACTCTAACTGCACCCAGCCCTGAAACCTTATGGGGGGATGGACAGATTTAGTTAACTTCCCAGCCTTGGTGTTATTTTTGGGGGTGATCTTAAACCTGAAGGTTGGGTCTTCTCTGATTGACTGTTAAAGTACTCTTACCACTTTTTTTAAGAGAAGACGTTTGTCCCCAGGTCGTGGGCTAATGCCCTGCTGAGTGGGGCAGTTCTTTGCTTCCCTCTCTTAAAGGTAGCTGCATTTCAGTGAGATTGTACCTGTATAGGTTCCAAAGTACCCCAGCACCCTGCTATATGAATTGCAGATTGGTCAGAGTTTGGATCTAGTCTTGCATTTCCCCAAAATTCGGGTGTGCCTACATCCATTTTTAGTACATGTTGAAAACTTGGTGAAATTCTCAGCTGATGTCAATTGGCATAGGTCCGCTGATGTCAACCGGAGGTACTTATATGGCCACCATTACAATAGTATTTGAGCTCTTGCAATGTTTATTCTACCCCCCCGCCAAATGCAGGGAACTGCCATTATGCCCATTTTACAGATGGGAAACTGAGGCACAGAGAGGCCAAGTGTCTTGCCCAGGCTCACACAGGTAGTTTGTGACAGAGCAGAGAATTGAATCTGATCTCCGAAGTCCCAGGCTAGCACTTTAACCATGGGATCATCCTTCCTCTCTTACTGGCTGCTCCTGGAAGTGGAAGCACTGGGAGACATCCGCATGCAGGGAAAGCAGTGAACTCGTCCAATGGAAGAGGAAGGTCTCCCTTAGAACACTGAGAGAGTGCCCCTATTGCTCTCCATCTCATTCAGGAGCAACACGGACGGGTACCTCCATTCAGCCAACAGGGCCTGTCATGGAACAGCAAGAGGGAGCAGTAAAGGGAAGAGTAATGGAGGCAGGGAAGGGTTTCCTTTTAAGCTTCAAGAGGGTCTAGGAGGAATTTCTCTGATGCTCAGCTGGTGTAATCAGCATCGCTCCATGAGATCAATAGGGCGACACTGACCAATGCCAGCTGTGGATCAAGCACCTCCCTCTACACTTACAGGAATCTAACGCAGCGTTTCCAGAATCTAAAACAAACCCAGAAGCATTTCAAGACACCGGGGGTGAAATCCTGGCCCCGGGTCACCTCCTCTTTGAAGAAGATGCTTCCTGTCCACCTGTCCCGTTGAACCGGATTTGTGAAACTCAGGGTACATCTACACTGGAATAAAAGACCTGCGGCACGGCCGCGGCTGGCCGGGGTCAGCTGATTCAGGCTCCTGGGGCTCAGGCTGTGGGGATAAAAATTGCTGCATAGACGTTCGGGCTTAGGCTGGATCCCAGGCTCTGGGACCCTTCACCCTCATGGCAATTTTACAGTCCCGCAGCCTGCGCGCCACGAACCCGAGTCAGCTGAGGTGGGCTAGCCGCGGGCGTTTAGTTGCAGTGTAGACACACCCTAAGAGGACACTATGATGCAAATGAGGAAGTGTTAAAACTATTTAACAATTAGTCTTAATGAGTTTATAAGAGAATTACCCAGAGTCGTGACTTTGGGTACGTCTATACTTACCTCCGGGTTCGGCGGTAAGCAATCGATCTTCTGGGATCGATTTCGATCCAGGAAGTGCTCGCCGTCGACGCCGGTACTCCTGCTCCGCGAGAGGAGTAGGCGGAGTCGACGGGGGAGCCTGCCTGCCGCGTGTGGACCCGCGGTAAGTACCTTGTAGTTCGAACTAAGGTACTTCGACTTCAGCTACGTTATTCACGTAGCTGAAGTTGCGTATCTTAGTTCGAACTGGGGGGTTAGTGTGGACCAGCCCTTTGACTGTTTGGTGCTATGTACACTCTAGCTTTCTCCAGCCCCAGAAGAAAGCAAGAGGAGTCATAAATCAATATCTCTTCTATTGGATTTTATCTCCGTGTTGATTCCATTTGACTTATAAGGCTGCTCAGTAATGTGATGAATTGACTAGAGTAACATACACTCCTCAGATACAGTGTACCAGACGTGCTGGGATTGGCACTTCTTTTCATCCATCGTTTTCTCTCTTCAAAGATCTTGGTTAACTGACAACATGCGGGAACTGTCCAGAATTCATAACACTGGGTTAAAAGAACATTTGCATTTTCTGATTTACCTGGAGAGCTTCACCTTCGCCTCCCTGGGTTTTATCAGAGTTTGACAGGCAGCGCTAGCAATTAGTGAAATTGCATTGCCAGGTAGGCTGATATATTTCATAGATTCCGTGGCCAGAAGGGACCGTTGTGATCATCTAGTCTGACCTCCTGTAGGCCAGAGAACTTCCCTGAAATAATTCCCAGAGCAGATCTTTCCGAAAAACATCCACTCTTGATTTTAAAATGGTCAGTGATGGAGCATCCACCACGACCCTGAATAAATTGCTCCAATGGGTAATTACTCTCGCTGTTACAAATTTACACCTTATTTCCAGTCTGAATTTGTCTAGCTTTACCTTCCAGCCATTGGATCACGTTACATCTTTCTCTGCTGGATTGAAGAGCCCATTATCAAATATTTGTTCCCCACGTAAATACTTCATGGACTGTAATCGAGTCATCGTCTCTTTGTTAAGCTAAAGAAATTGAGCTCTTTGAGTCTATCGCTATAAGGTATGTCTTCTAATCCTTTAATCATTCTCATGGCTTTCCCCTGATCCCTTTGCAATTTGTCTGGTGCCGATTGTGGGCACCAGAAATGGACACAGGATTCCAGCAGCGGTCATACCAGTGCCAAATACAGAGGTGAAAAAACCTCTCTACTCCTACTTCAGTGTTAGTAAAATGCTCCAGATCACATTGGAAATGGAAGCGCCCTCTTTGTTCTCATCATATATCACAGGCAGTGGTTATGCCAGCGTCCCCTATGAGCTTCCCTCAAACAGAAATTTCAGGGGGCTCTTACCTGGACACAGGTAAGTACACCACCTGGTGTATCTAGGGATATGGATTCTAGCTCCAGCCTTACCACAAGCTTCCTGTATGACATTGGGCAAGTCAGATAGCCTCTCTGTGCCTCACTTTCCCCATCTGTTAAATGAGGATCATGACACCAAATCACTTTTGTAAAGTGCTTTGAGATCAAGAAGTGCTAGGTACAGCTTTGCAATTATCCAGCACCTTTCATCATCTCAAAGCACTTCACAAAGGTGGGTAAGTGTTATCCTCATTGTACAGATCATGACACACATTAGAGACCAGGAGAGAGGGGTTAGGTGTCTTTGCCAAGGTCACCTAGAGAGTCACCAACAGGGGCAGGAATGGTCAAGGAAGTGGCTTGGACTCTGCCCAGTCAATCTTTGTCCTTTCCACTGAGATCTCCAACAAACTAGCTAGTGCCCGTCGTGATGTGGAGACATGTCCAAATAAAAGAGACATAGCAAATACTGCCTGCTCCTTACTACCCTGGCCTCCATTTGAACTAGTGACCTAGAGGGGAAAGTCTGAGGTTATATTTAGGCGACCCCCAGTTTGAGAACCCCTGGTCTAATTTGACCTGCAGAACGAACGGCTTGCACGATCCAAGTGTTTGAGCTTCCACCTGCCTGGTTCATGCCCACAGTGAGCTAGGCACGAAGACAAATTGTTAGATTAACCCCCAGAATTCAACTGTCAGTGCAAATCGGGCCAACAAAAGCAAAACCGCCCCTGCTAAAATTGACCCCTTAACATCTGCCTTCATTTGATGTTACAGAGTGAAGTGCCCAAGCAATGAAGTGTAGAAGTGAGGCCAAATTCAAACTTGATCAGAGCTTGGGAGAGTCCAGATACAGAGCTCCAACCCAGAGCGCATCCTGAGCTTTAAAATGGGAGCGTCTAGGGAGGTGGAAGAAGAGCGGGGTAAAGCAAAGCCTCCCTGCAGTTCCAGGTTTTGAGCACCCGCTGTAAAATGGAAAGGAAACAGGGGTAACTACCACAGGGTCTGGTTTTACCTGGGAATGTGGGGTTACTGTACATGGCAGACAAAACATTCTCACCAAACTGCTTCATGGGGAGAGAAGGGTGCCAGATGTGGATTAGATGGGGCCTCAGCAGAAGGAATAGGGAATTCTGGGTTTAGACGTCATGTGGAAAGTGGCTATGTTTTGAAGTCATCTGAAAGAGCGGGGATTCCTGGCCTCAGCTTCCGCTGCACTGTTTTATCTGTGTTACAGTGGCAGAAAGGGAGCAGACACCTGCCCAGCTCAGGAAATCATTTCCCCAAACTCATGTGCTCTCTGGCTTCCTTTTGGAAAAAAACATAAACCCAGCTGGTTTGTGTGTCTGTGAGCCTGCTTACAAAGGAAACATGCTAGCGAGACCTGGCTTCCCTTTGTCAGTCAGAGAGGAAACCTAATCGGAATTCCCCAACAGCCTCTATCTTTATAACAAACCAAACCTAGGCCCTCTATCAAACTGTGGAGAAGTCTGGAGCTGAGTCTGACCTTTGTGGCTCAGATCCGTAGCCAGAAATACAACGTTCACCGTTGCCACTGCAACAACAAAGACTGTTGTGCTACTTCACAAATGTGAGAGTGGGGACTCTTGTCCTTCCTCAGCAGAGAGCACCTCTTCTCTGCGTGCCTTTAAGTCCCATCTGCATCCTGCTTTAAGTGCTTTATGGACACACGAGGATCTTGTTGTCTGGAACCACAGAGCCAGTGCACATCTAGCCAGGTGACAGGAATTTGACTCTTCCGAATGCATCCTGAAGATGCATCCTGAAGCATTCGGCACTTCAGAGATGTCTGAGGTTAATCTCTGACTGGGTGATGGCCAGATACGTTTTGATTGCTAGATCCATCTGGAAAATGTTCATTCGTTTCGTTCGTGCTCATAGTGCCAATCACTACAGCAGGTAGGCATTTCACTCACAAACATTCAATACCCAGACATTGCTGGTGGGGTTCAAATATTTCTGGTCATGGTTACAGAGGCAGAAGGAACCCAGCTTGATTTCATACCCCATGCTAAATCTTCAGGGTCAGCATTCGGTGGGGGGAAGGTAGAAGCTGCTCTTTGATTTGCAAGCTATGGCAGTTTGAATCACTGAGAATAAATCGGGAACCCCTGTGTCTCAGGGCAAAATGTTCAGAAAGCACCTAAATAACTTGGAAGCCTAAGTCACTTTGGAAAACGGAACTTGTGTGCTTCTGAAAATGTTACTCTCATTCACATTTATTCTGCTAATTTGGCCTTTCATTCAAGGATCTCAAAGCACTTTTTAAATTTTAATCAACACCTATGCGAGAAATACTGTAGGCCTCATTGTAGCTGTTTTACAGATGGGGACAGCCAAGCAGAGAGCCTACATGACTTGCTCAAGTTCAGAGAGGGCTAGATTGCACAGATTTTACACTGAGCCGCATCTCATCCCGGAGGTAATCTTACTGGTTTCAATATTGCCACTGGAGGAGTGAGGCACCGCTCAACACGAATAAGGGTGACAATCTAGACCACAAAAGTGAGTGAGTAGCAAGATGTATGAATAAAATCCAGGAGTCCTGAGTTCCAGTCCCCTCCTCTGGTCATGCCATTGAAAGTGATATCTCACTTACATAGGCTTTAATGGCCAGAGAAGACTTTTATAACAAGAGAACTGGATGGGTCCAACTTTCCTATTAAATGTTTTAAACCCTTTGCTGTGTTGCACAGAACGTTTGGTGCTCACAGAGTCACATTTGGTGCTCACAGAGTCACATTTGGATAGGCCACTCCAATACTGAGTTTTTCCATGTATCATTTCAATACAGGAACATGCGTGCTGGAACAGACAAAGGGTGTGTCTGCTCAGTTATCCTGTCTCTGGCCTTGATCAATGCCAGATGCTCTGGAGGAAAGCGTAACACCAGAAATGCATCTCACCATGCATTACTATCCCAAGGGGAAACATCCTTTCCTCACCTCAGCTAAGCTCAATCAAGGGGACTGACAACCTTTGTCATTTTCCCCTACCGACAGTGGCTGCAGATGCTCTGCCTGATCCAAAGCCTGATCCGAGGCTCACTGAACTCACTGGGCAACAGCAGCATTCAGGCCCAATCCTCGGGCCTCAGCTTTGATAGGAATAGGACTGAGACTTTTGTTTTATTCCATATTCACCCATTTCAGGCCAGATCCTCACACAGTGTAAATCACGGAATTCACTGGAGCCATATTGATTTACACCTGCTGAGGACCTGACCCTACTGTCACAGACCGGGACGTAGATGGTCAGCCCGAGTGGTCAGAGCAAGATTCAGGTCAGCAACAGAGACAAAGGTGGGGGTTGAGCCCAGGGTCAGAGCCAGAGGCAGGCATCAAGCCAAGAGGCAGAGCCAGAATCAGTAGCCAAGAGTGGGGTGTAGGAGCAGGGATCTGGAATAAGGCAGGAGACCAGGAACCAGGAGCAGGACAGGAAGGCATGAATTAGGAACAAAACAGGGCTTAGGAGTCAGGCTAACAGGAAGGGTCCAACGGAGCAGCCAGCCAGGGATTCACCTAGTTGTTCAGACAACTTCCCGTGCCTCCTTCTGGCTGAAGTAGTGAGTCTGAGCCAATCAGAGAGGCCGGACATCTCCTCCAATTGGAAGCTTTGTGGCCAGTGCCTCTTGTGAGCAAGGAGCCGCCAGCCCATGCTCCCTGCTGGTCCCAGCGAGACGCCAGGAGGCAGCTGTGGTCTGGGGATCCCCAGACCTGGGTTTGAGACCCATGATCCTTCAGGCTCATATCCTAGTGCAAGACCATCTCCCACTTGATGTTAGCCTGGAGTTTTTGCTACCGGGCAGTGGCTTCCAGGCAAAGTCATAGCATCCTATGGTCCATGCTGCCCATTTGCAAAAAAAAACAATAGGCTCTGAGCAGCCTATGGGGCAACGCTAGACCCCCAGCATTGCACCTGCTCTCTGCTGCTTTGGCAAAAGACCGACATTTCCCGTGTTCTGAAAGGCAGGATTTCCTGTCTGCTTTGGTCCGCTTGGATGGAAACACAAGTTACTTCAGCAGTTCCCAGGAGATCCGGAGCCAGGAAGGAGGCTTCTCAGATGCTGAACGTCGCATCTGATTCAAAGCCTGATTCAAAGCCCATCCAAGTCATTTGAAAGACTCCCATTGACTTTAGTGGGCTTTGGATCAGGCCCTAATTTCAACAGGATTCAAAGTTTTCTTTAGCCGTTTAGACATGCACGTACACATATGCTGGCTTAAAGCCACAAAAGCCAGGGACCTCTGAAGGCAGGCTGAATTCCCACCGTTATAGCTCCTGAAAATCCTTAATGGTCATTGCTATTATACTGCATCCCCGCCCTATTGGGGCTGGAGACTGCCAAATAGTTAGAGAGTCGAAATGCAGAAAGCAGCTACCTAGCACTGAACTGCAGCCACCTCTGGGGCGGAATGTGCCAACCACACTGCACCACAGTGGCTCAGAGGGGAAGTAAGGAATAATGTTTCTAAATGAAATGGCACTGAAATATGAAATCCACACTGGCATATGGCCAGGCCACCAGGGTTCAGACCGCTCCCTACCTTGTGAGAAGTGCCCTATGGTCTTCAATGGTTGTGGAAGGTCCAGGCCTCAGTTTTATGACTCCACCAAAAGGTGGCTCCCTCCGCAGCTCAGTGTCACCTAATGCAACACGGGGATACTGATTTATGGCCGATTCTGAGGGAAGAGTCTAGTCTACTGAACAATCAACACCATCAGCAGCCTGGGATTTCACTGGAGATCTTCCATCCCATCTACAGTGACCAGATGTCCCAATTTTATAGGGACAGTCCCGTTTTTTGGGTCTTTTTCTTATATAGGATTCTATTATCCCCCACCCATTGTCCCGATTTTCCACACCTAATCCCATCCATGTGTAACCCATGCCTGCTTGGGGTGGCACTCTGTCTCCCTCCAGTGGTGACAAGACCAGCTAAAGATTGATGAGCCTGCTACAGGCTTGGTTAAGAGAAAGGTGTCTTTTAGCTCAGACAGTAGACGAGGCTCCCGCATTAGATCCCAGGTTCGATCCCGGCTGCCGACGACCAGGATCTGTCGGCATTACACATGTACTAACCAGGCCCAGCCCAGTTCACAAGAGGCAACGCAATCACCGCTGTAGGCCACACACTCTATTCACCTATGACTTTCTTGATGCCTCTCTGCTTGCTGTTTTGGAGCGGCAGCACCTCCAGAGAACTGATGCCCGAGTTCTCTAGGATGTTCACCTCCACGCGTAACCTGCCCACGAGCTGCTGGGGCCGGATGCTGACAGTATACTCATACTTTCCCAGGCGTCTTTGCAAGAGCTCTTCGTAATGCAGCGTGAAGATGGCATGGGTCTTGCGTGGAATAGTGCCAGAGGCTTTGAAAGTCTCCATTCCATTCTCCCTGCAAGGGAAATTCAAAGAGACCTTCACATGCTGTTTTTACATCATGAGCCACACCCTGAAGTTAACGGTTTCCTGAGGCTGGGTCCCTTGTGTCAGCAGCTAGTGTTCCCCGTTAAATGAGGATGCAAAGACAGGCAACAGAAATACTCAGGGGTACATAAACAGCAGGCTTCCAGAGGAGGAGAGATTTTAAAAGGCTCTTATTACTAAGCTTGGATAGGAGTCTGACAGATGCATAAAAAAGGAATGAAGTTCAGAGCAGAGAGAGGGAGAATAAGGGTGGTCCAGTGGTTAGAAAACTAGGCTGGGACTCATGAGACCCCAGGTCAATTCCCTGCTTTGTCACAGACTTCCTATGTGACCTTCAGCAAGTCACTTAGTCTCTCTGTACCTCATCTGTAAAATGGGAATAACAGCACAGTCCTGCCTCCAAAGGCTGTTGTGAGATGTTCAGGTCCAATGGTAGTGGGGGCTGTATAAGTCCCTATGTTAGACTAGATATATCTCAGGCCCTATCACAGGGAAATAAAAAGGCCTCGCAGTAGGAAGAAAGGAAATACCTCTTAATGGTATAAAGAGGTAACATCAGAATTCTGCCCAAAATGACAGCCAGAGGAAACAATACTCACCCACCATCTGTGGGACTAGAATGTTTATTGTCCCTCTCTTTGTCCTCATTGCTGGTTTTCTTTACTTTCGCAGTGACTTCCCCGTGGTAAATCCTGTCTCCGATGATCCTGTAGGGTTAAGAGACGTCAGCCTTACAGATCCACAGTCACGGAGACAAATCCGGACGTGGGGCTCGTCCTAGCGCACTGACAATGCCTGGGCATGTTTTTGTGCTGGACATAGGCTAAAGGGCCAAGTGCTCTGTGGGCATAACTCCACTAAAGCCAACCAGGTTATGGCCTCAGAGAATCCCACCCAGCAGCTGTCAGCCCGGGGCACAGGGACTGCAGCTGTCAAAGGCAGCAACAGCAGATGTAAGCAACACAGTGTCTACATGGACACTGCATCAACCCAACTACGCCGATCTAAGCACTATGCCTCTCGGGGAGGTGGAGTTATTAGGTCTGCGTAGCGGGCGAGTTAAATCAATGGGAGGACATTGTAGTGTAGACGCTTACACAGGTCAATTTAAGCTGCCTCATGTCGACCTAACTCTGTTGTGTAGACCAGGCCTTACTGTTTCCTCTTCACATCTATGATTTTTCTATCAAATAAAACTTTTTGTTTATTTTTATCCCCAGCAGGTCTCTGCTGTGCAAACTGCATGGAGTATGTGTGCCACAGTGTAGTGATAATTGGGGGCAGATTTCACTCGTTTGGGGGTGACGAACCAGAGAGGAAAAGTCCGAGTGTCAGGTAGTTAAGTCCTCAGGGAGATGGATTTGGGGGGGACTCGAGACCAGAAGGGGTAGCTGAAATCACCCTGCAAGGAGTACCTAGGGTGGTGGAAACCAGGGTCGAGACCTTTATGCTTATAGGCTGTAGCAGCATAGCACAATGGCACCCAAAGTCACAAAGGAGGTGGTGATAGAACCCCTTACTCGTCTGGGTAGTCCCCAAACGTCAGTTACCATCCCTTTTCTGCAGCTCAGCATGTCATTCCAAGTGAATAAAGGACAACAGTAGGGGAAGCAGGGGACAAAGCTATTTACAAGGGACACCTACCTCCAGCATTTTATTCATGGGAACAAATCCTACCTTTGTATCAGTGTATATCAATCTCTGTTTTGCTATTGCTTGCAAACAGACTTCCATCTCATAGGGCTTGTCTACACTACCACACAGGGTCAATCTAAGATACGCAACTTCAGCTACGTGAATAGCATAGCTGAAGTCAACGTACTTAGATCTACTTACCGCGGTGTCTTCACTGCAGTAAGTCAACAGCTGACACTCTCCCATCAACTCCGCTTGCGTTCCTCGTTCTGGTGGAGTACCGGAGTCGACGGAAGAGTGCTCAGCCGTTGATTTATCTCGTCTATACTAGTTGATTTATCGCATCTATACTAGATGCGATAAATCAACCCCTGCTGGATTGATCACTGCCCACCAATCTGATATGACTAAGGTCAGAAGGGATCATCATGATCATCTGGTTTGACCTCCTGCACATTGCAGGCCACAGAATCTCACCCACCCACTCCTGTAATAGACCCCTACCTCTGGCTGAGCTACTGAAGTCCTCAGATCATGATTTAAAGGCTTCAAATTACAGATCTAATGAAACGCTTCTGTCAGGGTTCCCACGCACTCTGAACTCTGGGGTACAGATGTGGGGACCCTCATGAAAGACCCCCTAAGCTTATATTCCACCAGCTTAGGTTAAAAACTTCCCCAAGGCACAAATTCCTTGTCCTTGGACAGTATTGCTGCCACCACCCAGTGATTGAGACAAAGATTCAGGAAAAGGACCACTTGGAATTCCTGTTTCCCCAAAATATCCCCTCAAACCCCTTCACCCCCTTTCCTGGGGAGGTTTGAGAATAATCTACCAACCAAATAGGTAAACAAGGTGAACACAGACCAGACCCTTGGGTTTTTAGGACACTAAAAACCAATCAGGTTCTTAAAAACAGAACTTTATTATAAAGAAAAAAGTAAAAGAAGCACGTCTGTAAAATCAGAATGGAAGGTAATTTTACAGGGTAATAAGATTTAAAACACAGAGGATTCCGCTCTAGGCAAAACTTTGAAGTTACCAAAAACAGGAATAAACCTCCCTCTTAGCACAGGGAAAATTCACAAGCTAAAACAAAAGTTTAATCTAACGCATTTCCTTGCTATTACTTACAATTTGTAATCTTAGATGCTTATTCCAGGTAGGGTTTTAGGAGATGGTTTTTCCTGCCCTGGTCATTCTCTGTCCCAGAGTGAACAACAAATAGAGCACAAACAAAAACCTCCCTCCACAGATTTGAAAGGATCTTCTTCCCCTATTGGTCCTTTTGGTCAGGTGCCAACCAGGTTATTTGAGCTTCTTAACCCCTTATAGGTAAAGGAGGGATTTTATGCTACCCTTAGCTGTATGTTTATGACAGTTTCTTACTAGGAATGGGTCCTAGGACATTTGATACCAGTGAAGAAATATTCCTTAGACTACCCCATGGGTGGTAACCCTGCTGTGGACAAGCAGTATGGAGCCCACCTGGAAGTCTCCCTGTAACACAGGCAGCCTCCAAAGTGCCCCACTAGGCAAAGGTCATTTTGTGGCACCCTGTCTGGTCCCCCTCTTCAAGGCCCTTTAAGAACTCACATTTCAAAGGTGATTCAAACAATCCCCACAAGGGGTCCCATGTAGTTACTTCTCTGATACAAAACAGGCGCTCTAGGCCCCAAGCAGTTCAGTGTCTTGATCAACCCAAAATAATACAAATCTCAAATTTACACAGTCGTCATCCCAGCTGGCCTTTACAGCCACTGCCCTACTTAGATAGGGGTCTGGCCCCCCTGCCTGGACAGCTTTCTCCCACTCTCTCCTGCTTCTTCAGCTTTCTTTTTTCCCTGTTGACTCAGGGCACTGCAGGAGCCTCCTTGCCCCCGGCAGTTCCTACAAACCTCAGAACACTTTCCTGGGCTTCCCCCCTGTACTGCAACTTCCCGCTTTTTTTTTTTTATCCTGGGAGCACCTGACAGATGTGGCTTATCCTGTCTCTAGGGCTGGTTTAGCCCCAAGCTCTCCAGCTATGGGGCAAACCACCCCGTTAAACGCTCCAAGAAAGCCTGTTCTCCGGAGATTTCCATTCACTCTGGCAGGATCCAGAGATGAGGTTCTAATTTGGGGATGCTTGTCAGAACCAGACCTACCAGCAGGCCTTCAGCATGAGGGAAGCAAATACATTCGTGGAGCCCTGATCTTCTGGGGTATCGGCATCCCTCCAATGCTGTTGGACTTATGGCCCAGCCTGAGCCCAGCAGGGCCAGAGGAGGGGGACAAGTCACCACACACCCTCTCATCCCGCAGCGAGACAAGAAGGGACGGAAACTCATGGAGACGCAAAAGCGCCACGTACATGGTGAAGTTGGAGATAAAGGCTGCAGCTGGGATCTGCATCTCAAAGGTGCCTTCCTTGGCCTCAGACCCGCTGTTCACCATGTTGCAGGAAACGGTGGTGAAGGCGTAGCGGGAAATGATTGTGGATTTCACTGTGAACTCAGCCATCCTTGGCCTGGTCTCCTGTAGGAATTGAAGAGTTACCCATTAGCACCATCGATGTTAAAAGCCAAACAACCCGCCCCTGTGGCATTTCTTTGTGGCACACAAGGATTTAATATGAGGTGCGAACAAACAGCCTCATAAAAGCTTGTAAGATGAAGAGTGTTAGAGCCCCTTTGTGAACCCTAGGCGGGGGGGGGGGGGGTTCATCAGGGCTTCGGATCAGTGGAGAAAGGTTACACCAGGGGTCGGCAACCTCTGGCACGCGGCTCGCCAGAGTAAGCACCCTGGCGGGCTGGACCAGTTTGTTTACCTGCCGCATCGGCAGGTTCGGCCGATCGCGGCTCCCACTGGCCGCAGTTCACCATCCCAGGCCAATGGGGGCGGCGGGAAGCCGCGGCCAGCACATCCCTGGGACGGCGAACTGCGGCCAGTGGGAGCCACGATCGGCCGAACCTGCCGATGCGGCAGGTAAACAAACTGGCCCAGCCCGCCAGGGTGCTTATCCTGGCGAGCCGCGTGCCAGAGGTTGCCGACCCCTGGGTTACACAAAGGGCACGGTACCTCCCTATGCACTGTCAAGGGCACAGCCCACATTCATTCTGCCCAGTGCCAGTGCGAGGTCTCTACACAGAGCGAGCCGAGACATATGCTATGAAAAGTACTTGTGAAATCTGGGCACGTCCTAGATCATGGGTTCTCAACGTGGGGGTCATGAATGGGTTTCAGAGGGTTATAACCACCTTCTCTTTCTTTAGGGCCAGAGAGGAGGAGATTCCCAAAACTTTGTCCAGCCATGACATGGGGTCATGGTCTGGGAAAGATTTGACAACCGCAGTCCTAGACAAATCTCCTTGTTAGCTTGTGGAAATTTTATGTAAGGCCTCCTCGGTAGCCATTACACTATGCTGCCAAATTCTCACTGGAGCCAAGTAAGGATGCAACCAAGTCTTAAAATGTATAGGGCCAGATCCTCAGCGGGAGTGAACCAGCAGAGCTAAACTAAAGTCAGTGGAGATAGGCCGATTTACGCCAGCCGAGGATCTGTTCTATAGCTCTCAAATGATAGCTGGAACAGCCTTAATAGAAAATATGCACACGGCTGAGTCTCATCTAGCAAAATATCCTTTTTAGAACACTCTGGACCCCATCCAACTTGGATGAAGTAGGGATTGGAGCAGTCGAGAGCTGATTGCCAAATTATGCATCTTGGGAATGTACTTTTATGCGCAAGTCCTGGGACGAAGTGCTTCTCTGGGCTCATACGCACTTGGACAGCAGTATCCCCATAAATCCAAGAAGTTTTGTATTTGGAAGACCTAAGCTTAATGTAACTACTCTAAGTAACCAACAAGAAAAATTTCTGTGGCATGTTGGCTTGATCAGTAAACGGCTGATCCTCCAACGTCGGAAGACTGCCAAAGAGATAACGCTATTACACAAATAAACTCACAGATGCACCTGAGTGGACTAGCAAATGTAGGTCCCATTTCTGCCATTCTTCCAATGAGAATCCCTTTCTGTGATAATGGTCTCATTATCACAGAATGAAAAGGCCTCTTCTCAGAGTAAAAGACTAGTCCATATGAGAAGGGGGGAAGTGCAGGCATCAGAAGCAGGCACTCCATTTTGGGCTGACTTTGGAACACTCCAGACGTGATCATTATAAAGGAAGGGGGCATCTGCAAAAATCCAGGTCTGGCAAAGTTCTGCCTTATACTGCATCCGTGTAACCCTTTGCTTAGCAGGGGCTCAGGGCATCTGCATTAAGGGTTGCACTGGTGTAAATGCACGGAAGTAGTTACAGCAATGTGAATTTCCCTAATGTAGACAGGGCCTTAGAATCTCATTCCCCTAAAGTGCCAGGCGAGGGGAATTCTGATCTGGAGCTTTGGTTCAGGCCCATTTCTAAATTCAACTAGTTCTCTGTGGGTCCTTTCATTCAATGTTCTGCATGGGCAGCGGGTATAATAGGCCAGGGGAGGCTTAGTCTCCCCTGGAATACCGCCGCCAAAATGGCGTCCAGGCCGTAACCCCACATACACCGTGCCCCGAGGCCCTGCTCCCATGCTTCCTCCGTGACCCCGCCCTCACTCTGCCATGCTTTGCTTCTTCCCCTGCGGACCCCCGCTGCCCACCTCTTGCGCTTCTCCTCCATGACGCCCCCCCAGCCGGTTCTCAGGCTTGTCCACAGCTTCCCACGTGACCCCCCCCCCCCCCCGCCTGCTGCTCACACCTCTTCGCCCCCTGAGAGGTAGAGAGACGTGAGCAGCAGGGGGCTCCTAGAGGGAGGGGGCGGAGAGGCACTGGTAGCCGGCAGGGGGGCTCCTCGGGGGAGGGAGCAGAGAGGCATGAGCAGCAAGTGGGGGGCCCCTCAAGGGAGGGGGCCGAGCGGGAGCTGGGTCAGGGGCAGAGTGGGGCTGGAGCGTGGGTGGGGCCTGCGGGAGAGGAGGCCAAATGGAGGCAGTGCAGGGGGCGGGCCTCAGGGCAGAGCAGGGAGTGGGGCCACAACACTTAGGCCCAGCCTCCCCAAATGCAGGAGTCACGCGCTGCCCATGATATTCTGTATATTTAACTGGCTATTGTTGGGATTGCAAGTGACTCCAATAAGGAATCGGATGGCCAATCAGAAGCGGAACTAAAGAAGAGAGGGGGGAGCTGTTGTAATTTAGAGCCACACAAGGTGTAGCATCTTCTCTAGTTTCGAACCTCCTGAGTTCACACCACCGTCCTGACTTTCACTTTGAAGGTCAGCTTCAAAACCGTGCCCAAACGCAGCAGCAAAACCGAGTCAAAACCTCTGAGTTTCACCTGGATTCATTTGAAGCCTCAAATGCCTTAGAATTCTATTGAGGGCAGGGGGGCTACCACTTATAACTTGGAACAGCCGCGGGACTCAGGTCGACCGCAAAGGGAAACCTTCATTCAAGGTTTTCCCCCTTCTGATGGTAGAGGTCCCTGCTATAGAAATGCCAACCCTCCAGGATTGTCCTGGCGTCTCCAGGAATTAAAGATTATGTCAAGGCATGAACCATCCAGGAATACGTGCAACCAAAATTGGCAACCCCTATCCTGCTGAACAGACGGACAGAGAGACAGACACACACCCCCAGCTCTCTCCCTCCTGGTGGAGAGGAGAAACTGCTGACTCTTGTTACTCTTTGTGCCAACAGTAGTGGAGAGGTGCTGAGGTAGTGTCAAAACAGGTGGCTAGGCTCTGGGCTGGCGTTTAGCCCAAGTTCCTGTCTGAAAATCTTATGCATTCCCTAGAGTTCTTGCACAACTTCTTACTGCATGAAGTTCTGACCTACAGCTGTGTCCGTGTGCACTGCCTGTTTTGTTTTCTCCACTCCTTGTTATTAAAGCCCCTTAGGAAGATGAGAAGAGACATGAAGAAAACCATTCCTTTTTCAAAACAAACGCGGGGGCACTTAGAGGTAGCGGATGAGAGCACTGCTATTTCGCAGGGTAAGGCACTGTTTTTTCAAGGCATTTCACTGTAGCGAGAGAATAGATTTTTCTTGCCAAACAGAGGATTTTATTCCTGCTTACTCCACGTGCTGGGAAGTATGAAAAGAGCAGTAAATATACGCCTGCGTTTTCACTGGCGGGGGTTGCTTTGATCAAAACAACTTGACCTGGTGTCTAATTCTTATTAACAGTAAAAACCAAGACTGGGTCATGTTAGGATATAGATATTCAGGCCTGTCTGCAAAGGCCTATACTTTAAAAATTTAGGTGTATTCTTATCACTTAGCTAGTTATAGAGGTATAAAAGAAAGAATCAAAATCACTGTCTGCCGGTGTAATGGCCTTCTCTTACTGGGACAGTCTGAGGCCCTGTTCTTAGGCTAAGTAAGGCCTTTGGCTAAGCACCAGAGGCAGCCGTAAGCTGGGAAGCGAATGGTCACATCCTCACATTCCAAACTAGTCACACTGAAATAAGGCAATCTGGGGCTGTTAGAAAGGTGAGCCGATCTATCACCTCCAGAGAAAGGGAAGAGCCTAGAAGATTTAAAGAAAACTTAAGTTTGATAGCATCCTGTCTGGCAAGAACTCACTTATCAATAGCTGGGGTGTGAAATCCTCATTTCTGTATTGTTCTATCACTGTAGTTTCCACTTCCCTATTGTTTGTCTGTATAATCTCTGTCTGGTTCTGTGATTGTTTCTGTCTGCTGCATAATTAATTTTGTTGGGTGTAAACCAATTAAGGTGGTGGGATATAATTGGTTAAATAATTATGTTACAATGTGTTAGGATTGGTTAGTTAAATTTCAGTAAAATGATTGGTTAAGGTATAGCTAAGCCGAACTCAAGTTTTACTATATAGTCTGCAGTCAATCAGGAAGTAAGGGGGAAATGAGAACAGGGAATGGGGATGGGGGAATTGGAATCATGTCTCGCTAAGGGGGGGGGAACAGGGACACAGTCAAGGCTCTGTGGTGTCACAGCTGGGAAGGGGGACACTGAGGAAGGAAACTGGAATCATGCTTGCTGGAAGTTCACCCCAATAAACATCGAATTGTTTGCACCTTCGGACTTCGGGTATTGTTGCTCTCTGTTCATGCGAGCAGGACCAGGGAAGTGAGAGGGTGAAGGAATAAGCCCTCTAACAGGTCATTCCAGGGATACAGACCCATTCACCTCTGTGCTGCTGGCTCAAATCTGGCTGAGGATCATAGTGATTGACAGCTGTTATCATCTGATGGCTAGTCAGTGGCCTACAGTATGTGAGACGTATTACTCCCGGGTTCAGTGGATAAGTGGCCACATCACCACCACATTTACCAATGATTGACCACCTCGCTGGATGTCACAGTAGAGAGGCTGGATCCCAGCTGGACTCAGACTAAGCAATGTTCATCCTTGTTTCTACAGATACGGGTTGCAGAAGATTAATAGGACAGTACTGGGACATGCTTCAGTTGCCACTACTCATGCGATACCTGCGGTGTGGATAAATGACAGGAATGCACCCTCTAGAGCTCTCAGCCTGGGATAGGCCACCACTAAGTTTATTCACGCCCACATGCTTGCATCCAAATACGTACACGCTGAGTGCTTGCTTTCATGCAATGAAATAAATAGGCACCAGCAGGATACATACCAGCCTCTGCAGAAATCGGCCTTGTCTTGGGACTCTGCGCGCCACCTGCAAAGGGTTAAGTAAATATTGTAGCTCGTGCCTTGCTCCTTTCAAGTTCATGAAAGGAAGATTTGTCGGTTGTTTAAAAAGAATGCAGTGGAGTCGATCCAGACATTGGTTAGTGCAATTGTTTTCACACAGCCAGGGCTAAGCAAAGCAGGTCCCTTTTGTTAAGATTAAACTTATAAAAAAAAAAGTTGGAACAGACCCACAGATCAAAGCTGTGGAATGGAATTTGGTTTTCCCAGGCAAGGTGTCACCGAGTGCTTTTCAAAGCAGCATGTTACACGCGGGGAGTGCGGGGGTGGAGGGACTGTGTACTGACACGCAAGGACCATGGGTAATTATGTGCTTATAATTGTACCCAGATCACAGCTGGGGAAACTGAGACATGGAGCAGTTATTTGACTAGCCTACAGCCACATAGAGTGTCAGGTTCTCAGCTGGCATAGCACCATCAGTTTGAATGGAGCTATGTTGATTTACATCACCTGAAAACCCGCAATATGGCTAAGTTTTATCAACATTAACACCAGTCACTGGGAAGCTACCGTTGCCTAGTAAGCGATGGAGCAAGGCTTTTTAAAACCAGCCATCAGGCTGATTGTGAAACAAAGTGCCAGCCAGCCACTGCTCCAGCACAATCGCGTCCATTGTATCAGTCTGCACCAGCTGCAACTGCTTTGCTGTCTTGGCTGTATGCTGTGTAAGTCCCAAATTAGAATCTAAAGGGGAGAAAAAATCCATAAAAATCCATCCTTCACTAGCAAAATGGCAGTCCCTTTCCATTGATTTAACGATGGCAGTGAAGATGTTGTGTCTTGATTTCTTCAAAGCAGGTCCCAAAATCACTTAGTACCAGGATAGCCTTAATGCAAAGAAATCACTCTGTTTATTAAAATGCTGGTGAAACTCCAGACAGAAAAGGCGTGCAATGACACTTTTTACCCTTATTATTTGACACTAACATAACAGATTTTCTTGCCAAAGAGAAAAAATTTACGTCTGTTTACATCGTGTTGGAAAGCTAAAAAGAGCACTGGGGAGAAGTGAAACAGTCTCCAGTGTTAGAACTTTTACTCTTTTCTCATCCACTGCTTTGATCAACATCTTGCTAAATGGTAATATAGGGAAAGTGGGGCACTCAGGAGACTTAAGTCAAGAAGAAAGTTTTGGAAGGGATATAAACCCCCATGCTTCAGGGCATAAGACAACCTCTATCGGATGCGGGTCAGGAAGAAACTTTCCATTTATGCAGGTTATCCCATAACTTCCTATTGCAGGATTTCTAGCCCTTACCTCTGAGATATCTGGTACTAATCACTTTCAAAAACAGGATATTGGACTAGATGGACCATTGTTCTCATACAGCAGAGCAATCCTTATGTTCCTATCGATAGTCAGATAAAATCTTCTAACTCTGAAGAGCTGGTTCAAATCCAACACATCCTAGTAGTGACCCAAAGCCGCTATCATCTAATAACCTTTGAGTTGCACACATGGAATGAGTCTGGTGGTATTATTCCAGCACCTAGTGAACAGTTGGCCCATACCAGAAAAACCACCACTGATGCAATAGATACTAACTGATAGCCTTGCTGGCAATCTTAGTAGAAGGGCCAAGCATTGAATGGGCTGGGGAGACTAAACTATCACTAAGAGATCTATCGAGAGATAGCCCCTCCAGGTCAGGGTTGAGTGACATCAGCAGGAGAAGCACACATTGCTGCTAGGCAGGCTGAACCTATCCTGTAGCTAAAGAGAGGAATTCAGTCTCAGCCAAAACTCCCGTGATTTCATGGAAGTGGTGAGATGTTGTTTTGGGGTGAAATTCTGACCAGGGCAGCAGGCTAATAACACACAGCCAATCATGGGCAGCGAGTGAAGCTTCCTCTTGGGGAGGCTCACCCTCTGCCCCACCTCTTCCGGCCAAGACCACACCCTACTCTCTGCTCTCAGGCCCCCGCAGGGTGGAGCGGGGCGGGGGGCTGTGTGCTCAGCCCCTCTTCATCATGGCCCTGGCTGGGGCAGGGAGGGGGGGGCTGAGAGCCCAGTCGGGCCCACGGATTGGGGCTGAGACTTCAGCCCCAGCCAGGGTCCAGCTCTCAGCCCCGGTGGGATCATGGCGCCACCCCATGGCCACCACCCCACCTATGCCGCCCCTTCCCCTGCGGCCCCGCCCCCATGGCCTGCCTCCATCCATGGCCCCGCCCCTGTTCTGCCCCCACTCCGCCTCTTCCCTCCAAGGCCCCACCCCCGCTCGCTCCTTTCTGGGGCCGTGGCAGGGGAGAGATTTTTCTGGGGGCCCCAAATTGGCCGGGGCCCCTGGGCACAGGCCCCGTGGGCCCATACAGTAATCCTCCACCGCCTCCCCCAGCCCCCGCCACAGCGGCACAACATTTGGGGAGGCTTAGCCTCCTCCAGCCTCCATTACACGCCACCTATGCAGCCAATATGTCCCGCCTCAAGCCAGAAGAATCTAAGTCGTGCAGTGCTTGGGTGACTTCCTCCCTATTAACCTGCTGTGAAAGTAAATCAGAGCTACCCAGAATAGCACAGAGAAAACATAACCAGGAAAGCAGCTGAACAGTTAGAAGCCAGCCTGACTCTTTGATCTACTGTAGTAGCTATAGAGTCCCTTCCTTCTTTCTTAGAGCATCCTGTGTTTATGTCGTGGTCACGCCCGCTATTTCTTTCACTTCCTCCTCATGTGCTGGGGAACAAGAGGTACTTTTGAACCAGACAAAAATCTTTCTCGTGACCAAAATCAATCCAGGGACATCGAAAATGTCAGATTTGTCCTACCGGATCAGACCAGCTGCTCCAGTATTCCGCCTTTAAGCAGTGGTCACTTCACAGAAGGAGGGTCACAGAGAATGTTGTGCTAGAAATGAGGGCTGGGATATCTTCCAGCCCCCGACCCTCCTGCAGTAATTAGTTTACTCCCTGAAACATGAGATTTGATTACCCTTTTCTTAAGTGACATAATTCCAAATGGTCACAAAAGTCTATTTCTCCCCAGAAATAGCCCTGAAGCTGAGAAATGATTAACTTTACCCACCCGGACTATGTCCCTATTTGCTTCACTTCAGAGACACAGGAATTTTTAAAATTAATCTTCCAAGCTGCATCTGTGGATAAAATCCACATTACTTAGGAAGGCCGTGAACCTGCCAAGATCCATGCATGTGCTTAACTATCCCCAGGAGAGCCAGCCCCATGGGCCACTCATGAGTGCACAGTTCAGCACGTGTTTAGGATTTTGCCAGATTAGGGCTTTAGGGATTAATTTCTGGGGGGCTGCAGGAGGGCAAAAGGAAGGAGAGTGGACCCAGGGGAACATCTACCCCCACCCCCTTAAACTGGCTCCAAAATTGAGTAACTCCCTAGCAGGGCCGGCTTTAGGCCAATTCCACCAATTCCCCCGAATCGGGCCCCGCGCCTAAGAGGGCCCCGCGCCCAGTGGCAGGGATGCCCAGAGTGGGGGGCAAATGCCAGAGAATCCCTTCCCTGGCTAGAGGCACCTTTTTAATTTTTACTCACCCGGCGGCGCTCCAGGTCTTTGGCGGCGGGTCCTTCACTCGCTCCGGGTCTTTGGCGGCACTTTGGCGGCGGGTCCTTCAGTGCCGCCGAAGACCCGGAGCGAGTGAAGAACCCGCCGCCAAAGACTAGGAGTGCGGCCCGGTGAGTACAAGCCCCACGTGTTTTTTTTATGTGTTTTTTTTTTTTAGTCATCCCTGCCGGGGCCCCGTCGAAACTGTTTGAATCGGGCCCCGCACTTCCTAAAGCCGGCCCTGCTCCCTAGCAGGGAATGAACCTTTCCCCTACTCAGTGTTTTCAGTGGTTTGCATCATCATTCACTAAATAGAAACATGATGCAATATTCAGCCTGACCCACCACTCTGAGACTTTTGCCTGACTTCTCATCTCTCCTTTGGGGCATTTCACAAACGAATCGCAGTTGCTAATGGGACTTTTCAGAGGTAAGTTTCTCTATGCGTCCATGGTACTTTTCTGGCCCCCATTACTGTAGTTCCTCACAGCCTTTAATGTACTGATCCTCACTATGCCCCTGTGAGATAGGGAAGTGCTATTGTCCCATTTTACAGAGGCTAAGTGACTTGCCCAGGGCCACATGGGAAGTCTGTAGGGGAACAAGGGATTAAAGCCAGGGAACCTAACCCTGGACCATCCTTCCTCCCATCTGCAACTGTCCCTCACAAGTCATGAAAAAAATTCCCCCACAAAAAGAAAAGTAACTATAGGCCACCCCATAACCCAGCGGCATAATCCTCTCTGGCTCATATCCTCTCCGCCTCTTTCATCACAAATAGGGTTACCATTCGTCCGGATTCCCCTGGACATGTCCGGCTTTTAGAGTTAAAAATAGCGTCCGGGGGGAATTTGTAAATGTCCGGACTTCCCCCCCCCCTGCAGAGCGCGCGCGGCTAACAGGGCAGCCGGACGGATGGTGCCACTTACATGGGGCTCCGACAGCCAGAGAGAGCCCCCCCTCCTCTCCCCTGCAGCTGAGAGCACTCCCTCCCTCCCTCCCTGCATTCGCAGATCACCAGCCGGCCGTTCGCATCGGCAGTCTGGAGCTCCTCCCCCCCTGCTCCTCCTCCCCGGCACGCTGGTCTGAGCGGCAGGGTAATGGGGCCAGGGGGTCGGAGAAGGGGCAGGGAGGTTCTGGATGGGGCAGTCAAGAGACAGGTAGCGGGGGGGGTCGGGAGTTCGGGGGGGGGGGGTTTCGGGGGGGGGGTGGATAAGGTTTGGGGCAGTCAGGGTACAGGTAGGGGGTAGGATCCTGGGGGGCAGTTAGGGTGGGGGGGGTCTCAGGAGGGGGCAGTTAGGGGACAAGGAACAGGGAGGCTTAGGTAGGGGTGGGGTTCTGGAGGGCAGTTAAGAGCAGGGGTCCCAGGAGGGGCAGTCAGGGGACAAGGAGCGGGGGGGGGTTTGGGAGTTCTGGGGGGGGCTGTCAGGGGGCAGGGGGGGGGAGAGGGATCGGAGCAGTCAGGGGACAGGGAGCAGAGGCGTTTAGATGGGTCGGGAGTTCGGGGGGGGCTGTCAGGGGGTGAGGAGTGGTTGGATGGGGCGTGGGAGTCCCCGGGGTCTGTCTGGGGGTGGGGGTGTGGATAAGGGTTGGGGCAGTCAGGGGACAGGTAGGGGGTAGGGTCCTAGGGGGCCAGTTAGAATGGGGGGAGGGTCTCAGGAAGGGGCAGTCAAGGGACAAGGAGCAGGGAGGCTTAGGTAGGGGTTGGAGTCCTGGGGGGCAGTTAGGGGCAGGGGTCCCAGGAGGGGGCAGTCAGGGGACAAGGAGTGGGGGGAGGGTTGGGGGTTCTGAGGGGGGCGGGAAGTGGGAGGGAGTGGAAGGGGCAGGGGCGGGGCTAGGGCAGAACGGGGGCGGGGCTAGGGCGGGGCTCCTCCCGTCCTCTTTTTTGCTTGCTGAAATATGGTAACCCTAATCACAAAGGATCATAAAGCACTTTACCAGCTGAAATATTAATGGTGCATGGGGATCCCTTCGTCTAGCATGGGTCAGAAAAGCAACTACTCCGCAGCAAGCAGCAGCGCTGCACAAGAGTTTCCAGGCTGCATCCAACTTCTAAACTCTCAGAATTACTCAACTTGGAATTTGGCCAGGACACTGGGGTTAACTCCCTTATTCTTGCACACTGTGTGGTCGGATCTTTAATTAGCACAGCCGGCCAGAACCTCAGCTTTATCTCCCTCATCCAGGGGCAGATGGTACACCCGCAGCACAGTGCCCCCTACCACCATGTTCATTACGGGCTCAGTGTCAGTGACTGAATCACGAATCGCCACTTCCCACGGCACCTACTTCACTGGTAAATTCTCCAAGCCAGTAACTAACCTTCGCCAGTGCTCTCTATCTGGGAGATCTGACAGTGAGGTGTGATAGGTCCAATCGATGTGTGTGACATGCTCCAGTCTCTCAAGGCATACGCCTGCGGCTTTAGGAGACAAGCGTTTGAGGTAATGAGAGGTGGTAAAGGCAACTTGCATTGGGGATTTAAGGCAATTGGGAGCAAAGACACAAACACACACCCTGTAGTTTTGTGTGAACTAACCACATCACCTCTAACATACAAGGAAGGGGAAACTGCATAAATATTTGTTGCTATTGGTGTCTTACTCTCCGTTTCTTACTGTTTTACACAGTGCCATGTACGCATGTGGCACTAATATAAACAACAGTTAATTTGGGGATGGGAATATTAGTGAACAAAGCTGGGTTAAATGCACTATTATTTGCCTGTGGAACTACATGATGCTCATGAGAGTGAACAAGAGAACCAGGTCCCATCCCCACAGTTCTTATAATCCATGTTTAGATCAATAACAAAACAGACCAGACAAATTAGAGACAGTAGGGCAGGAAGGTTGGAAAACACCCAGGGAAGGAAACAGAATTTCAACACAGAAATCACATACCTTTCTTTGTTTGTTATAACAAATGGGAGAGAAATTAAGAAAATCTTTCTTATAAATACAGTCAGCATCTGCCTCGTCACCTGGGTCTTCTGGCAAAAGTGCTGGGAGCTGCTCTCACCTGATCGCCCTGGGTGGACATAGATTCAAAGGACTCCCAGGTGGATTACTTTAAATTAAACCTCCAGGCAACTCATTTGGTATAAACCAGACACAGGACACTGGATGTTACAAAATAATCATTGCTTTGAAACTTACATGGTCGGGGAAGTTAGAATCCACCATCAACGTCTCTTCCAGATACCTAGCTAGGAGCTCTGAGTCCTGCTGCCCAGAGGTGAGAGAGAATCCCCAGCAGAGCCACAGCAGAAAAATCATGGTTAAAGGGGCGGCCAGGGGATCCCCCCTGACCCCAGGTGGAAGAAAAGCCCTCTCAGTGTTGGGGCTGCTCCTTGCAGCAGGCTGGGATGGATAGTCTGCAGGAGAAGCTGACAGGAGTCTCTCTCCCCCGCTTCCCCTCCTCCTCCCCATCTCTGGACCAGCCCCTTTTCCAGGCTCGCAGCCAGGGCTGGGAATTCCTTGCTATCGCTTTACCAAAGAGTAAAGGAAGCGCCTGAAGCCCCGGGTCTGACTCCATAGGCCATGCACCGGTGAGTTCCCCAACCCCCAGCCCAGGTCATGCCCTGGTAGCTCCAGGCTCTGCTCCAACACCGCCACCCAGGAGATGCCCTGAGCAGTCAGAAGTGCTGCACCTCACCCTACTCCAGCTACTCCAGTCCCCTGGCCCAGGGCACATGATAGGTACTTAGAAGCCACTGTTCTCCCATCACTTCCCAGGGCTGCTGGACACCCGCCAGTGGGCGCTGGCCAGAATCTGCACTGGTCTGCCTGCCTCGGAACCCACACCAACCCCCTGAAACCGCCTCCTTCCCTGTCAGCATCTGCACTGAGCAGTTCGAGGCTCCTCTCCCCCAGCCCTGGGCAATGACAAGAGCCCTGCTGTCCCCTGCCAGCTATTCTGAATCCTCCCCAGTGACAAGAGCCCTGCTGCACCTCCAGTCTTCCAACCTGCAGGATCTTCTCCTGGGCCAGTGGCAAAGAGCCCCTCCCCGTCCCATCCTGTCCCAAACCTTATCATGTCGCTTTAAAACCGCAGCTGATCTCAGCCTCAGCAGAGCCTGAGTACTGTGAGTGGACACACCTCTCAGCTGTCTGAAACATTCCCCGCACGCTCAATGGTGCCAGCTGGCTAGGACGGGACATTACTCCCTTCAATCAGATTTTAAAACCTTCAGCCCTAGAGTTTATTTATCCCAGGAGTTATCACCTTAGGGGAAGATTTATTTATATTCCAGTAGCACTTACAGATCCCAGATGCGATCTGGGCCCCTGCTGCACCGAGCGCTGGACACGTATATACACATAGTAAGAGACAGCTCATGCCCCAAAGATCTTACAACCGAAATAGACAAGCCATGGGAGAAAGGAAGCATCACTGTCCCCATTTTATAGATGGGGAACTGAGGCAGAGAGATTAAGTGGCTTGTCCAAGGTCACACAGGAAGCTCATGGCAGCGGTGGGAATTAAACCCAGCTATTCCGAGGCCCACTCCAGGGCTTTAATGACAAGGCCATCCTTCCTCCTAAGGGACTGCCCTCGAGTGGTTTCAGGCAGCACATGACTGCAGTGTAACAGCGCCCCGTTGCATCCACAAGATGAGAGAGATTGCGTGACGGGCGCTATATACCCCTCTACCTCGATATAACGCTGTCCTCGGGAGCCAAAAAATCTTACCGAGTTATAGGTGAAACTGCGTTATATCGAACTTGCCTTGATCCGCCGGAGTGCGCAGCCCCGCCCCGCCGGAGCGCTGCTTTACCGTGTTATATGCGAATTCGTGTTATATCGGGTCGCGTTATATCGGGGTAGAGCTGTATAGGATTTTCTGTGCATCCAGGAGAACTGCCGTGGACGTCTGTGGGAACTGCCATCACTCAACACCTCCCGAAAATCAGATCAGAATCACTCTAGTGACCTAAGAAAACTCTCCCGGGTACAGAGCAGACCTGAGCAGGAGCACAGACATTTGTATGGGGGCCTGTGACTAGTTAGTGCATCTTCAGGAAAAACCTACAAGAAGTCTGGTTTTGTGCCGACCTTTTTATCTGTGTACATACATGGCCCTTGTCACTGAGCATCTCACAGCCATTACAGGTTGTATCCTCACAACACCCCTGTGAAATAGGAAAGTATTATCCTCATGTCACAGACGGGAAACTGAGGCACGGGGTAGATTAAGCTACAGGGAGTCTGTGGCAGAGCTGGAAATTAAATCGGCAGCTCCTGAGTTAGTCCAGCAACTAGACCTCCCTTCTGACCCCTGCCAGTGGCAGGAGTGATGGGTGCATTGTGCATCTTAGGCCTGGTCTACACTGGGGTGGGGGGATCGATCTAAGATACGCAACTTCAGCTACGAGAATAGCGTAGCTGAAGGCGACGTATCTTAGATCGACTTAGAATCACTTACTTCGCGTCCTCGCGGCGCAGGATCGACAGCCGCCACTGCCCCATCGACTTTGCTTCCGCCTCTCGCTGAGCTGGAGTTCAGCAGTCGACGGGAGAGCGATCGGAGATCGATTTATCGTGTCTACACTACACGCGATAAATCGATCCCCGATAGATAGATCGCTACCCGCCGGATCGGCGGGTAGTGTAGACGTACCCTAAGACTGGGGAGGTGCCGTCCATCTCCCTCCATCCCTGCACCAGGCTCTTGCAGTGCAGGGTTAAACTCAGCCCTAGCTGAGTCTACACTGGGGTAGCTCCCATACCGGGAAGGCCAAAAAAGAAGGCGTAAATTGTGCCTGAGAGGCCTGATGCTATTCTCGCTTACATCAGTGTAAATGAGGAATAACTCCACAAAAGTCAAATGAGGTACACTGGTGTAAGGCCAGTGTGTGTGAGATCTGAATCAGGCCCTGTTAGCCCCCCACACACATAGTGCCCGATTACACTGGTTTCACTCCTCTGTGTCTTTCGTGACTTTGTTGTTATTTTTATTATTTGTCTCGTGGTAGCACCTTGCAGCCCTTGTCACGGACCAGGACCAACCGTGCTAGGCGCTGTACAACACAGAACAAAAAAAGGGTTACAAATGAAGTATAAGACAAGAGACGATAGGTGGGGGAGTACGAGGAAGCAATGAGACAGTACTGTCAGCGTGGCAGGCAGTGGTCTCAGCACACCAGATGCATAACCACGAGCCAGCTATTTGCAGGCATCACAGCAAAGGAGAGTTTGAAGGTGGCCATGTTTGTTTCCGGAGAGTAGGATGACCAGATAGCAAGTGTGAAAAATCGGGACAGGGGGTGGGGGGTAATTGGCACCTATATAAGAAAAAGCCCCAAATATCGGGACTGGCCCTATAAAATCGGGACATCTGGTCACCCTACCGGAGAGCTCCTCCCAAGCCTGCGGAAAAGACCATGGTGCGTCGCTGGATTTACTCTTGATTTACAGGTGGGGTAAAGGAGCAGAGGATCAGGCCCGGAGGGTGGATGGCTGGGGGAGGGTAACCAACAGACTGAAGACAATACGCCAGGAAGAACATCGCTATGTCTGATGTGATCAGGTCGCTATTCACGTCCTCAGCTAAGGCACCCGAGGCCATCACTAAATGACACCAATATCTGCTGTTCAAGCTCAAAGTGGGCCCGATGTTTGAACGTGAGGCATGGGATCATAGCTGAGTACATTTCCCTCCGCCCTCTAACATGCTGTTCTCTTTCCAGGGGCTGACGTGCTTGGCATCCAGCTCGGGATGTTATTCAAGGTGGAGATGAGCAATTATTCAGGTGTGCTGACTTACTCACATTAGACACGTTGGGTGCTGTCTTCCATTACGGACCCATGGCAAAATCAGCAGGTGTGCTGTGGGTGGGGGCTCGCTACCATTACATTGCCTGGCATGTCTGTGGCCAGTATGAACAGAAATGTTCTATAAAGGCATGACCTGACAACTAAGCCTCTGCGCTCTCTGATCCAGGGCTGATCGCATTATTTCGGTGAAACTGTCTGTGTTTATAAACAGACACACACCCTAAGCCAGGCCTGGGCAAACTTTTTGGCCTGAGGGCCACATCTGGGTATGCAAATGGTATGTTGGGCTGTGAATGCTCACAAAATACTTAGTCCTGCTTTGAGTGCAGGGGACTGGACTAGATGACCTCTCGAGGTCCCTTCCAGTTCTATGAGTCTATGAAACTGGGGGTTGGGGTGTGGGAGGGGATGAGGGCTCTGGGTGGGAGTGCGGGTTATGGGGTGGGGCCAGAAATGAGGAGTTCATGGTGTGGGAGGGGGCTCCAGGCTGGGGCAGGGGGGTAGGGTGTGGGGGGGAGGGGTGATGACTCCAGCTGGGGGTGCAGGCTCTGGGGTGGGGCTGGGGATGAGGGGTTGGGGGTGCAGGAGGGTGCTCCGGGCTGGGACGGAGGGGTTCAGAGGGTGGGAGGGGGATCAGTGCTGGGGCAGGGGGTTGGGGCATTGGAGGGGGTCAGGGGTGCAGGCTCCAGGCAGTGGATACCTCATGCACTCCCAGAAGAAGCGGCCTGTCCCCCCTCCAGCTCGGCACGCTGCCCTGTCCGCAGGCACTGCCCCTGCAGCTCCCATTGGCCGTGGTTCCCAGCCAATGGGAGCTGTAGGGGCAGCGCTTGGGGTGGGAGCAGCATGCGAGCCCCCTGGCTGCCCCTACATGTAGGAGCTGGAGGGGGAACATGCCGCTGCTTCTGGGAGCCACGCGGAGTGTGGCAAGCCCCAGACCCCACTCCCCGGACGGAGCTTGAGGGCTGGATTAAAACATCTGGAGTGCTGGATGTGACCCCCGGGCCGCAGTTTGCCCACCCCTGCCCTAAGCTATACTCTGCCTTCAGTTACACAGGCCGGCAAACCCACAGGCAGAACTGGGGGCCCTGATTTTCACTCTGCTGGTTAAATAAATGTTGGGGCGGGGCAGTCTATGTGAAGTAATGTCTTGGATTATTTAGACAGCACTTTTCATCCACAGGATCCCCGAAGTGCATTGCAGCCTGTGAACCCCATTCAGTCTCCAATGCTGTTAATAGAAGCTGCCTAGGCAGACAAAGGACAGCATATTACTCAGGCGCACATATAGAGAGAGGAAGAATGGCAGTGGTGAAGTGATTACCTGGAACTCCAGCGATCTGGGCTAACCCCTGCTTTACTACAGACTTCCTCTGTGATTAAGGCAGAGGTTCTCAAACTGTGGTCCGTGGATAGCTCCCTCTAAGGTGCACGGCTGGGCGGCCGCACACAAGAGAATGAAGGGCCACCCACCTAATAAGTGGATCTGTGCAGGCTTGGCTCCACTAATTAGTTGCCTGGACCCTGGAGAAGATGCACATGTAAGGTGAGGTGGTGGCCTTGGGGGGAATAGGGAGGAGGGGACAGTGAGGTGAGAAGAGGCGGTGGGGGGAATTTGGGAGGTGCAGAGAGAAAGAGGCGACTTTCCCCAGCTCCAGGGCTGCGGCTGCCAGGGAGAGACCTCCCCCCTCCTCCTTCCCAGCCTCAGCTCTGTGGCTGCTGTGGCGGGGGAGAGAGGGCACATCCATCGCATTAGAAAGGTAAGACTCCTGATATTAAAATATGAATTGTGTGCTTTTATTTGTAGAATAAACCAAGTTAATTATTATTAATTTTTTTTGATATAGCACCTTTATCCAAAGCGCTTTACAATAGTTAGCTAACGGTACAAACAACATTTGGAAAGGTCATTAAGTGGTCCGCCGAGACCCTCAGCGATATTCAAGTGGTCCGCGGGGAAAAAAGTTTGAGAACCAGTGAATTAAGGGTTTGCTGGCACAGTATGTGAGTGCAGCTCATGTAGACATACTCCTACTGGCTTTAATCTAGCTAGCTCAGGTGCTGGAATGGTGAAGCAACAGCTGCACTGGAGTCAGCATGAGCTAGCTGCATGAGTCATTTTCCAGGGCTTCAGGTGGACTGGTATAGCCCATGCCGCTGTGGTTTCACTGCTCTGTTAGGCAGGCTAACTAGATCAACGTGAACTCAGGTATGTCCATCTGAGGAGCAATCACTCCCCATGATTGCAGGGTAGACACACCGTTTGGATGAGTCATTTAATCAATAGGTGCCACAATTCTCCATTTGTCCACTGGGGACATTGATATTGTATAACACAGGGGTGGGTTATCAATTTAAATTTGTTCATGACTGTGAGGATCCCAGATGCTACAGTGGTGGAAGCCATATTAAGTACTTATTTGTACAGACAGTGGTCAGAATTCATGGGGGAAATCTGATTAGCGCTAGCTGGAAAATGGAAATCCCTCTCCTGTGAAAAATGTCTCCGATTTAAAAAAAACATTTCATCCCAAATAGGGACAAAATTCAAAACCACACATTTTTTTATGGAAAGGAATTTCCAGAATTCAAATTCAAAAGTGAGAAAAGGAAGTATTTTTCTTCACACAACACATAATTAGAGTGTGGAACTCATTGGCACATGAAATTACTGAGGCCTAGAACGTAGCAAGGTTCATAGAGGGATTGGATATTTGAATATCTAACGAACATCCAGAGTTATCATGATTAAATAGGATTTAAAATATTGGAAGGGATATTAAACCTCATGCCTCTGGGATTAAGCCAATCCCCTATGATGCATTGGATATAGCCACTGTTGAAGACAAGATATTGGACTATATCAAGGGTTGGCAGCCTTTCAGAAGGGGTGTGCCAAGTCTTCATTTATTCACTCTAATTTAAGGTTTCACGTACCAGTAATACATTTTAATGTTTTTAGAAGGTCTGTTTCTATAAGTCTATAATATAGAACTAAACTATTGTTGTATGTAAAGTAAATAAGGTTTTTAAAATGTTTAAGAAGCTTCATTTAAAATTAAATTAAAATGCAGAGCCCCCTGGACCGGTGGTCAGGACCCAGGCAGTGTGAGTGCCACTGAAAATCAGCTCGTGTGCCGCCTTCGGCACGCGTGCCATAGGTTGCCTACCCCTGGACTATATAGACTTTACGTCTGATCCAGTGCCTATGTTCCTAAAAACAATTATAGGAAATTTAAGTAGTTGTTTGTTACTATTATTGTCGCTGGGAGGAAAAAGGTAATTCCATTTTCTGGAGGACTTTGATATTTCAAAATTGGCCTCCATTCCAATTCAGAATGAAAAGGGACCCCCGGCACCATCACACCTTCCCTGGCTGGCTGTCATGGATCCTGGAGGCCCTGGGGCGATTCGCTGAGACAGTGTGGCAGTTGGGCTGCTAAGGAACCGGGTGGGTGAGCTGGCAGGAAACCAGTCAGGTTTTGAAACCTGCGTGGGAGGCCAGGTCTGTTGGCTATATGCACCATCCCCACAAAACACTCCAATTTCAACAAATCAGGAAACTCCAATGAAAAAATTTTTCCTCTGAATGTTTCTGACCCGCTCTAGTTATTGCTAGAATTAGAATTATTAATAATTTCTGATGGATGCCCTGAATTGCTTTCTCTTTGGGCTTTACAACCCCGAATTGTGGGACTCTTTACCCACTGTAAACTTTCAGGTCTTTGTTTTATTTGGGTTGTAGTACATGCCTTCCTTCAACCCATACTGGGCCACAGTGCTACACATCAAGCCATCGCAGGCTGAAAACACATCCCGTGTTATTCGCCTAGCGGCTGCATATCCCACTGCAGTTCACTTAAGGGTGCCTGTGCAGAAGATGAGAATTTGGAAGCCACGGCAATGTATTTATTTGCACATCAGGAGGCTTTGAAGTTCGTCCCCATTTTGTGGCAGAAGAAGCTATTTTGCTGTAGAAAGCTAATGTAACAGGTTTGTGCTGGCCTATGGATGCATTCCATTCTGTCCTGTAGCCTTTCAAATCCTCATGAGATAAATACAGGTTACAATGGGAAATGGGAACATTTCATATCATGCCTTACGTTTATAGTGAGAAAAATAATTCCTAATTACCCATCGACACCCCTTTCAAAAAAGATACCTTGAAGATTTCAAGGCAGCTCCAAGCCAAGATAATATGTTTATAGCAAGAGTCTGCCCTTCTATATGCACCAGTGTGACAGGCAACCATCTCGTTGGGTGCCTGCCTTGTGCCATGGCTTGGCCCTGCAGGTGTGCTGCCCTCTGTTCCCCCGGCTGACTCTTGGAGGAAGTCACTCCCAGGCCAGAATACTTGAAAATGAGATTCCCCCTGGGAAGGGGTCTCATTTACTAAGTCTCTGACAGCTTATCTATTAACGATTAGCCTCTCAAGTCCACCTCTTGTTTCCCCTTGATTCAAAATTCTCACTACTGTCCTCGTGTGCTGCTTCAGGTAGGTTCCCCCTCCCTGAGCCAAGAGTTCTCCAGCCCTCCTTCGAGGGCCTCTGTAAGAGTACGTCTACACTGCACCATACGCCCCGACATTCCACTTTCCCTGGGGGTGCTGGAGCCCTACCCCACCCCCACTCCACCCTTCCCCCAAGGCCCCATCCCCACCTCAACTCTTCCCATCCCCACTCCCAGGGCCGGCTCCAGGGTTTTTGCCGCCCCAAGCAGGCAACAACAAAAAAAAGCTGCGCTTGCGATCTGCAGCGGCAATTCGGCGGGAGGTCCTTCGCTCCGAGCGGGAGTGAGGGACCCTCCGCCGAATTGCCACCGAATTGCTGGACGTGCCGCCCCTCTCCGGAGTGGCCACCCCAAGTACCTGCTTGCTAAGCTGGTGCCTGGAGCCGGCCCGGCCCGCTCCATCCCCGCCCCACCTCTCCCTGGCCCCATTCCACCCCCTCCCCCGAGCACACCCTGCTCTCACTCCTCCCCCGCCCCTCCAGCACCTCCTGCACACCGCTAAACAGCTGATACGCGGTAGGCAGGAGGCCCTGGGAGGGAGGGAGGGAGAGGCGCTGATCAGTGGGGCTGATGGTGGGTGCTAAGGACCCACTGTTTTTTTTCCCATGAGTGCTCTGGGGCTGGAGCACCCACGGAATCGGCGCCTATGCACTGCGCACTCCTTTTGGTGGCGTGTAGAGTACATACACTACACGCCCTCCTAGCATGGGTATAAGTAGCGATGTAGACAGTGAGGCACTGCTTAGGTGAGTCAAATTACACCTGAACCCTGTCGGTCAGTACCCTACCTGGCTCTCTATTCCCCCAAGTAGTGCCTCGCCTGTCTACACTGCTGGTTTTAGCAGTGTAGTGTCCTGCTGCCAGAGCCTTTCTCCACTGCGGGGAAAGGCTGCAGCAGCAGAGAAAGGCTCTGGCAGTGGGGAAAGGCTCTAGCAGTTCCCTGCTGCTGGAGACTTTCCCCACAGCCTCCCCCCGGCCAGAGCCTTTCAGTGATATGTGTAGCTACACCCCGCAGAAGGGAAGCCGCCTGTGTTTCACTGTGGTGTGTAGCAAAACACCGCGGCAAACGGTCTGCAGTGCAGGCATAGTCTAAGCTTCTCCTCATAGGCTTCCCCACATAGGTCAGGAGTCTCACTGCTCTCCTTCTTGGCCAGCGTCAGTAACCCAGGCTGGCTGTGGACCTCAATCACCTTCTCCGAGCTGGCCCCTTTTAATCCTCTCCTCACCCCCGAGGCAGGCAAGCCTCTTTCAAATGATCTACTCACTGTCTCCTCCCTGGCTCTCTGAAGGCTTCTCTGTTATCACTAGGCCTGGGACCGATTTAGTTATATGACCTACCTGCCTGTGGCTGCAATAACTTTCCTCACTTAGGGAGCTGAGCAAGGCACAGGTGGGGCTGGACCCACTATCTCTTGAAGCTGTTAGTCAGCCTGTGACAACCAGTGACTCACATTGACTTCACCAGGAGCTGTCCGTGAGCATTTGCTGATAGAATTTAGCCCCTAGAATGGAGTGCATCTTGCAATCTTACCCAGGGAGTATGAGCAGGACTAGTATTTAGTAGTGACATGTACAATCTAATTAGCAACCACGTATATTATGAGATTTTTCTCATCCCTGGAAAGTTTATCTAGCTCTGTTTAATACATTCAGAGAATCATAGGACTGGAAGGGACCTCCAGAGGTCATCTAGTCCAGTCCCCTGCACTCATGGCAGGACTATGTATTAGATCATCCCTGACGAGTGTTTGTCTAACCTGCTCTTAAAAATCTCCAATGATGGAGATTCCCGTAGTACCCTAGGCTCTGTTTGCCTGAGCATTTCCAGGCTCTTTTGGAAATTATCTTTGAGCAGTTCATGCCATCTAGTGGTTACATATCGCATGGGTTTGGTATTTCCACATAACAATTAACCTGCGGTGGTTTGGGGGGAATGCCTTATACAGACGGAAAAGTAAAACACAGAAAGGCAGGAAGTCAATTTTTAAAGGAAAATCCTTTAGGCCTCAGTGCTGCACACTGTTCAATGGCGATCTATGCAGAGGGCCTCCCTAAGTTTGCAAAGAAACTGGCTGAACAAGCTTACAGGACCAGGGTCTTGTCTACACATAAGAGTCGTACCAGTTTAACTGCCCCGGTATAGTTCAAGCAGCACAGTGCCCCAGGTGTGAATGCAATTATCCCCGTGATTATGCTGGTATCGTTATTTTCATACAGGAAGGGAAATAAGCTACACTTTTGTACCACTACAAGCGTGTCCGTTCTAGAGGTTGTGTAGGTATAATTATATTGGTAAGAAATCACACCTCTAGCTGAAATAATTATACTGATACAAAGCTGTGTATAGACCAGGCCTTAGTTTACAAGTTCATGGCATACAAACAGAGAAATTAGATAAAAACATAAAATGTCCTTGCTGGAAGGTTACAATGTAACACTACTTTATGTCTGAGAATCCAGAATAGCACATAAGAACCCCACAACAGAGAGACAAACTAGACAGTTCTCTAAAGCAGAGAGGTACAACTCTCCCTGCCTTGTTCTAGGCCATCTGGCTGCAGAATGACTGCTGTAGTTGCTTGGCCCAGATCTCATGCTTCCCTACAGAACCCCCTAGCCTGCAAGCAGAATCAGGAAACCCTTACAAATTAACGTGACAGCTTACAATTCCAGAACAGTTTTCAAATACACAACAGTTAGGGGTTAGAGTTCTGATCTGGCATCTCTGACTGCCTCTCTGTGCAACTGGAGACAGGTCACTTAGGATCACCATTGGCCTGATTTTCTCAGATCATCCATAACTCCAGTCCAAACTGTGGGAGGCATGGTGGTCAAAACGCAGGAAGCTAAGAGTCTTGTCTACACTCGAGCTGTCTGAAAAACAGATTTTTCTGTTCATTGGCAATTTTTAAAAGTAAAAGAAAAAAATTGTTTTAGGCAGAACAAAACATGCTGAACACGCTTCATTTTGATGTTGACCATTTCTAAACAGTTTTTGCATTTTTAAAACTACAGTTAAAGGAAATTTTGAAACAAAACTTTGTTTCAAACAGAAAAATCAAAACATTTTATTCTGCAAATATTGAAATGAAACATTTTGATTATTTCTGAGTGCTTTTTCCCTAAACAATTGGGCAAAAGTGACATGAAGTCACAAAATGTTTGTGTTGCCAAATCTGCATTTTTCTCTGAAAAAAAGTTTTGACCAAAACTTTCCCCCCAACTCTTGTTTACACTAGAGCTCCTATTCCCCAGTATATAGGAGGCCCTCAACCATGCAGGGCCACATCAACTCACCTTACTGTTTTTTCACTTCTCTTAGGGCTTGTCTACACTACAATATTAGGCTGACTTAATTTAGGTCGATCTATAGCCACCACAGTCATTCAATTGGCTGTTGGTGTCCACACTACCCTCCTTCTTCCAGTAGTATGTGTCCTCATCAGGAGCACTTGCACGGACTGAAGTGGAGCATTGTGGGCAACTGACAGCTGAGTGTGGGGCACTGACAGCCACATGGGGCTCACAGCTGGAACCCCCACCTACCCTAGGGTGAC
This sequence comes from Terrapene triunguis, assembly GCF_002925995.2. Taxonomy (NCBI): domain Eukaryota; kingdom Metazoa; phylum Chordata; order Testudines; family Emydidae; genus Terrapene; species Terrapene triunguis. Next base: position 6,713,121 of record NW_020664419.1, read on the forward strand.
AGCCCAATCTGTGAGCCTAGAGAGGTTCAATTTCACAGCAGGGAGCCTACCAGCAGAGAAATGGACATTTTTGTCAGTTTCAAGGCTGTCTCCCCTCAGAGCAGCAGCAATGGGCTCAGAGCAGGAGCTGTGAAACTGATAAGAATGTCCATTTCACCGCTGCTAGGCTCCCTGCTGTGAAATTGAGCCTGGCTTGGGGTTCAAAGCTGGGGCTGCCACCCAGGAGTGGGGGCTCCAGCTGTGAGCAGGTGCTGGGTTCAGTTTCACAGCAGGGAGCCTACCAGCAGTGAAATTAACATTCTTGTCAGTTTCACAGCTCCAGCTGTGAGCTCCCCCCCCCCCCAAGCAGCAGTGAAACTGACAAGAATGACAGCCAACAGCCAATGTAAGTAACACGGTGTCTACATGGACACTGCATCATCCTAACTAAACCAGCATAAGCATTATGCCTCTTGAGGAGGTGGAATTATTATGTTGGTGTAGCAGTATATTTACTTCAGTGGAAGCAGCATTCTAGCATAGACACTGACATAATTAGGTCGACATAAACTGCCTTATGTCACCCTAATGCTGTAGTGTAAACCAAGCCTTAGTCGTGCAGGGCCAGCACAAAATTTTCAAAATGGGATAGCTCAGTGGTTTGAGCATTGGTCTGCTAAACCCAGGGTTGTGAATTCAATCCTTGAGGGGGCCATTTAGGGAACTGGGGTAAAAATCTGTCTGGGGATTGGTTCTGCTTTGAGCAGGGGGTTGGACTAGATGACCTCCTGAGGTCTCTTCCAACCCTGATATTCTATGAACAAAGGTCCTGTTTACAGTAGAGAATTAGGACCATTGCTGCTTTTAGAGGTGTGATTGTAACTGTGCTGTCTGTGTAACTCACACACTAATACTGCACCATTTGATTTTGTTTTTAAGTCCAAGGAAAAGGAGAAAAGCAGTGGGGTGGAGACATGGATTTAGTCAAATCCTCTGTGTCTCTGCACAATGCAGACAGCAAGGCAGGGCAACTTAGTTAGAAGAGCCCAGATATTTAGAGGACATTTATGGTAGTTATTGGACATGCTCAGTAGCTGTCTCTGAAGCTCCAGAGAAAGTATCCATTAAGGGCAAGGAGTCTTGCAGGTTCCACACATTCACAATCTGACAGCTGAGTTGATCAAAGCTCAGAGAGAAAAGGTTCTAAATGTGGAAGTTGAAGACAGCTCTGTGGAATTAGTGGATGACTGATGCAGAAGCACTAGATGTATCTGTTGTATCCTGATACCTCTACCACTTTGGATACAGGCCACGGATTCCTTATTTTGCTAGAAACCCAGAAGACAGTCGTTTCTTAGCCCTGACGCTGGAAATGCTGTTGGCTGCAAGGCTCTTTGGGCTGTTGTTTGTGGAAGTGTCTGGAGGGCAGTTATGCTCTTCAGGCTTTGGACGATCATGGGGACATACATGCTTATTTTTTTAGGCCACACTAAAGAGACTGAGAAATCATTGTTGAGCTGATCCGAGCACAATATGTCTGTACGTGTGCCCTAAAGTATAAAAGTGTTGAAACTTTGCACTGAAATATATGTAACAGCAACAAAGCAGGGAAGTTGGTGGAAGGAACACCAACCGGTTCAATGTCCAATTGTTTTGTTTAAGAAGTTATTCAGAAATTTTCCAAATGCTGTCTGTAAACGTTTGTGTATGTATTAAATATGTATTCACTAAGAAGCCAGGTGGGACTTTCTTTCTCAGGCTGGCTGGCAGCTGCTATTCATACTTACAGTCAGGGTTTTGCGGTCCATAGCGCTGAGGTTTAACTGTGTAATTAAGTACTTTGCGGGTGGGGGGACGCCTGGAAAGGACAGAACATCTGGCCTGTGCTTCAGCAGAGAGTTGAGCAGAGCTGCAGGTGTGATGGCTATTATTTTGGCAGACCCCAGGGACTGAACTGGGGAGCTCTAGTACAAAAAGCATGAACTAAACAGTCAGTTAAGGAGGCTACAATCAGCGGCGGCTCCAGGCACCAACGCGCCAAGCCCTGCGAGGGCGGCAGACAGGCAGCCTTCGACAGCATCCCTGCGGGAGGTCCGCCGGTCCCGCGGATTCGGTGGCAATTCGGCGGCGGGTATGCCAAAGCCACGGGACCGGTGGACTTCCCGCAGGCAAGCCGCCGAAGGCAGCCTGCCCACCGTGCTTGGGGCGGCAAAAAAGCTAGAGCCGCCCCTGGCTACAATGGCTCATATCCATTGTGGATTGGCATGAACCTGTAACACACCCTCATGTGGGTTACACAGGGAAAAGGGGAGTGTAATCATTATACGTAATGCCCCCACAGCACCCCTTGTGCTCATTACATCTGCACCAGTCCTGCTGTTTCCGGTGCACAGAGCACTCACACAGTACATTAGGGAAGCACTGCAGGGCCTGGCGGAGTGCTGCACCTCTATCCCACAATGCCCAGCACAGGGCCCTCCAGCAAGCATGTGGTGTCTATAATACATGACTTGCGTTGGCCCTGTTCACGTGTTGGGTTTGTCCTATCCCCTGCCTCAGCCGGCTATGTCCTGCACGAGGAGCAGTTTTTGCGCGTGGAAGGGCGAGGGCTGTCCACCCCGAGAATTCTTCACACGCATTTCAGATGCCTCCATTCCTGCTCTTAGACCAAGAGTGGGCCTGGAAGAAAGCAACTCAGGGACTGAGTTTTAAAAGTGTTTAAGCACCTCAAGATGCAGATAGAAGCCTGGGGAATTTTCCAAAGCACCCAGGTGCCTAACTCCCATTGATTTTAGGTGCTTCTGAAAATCCCACCAGCTGTCTATCTGCACCTTGAGGTGCCTAAATACCTTTAAAAATATGGCCGTAAACCTGGCCCCTTTCCATTGCCAGAGTAGAGTGAAGGGGCATTAGTGAAACTCAGAATCAAGCCCCATGATACCTGCCCTTCACTGTAAAGTGCTTTGGGGATCCTTGTAGAAGTGCAGCGTATTATTCCATCAGTATCTTTGAGAACTGGCTGTTGCCTTGTTTATCGTAAACAGATTTATTCCAAGTCAGCTTTGACTTTGATCTTTCCCATTTTTAATCCTCCAAAACCTGCACCTAACAGCAAATTGGTTAAAGCTTCCGGGAATCTACAAAGGCAAGAACGGAGCCTATCCGGTGCTGAGCCGTTATCAGAGGTATGGCAGAGTGATGATACTATATTTGCACAACCCTCGCCCATGCCCCCGCAGCTCTGGCTTGCGTTACAGGGCAAATATTTACCCGGGGCCTGAACAAAGTCAGCATTTCAAAATGTTGTTCAAAATACTGCATAACTTCCAGTCTTTTCCTTGAACTTGGCTCAGAGAAGGAGAGATCCGCTATCCAGCGCCTATGCGAGCAGCTCTTGGGAAGTGAAGCAAGCGGGGAGACAATGAAGCAGCTGATTTGCGTCCTGCTTTTATTCCTTGTTTCTGAAATACGAAGCTTTGATCTCGTCATCGACGAAATCCCAGATGTAAGTAATTCCACAGGGGATCTAATCCTGTTACACTCACTGAAGTCAATATCCGAGCTCCTACTGATGAGCGCAGGATCAGGTCCGTTGCTTCTCTTATTGGTTTTGCCTCTACCTCTTAATTTCTTTTTCCTTCTGCTATAATCATGTATTGTCCGGATAACAGCTTCTTGTCTTCCATTCCTAGTATTGCTCTTTAATATGCCTATATTAAATTAGGGGTAGCTATTGGCTAGACCCTGTATGCCTTACTCAAGCAGAATTCCCATTCTTGTCTGAGCTTTGCCTGGCTTGCAGACCCCGATCCTGCAACTGGCTCAGAGTAGCAGCACAGATCCTCTCCAACTTTGGGAGGCTCCGCATGGGCTAAGGTCTTTGCCTGCACAGGTCTGATTGCAGAGTCGGGGCCTTAGAATGTATGCTCCTCTGGAGAGGGAATGTGTGTCTTATATACAGTGTCAGTGCTTAATAATAGACATGTTAGGGACTACAGAATCAGGCCTGTTTTCTATCAGCTGCCTTCTATCACACTCCCATTGATGTTAAAGGATCAGGGCCAATAGGCAGCTCCTTAATACGTTTCTAAATAAAGTCATAATTCTAGACCTGAGCTGAACTAAATCTCTGGACCCAAATGCTTTCAGATTCTGGGAGGAGTTCAGATCCAGTCTGATGGTTACAGTTCTCACCCAAACTCTATTATTTATTGGGCACATTTGAAACATTACGGGGCAGCAGGCAGGGATGGTCTACAGCTCTGTGATGTTTAGTGTCCCTCTCCAGGGTTAATAATAATTAGTCGGACGGAGATGTTTTCTCTTTCGTGGTACAATGTTTTTTAATGACACGATGAGATTGATTATCCTGATTGTTCTGTATCAGGTACAAAATACTGGGCCTATTTCCTTCTGTGTAAATCTGGAGTAACTCCTTCTAATGTCAAGGAGCCACATCTTGCTCTCAGTGACACTGGTGTAAAACCAAAATAACGTCACTGGCTTCAATGGCGTTACTCTGGACCCTGGTGTAAATGAGGACAGAATCTGTCTCCGTCCACACTGGAGATCAGGATTGGGCCCACTGTGTTGTAAATCTGCCTACTGTACTTTATGGATATTTCAGGCCCTCTGAGCTATGTCCTTGCTTCAGAAGTAATAGCCGCATGTGGAGGCCAAAAGTGATCATATTAAATAATGAGATAGATGGAGCCTGAAGATTCATCACTGTGGAAGGGGAGTGGCCATAGATCTGTTGCCCTGGGAAGGAACTGTGCCGCGCAGAATCATAATTCCTCTCAGCTCCCCCACTTGCGCCTAGGGGGAAGTAAATTCAAACTAGCACAAAACTGGAGTGATGAATCAAGCCCCGAGATGACAAACTAAAATCTATCCACAACGAATGCTGAAGTTATGGGCAAATGCAATGGATTTGTTTCCTACATCTGTTCTGTTATCTTCAGAGAGTGTGTTGCCAGTTCTGAAACAGAGAGCTCGGAAAGTGAAATCTGCCGTGAGGCGAACACTTTACTGTTTCCCTGTGTCTCCTTTAGGATCTGGAGAACTTGTTTGACCTGGAGATCAATGGATTTCTGTCAAAGCCCATGGCTAGAAATGGCAGGTACCAGGTACAGTAACCATAAAATCTAGAAAGGGGGAAGAGAGAGAGATGAAAAGAAAAATGTTTTGAAGCAAATGACTGATGTTCTATTCCATTACAAAGGCCATAATTCTGCAATCAGGTGTACTTGGGTGGATCCATGCATGCATGAGCCCGTTGGGTGCTGCTTTGGGCAAGAAGTCTTTGTTTGTACAGCGCTTGGCACAAGGGGGCCATGACCTGATTGGAGTCCCCAGGTGCAACTGCAGTACAACTAATTAATCAGAACACTACACACGTTTAACGTCATGCATGTGAAAAGTCCCTTTGAGTTCAAAGGAGCTCCATGCAGAGGAGGGGGTATGCCCAGGTGAATCTGATTGCAGAATCAGCACCAAAATGTCCAGGAAAAGCTAGGGCTCAGGAGATTGGTAATGTGGTATGGTCTCTTCCAGCCCTGCTGATTGACTACTGGTTCCTGGTTAGGTCAATGGGAAACCAATCACAGGGGATCACTGCTCAGTGCTGTATGTCAAAAGTAGTTGGCGGATCAGTAGAACTTGTCAAAAAAGTTTCTTTTCTTTCCTTTCCTTTTTTTTTGGTGACTATACTGCTGATCATTTCGTTCTGTCAGTTATTGAAATAGATGGATTTTTTAACTTTTTCTGTGGAATGATTTTTAAATCAAAAGCTTATCAAAAGACTTTTTTTATTTCAAAATTTAAAGTTTTCAAAAAATTAACTTTTGGAGGGGAAAAAAGCCACCTGGCCCCACTCCTGCAAACACTTACGAATGTGCTTAACTTCGCTACCATGGGTAATCCCATTAACCTCAATCAGATTGCTCCTGGGACCAAAGTTAAGCATGTGGATAAGTGTTTGCAGGAGTGGGGCCAGGTTTAATGTCATGCATGTGAAAAGTCCCATTGAGTTAAACGGGAATACTCACGGTGTATAAAGCTGAAGTGCATCCGGTTCTGAGGCTCATTTATATTACTGGGTTATCTCCACAGTGCTGCAGTGCAGACTACAGGGCTGCATATTGGAGCGCACACGAACGCATTGCGCGCCAACTGCTCCATGTAGACCCTGTTGGTGTGAATGAAAAGGAACTTAGTTTGCGCTGATGTGGTCCCATTTCCAACAGGGCTATGTTAAGGTGTAGTGGGTACCTTTTAGTGTGTGCCAGCAGGGTGTACATAGGGCAGTTAGCGCGCTCTACAATTCACACCTCTGTAGTCCACACTGCGGTGGTGTGTAGACAAGCCCTAAGGTTCTTTTACACTGCTCCAGGCCTTAAACTGAGGGTAAATTCCCATCTTAAGATCCCGTCACATCGCCAGAGTGGTATAAAGGGGTTTTAGTGTAAATGAGAATCAGGCCAATGCACACTTGCAGGATCAGGAGCCAAGTGACATGTGCCTGGTCTGCACACAGGTTTTTACCAGTATAACTATGTCAATTAGGGGTGTGGGTTTTTTTAACCAATACAGCTATACCTGCACAATCCAGCGTATGGATGCTGTTGTACCAGCATAAAGGAGCCTGATACCAGTCTAGCTTATTTCCCTTCCTATAAGAAAAAAGGTGATACCAATATAAACACCTTGATCCTAGTATAACAACATGCACGCTGGGGAAAATGGGTTGTACCACTTCAACTATAACAGTGTAGTTAAAGAGAGACGTCACTTATGGGTAGACTAGGCCTGATAAGATAAGTGAAAATTGGCAAAGGAAATAAACCCCTCAAAACCACAGATAAAAGGATCATCAAAAAACACAAGAAGTTGCGTTAAAAAAAAAACTGAGCAATGGAAACTCAGAATGATTTATGTGAAACTTTCCCTTTGATAAAAACATCATTATTTATATTGAATGACCAATTTCAACCAGCTCTAGGGGTGAGTCCATTTCCTAACGAGCAAGTTTCCACCTCCCACTCCTCCCCCGTTGTTACAATAGGCCCTTTGTTGGCCGTCTCAGCAGTGAGGTCAAAGACTAGCGTGAGTCATGGAGACCCGAATCCCCTTTCTGCACCAGAGATGGTTACACCAGGTCAGCGCTTGAGACACAACAGAGAGGCAGTATGAGGAAGTCCATGCTGCTTCTGTTCTCCATTCCAGCTGCATCTTTCACCAGCAGAAAATTCACTTCAGTAATAAAATTAAATTCCCTTAGAGATCTCAGTCTGATTTATTTTGAGGGGACAGAATTGCCGCCGTCAGATCAAAGATCTCTGGGTCCAAAACGGACGGTCTAATAATGTATCTTGAGGTCATCTGGAAGGGCTTTTATATACTCCCCTATTCTGTCTGTTGTAAGTACTTATCTGGCCCCCTTTCCTGGGGTACCTGTGCACTTCCCAGTCTTTAATGTATTTAGCCTCACAACACCCTGGTGAGGTAGGGCAGTGTTTTTGTCCTTAGTTTTCAGATGGGGACCCGAGGCACAGAATGGCTTAGTGACTTGTATGGGCTCAGACAAGAAGTCTGTGGTAGAACAGGGATGTGAACCCAGGTCTTCCACGTCTTAGATTAGTGCCCTACCCATTGATGCCTAACCTGAGACACTGTCTGATTTTCAGAGGGTAGGAGCTCAGAATTGTCTAAAAACTCAGGGTCCTTTAACCAAAAATTCATGCCCTACCAATCTCTAGCCACTCTGGAAAATCTTGGCTATGAGCCTTTTGCCGGAGCTGGGACTATGGAGCCTTCTTGCTGGCCAGATCCTTGTAACTACAGATGGGCTGAGTACACTGGGTTTTGCTTTTGCAAGACTTCGTTGGCCAGGTTCTGCTTTGCACAACCAAAACCAGGGTTGATTTGGATCTAGGGTCCGTTTGATCCCAGCTACCAACAGTTGGAGGAGTTAGATAAAAAGTTCTGGTGTTGACCTATCGCTATGAGAAACATGAACAAATCAAACACTAGATCCAGTGAACAGCTGAACACCCGGCTCCCGACACAATGAATCCTTGGAGGTGTTCCAAATTCAACCTAGCTCGAAATTTTGCACATGGTCCTTATCTTTAAATGGGATAAATCCGGATCCAGCCACCACCAAACTTTGGGAGATTTGAAATCTGGATCTGAATGGTTCAGCTTGGGCCCATCTCTATCTCCTCCTAGAATCACAGAAATGTCAGACTGGAAGATAGCCTCAAGAAGTCATCTAGACCAGCCTCCCAACACTAAGGCATGGTTAAGTGTACCTAAACCCAGGAGCGGCACCAGAGTTTTTGCCGCCCTAGGCGGCAGCGCTCCTCCTCTGAGCATTCAGGGGGCCTGGGGTCTTCGGTGGCGGGGGTCCTTCCACTCCGCGTCTTCGGGGCACTTCGGTGGCGGGTACCAGAGTGAGTGAAGGACCTGCTGCCGAATTTCCGCCAAAGACCCAAAGCGGAAGGATCCCCCGCCGCCGAATTTCCGCCGAGGGTGGCAAAATGCCGCCCCCCCAAATCCTGCTGCCCTAGGCGACCGCCTAGGGTCACCTAGTGGAAGCGCCGGCCCTGCCTAAACCTAAATCATAGCATTTCCGAATACAAACTTGGGCCATGTTTATGCTCAGTGAAATGGTGAGCCACCCAACCTATAACACTTTACAGGATCTCTTTATGAGGTATCTCACCTCACCTATACACCCCGATTTACCTGCATTGCACATAATCCTGCAGTTACCCATGCATAAGTTAACTTAGTTCAAATTTACTGACCTAAATTGATACCAAACTTTAGGAAAAGAACTACCCATCATTATAAGCTTCTTCTATGGTTTTTGCTGTCTACCTCAATTTGGGTCTTGGTCACATTTAAGGAGCCAGTGTCACTCATATGGGTTTAATTTTTTAGAGGGTCAAGAGCTGGCCACAAGATGTCGCTACTGCTTGACTTAAATCCCAAACAGGGATATTCATATGGCAGTAAAAAATAGCTCATTAATTACTATTTTTAAGCCCTTGTAAGGCTTAAATAGTAGTGTTGGTCAGAACTATTTTTTCTGCAGAATTTTATTGATGAAAACAGCAACAAAAACATCAATTTTGTTTAACTTTTCCATGGAAAATTTCAACTTTTCATAGAAAAAATATGAAACCTGAAACATTTTGGCAGAAAAACTCAAGTTTCCTTTTTTTTTTTTTTTTTTTTTTTCCTGAAAAAGTTTTGGTTTGGGGCAAAAGATTTGGTTTTTGGCCAGAAGGTTTTGTACAAAAACTCAAAATTTTCTGCAGAAAGCAGACCCTTCTCTCTCTCTCTCACACACACACACACACACACAAAATAATTTTGTCTGAATCCCAAATTTCCATCAGAAAACCATTTCAATGGACATTTTTCAACCAGCCCTACTTTAGTTTTCGCAAGTCCCTCGGTTTCAGAGCCAAATTGTCAGTGATGTCCAGTTGGACTTATGCTTCATTTAGGCTCAGATACTCAAAGGCACTTGAAATCAATGGGAGTTAAGCACCTTTTGAGGATCTGGGCCTCAGGGACTTTTGAAAATCCACCCGTTAAGTGCAAGGAATAAAGCAAAGAGAAGGACGCTATGAACTAAATCCAGTGACTCTCATTGATTCTGATCATCTTGTGAAACAATATATGGGCAATATGCTGTTTGATCCCTTCAATAGCTAATTCACGACCACTAGACTTGTAATTCTCACGCTTGCTGAAGTCTCATTCTCTATTTCTTTTCTTCCCAGAGAAGCACATTAAACGATGAGGACTCTGGAGAGTTGGTGAGTTTTCTTCTGGGAAAAAGAATGATGACAAAATGATTTTCCAGTTAACCATTATCTGGAAATCAATCCTGCTGTTTGTTCAATGCCTTGTTTGTATCACTGATCGGGTATTAACCTGTCTTCTTCAAACAGCTGACTGCTTGCACAATGCTGTTCGGGGGATTGGTACAAGATTTTGTGGTGATATATATTGTACTGATGTAGGAATAAGCACAAAAATGAACAGAAAACATGCTCTCCCTTCCTCCAAAAGGCAATATTTTTATAAACCTCATGGCAAATCATGCTGTTTTCTCAATGAACTGCCATGGTAGATCTTACATCTGACCTGGTCTGCCAAGTTGCCTCCTCCCTCTCTTATTTAAGTCTTTCTTTGAAACACACTTTTTCCAGAAGGCCTATAAATCCCAATTCTCCCTACATATAGTGTTAGTGAAATACACCAGGGGGTTGTCCTCACACAAAGCTGAATTGTTTTACATTAAAGGAGTGATTCTAAACCAGTTCAGTTAAACCAGAGCAAAAGGCTGCAAGGCTCTTAGTCCTGTTTCCAGGCTTATTTTGGTTTGATTAGGAACAGGCTAAAGCTGAGGTGAACTGACCTAAGAGTCTCCACACAGGTTTGCACCAGTTTAACTAAACCCGGTTTAGTGTGTAGACAAAGCCATAGACACAACAATCACTAGTTGGGATTGAACCTGGGAACCTACTGCACCAGAAATTCAGCCGTCTCCCTCTTAAGCAAAAGAACTTTAGATACTAGAAAGTAGCAAACCGTCATGCAATATGAGCTCATGTACTAGGCTAGTATATTACAGTACTCTCTTGTTAGACGACCTTGGCCCAAACGTCTGAGATCTACAAGAGTTGAAGATCCATTGAGGGAGCCATTTTGTAATGAACTGTAGCTAAATACAAACACTGTGATTGTCAGCACGGATTGAACCATCCCTCCATGCAAAACGTACCCAGTGTATCTCTATCCCGAATTTTCGAAGTTCTCTTCTTCATTGCAGGTAGCGGGAGATGACAAGATAAGTATTTATAGCTACAAAGTTCAGTCCACCATAATGTCTCGTTTGGTCGACACCATGATCCAAAGCAAAGTGGAAAATAAAGCTAAGCATGCCCAAAATTTGGTGTTTGATGTGCAGATTCCCAAAGGAGCCTTCATTCACAACTTTACTATGTAAGTAGTGGGCAACTGTATCTATTGCGTGTGATAATTTCAATAATCAAATAAGAAGGTGGCGGAAGGATAAGAGGGAAAGTGTCCATAACTTCTATTGTATATAAAATAATATTTTTCCAAGATTTTTTTTTTAAAGTAAAAGATTCAACTGGATTAGGAACAGGTTTGATTCAATTTGATTTCTCCTTAAAATAAAGAAACTCCACAATAGTCTCTGTGCTGATCTGTCTGTGTTTTTCTCTCTTAGGAACATAAATGGCATAACGTTTACTAGTTCAATTAGAGAAAAATCTGCAGCCAGACAACAATATGCTCAGGCCAGGGCCAAAGGCAAAGCTGCTGGAATAGTAAGGTACAAAGATTTTTCCTCTTTATTATGCTACTGTACTTCCTTTTCCTTTTATTAGAATCTTTAACTCCCAGACTCTGAGACTGGTCTGTGTCCTGACTCCAAAATAGGATCTCTGGTGGAAATCCCATGAACATGAGTACAGTGTCTTTATTTAGGCCCTGATCCAGCAAAAGACTTAAGCACATGCTTAACTTTAAGCCCATGAATAGTCTCGTTGAAGTCAGAACTTAAGTGTTTTGCCAAATCAGGGCCTATATATTAAGTAATTATTTTATGAAGTGCTTACCACAAACGGCTAAGACACTACAAATAAAGGGTCAGCATGATGCCTATGCACCACTTAAATCTCATTTATGCTCTATTTTGAGATTTACATGGGACTTAATCAGAACTTATACTGGCTCTCTGCACAAGGGTGAACTTCACCATCATGTGACAAGCCCAAGCTTAGTAGTAGAATCAGAAGTGGAACCCAGGAGTCCTGATTCACACTTCTATTCCAACCACTACTTTACATTTGTTTTTGTTTTTTTTAAACAGAAACCAGTAATCTACAAATGTTAGAGGTGGATTCAAAGAGCAAAATTCAAATCTAGATCCTGGTCTGGATTTGGAACTTCTTAGAATTCTGGGTGGAAGTTGAGATCTGGGTTTTGATTTTGACTGTGGTATAGAGTGGAGCCATCTGCAAACTTTGGGTGCTGATCTGAGCCCGGATACCAAACATTCCAAAGCAGAGCTGGATGAAGGCTCTCTGATGGAACCTTTTTCCATCAAAAAATGCTGTTTTGTCAAAATCGATACTTTCTGTGGGCGTGTCAAATTCCAACAGATTTTCTTTCGGAAAAAAATTGAAACAAAGCTCTTGGATAAAGCCAAAATGTTCCTTATTAAAATTTAACAATTTGAATTTTTGTTTTGAAACGACTTTTCACGTTGACTGTTATATTATAATTTTTAATAATAGAAAATCAAAAAGTTGAGATCAGAATAGTATATTTTAATTGACTTGAAATTAAATTATTCTGGACATTTCATTGGGTAGGAAGTTTTGGAATTTGCTGCGGAACAGAGATTCCAATTGCTGACCAGCTCCAGTCCACTGCTTTGAATCTCCGATTTGGTTTATCATAGAAAGGTAGGCCTGGAAGGGACTTAGAGAGGTCATGCCCCCATGCTAGAATTGCCAATCCTCCAGGATTGTCCTGGAGGCTCCAGGAATGGAAGATTAATCTTTAATTTAAGATCATGTCATGTGATGAAACCTCCAGGAATACGTCCAACCCAAATTGGTAACCCTACCCCATGCTAAAGTAGGACCAAATATACCTAGACCATCCCTGACAGGTGTTTATGCTCATCTATAGCAAGAACAATAGTTCACTTGTCCAGAGCTCACCTTGTGTTTCCACCCTCAAATTGACAAAGCCTCATTGAGTTGAATTGTAAGTGTGGTTCCCTTTTATAGGCCAAATTTAAGGCCAAATTAGCTATTAAGTCTCCCTGTATTTTATTAACTCAGGCCTTTAGCAAAAAGCAGGTGTTATTCTTGAAGCGGGTACTGGGTGAGTTTTCATATTCGGGAGCTTGCCGCACAGAGATACAGCTTTGTGTTTTGACAACACCTCCAGGAGCAATGCCCTTGACATGGAAAACTTCAAAGCTGAACTGAACGTGCCCGGAGGAATGAAGGTCCAGTTTGAAATTCATTACCAAGAAGTGATGCGGAGGAAATTGGGATCGTACGAGTATGTTATCCCTCTGCAGCCTGGAAGACTAGCAAAGCACCTAGAGGTACAGGAGAGTCAAGGACTACAATGTTCTGTGTTGCTTCTCACCCAGATCACTGCAAGTGGCACGTAGTTGGCTGGTTCTCGCAGAAAATACAAGCATGTGTGACAGTTCGTGCAATGCGCTCTACTGCACACTTATATACAACTTAGGGCTCTTCTCCCTCATGAGTCGTCCCACTGAAGTCTATAGGGGTGACTCATGTGAGTAAGTGAGGCAGGATTTGCCCCTAATTTGTATAACACCTTTCAAAATATCCCCATCCCTAATTCCAGAGTGAAGTAGCCTACAAAAGCAGGCAGGGTTTTTACATAAGAAAACTTTTCATTGACTTCACTGGACTTTGGCTCAGGCCCTAAGCAAATGTTCACTGCTCATGCTCCCGTGTTGCAGAGTATGCGCTGCTTCGTGCTGACTAAGGGCCTGGACTTGTTCCCATCGATTGCTACCTTGAATCCTGTTTTCCCCGCTGGAGAGTTGACTCGCTGCCTGATCTCCCACCCAGCAGCAGCACCACGGAGGGCTCCACCGATATTCTAGCTCCAGGGTTGGGACTAGAGGGGAAAGCAATTCCCTTCCCAGTCTCCCCACACACCCTATAGGAGGGAAAAGCAGCTCACTATCCAATCTCCCCCTACCTTCGACAGCAGGAACAGACAACGCGTAGGAGCTGAGGAGGCTACTTGCCAGTCAGTCTTCCCTTGGCAATGGGACCAGCCAGGCTGGTGCTAGGGGCGGGCAGTCGGGGCGCCACCTTCCAGGGGGCACTGTGCCACTCAGGGTTTATTTAGTTTTGCTTTGCTGACTGGCCAGCCTTTGTTCTGCTCAGAGGTGTGAGATGGGTGTGGGGGAGTGTCTTCTGCCCTGGCCAGCAACCCACCTAGGACTGTTCCTGGGGACCAGAGAGTGAAACAACACACTGTCCAGTCTGCCCTACCAGCAACTTGGATCCAAGGATGAAAGCGAGGAGGAGGGGCAACAGAAGGGAGCTGCCCGCCCCCCCCCCGCTGTCAGCAGACAAAGCGCTCCCACTCCATTCCCGGCATGGGGTGGGGGATCAGTATTTCCTTCCACCTCCCCTTCTCCTTTGTGGCATTATATCCTTGGGGGCAACAGTTTTAGGAAGAAATCACTGGAGACACAGAGAGCTGTAAACCTTGAAGCAGCCATTTATTGCCACACCAGAACTAACCAACAGCCAGCCAAAACTGGCTGGGCTATCCCCTAATAATCTAACTCAGTTGCCGTAGCAACACAAGATTCTATTACCACGACAACCAAATACACAACAGGCGTGAGAGCTCCCCCGGCTGTTTCGATCTGCTCAAACCATTGCCTGGACCCCTGGCAATAGTAACGTTGGCTCTGTTCCTGTGGCAGCACCCTGGGTGTTGTCACATGTGTGTTTTGGGGAGCGCAGAAGTGCTCATGAGACACTGGGGCATTTCTAATGAGGCTCCGTGTTTACTGTCCTCCCCTCTTGCCTGTAGGTGGATGTCCGTATTATTGAGCCTCAGGGACTTCGTTACGTGCATGTTCCTAACTCGCTAGGAGATCACTTTGCGGGAATCACCACCATCACTAAGGGAGAGAAAAAGGTAATGGTCAAAGCAGTAGCTGACACCAAGAAACTGTAGGTGTACAACATTTTCCCCCATAGGGGATAAGATTCTCCCAATACCCACTGGGATCTGGCAAAGTAACACACGCTCACCATACAGAAAGCACTTGGAAAGAGGAGATCTGTCATTCAGAATGCAGACATTTGATGATCGCACCCTACCCCACGTCTGAACAGAGAGACGTGCCAGATACTCAGTGAAGACCACTAGTAACTTTGCTGTTGCTGTTGATTTTATATGAAAGCTGTTCATATACTATGGGGATGGCGGCAGTATAAAACAGAGGAGCTCAGAAATTAGGAATCAGAAATAATCAGATGCTGGGTTAGGGTTTGATTACACATGCAGTTATTCTGGAGCAGCTATTCCTGAATAACTAGGTGTGTGGACTCTCTTATTCCAGAGTAAGAATGCCTTTTTCCCAATCAGCTTCAAGATGGAAGTGAATTAAACTAAAACCAGAAAAAGGCACTCTTACTCTGTAATAAGAGTGTGCACACATGGAGTTTTTCCAGAATAGCTATTCTGCTTTAAATTCACACCATACCTTATTCCAGAATAACCTTCATATGTAGACAAGCCATGTTCTTCAGGGCTAGTTGGTTCAATGATTTGATGCCCTAGACTTTGACCTCTTGAGAATCAGTAGACGTCTGTGGACATACTTTATGTTCTCATCACAAAACATCGGACAATTTGGTTTTAGCCTCTGACGAGTGCTCCAATTCTGTGTTGATGGGCATCAGTATTTGAACATATATACATGGATCGATAGAAAAGAGGCCCAGGTCTAGAGTAAAATAACAGAGATATCAAGACTATGGTGTTTTGGCAGGTCTGTGTGTTGGGTGGGGGGAACTTGCTGAGCTGCTACTCACACTATGTTTGGCTTTATGCAGATATCTGGTTTGGCCTTTAGATACCAAGATGATGGATGACTTTTAAATAAATAAAATAGACTCTACTACTACAGTCCCTCATATTCATGAGGGTCAAATACACACACAAATACAGTCTATAACTAAGGTTATACTGAAACTCCAGGTTAATCGCAAGTCAGCCCCCTGATATCAATGCACAGCTTCACATCTTGTTTATCCACAAACCCACTTAGCCAAAGGTTTGGGCTGAGGCATACAGGGTTGTAATTGGAGCAAACTGAATAGCATGAAAATGTATTTGCAAACACGTTGGCAAAACCCAGCCCACAATTTGATTCGGCGATGTTCATGCTCTCAACTGTTCATGTCAATGATCAGGTTCTGTGGCTATTTTTGGAGCTTTTATCTCTATTACTACTACTACTACTAATAGATAATCCCAAGGGATCCCGCTCATGGACCAGGGCACAGAACAAAGAGATGGTCCCTGCCTCAAAGAGCGTACAATCTAAATATAGTCATGGGCAAACATGGATAGTTCTGAGTTAACATGATGTTCACTATTGACTATGTGTCATTCGTTATTTTCCACTTTTAAAAAGTTGAATTAATCCAATCAGGAAAGAGAAACAATACCATGTGACAAAGGCAACAAATCACGGATAACTAATTACTAATATTTCATAGCCCTCAATTTATAGGAAATCTATAGGTTGTCATTTGTTCAGACTAGCAATTACAAATAACAGATTCATGGAAATCATTATCATGGAAATCATGGATATTGTGAAAATCATGGATGTCATGCAAATATTTTTTTTCCCTTGCAAACAGGAGCTAAAAAAGAGCTAAAATCATCCAATGAATTGCTTATGACAAACAGTTTGTCCAGCTCTGTCTGTAATACGGGGCTATGACTCTGTGTGTTTGCACACAGAGCTGCTATCAGTGAAGAAACTGAGCGAAGAAAACCAAAGAACAATCTTTGCTTTGAAGCAACAAAAATCCCTCTCCGTTTTACTCGAAAAATTACCAAGGTGCTCAATGAAATTGTGTGTCCCCGGATACAAAAGTCTAGTCCATTGCGTCTTGCAGGACTCATTCCTAATCTCTCGAAATGATACCTTTGTCGTGGGATGTGTGGTTGACTTTGTAATGGAGTCCCCTTGTTCACATCTCACCTCTAGGCCCACGTGTCCTTCAAACCAACAGTGGCTCAGCAACGAAAATGCCCCACCTGTTCTACCACGGCAGTAGATGGGAATTTTGTGGTGATGTATGATGTGCACCGAGAAACCAAAGCTGGAGAACTGGAAGTAAGTTTATTCTGTTACCATATGTTGCTCTCGTACAGTAACTCCTCATTTAACGTTGTAGTTATGGTCCTGAAAAATGCAACTTTAAGTGAAACGATGTTAAATTAATCCAATTTTCCTATAAGATTTAATATAAATGCGGGGGGCTAAGTTCCAAGGAAATTTTGGGGGGGCAGACAAAAGGCATTGTATACTGTACAGTACTGTACTGTACTGTGGTGGGGAGGTGCCCCTGGCTTACCCCACACAGGCACAGCCTGCTGCAGACAATGATGCAGACAAGGACGCTAGGAAGCACCTTGCGCAGCAGCAGTGGCAGCTTCCCCCCAGAAGAATAGGCACCAATTTTGCTGGGGGATGCTCCAGGCCCGCCTCTTCCTGTCCCCGCTCCACTCCAGGCCCGCCTCTTCCCACCCCCACTCCACCTCCTCCCCGGAGCACGCCACATCCCCGCTCCTCCCCCTCCCTCCTAGCACTTTCACTTAGGACTTTCTGGGAGGGAGGGGGACGAGCAGAGATGCAGCACTTCCCCACTCCTCCCCCTCCCTCCCAGAAAGTCCTAAGTGCCGCCAAACAGCTGCGTGGTGACGGGGGAAGCACTGGGAGGGAGGGGGAGGCAAAGAAGAGGAACTTGGGCAATGCTCCCTTGTAAAGTCGCTGCTCTTCCACAGAGTCCTACAAGCAGTGGACAGAGCAGGCAGCCAAACGATGTTATAAGGGAGCATTGCACAACTTTAAACGAGCATGTTCCCTAATGGAGCAGCGATGTAACTTCGAAACAACGTTAAGCAGGAGGACGTTAAGTGAGGAGTTACTGTACATAATGCTGAGTCTAGGGGGGACGTAGGTGGGCCCCGAATGTCAAGAGCTTTAATTTAGACAGTAGTGAGACTTAAGGAGGCCATAAGACAAGTGAGGTAGCCCCTAAAAGCCAGAAGGGGACCCAGCCCCACCCCCCAAGCCTGACTGTAATTCAAGTATTGGCCTTACCCAAAATGGAACATCAGAAATAGTTGCCACAGCAGAGCAGACTATCCATGATCCCCATCTCTGGTGCTCTTTCTGCGTTCCATTAGGGTGGGAACAAAGCACAGCATGGCTGAACAACAGAAGTAATCAAGAATCCTGCATCCAGTTGAAGTAGCAGGGGGATTTTAGGCAGGCAGAATACAGTTACCTAAACAACAAGTGGACAGGACCAGCTTCCTGTCTTGTCCAAAAGCCAGTGTCTCTTGCATTGCAGTGTTCCCCAACACCGTACTGGGGCACTGATTAACCGACACCAAAGGAACAGGGTCAGAAGTTGTGAGAAGGCAAACTGGCACTTCATTAGCATCATGTTGGCGTGGAGTAGGGTTGCAGGATTGAGCTCTTATACACCACCTCATCCACCCCCCATGCCAGTGAAGGGGTGTTCCCAAAGCAAGTGAGTCCTTAGAGCCAATTTCTGCTCTCCCTTAAAGCCAGTGGAGCTCAGATACTGCATTATGGTGAAGAGTGAAATACAAATGCAGCGTTAGCAACTGATATAACCGTGTGTATGTGAAAGCAGAATGTGGCCTGTAAAGAGGGCTGAAACCTTTCACTCCATTTACTGTCTTGTGCCATGTGGGAGCTTTACAGGAACTCTGATTACCACCGTTTGTATTTTGCAGATTTTTAATGGCTATTTTATTCACTACTTTGCTCCTGACAATCTGGATCCGCTGCCCAAAAACATTTTATTCGTTATCGATGTGAGTGGCTCAATGTGGGGACTGAAAATGAAACAAGTAAGTTCCTGATCTGTGCAGACATAAGGCCCTGCCTTCATGTTCTCCCGTACGTTTAGCTATTGCTTACTTGACTGCTGCATACCTAGATCTTGCCTGAACTGAAAACCACTAGGTTGGATCTTTAGGTCTTTAGTCAAAAGCGTCACTGGGCATTTGCCTGAGTAGAGGACTTCAGGATTTGACCCACCATATTTACTGTCCTTAAAATGTTTTAAGAAAGAAACAAGGTCATTTGAATCATACTGAGTTCTGAAATAGTAGATCTCAAAGCACTTTGCAAAGGAGGGTGATTTTTATAGATGGGGCCCTGGAGATACAGAGAGAGGATGTGGACTTGCCCAGCCTCACACTGCAGGCCATGACAGAACTAGAAATAGAACTCTCGTCTCCTGAGTGTTGTGCCAATACCAACGCAACACAACTTCCAGAGCAAGGTCCTCTCTGCTCCTGGCTTCTCCCTCTCATGATTAGTATTCAGTGGGGATGGGTTGAGGAGGACAAGTTTGGGTTTTGCAGACTCCTTATCTGGATTCTGTAGAGCCAAGTCCCATTTTACCTGGATTTCCACAGTGCAGAGGAAGCAGGTTGAGAGACAGCCTCATAAAAGGTTCCAGTTTGGGCCCATCACTCATGTTGTTGTTCACCTAGTTTCTTACTCATTAGCTAGCATTTATAGGGTGCTTTGAATAATGGAAAGAGCTAAACGTGCCTATTCTTGTGACCCCTTCCTGTCTCAGACGGTTGAGGCGATGAAGACCATATTGGGTGATCTCCGGTCTGATGACCACTTTTCTGTTGTTGACTTCAACCACAATGTTCGCACCTGGAGAGATGATTTAGTTGCAGCCACAGCGCGTCAGAAGGAGGATGCTAAGAAGTACATCCAGGAGATCCATCCCAATGGGGGTACGTGGGTTTGATAACGAGGTACTCTCGGCACTTAGGTACCATGGGGAGAAATGCCTCAGACAGATAGACAGAGTCCTGTTCACAAAAGGCCAGATTTCCCACTCACGCAGCAAGACTCACAAGGAAAAGGGACCTAATGAGGGGGGCAGAAGAGCCCCCTGGTCATTCTGTTGGGAAAGGCAGGGGTGTTCCTTCTATGGGGCCAGTCCCACAGAGCCCATGTATCAGTAAGAGACCAGGGCAATGGTGCCACCACACTACCTCTCTGTGCCCCCAGCACCTCTGGACTTGGGACCAGATCCTTACAGGTATGTAGGCACCAAGCTTCCTGTCACGGGGTTCACTCAATGTGAGCGGCAGCTCCTGCTGGCCATCCTGGGAATTAGCTCTGCTCGCTTGCACTCTCCCTCCGGTGGTATCTTCTCCCATCTTGTTTTGCTTTGCAGCCCTGCTCTCAGCCTCAGGAACCGCAGCTAGGCCCTCCAGCCAGGTCACTAAGGTCCTCCCCTTCTGGGGAAATCAAAGTCTTTCCAGACTGGCTGCTTGGCTGGTGTCTCTAATGCCCTCGTCACTTCCCAGTGGCTAGAAGGGGAACCCAGGCCCACCCTGTACACTGGGTTCCAGCCCAGGCATAGGCGCCGACTCCGTGGGTGCTCCGGGGCTGGAGCACCCACGGGGAAAAATTTGTGGGTGCTCTGCACCCACTGGCAGCCAAGCTCCCCGCCTCCCCACCTCAGCTCACCTCCGCCTCTGCCTCTTCCCCTGAGTGCGCCGCATCCCCACTTCGCCTTCCAGCACTTGCCACTGCAAAACAGCTGTTTTGTGGTGTAACAAGCTGTGGAATGGAGGGGGGAGGAGCGGCAACACAGCGCACTCATGGGAGGAGGTGGGGAAGAGGCGGGGCCTGGGCGGGGATTTGGGGAAGGAGTCCAATAGGGGCGGAGTTGGGGCGGGGACTTTGGGGAAGGGGTTGGAATGGGGGTGGGACGGGGCGGGAGGAGGCGGGGCAGGGGTGGAGTCGAGGCGGGGCTGGGGGGTTGAGCACCCACCGGCCCCAGGAGAAATTGGCGCCTATGAGCCCAGGGACCATATAACAAGCAGCCACGGTCCCTGTACGGTCCTACCCCTTGCTGCTGTTTCCCTGGGCTTCTTCCTACCTATCTGGCTCCTCCCCTTCTCTGGATTTGCCAGCCTCAAGGGAGTGACTGCAGCCTACTTCCCTGCAGCCCTTCCCAGCAACAGCCCCCATTTGCAGCCAGGTAGCTGGGTTTAGACAGGTCCCGCCTGTTCCTGCACAGGAGAGCCTGTTCCTAATCAATCAATTCTTTGCTTCCTGGCTCCTCCTCCACGTGCATCCTGGGTAGTTAACTGGCCAATCTGGACACCTTAACCCCCTTTCAACCCTGTGTGGGGCGGACGCCCCATCACACACCCATTACCTTTGAGGATCTGGTCCCTGTCTCTAGGGCCTCCACTGGCTGCAGCTAACTTGGAAGCCACTAACCTGTTATGCAGTGATCATAATCCATGATTTATGGGCCCGATTCGCCTCTCATTTACAACGGTGTAAATCAAGAGTAACTCCCCTGACGTTAATGGAGTTACACTGGAGTAGAAGGAGTGTGAGAGGTGCTTAATGTCATATCTTCAGAGCACTGTGTGAACACTGAGCACAGGACGGATGATTTTGTGGCTGAAGCTCGAGGGCGGGGAAGTGATTTTGCCTACGTGCATGGCACTGGTGAGATCGATACGGGAATGCTGTGCCCAGTTCTGGTGTCTACGGTTTTTAAAGGATGTTAGAAATGGGAGAGAGTGCAGAGAAGAGCCACTAAACTGATCTGAGGGCTGGAGAAAACGCCTTACCGTGAGAGATGGAAAGAGCCCAGGCTGTTTGGCTTATCAAAAAGAAGTTTGAGAGGTGACTCTGTTACAGTGTATAAGTACCTTCACCGGGAGAAAATACCAGGCAATACAGGGCTCTCTGATCTAATCCAGGAGAAAGACCTAACAAGAACCACTGGGTGGTAGCTGAAGCCAGACAAATTCAGATTAGAAATAAGGCTCTAACAGGGAGTGGGGTTACCCATTGGAACAAACTACCTAGGGAAGTAGTGGATTTTCCATTTCTTGATGTCCAGATCAAGCTTGGCTGCCTTTCTGGAACATATTCTATAGCTAAATACAAGTTATCAAGCACAGTACGGGGGTAACTAGGTGAAATTCCATCGTCTGTGTTATGCAGGGGTCAAACGAGATGATCTAATTGTCCCTTTCTGGTTTTAAAACCAATGACAGAGAGTCAAGAGAGCTGGGTCTCTTCCCAGCTCTGCCCTGGATTTCGTCATGTGACCCTGAGCAAATCAGTTAACTTCGCTGTGCCTCCATCCCCCTGCTGTTAAAGGGGGATAATAGTACTTCCCAACCTCACAGAGGTATTGAGGCTTCATTCATTCATATCTGAGCTTCTTGTAGGGAAAGGAGCTATAGGAGTGCAAAGCAAAATGTATTTTAACCAGTATCAGAATCTGGCCCTTTCATAGACATTTGTGCAAAGGTCTGGAATTTTTGGTAAAATTCTCCCAAGTATGGTGGGGATTTTTAAATCCTAGGTGAACCCCAACTTAAAACAGAGTAATACAGTAGTGAATCAGGCCCACTGAATGGACCACAGTCTGCTTTCATAGAATCATAGAATATCAGGGTTGGAAGGGACCTCAGGAGGTCATCTAGTCCAACCCCCTGCTCAAAGTAGGACCAATTCCCAACTAAATCATCCCAGCCAGGGCTTTGTCAAGTCGGGCCTTAAAAACCTCCAAGGAAGGAGATTCCACCACCTCCCTAGGTAACGCATTCCAGTGCTTCACCACCCTCCTAGTGAAATAGTGTTTCCTAATATCCAACCTAGACCTCCCCCACTGCAACTTGAGACCATTGCTCCTTGTTCTGTCATCTGCCACCACGGAGAACAGCCGAGCTCCATCCTCTTTGGAACCTCCCCTCAGGTAGTTGAAAGCAGCTATCAAATCCCCCCTCATTCTTCTCTTCTGGAGACTAAACAATCCCAGTTCCCTCAGCCTCTCCTCATAAGTCATGTGCTCCAGATCCCTAATCATTTTTGTTGCCCTCCGCTGGACTCTTCCCAATTTTTCCACATCCTTCTTGTAGTGTGGGGCCCAAAACTGGACACAGTACTCCAGATGAGGCCTCACCAATGTCGAATAAAGGGGAACGATCACGTTCCTCGATCTGCTGGCAATGCCCCTACTTATACAGCCCAAAATACTGTTAGCCTTCTTGGCAACAAGAGCACATTGTTGACTCATATCCAGCTTCTCGTCCACTGTGACCCCTAGGTCCTTTTCTGCAGAACTGCTACCTAGCCATTCGGTCCCTAGTTTGTAGCTGTGCATGGGATTCTTCCGTCCTAAGTGCAGGACTCTGCACTTGTCCTTGTTGAACCTCATCAGGTTTTTTTTGGCCCAATCCTCTAATTTGTCTAGGTCCCTCTGTATCCGATCCCTACCCTCTAGTATATCTACCACGCCTCCCAGTTTAGTGTCATCTGCAAACTTGCTGAGAGTGCAGTCCACACCATCCTCCAGATCATTAATAAAGATATTAAACAAAACCGGCCCCAGGACCGACCCTTGAGCCACTCCGCTTGAAACCAGCTGCCAACTAGACATGGAGCCATTGATCACTACCCGTTGAGCCCGACGATCTAGCCAGCTTTCTATCCACCTTACAGTCCATTCGTCCAGCCCATATTTCTTTAACTTGGCGGCAAGAATACTGTGGGAGACCGTATCAAAAGCTTTGCTAAAGTCAAGGAATAACACATCCACTGCTTTCCCCTCATCCACAGAGCCAGTTATCTCATCATAGAAGGCAATTAGGTTAGTCAGGCACGACTTCCCCTTGGTGAATCCATGCTGACTGTTCCTGATCACTTTCCTCTCCTCTAAGTGTTTCATAATTGATTCCTTGAGGACCTGCTCCATGATTTTTCCAGGGACTGAGGTGAGGCTGACTGGCCTGTAGTTCCCCGGATCCTCCTTCTTCCCTTTTTTAAAGATGAGCACTACATTAGCCTTTTCCCAGTCATCCGGGACCTCCCCCGATCGCCATGAGTTTTCAAAAATAATGGCCAATGGCTCTGCAATCTCATCCGCCAACTCCTTTAGCACCCTCGGATGCAGCGCATCCAGCCCCATGGACTTGTGCATGTCCAGTTTTTCTAAATAGTCCTGAACCACTTCTTTCTCCACAGAGGGCTGGTCACCTTCTCCCCATACTGTGCTGCCCAGTGCAGCAGTCTGGGAGCTGACCTTGTTCGTGAAGACAGAGGCAAAAAAATCATTGAGTACATTAGCTTTTGCCACATCCTCGGTCACTAGGTTGCCTCCCTCATTCAGTAAGGGGCCCACACTTTCCTCGACTTTCTTCTTGTTGCTAACATACCTGAAGAAACCCTTCTTGTTACTCTTAACATCTCTTGCTAGCTGCAACTCCAAGTGCGATTTGGCCTTCCTGATTTCACTCCTGCATGCCTGAGCGATATTTTTATACTCCTCCCTGGTCATTTGTCCAATCTTCCACTTCTTGTAAGCTTCTTTTTTGCGTTTAAGATCAGCAAGGATTTCACTGTTTAGCCAAGCTGGTCGCCTGCCATATTTACTATTCTTTCTACACATCGGGATGGTTTGTTCCTGCAACCGCAATAAGGATTCTTTAAAATACAGCCAGCTCTCCTGGACCCCTTTGCCCTTCATGTTATTCTCCCAGGGGATCCTGCCCATCTGTTCCCTGAGGGAGTCAAAGTCTGCTTTTCTGAAGTCCAGGGTCCGTATTCTGCTGCTCTCCTTTCTTCCTTGTGTCAGGATCCTGAACTCGACCATCTCATGGTCACTGCCTCCCAGGTTCCCATCCACTTTTGCTTCCCCTACTAATTCTTCCCTGTTTGTGAGCAGCAGGTCAAGAAAAGCTCTGCCCCTAGTTGGTTCCTCCAGCACTTGCACCAGGAAATTGTCCGCCCCCTTTCACTTATGCTCGTGTAAATCTGGGACAACTCCATCGATTTCAATGAGTAACTCCACTATAAACAAGCAAAATCTGACCTAATATACTTAAAGCAAGGAACTCCAGTGGGATTAATTAAAAGGCCATGCACCACACCCCTCAGCATCTATTTCTGGGGAGGCCTTTAACTGTCCTTGAGGCCTTTGTCCCTGGGGGCTAACACAAGTGCGATCCTAAGATGTATTTCCACTGGAGCTGTGGACATATTAATGCCATTGGGCAAGGGGGGAGGGATAGCTCAGTGGTTTGAGCATTGGCCTGCTAAACCCAGGGTTGTGAGCTCTATCCTTGAGGGGGCCACTTGGGGATCTGGGGCAAAATCAGTACTTGGTCCCGCTAGTGAAGGCAGGGGGCTGGACTCGATGACCTTTCAAGGTCCCTTCCAGTTCTAGGAGATGGGATATCTCCCTTAATTAAAAAAAAAAAAGTATTAAAAAAAAAAAGGCAGTGGTCAGACCTCAACTGGATACTATGTACAAATCTGCTCACCTATGTTCAGGAAAGGCTCATTCAAACTGGAACAGGTGCACAGAAGGGCTGTTAGGGTGATCAGGGAATGGCGGGTCTTTCTTACAAGAAGTGATTCAAAGAGCTTGGCTTGTTTAGCCTAGAAAAATGAAGGCTCAGAGGGGATATGATTCCTGTCTTTAAATACATGAGAGGGGTAGAATAAATAGGGCTAAATTGGCCATGAATAAATTTAGGTTGGACATGAGAAGAAGGTTTCTAATATCAAAGGAGTAAAGTTTGGGCACAATCTCCCAGTAGGAGCAGTGGGGGCAAACAACCCAACTAGTCTGAAGATGGAGCTTGATAAGTTATAGAATGGGATTCTATGACAGGGTTGCCGGCATTAGCAGGGGACTGGACTCAGTTACTCAGGTCCCTTCCAGTCTTATGTTCCTATGTATTATTTTCTCAGGACTGAGCCTTTATTTCAAGAAGGAACGCTGCGTAGCAAACATGCTCATTTTATCGCTTCTTTACCAGGTACAAACATCAACGAAGCTCTTCTTCGAGCAATATTCATTCTAAAGGAAGCCAGCAACATGGGAATGTTGGACCCTAACTCCGTCTCCATGATCATATTGGTGTCAGATGGCGACCCTACGGTAGGTAAGGATCTTGCATTAGGTGAAATGAAAGGCCAGTTGAATTGGCTTAAGAAACACAACCAGCACATGGACACTCTACAAGTAAGTTAAGAAAATACTATTGTCCCTTCTTCCGATGCCAGCATGTCCTGCTTCAGACATCATGTCGCCCCTCTGCCAAGTGGTAGTGGAATTCTGGGGCTTTTCAGGTTGGCTTCCTAGTGGATGAGAAATGAGTGACATGGAGGCTGGGTATATCCTAAAGGTAATGTGCTTTATTTACATACATACTCCAGTCCTGGAACAGAGGAGGTCACAACCATCACACAGGCAATCCCCCCTTCCAGAGAGCTCAGCCCAGACTGTGATGGCTGGTCCCCAAGAAGCTGCTCCATCCCAGGAATTGCCCCCAAATATGAAGAATAAAGCAGAAAGAAAATTAAGTTCAGTGGGGTTTGCATCGGGCCCCAACTGCAGAAATTGCCTCAAAAGTCACCCCTGGCTGCTCTACAACTGAAGTTTCTATTTGGGGATTGGTCCTGCTTTGAGCAGGGGGTTAGACTAGATGACCTCCTGGGGTCCCTTCGAACCCTGATATTCTGTGATTCTATGATTTAAAAAAAAGTTACGTTCCTAGCCCTCATGATTGCAAAGAGCACCTTAAAATCATGAACTGAAGTGTAAACCATTAGTGGTGTCTTCCTGAGTCTGCAGAGAGCCTGAAACAATAGTTCTGTGAGATGAAAACAGCCCTATTCATCTCCATATGTTACAACAGCAAACCAACATTCCCACTACAGACAATGAGGATATTCAAGGAATATGGGAATAGATCCTAGTTGAGAATTCTTATGAATAATTTTTAATTGGGTTGAAGGGTTTGTTCTCCATTCAGGAGATGACTGAAAGTCACTCTCTCCCCTAAAGGTGAGCTGAAGTTGACTAAAATCCAGAAGAACGTGAAACAGAACATACCGGAAGATGTCTCTTTGTTCTCTCTCGGGATTGGATTCGATGTAGACTATGATTTCCTGGACAGACTTGCTCATGAAAACCATGGAATGGCACAGAGGATTTTTGGAAATCAGGAGACCTCTTCCCAAATGAAGGTGCATTTCCTTCCCTCCACCTCTTAAACTGCGAGGGTCAGATTCTGCTCCCAGCTGTGAATCTGGAATAACTCATTCGAAGGCGATGGAGTTACTCCTGGTTCACATAGGTCCCACTGAAAGCGGAGACTAGCCATGAGAGTTCAACAGGGTAACGATCATGTCTGTAAACCCAAGACCTTCTATAACAAGGGGCTCGTCTTCATTACAGGGGTAAATCGACCTAAGTTACACTACTCCAGCCATGTGAATAACGTAGATGGAGTCGACGTAGCTTAGGTCGACGTACCCCAGTGTCTTCACTGCACTGCGTTGACAGGAGACACTCTCCCGGTCAACTTACCTTACTCTTCTCAGGGTATGTCTACACTACAGGATTAATCCGAATTTAGATAATTTGAATTTGGGAAACAGATTGTATAAATTCAGTTGTGCGCGGCCACACTAAGCACATTAATTCGGTTTTTAACCACATTAATTCGGTGGTGTGCGGCCACACTACCCCATTAATTTTAACCACATTAATTCGGTGGTGTGCGGCCACACTACCCCTAATTCGAATTAACAAAATCGATTTTGGTGCTACTCCGCTCGTCGGGGTGGAGTACAGAAATCGATTTTAAGTGCCCTTTAATTCGAAGTAACTGGCTCCGTTGTGTGGACGGGTTAAGGATTAATTCGGATTAACGCAGCTAAATCCGAATTAAAGTCGTAGTGTAGACCAGGCCTCAGAGAGGTGGAGTACCAGGGTCGACCGGAGAGCGCTCTGCCATCGATTTAGCAGGTTTTCACTAGACTGGCTAAATCAATCCCTGCTGCATTGATTGCAGCAGCGTCATAGTGAAGACCAGCCCATAGGGATAAACTCTGAACTGCAAAGTAGGATTTCTGGAGCTGTGTTAAGGGCAGTCCAGATCTAGGATTTTACTTCAGCCAACTCTATAGAGAAAGAGTCTAGTCATGAAGGCTAAATTCTGATCAATAGAGTTGGAAAGTGCTTGAAGCCTGGGCTCACATCTATAAGCAATAAATAATGAAGGGCCAAATCATCAAGTCCTTATTCATTGACTTCACACCTGCTTTAGGATTTGGGCCCATATGCAGCAGTATTCACGCTTCCTTCTGCCTCTGGGTCCTGGAAGAAACTAGGTGTTTGTCATTACAGACTGTGGGCTTGAGTCTTTCCATTGACTTTACTGGGAGCTGTCTTTGTAAATACACAGACATTTCAAGGCCTAATCAAAAGGGGAATTGCATTTCCTGAAAAATAAACAGTGCAGTCTTGCCTTGTTGGGTTCCAGATTGTCGCCTGTACCTTTTGCTGTTGCGTTAGCATGTCAGCGAGGGTTGAGTCAAACACAACAGACTTACCCCCCGTGTCTTTTCCAACTGCAGAAATTCTACAATCAGGTCTCTACCCCGCTCCTCAAGAAAGTGGAGTTTAACTATCCTCAGGGATCGGTGTCGGATGTCACCCAGAACAGTTTCGATAACTACTTTGGAGGGTCGGAGATTGTGGTGGCGGGAAAGGTTGATGCCAACAATGTGCAGCACCTGCAGAGTATTATCACAGCCACCTCAGTGAGTCAGGCTCCCTGGAGAACACCCGTTCTTGTGGCTCGCAGGGGCATGGCCTTCTCCCCATGAGGGGTAGAATGGGTCATACTGTCTGCAGTACCCCAGGCTCTGTGCGGGTTTATGCCAACGGCTGTGGGATGTCACTTTCCTATCACTATTCCTGTCTTCAGTAGAATCTCCTAATAGTAACATGTGGTACCAGAATAGGGTTGCCAACTTTCTACTCGCACAAAACCGAACGCCCTTGCCCCACCCCCTGCCCCATCCCTCCTCCGAGAACTGGCCCATGCCCTGTCCCTCTCCGAGGCCCCGCCCCCGCTCACTCCATCCCCCCTTCCTCTGTCACTTGCTCTCCCCACCCTCAGTCACTTGCTCATTTTCACCGGGCTGGTTCAAGGGGCTGGGGTGTGGGATGGGGTGAGAGCTCCGGCTGGGGGTACGGGCTCCAGGGTGGGTCCAGAAATGAGTTCAGAGTGCGGGAGGGGGCTCCAGGTTGAGGCAGTGGGTTGGGATGCGAGAGGGGGTGAGGGTTCTGGCTGGGGATGTGGGCTCTGGTGTGGTGCTGGAGATGAGGGATTTGGGGTGCAGGAGGGGGCTCCGGGCTGGGGTTGAGGTGTTCAGAGTGTGGGAGGGGGCTCTGGGCTGGAGCAGGGGGTTGGGGTGAAGGGTGTGTGAAGGCTCTGACTGGGGG
Organism: Terrapene triunguis; assembly: GCF_002925995.2. Taxonomy (NCBI): domain Eukaryota; kingdom Metazoa; phylum Chordata; order Testudines; family Emydidae; genus Terrapene; species Terrapene triunguis. The sequence goes on from NW_020664419.1 coordinate 6,742,331, forward strand.
TGCAGATCCTGCAGTGGGGCTGGGTATGAAGGGTTTGGGATGCAGGAGGGTGCTCTGGCCTGGGACTGAGGGGTTTGGAGGGTGAGAAGGGATCAGGGCTGGGGCAGGGGGTTGGGGCATGGGGGGGTGAGGGTGCTGGCTGAGGGTGTGGGCTCTGACATGGGGCTGGGGATGAGGAGTTTGGGGTGCAGGAGGGTGCTCCAGGCTGGGATCGAGGGGTTCTGAGGGCAGGAGGTGTATTGGGGCTGGGGCAGGGGATTGGGGTGCAGGAGGGGATCAGGGGTTCAGGCTCGGATGGCGCTTACCTCAGGCAGATCCTGGAAGCAGCGGCATGTCCCCCCTCCAGCTCACCACCCCCGCAGCTCCCATTGGCTGCAGTTCCCGGCCAATGGAAACTGCAGGGGTGGCACTTGGGGAGGAGGCAGGGTGCGGAGCCCCTTGGCTGCCCTACACGTAGGAGCCGGAGGTGGAACATGCTGCTTCCCGGAGCCGCCAGGATCCCTTTTCGACCAGGTCACCGTATACCAGAACAATACTTCACTGTAGGCCACATCCTTGCTTTCAGCCCCTTCACTGTGCAATCCTCCTCTGCAGCTAGTGGAGGCTCAGTGGAGCCACTCCACAGCAGCTGCTGCTTCCCCTCTGTGGGAGGCCATGGCCGGGGATGCACTATCCCTGCTTTGCGAGTGTGCACAAAGAGCCTCCCCGATGCCCCCACCAGAGATGGGATCCGCCATGTGCAAGGGATGGTCTCACACTTCACAGGCTCTCCAGAGCTTTCCCTGCTCGCTCAGCAGAACTGCCCCGGCTCCAGTGCAGGCAGGACCCGGGGTGAGCACAGAGGAGAGAGCAGGATTTCTCCTGTAAGCGGTGTGCTGCTCAGCACAGCTCCCTCTCCTCTGCTAAGAGCTCTCCACCCCCTTCCTCACTCCCACCCCAAGTGGCACCTATAGCGTCCCTTCTTCCTTGGTAAGTGCAGGGAGAGTTCCTCTGGCTTTTTCAATCTGCTATGACATGATCACTGGGGGAGGGGGAGAGGTGCAACATACCCCCTTCACTCAGCCCTACTCATGCTGGCCAACACAGTCCTGTTAGCAGAATCACTTTCTAAATGTGTGGGGGATCAGATTCCTAACAAGGGGACCCCGGTTTTTAAAAGTCTGGATCCTGATCCGGGAGCGGTGGGGGTGGCGTGATATGACTGCTTCATTTCACCGGCTCACACTGTGATCTTGGTATCTTTCATTCATCGCTTAGTCAAACGCCGAGCTAGTCCTGGAGACCCTGGCAGATGTTGAGGGACTGGATGATTTCCTGAAGAAAGAGCCACATGCCGACCCCAAATTCACTGAGAAGCTGTGGGCCTATCTGACCATCAACCAGCTCCTAGCTGAGAGGTGGGGAGAAATGCCAGACGGGGACTTTTGATAGGGACCTAGCTGACCCGGAAAGGACCCTGGCGGTCACTGGGAGATGAGGGTTATCGGCACCTCCCAGGATCAGGCCTTTTATTGTACAAATGTGGAATATAAATGTAAACAAAAGAGCGTGCCACCTTCGCACCCTTGTTCTCACTCCTTCCCCCTCCTTTCTAATCGCAGGCATAAGGTTTTGGTTCAGCTTGTTCTGGCGGCAGAGTCAATGGTGTCTATCAGGTCTGAACAGGGAGGGAGAAATAGCTCAGTGGTAGAACATTGGCCTGCTAAACTCAGGGTTGTGAGTTTAATCCTTAAGGAGGCCACTTAGGGATCTGGGGCAAAATCAGTACTTGGTCTTGCTAGTGAAGACAGGGGGCTGGACTCGATGACCTTTCAAGGTCCCTTCCAGTTCTAGGAGATAGGTATATCTCCATATATTATTATTAACATGGGTTGGGGATTGAATGTGTGAAGTTAATGAACAAAGACCGAGAGTAAAAGGATTTGGCCCCTTGTTCTTATAGGCCTTGCTCCATCTCCCATTGAAGTCAACAGGAAGAGCCCCATTGAAATCAGTGGAAATTGGTTCAGGCTCTTTGGGTCCAATCCAACGTCCATTGAAATGAATGGGAGTCTCACTATTGACTTCAGTGGGCTTTGGATCGGGACTTTAATCTTTGCCATTCACATTCCCAAGGTCCTAGCTGGTTCCTACCTTTCTGATTGCCCTGTTTAGGATGAACAAGGATCACGGCCTTGATTTAAGCAGCAGCTGCCCAGCACAGCTGGTAACAAGGGGGTCTATTTATTTTTCGACACAGAAACCTGGCCCCCACTGCTGCTTTGAAAAGGAACATCACCAGATCGATCTTACAGATGTCGCTCGACCACCACATCGTGACCCCTTTCACGGCCATGTTGATAGAGAATCCTGAAAGGAATGAGAGAATGCTGGCAGATTCTCCACAAGACCAAAAAACAGGCTGTTGCCCAGGTGGGTGTCTCCATCTGTCCCATTTGTCAAGCTCTTTTTGGCGTTTAAAAAACCAACTTGCAGTAGAAATTAGCTGTTCATTGTCACTTATGCAAACTAACATGGTGCACTAAGACAACCTACGTTAGTGCTCATGCTGGGATCTGTATTTTAAGGGAAAGGCCCTGAATTAAGCGGGCAGTTAAACCATCAGCTCCTTGTAGAGTTACATTTTCAGCATGCCTTTTTTGTCCGTGTTACCCTCGGTGGAGACTGACTGCACCACATTTGCCCATTATGCGCATTTCTGTAAACCTACAATGACACAGCTTTATTTGTTGTAGGAACAGATACGTCTATTCCACTGGTTCTCAAACTTTTGTACTGGTGACCCCTTTCACATAGCAAGCCTCTCAGTGCGACCCCCCGCCTATACATTAAAAACACTTGTTTATATATTTAACACCATTACAAATGCTGGAGGAAAAGAGGGCCTGGGGGTGGAGGCTGACAGCTTGCAACCCCCCATCTAATAACCTCGCAATCCCCAGTTTGGGAACCCCTGGTCTATTCCCTGTGTTCCACTTATATAGAGGAGCTGATTGAGTCATGGTGCAGCTGTTTGTGGTCTCTGGGGGACCTCCAAGATGGCTGTGGATAGGTCACAAGACCACTGGAACTGAAGATAGAGTGTCTTCATTCATTAGTCCCCCAGAGTGCTCTCTTTCCTTTGTTACTGTCCAGCCCCCATTTTACAGCAGCCTTCCATTGGGCCAAAGGGGGCGGGGCTTGTTTGTCCTGTTAGGGCCTGACCTATCAATGCCCATTGGTGTCAATGGGTGCCTTTCCACTGCCTTCAGTGGGCACTGGTCAGGCTCTTAATTTATTCATTCATCACTGCAAAGCCAACTGATGACAAATCCAGTACTGACTATATTAACAGCCGTTATCAGCATAGGGCACTCGACTGGGATGCAGGAGTTTAATTCCTGTCATTGCCACTGACCTGCTGAGTAACCTTGGGCAAATCACTTCCTCTCCCTGTGCCTCAGTTTCCCCATCTGTAAAATGGGGATAATGACACTGCCCCCCCCACCCTTTGTAAAGCATTATGAGATATGAAGATGAAAAGAGCTAGATATTTTTATTATGTTGCGCTCTTGCTGTTCAGTGGTCTGTAATAGTAGTATGTTTTTATTGGAGGAAAATGTCTGAACTGTGGTGAAAATGAGGCACTGAAAACCAAATATTACTCCCTGAGGCTATAGCGAATGGTGATTTATCATGTTAATAAACAGGAGATATTCTGCTAGATTGAGACGAGAGGGAAGCAACGTATGTAGCTGCCACAGCACGGGTCAATTTTGCCTTTCACTTTAGAACTGTTTATAACTATGCAGAAACTCCAGGCCCATCTGTCCTGCATTCTCAGACTGCTGGAAAGATATCAAAAGTGTCCTCATCCTACTGCAATCAAATGCGTTTTTTAAGTCTGCAAGATGTTACCGTTGGTTAATTTGTTTTTCTTTTACATTGTAAATCCTCAACTGAGATCCATGTAGAATGAAAAGATTTTTATTTATACCATGTGCTATGGCTCACCACGTCTGCGCACCGCTACCCATGTCCATTTGCTAAACCTATTACAATGGGAATTCCGCATACATTGCATCAGCTGATTTCTCCAGGTTATGGTTTGCTTTACTTAGTAGGTTGGATGATTTAATTGATATTAACATTGGGGCCATTGTTCTTTCAGTGTGCTAACATATTTCCCAATTACATTAGACATTAAGGATCAGATCTTGTTGCCATTGAAATCAGTGGCAAAACTCCCGTTGAGCTACAAGGGACCAGGATTTGACCCTAAGAGAGGATGATACCCAAAAGTGCTCTAGCATAGCAGGCCTACACTGACGGCTGTAGAAAATACAGTGTGTTGAAGAAAAAAATCTTGCACTTACCCGGGATGGATTAGATAGCCATTTATACCTTGAATAAGCCAGAATCAACCCAGGTTTAGACTGGCTTCTGCCTTAGGTAGTCCTGTCCCAGACTCGCTTCACAGTCTTTCACCAACATTGAATTCACTCATTTTTTCAAAAGAACTGGTTAATTACGTATTTATTATTATGCTATTGTGAGACTAGACTGGATGCTGGATTTTTCCATTGCTTAATAGGCAGTAGCATTAATGTGGGGCAAAATTCTGAAGTCCTTGTATAGTTTTTAACTCATTCTTTATCTCAAGCCAAACTCCCATCGAGCTGGCATAAGTCTCCTGCAGTAAATTGGATCAGAATCCCGATCATTGTGTGCTAAAGTGAAAATTACGACGATCCTTTATCAGTGCAGCCATTTTTACTAATTTCCAATGTCACGTAACCTCTTCACAAACAGGTACTTTAGGTGTAGCCTCCAATGGCCTTGATAAGTCCATCCCATCCTGGGCGAAACCCACACCTACGGCAAAGCATCCATCAGATGTTTTCAAGGGTCCAATTGTATCTACTGTATCTACTCACATAACCTCAGGTAAAAGACGGTGGGCTGTCTGTCTGCCTTCCTCCCTCTTGCTTCGCTTAGTACAGCTCTTGTATACAAAGGTGTGTGTGTGTGTATGGGCGGGGGGAACAGAGCAACGGCGGAAGAAGCCAAATGGCCCTTTTATCCAAATGGACGGAGATAGCACTGCCTGCTCTCCATTCACCTAAGGACAGTCACTGCATTGCATTGGTTTTGACATGCCATTTCCCCCACCCACTTTCAGAGGTCACTGGCCTCCACTGGCAGAGGCCCACATTCCAGTTTGAGAGCAGTGCAAAATTGCCACATATGCTCTCAAGAGAGGGCCTCCGTCTGGATACAGATTTGGCCCTGAATCTGAACTTGCCCATAGTGAAAAGGCAAAGAAACCCCGAATATTTGTTGCATGGCTGCTACAGAAAGGGAATTTCAAAGCCTCATTCCTTCACTTTGATGCTGCCCTGCAATTGTTCTCAGCACCCAGGTCACAAAGATTTGGGCCTTCATATTCTAAAGCAGGGATAGGCAACCTTTGGCACACAGCCCGTCAGGGAAATCTGCTGGCGGGCCGGGCCGGTTTGTTTACCTGCAGCGTCCGCAGATTCGGCCGATCGCAGCTCCCACTAGCCACGGTTCACCGTTCCTGGCCAATGGGGGCTGCGGAAAGCAGTGGCCAGCACATCCTTCGGCCTGCGCTGCTTCCCGCAGCTCCCATTGGCCTGGAACGGCGAACTGCAGCCAGTGGGAGCCGCGATCGGCCGAACCTGCAGACGCTGCAGGTAAACAAACCGGCCCGGCCCGCCAGCAGATTTCCCTGATGGGCCGCGTGCCAAAGGTTGCCGATCCCTGTTCTAAAGCATCCAGTAATTCTGGATGTCTCCAAGCTGGAATCAGTAGGGCCTGATTTTCAAGTCAGCAGCCATTGTGCGTGCTCAACCCCTCTGAAAAATCCAGCTCTAAATGACCCACACCGGGCACCAAAAAAATCCAAAATGAGAGGCTGTTTTTGCAGTTTAGGCCCAAGTCTAAACGGCATGGTGCTGAGAATAGCTGAGCCCTGTCTATGCTAGCATTTAAATTGAAACTAGCACCAGTGCTGAAAAACAAAATGCAAAATGTGCTAGGGAGATGTATTTATTTAGTACTGATTCATGTGCAAGGTAGTACTTTATTTGTTTGGTCAAAACCAGGCACCTCTTGTACTGGTAAACAAGGGGGCTTGCCCCCCTGTGTATTTAATTAACCCTGGAAACAATTTACCACGGGGCATGGTAGATTCTCCATCACTGACCATTTTTAAACCAAGGACGGCTGTTTTTCTAAAAGACCTACTCTAGGAATTATTTTGGGGAAGTTCTATGGCCCATGCTATACAGGAGGTCGGCCTACCTGATCACAGTGGTCCCTTCTGGCCTTGGAATCAATGAATTTGAAGCTGATGAATAAAGGTGCTTTGCCCTAACGCTGTACAGAGAGATTTCTCAACTGCCCTGAGTTTGCTTTTGGAATGGGGAGTATTGTGTACATTTTGCTTTGATAAAACAGACATCACATGCTCATCTAGTGAATAACAGGCGGCGATTGCTACCAACTAACGCAGCTATTCCTGTAGCCAGTAGAGGCCAGTGCTCTCAAGTTCAAATCCTATTCATAACCCATGCAGAGGGTCGTTACAGACACCGCAAAGTTACACTCAGAATATCCATGGCACCATTGTATCGCACCCAGATAAGTAGTAGTTCTTTACAAGCATGGTGCATCACTTATGTGGTTTAAAGCATGAATGGACAAAGCCCTAGAAAGTATACTCTAGGGGATAATCATGAGGATGGATTCGATGATCTAATAGGTCTTCCCTGCCATCTGCTACTGGGAGTCACAGTTGTCCAAAGGGCTCTCTTTCTGGCTCATCTGTAGTTGCAAAGCTAATGCAACATTATTTCCAGAGTTAATTCCCATTGTAAATGACAGCATGAATGTTGTGTGGTAGATAAGGATCTCTGGATTCTCTGAAGGCTGCTGGGTCTTGTTAACACTTGGGTCTCTGCCATGATTTAATGTCTAACTTACACAAACGATCTGGGAGAGCCATCGTCTGCAATTGCTTAATGACAATGCAGACATATGCAACAGTAACTGTCAGCCCCCGTTTGAAGGCATGCTCAGTGGCGAGGCCAAGGGTTAATCTTAGACTTTGAAATAGTTAAACTTAGTGTTTTGGAAAGGGAAAAAATGAGCAAGAGAGTCCAGCTCCTGGCTCAGGTGTGTTCTCTGCACTGGCAATTCTTTGCATTATTCTGTATTTAGGGGCTTGATCCTGCTCCTGTTGAAGTCAATGGCAAAACTCCCATTGGCTTGAATGGCGGGGGGAGGGGTGGGGATCAAGCCATTAGTCAGAATAAGGACATAGGATGTAGAGATGGGTCCCAGCTCTGAAGTTCGGATTTAGATCTGAACTTTGCCCCCAGCTGATTGGGGGGCAGAGTGAGGGGGTTCAGCTGTGAGCTTCTAGATCAGTCCCATCTCTAGCATTACCTGCTGGATACAAGCTTTTTAAAAGAAGGTAGCTCAGACTCTCACATTCACAATGTAGCACATGGTGTTTTCCAGCTGGCAGCTCATCAGTTAACCCTGTAACTCAATGCAGTGAGTTAGACGCCGAGGCCGGGAATGCAGCATCCTCTCCTTAAAAGGATGAGACCTTGTCACAGCTCTGGGGGTGCTGGCAGGCCCCTCCAACTGCACAGACACTGAAAAATCCTTAGATTGCCCACATCTACCAAAGTAGGGGGTCTCTATGACACAAAGGGATGGGGCCCTTGGCTCCCACTCTCCGAGTCCCTTTAGTATGGTCTCAGATTCCCTAACCCCAAAAGGGGTAGAAGGTAGCGGTGCCAACTGCCTAGTGGGTCATCCTGTGGCTTGCCAAACCTACCTTTCCTGGCCAGTATACCAGCATTGGCTTCTTGTAGACTTAGAGTGGGGCTGGTAAAGGGCCTTCCCGGGGGCAGTACCCCGGAAGGCTCCCAGGAGTCTCCCCAGGGAGCCGCAGAGCTGCCATCTGTTGTCTCCCAAGGCTGGCAAGCAACTGCTGGGAACGTCCTGCTTTTAAGCCTTTATTCCGCTCTTGACATGACTGACAGGGCCAGCAGGGCGGAGCCAACCTTGCCCAGAGCTGCTCTTTAACCCCTTCATCGCCAGTGCAGGGTTTATACACCCGCATCACAGACCTATGGGGATTTCTGGTTCATTTAAAAAAAATGTAACAGGCCTATGTAAGGATTGCTTGGGAATTTCCCCATCTATCAAAAGTGGATACTACTACTTATTCCTTCCCCAGGGGTGTTGAGAGATAATTGATTAACTTTGTAGAGTGGAAGCACTTTGAAATCGGCGAATAAAAGTAGCTGTGCTTATCTATGTCCATAGGTAGTGAACTAAATTTATAGAGCAGTGAGGAAACACTGTTCAGATCTCATACAAGTAATCACACCACTACTTTCCTTTTGTTTTTTTTATTCCCCACTTATTTTTGTACCTTAGTTGACAATGACCCACATTTCATCATCCATCTGCTAAAGAGCCAGGAGAACATCTGCTTCAATATTGACTCAGAGCCTGGAAAGATCCTGAACTTGGTTTCAGATCCTGATTCTGGTAAGAGAACATGAATAGCTTCCATTTATATAGCACTATGCATCCCAAAGGATCTGAAAGGCCATGGTTTGGGGAAAGGAATATGTACCAGGTTCCTTGTGATGATTCTTGCTTTACTGACTGCTGTCAGTTCTAATCAAGCCAATTTTCCTCTGACCTGAGATGGAGTTCAATGCAGCTACCCCTGATTTATGTAGATGTAAATCAAATCAGCATTAGAGCACACTCAAGTTGCAGAACAAGCTTGCTGGGCTTGATCTCAATCATGGGAATACTAAGTCGGAGCGTGGTATCAGTTCCCTGGAAACTGGCGTGATGCTTGTAATGTTCACTACCTAACATTGACATTAAGCAATCTACAGGGAAACGTCTTCCTACGTACTTGGCTTCCTAGTATTGCTCTTTGCCTGTCAAAGCTGGCAGTCATTGCTGTCCTCTGTCTGGATTGTGGTTTTGAACAGGTAGTCTATCAGTAGCTTTCCATCAGCAACTCCGTACAGTCCCTAGACTGCCAGCTGGCACTGGACCGAGCAATGGGTGAGCCTGGGCAGTTAGATGAAATGTACTTAGATGTAAAATAGAAAAAGCTCACACCTTCTTACAACCCTGGCTGGTACCATCTTAGGAAATTCAATCGAGCACCATAACATGCCTGCAAGGTCGTGATCAGCTGGTAAATTGCAGTGATTACACAAGCACACACTGTGGATCACTTGCAGACAATAGAATTAATGATATCTAATGTGTTCCATTAACACTGATCTATAGGATAGACATGGATAGACTTCTGCAGATGCACCAAGAATATCTTATCCATTCCACTTGAAACCTGCCGCTGTGGGGCTGCTTTTCTTTCATTTGCACTTTCAGTTGAGCACAAAGAAGAAAGCAGCGGGAGAGAGAGAAAGGAAAAAAGAAAAGTCGTCTTTGGGGCCAAGCAGGAAATCAAATTAATAACTAAGTCCAAAAACTGTGCATTGGGAATTGGTCTTCTCTGCTCAAAGCACTTTAGGTCTTATGATTTGTTTGTCTCCTATGACTTGAATAAGTCTCTGGATTACATGGCAAACTCATGGAAAACATCACATACTCTACTTTTCATAGGGATCGTGGTCAACGGGCAGCTCATTGGGGCCAAGAAGCATGAGAATAAAAAACTGAGCACCTATTTTGGCAAAATTGGATTCTATTTCAAAAACAAAGGCTTGAAAGTAGAGATCAGCACAGAGATGATCACCCTGAAAGACGGATCTTACAGCACCGCGCTGTCCTGGTCCGACACAGGAAGCATCATTCGGAAAAGGTAAGAGGAGGCGCATTTCCAATGTACTTTGTGGAAACTATTTGGAATATGTCGGTCCCTGTGGATCTGAGGGCAAGAATTACCCTTGAACATCCCTGGGGAAATGAGCCTGGCTTGGCTTTCTAATCCTTCCTCAAAATGAAGAGAATAATGTCCTGGTTCATCCACTGAGCAGCTGTATGTGTCTAAGTAGCTCAGTTGTCACTGTGGCTATAGATGCTAATATTTCTTATTTGTTTTGTAGTAGAATTCAGGGACCCAGTCAGGGATCAAACCCCCACTGTGCTAGGCGCTGTACAAACACAAAACAAAAGGACAGTCCCGGCCCCCAAACAACTTACAGTCTAAGTATAACGGGGGAAATGGATGGATGCAACAAACTAATGGGGACAGCACCAAGAAATAATAGCAATCAGCGTGATAAGCAGTGGTCTCAACAATGAAGCCATTATGAACAGTTTATGTTTATGAATAATAAAGGCACCTTGATCTTTTTTGTATTGACCCTACATTGCCCTTGTGAATGAGCCCGGTGCTAGGCAATAGGAACTTGTGAGTTCTCATCTTGACTCTGCCACTGAATTTGCTACGTAGAGCTGGGCAAGTTAGTGAACTTCTCTGCCTCGGTTTCCAAATGTGAAAAAGGAGAGGGTTATCACACTCACCCTTGCACGGATTTGTTGGGCGGTAACGAAAGCTCTGTAAATCCTCATTAAAAACTGGGACTGATTAGGTACCGCATTCTTCACACATCATTGTGCACAACAAGCGAAGTGCCTCAGCTGAACCAGGGACGCGGCTCTCATTTCTGTTTTGTGCTTCCGCTAGGCTGCTTGTGTCTGTGAAGAAAGACCGCAGTGTCACTATCACCATGGACACGGAAATGTCCTTCATGGTTTTGCTTCACCGCGTGTGGAAGAATCACCCGGTCAACGTTGATTTCTTAGGGATCTACATTCCCCCTACAAACCGATTCTCACCCAGCGCACATGGGCTGATAGGTAAAGACCTGTGGTCAGGTGGCAGGAGGAGGGATCTGATTCTATTGGTTTTAGCTAGAACTCTGTGTGCTGGGGAAGAAGGAAATCATCAACGAGAGGAGAAAAAAATCCCGTATCTAGAATAGTGTTGTTTAACTTTCTATCAAAATAATTAATTGGCTTTCCCATGAGAAATCCTCCTTTAGGACCTGAATGGTTCTTAAGCTGACAACATTCAAACACTGGGCCAAATCCTCCACTGGTGTAAGTGGGGGTAGCGCCATTAAAGTCAATGGAGCTACGCTGATTTACAGGAGCAGAGGATTGGCCCCCTGTATTTTAGGGCCAAATTCTGCCCTCATTTATGCCAAGACCAGCAGTGTGGTCAGCAGGTGGCCTTTCATATCTACTTGACTTCCAGAGCTCAACGCTCAGTTTTATGATAGTGCATCAATAGTCGCAGGGCATGTAATAAGATAAGGCCCCTTCCCCAAAGACGTTATGATCTGAACCGAGGACAGAAAAAAGGAAAGTAATAGAGCAGTTAGGTATGTTAGCTCCAAGGTGATTTAATTATTTACTTGCTGCCACTTCATCGGAGACACCATAGAAGGTGTGACCAAGTCAGTGGATAGACTTAGCCATTAAGACAAACCTTTCTTTGTACATCAGTGAACGGTCACAACCCCAATTCGGTGCTTCTGTGCGACTATGCGACTCACCAAACCCAGCACGAAGCGTGTGGAAACCAAAGAGGAATCATTCTCGGTCCCCAGAGTTCAACTGTGGAATGAATGTATAGAATAAGCCAGGCTGATCTGGAGTCTGACCACTTGCAGGGCATCTGCTCTGCGACCAAGGCTCCCCATCGCAGCCAATTGGTGAGGGGAGAGGAGCAGAAGAAAGAATTAATGACCTCCCCCCCCACACACACACACGCCTCACATCTATGTTTTTCCCCAGCAGAGTCCCCTCTCTCAGGGAAGGGGGAAGAGCAGAAGACTCCTGATATCTCCTGGAGATCTTGCCCTCTGCAAATCTAATTTACCTGACAACCATTTTCATACCACAGTAAAGGGGGATACCCTGAGATGGAAGGGTTCTTTCCTGTGCAGGTCACCTTTAAAAACAAAACAAAACAAAAACACCCTCATCACCCTTTTTAAAATTCAGAAATCCCTAGGAAAGTTCCACAGCAGAACAGAACTAGTCAGCAGGAGCTTGCCTTACTGATCTTCCCAGCCCTGCTCTGCTTAAGCAGAATCAGTCAGCTGACCCTAAAGCAGAGCACCTGTCTCCACAATGTGGAAGGTCCCAGCGCATTACAAAGCCCAATTTGCATGCTTGGGATTGTTGATTTTTAAAATGTGCTACACGACGGCTTAAAATGTGATGGCTGAAGGCCGTGACATGCGAGCAGTTTTAACCTTCTCTTTGGCCAGGCCAATTCATGTCTGAACCAGAAGTGCATATCTACAATGAAAGACCTGGTCAGGATCCAGAGAAACCAGAAGCAACCATGGAAGTGAAAGGACACAAACTTACTGTCACCAGGTAGGAATTCTGAGCAAACTCAGCCAAGAAAAAGATCAGGCCCTAAAATGTTTGGTAACCTCCCTTCTGAATGTAGTCGATGAAAATATCTCTAATTACATAGTCATTCTCTAACAGTGACTTCTTAGCTCTGTGTTCCCCCCCCCCAATTTCTTCTGCTTACAAGTAAAGCATGTTTTTTTTCCTGTCAGCACAGCAGATCCAACACAGCACTGAAAGTCAAGCTGGGTTCTTTCCTGTTTGTGTATCACCACTAGTAATAAAAAAACCACTGACTAAATTCTGCCCTTCGTTACAACTATGGAACCCCCATTGCCTATGTCCTCCAAAGTCTTGGTTGGGCAGTCAGCTACATGGTGTACTCTCTGCACTAGGGGGTCCATGGAAACCCCTCTGTGTTGCTGCAGATACATGGCTGTGCCAGGATGTGCTGGTTGGGAGCCAAGGAGCAGCTACTCTGTGCAGTGGATTTCACCCTGAATATTAGTTCAGAAAGTAATGCTGGTCTCAGGAGGAGATTAGCGCGGTGGGAGAGCTAATGGCAACATGACTCCTCCGTGGACTGAATTGCAAGTAGGGAGGCCAGGGACTTCTGAACAGTAAGAGTAGAGCAGGATTTCCTTATGAATCTGCTGCTTTTAGGCTACGCCAACTCAGCAGGAAACCTCTGCCCGGCTTCTAGGAGGAAGTTTGTCTGGCACAAACTTACACACATTGCAAAGCCTGTCAGTTATATCCTTTACCTTCCCCGGGGAAACAAGACCGTAGCATGCCTCTTCAGGAGTCAGAAATACCTACAGTTCTCCCAATTAGTACAGCTTTATACCTCGCTTGCAAGTGAGAATAAATGTGCTCTGAACAAAGTATCCCAAATCCAGCAAAGAATGCAAAATGGAACACAGTCCCTACAGAGCAGGAACGTGCAACAAAGGGCCAGATCCTAGGAGATCCAACACCACATGGAAATCCACTGGCTATGCCCCTACTGTTACCATCCTAGGCAGTTGGATGCGGAGATCTCCGCCTCATACTGGTGATGGCAGAGTTGTCCTATGCAGCAGACACACAACTTTCAGCCCTAGCTTATTCATTTAGGGCCCAGTTGTGCCAACCTTATTTGTTATAATCAGCGGGACTGTGGGTGTAGTAAAGTACTATTCAATGTGCTCCAAGGTGGCACAACTGAGTCCTTACTCCACTGTCAAAGATACGGACTTCACCTACTGGCAGAACACACCTGGCCAGTTGGCTTCCTACATTCTTCCTGCTCTTGCCACTCAATGGTTCTGAAGCTTTGTTAGCAGCACATACATTGCACTGGGGTTTGAAGCTTATTTTTCATGAGAATGAAACATAAAAGGACAGCAAGGACTCTCTCCATGTAGCATAGAGCAGGGGGGGGCAAATATGGAAATCCTGCTCTGTAGGATCCTTCAGGTTGAGTATCTTCCAGCCAGAGCCAGCATAGACAGTGCTCCTCTGCACAGATGGTCTATATCGTCAGGACCTGATTCTGACACTCATGTAGTATCATACTCCACAAATAGTCCCTCCGGAGTCAATGGAGCTACTTGTGGAGAGAGGTATTACCTAATGTAAGGATGTCGGACTCTGGCTGTCAGTGAGCAGCATGGCTTACTGCAGCTTCGCTTCCAAAAGCCACAGTTCATTTGATTTTTCTCACTATTCTTTTAAGTGGGTGAGGTGGCATCAAACATCTGCTGCCTCCATGCTCAGCCCCAAATGGCAGCTGAAATGCATCCCCCACGGAGGCAGGTACAATCACACAGCTTTGGTTACTACAGCTTGCAGTTTGGTTTGTGTTATGCTTTTATGGAGGTAGGAATCTTCTATCATTCAAGTGGAGAGGCCGGATGCTCAGCCCTAGGCGCACGCAGGCAGCGCCTGCTAAAGTCAGACTATTGATGTTCAGGCCCTATTGCTGCATTACCTTTTCTACGTGTACCATCACCACCCATCGTCTTTGTTGCTCTCTTTATTGCAGTGGGTTGCAGAAGGACTACAGGACAGACCAAGTGTTTGGAACCAATGTGCACTGCTGGTTTGTCCACAACAGTGGGAAGGGTTTCATTGATGGCCACTATAAAGATTATCTTGTTCCCCACCTGTACAGCTTTCTGAAGAACCCCTGAACGGCTACAGGCTCAAGCAATTTGTAAAGAAAAAAAAATCCCCCCTCCCCCAGACAAATAGTCAGACTCCTTGGTATTGTCAGTGTAACAAAGCAGGCGAATGTAATGAAAGGTGGCTAGCAGGTATCTAACTTAAGGGGCCATTGCTCCATGAAAGAGTGTTTCAAAGTGAAGTACGATGTGGTAAAACACAGCAGGTAGCTTTTCTGTATGTAATGAATATAAACATGTTTAAAAGCTTATTATAATAAAGCCACTTGTTGGAATCGAGTATTGTCTCCTCCCTGCAATGTCTGATTTGGGTTGCTATCACTCGATTGAATATTTCGACTAAAAGATTTTTCAGAAGGCTTGTAAAAGTGACGCAAAGGTATTCTCTTTCTCGTAGTTTATGGCAATCAAATACAGAACAATATTTAGTGCTCACATATCCCTTCACATCAGCTAAACGCCGCAGACTAGCTAATGTAGCCACCATTAAAGAATTATATGTCCATATCAATTTTCATACCACTTACACAAGAATATAAATCAGGTAACTGAGGGAGAAGGTTGCGCTCCGACTACAGAAAATCACCAGCACAGAAAGTGTCACTTCCATCAATGGGATTTCTATCACCATAGTCATCCTTTCCATTTAACTGAAGCACAGCCATTTCTAAACGTGCTTCCTGACTAAAGAAATAAACTACTCATGGGCAACGGAATTGGGCTAGGCTTTCAACATGGAAACAGATGCATCATACAAGTCAGCGTAGGCAATACCAATTTTATTTAATGCATACAAAATAGAGGAACTACAGAAACAAACCTAAATTCACACATGCTCTGCAATATTAACCAATTAAAATTCACAGTGAAGATGTCAGTCATGTTGCACAGAAATATAAACTGGACTTCTGGAAGGAATCAAGGGGAGTTCCCAACACAAAAGAGAAATGCCACAATTCAGTAAATGGAAATACTGTAACAGCATCAAGTGTTTCAAAAGCCAGCTTTGAAAATCCTCTTAAATATGTAGATTATTATTCAGTAAATGTGAGAGTCCAGCTTCAAAACGGAGGAGTGGACCATTTGGGCTCGAGGAATGAGGGTAGGGAACCCTAGATTTTTTTTTTAAATGGGTACCCAAAGTTAGGTTCCTGAATTGGTATTTAAGCACCTAAATAGATAACCTGATCGACAAAAGTGCTGAGCCTGCACTAGCTTCCATCGAGGTTAATGAGATAGCTCAGTGCTTTTGAAATCAGTTCACATAATTCTTCCCTCCACCTCTGCCCAGTCTTGGCCAGGTTCTCTTGAAATTATTCCTTGCTTTACTCCACTCTAACATGTGGCCTTGAGCAAGTCATTTTTCTTTCTGTACTTTAGCTTCCTCTGTCTCTAAAACATGGATGCCACCACCTGTCTAGCTCTCCGCCATGCTGGGAGGAATCAAGAGTTTTGAACAAGTGGGAAGTATCGTTTTATGTAAAACTTTCTTAAAACAAACTCAGCTGCAAGAGATTGTTTTTAAAGCCACTTTTTGTTACTTTGCTGAGGTGATGCACTTTGCTCTGCAGTGCATCACCTCTATTCCTGGAGTCAAAAGGAGCCATTTTATCTGCAATTGAAATGCTATCTCAGAAACAATTCATTGCAGTGGATGTATGAAAAATCCTGCAATCTACTATTTCACCGGTAGGGGTCCCCTTGAGACCACAAATTCAACAGCATGCAAGACAGTGAGTGCGGCCTCTTATTACTAACATGGTGACCTGAACTTTCAGCTTGCTCAGATCAGCACAGCATCCTGCACTGTCTAACCATTAGACTAGAGGAAGAAGGAGATTTGCTTGTTAATCAAGAACACCACAGTCAGATCTTTTCAAGGAAACTCACTCAGCCTAAAACTACTGAGGCAAGAAAGAGCAGAAGGTTAGAGATTTTTATTTTTTTTTAATCAAGACGAACACTGGATTCTCCAGCCAACCTACCCCAAACCCTGCTGAACACTGTCCCCAGTGTTCTCCGCTAAAAACTAAGACTCTCTCAGAGGTGAGCCCTGGCAGCCTCTAACCCCCCAGAATATGCTACCAGCAGCAGCTCCAGCACAAGCCAAGAAGAATCCAGTACTACTCCATCCCTCTCCAAACGAATGAGATGTGCTCTGGGCACCAGCCCCCCTCATTTTCCTGTCTATAACATCATTAGGAAACAGATTGCTGCTCTACTTCCTATTATCCCCCCACTGCATCCCCATCCTTCTGCCCAGCCACATTCACACCTTTACCTCTTCACCTCCATCCTCTCACCCAATTACCCAGCCTCTCCCCAGCCCCAAAACCTCCCCTCCAGCCTGAGCCAAACTCATGTAAATGTCTCCCTCCCTCCTGTCCACCACCTCTTACATCTCTCCCTCTGGTATCCCCAGTCACTTCAATGATTCAGCTCCATCAAGTTATGACAAAACAAAGCCATGTAACTATTACCAGTTACCCTCGTCCACCCTCCCCGTTCACCCCCTATTGCTTGTCTCCCTCCCTTCTTGTCTTCAGTTGATTTTAAACTTCCAGTTAGGGGCTGCATCTTCCTAGGTCTGTACAGCGCCTGGCACAACAGAGCCTCTGTCTTGATTAGGTGCTACAGAAGAACTACTACTAAGAGAAGATCAGCACTGACTCAAGTGCAACTAAAAACCCAATTGTGTCCAATCGTGGGATTTGCTCTCCATAATTATTTTAGCTGAGGTCAAGATAATTTCTACATCATGTTCCAAGAACACATGAGATTTAATCAGAGGCATATCAGCCCAAATGTAATGTTTCATCCTCTTCCCATGGTGGTTTATGCATTTTAGTTATTTCAACAAATAAAGCAAGACATGCATCTGGACTCTTGGCTTGATTCCACTAGGGAGCACCAGTTGACAACAATCCTGATTATCCAGAGGCTTTTAAGGGATACATTGTACTGAGAGAGATGTGCTTTTATTCCACAAATTGCTTTAAAAATAAGTGTTGTACAAAATGTTACACGTTTTAAAAACTATTCAAAGAAAAGTGACTCATTTAGGATCCACAATAGAGCAGGAAAGCAGCATTAAAGTGAACAAAGGACTAGGCCCTGGGGAATCTATGCCAGCACAACCATCACTTCATCTCTATTAACTGAGCAGACAACTAGGTGTGCCATTTCTTTACTGTTCAGATTCACAGAAGTGCACTGCCCCATAAATCATGCCAATTAAGGGTTAAGTCTTGGAGTCGCTACAGAGGCAAGTCCAGCCGTGATCGGTAATGGGAACACAGAGGATGCCAGGATCAGGTCCTGACTGGGTGTGCGGTTTAGCAGAGTACTGATTAAGCAGGTTCTGTTGTAATTTATTGCACTCACTTTAAAACTAATAAACCAAACCATTCTTATGTACATCATCAAAACCCAGAAAAATAATCCCCTACAGCACTGCTGCCTTCCTGCTTTTCTTTTAATCTCTTTGCTTGTTCTAAAGCCAGAATTTTGTTTTGGCAGCAGATCCAGAAGTGTGTTATGCAAACTATAGACTACGTTACATACAGTATCTGCCTCAAGTGGCCCTTTTTAGCTGGTGATATTTTATAAAACATTTAACATAGTTCAGTAAGTAAAATATTCCAGCACACAGGTATCACCTCATCTTAGAAAAGGAAAACAAATTAAAATATTACAGCATAATACAACTTTGATACAGAATCAGTTTAGACAAGATTCTCACAAATGTTAACAGATTTATAGTGGTCTTTACATAAATCGAGGTTGTTTTTTCTATATACACAAATTAAAAACCCTGACATAGTAGAGTCTCGTGTGTCTGCATAGAGGACACCAATTTGATGTTTCCAAGAGGCAGCTTTGACCCATTGCTTTGAGTCTCAAAGGAGTTTGGAAATGTCTTCATATTGGATGCCTTCAATTCTCCGTCCTTTTAAAGGCCCCTGCAGATGAATAAATTGCAAGAAAGGTTGGTGCGGGGGAAGGAAACTCTGCTTGTTGAATCTCATAATAAATAGTTACAAATTACAATATAGCTGAACTGAATCAAATCAAACCTGTCCACACTTAACTATTATTTTCTTAAACATGACTAAGCGAATAGCACACCAGAAACGAAAGAGCTGCATGCCAACCAGCTTTGGCATTTTTACACATTTCTGTGTTCGGGTATTGATTTTTAACCAATGTACAACTTTCATCCTTCAGAGACTGTGGACAATGCATTAATGTGCAAGGTCAGATTTTGAGAAGACTGCACATTATTATTATTATAATTATGGAATTACTTACTAGTTAGCAAGATTTAAAGAGGGATTGGACCTTTATGGGGGCAGAAAGAGTCACAGTTTTAATAGTTAATGGTAAATTTTGGAAGGGAAATACAATTTCATGCTTCACTCTCTATTAGGTATTAGAATGAGAGATGCTTGGGGGGAGAAGATTACTCCACATCTGGCAACTGCAAGCTTCTTGCACCTTTCCTCTGAAGCATCTGGTGCTGGTCAGTTGGAGGCAGGATACTGGACTAGATGAACCAAGGGTTTGATCCAGTATGGCAGGTCCTATGTAGGGTGACCAGATGTCCCGATTTTGTAGGGACAGTCCCGATTTTGGGGGCTTTTTCTTATATAGGCTCCTATTACTCCCCACCCCCGTCCCGATTTTTCACACTTGCTATCTGGTCACCCTAGTCCTATGTTATATGTCAAAGTGACCAAACGGGCAGTTACTCTGGTTGTCTGTTCAAGAGCAGTAACTGCACATAAAAGTTATATGTAAGGCCCTATCAAATTCATGGCCATGAAAAACATGTCACAGACCGTGAAATCTGGTCTTTTGTGTGGGTTTACCCTGTACCATACAGATTTCGCAGGGGAGACCAGCGTTTCTCAAATTGGGGGTCCTGACCCAAAAGGGAGTTGCAGGGGGGTCGCGGTATTGCCACTCTTCCTTCTGTGCTGCCTTCAGAGCTGGGCTGCAGCTGTTGGCCGGGTGCCCAGCTCTGAAGGCAGCGCCCTACCAGCAATAGTGCAGAAGTAAGGGTGGCAATACCATACCATGCCACCCTTACTTCTGCACTGCTGCCTTCAGAGCTGGGCAGCCGGAGAGTGGTGGCTGCTTACTGAGAGCCCAGCTCTGCAGGCAGCAGCGCAGAAGGGTGGCAATACCATACCATGACATCCTTATTTCTAAGCTGTTTCAGAGCTCCTGCCAGCAGCAAGAAGCAATGTGAACACCTCTAGAAACAACTTAGTAACTCTAACAACTCTAACTTACTTAGTAACCACCACCCTCTGAAATCAAAACAGAGTCACTTCATTCTGGCCCCATGAAATCAATGGCTACTCATACTGACTTCAGTGGGGTCAGAATTTCACTTTAAATCTCTCTTTACAGATTTATAGTACTCATACAAAAGAAAAAAGGCCTTTTACACTAAGGCTCAGCCCAGAGAATATTTTCTATTGAGAAAGGTGGTTTGCAACAAAAATGCAAACACAGTCTTAACTATAAGTAGCATGAACAACAAGGATTCAAAATCCATTAATCTTCAAACTACACACCCAGCTTGATCCATACAGTAAGAGAATTCTCTTATTTCATACATACATTTTAAGCGTATCGCTTTCCCAGTTGAAAAGTTATTGTATCATTAACAGAGCACATTTAAATTAAACCTACTAAATATTTTACAAATTTATCTTTAAAGTTCAATTTGTAAATTCAGTATCCCATTGTCTTTTAAAGGTAACGAGGCCCAGTGGATTGAGCAGTGGATTAGAATTTAAAAAGGATTTGGGTTCTATTCCTATTGGCCGGCTGGGTGACCCTGAGCACCAATCTGTGCCCCAAATACCCCATTTGCAAAGGGGCAATAATGACATTCACCCTTTGTAAAGGGCTTTGAGACCTACTGATGAAAAGTGCTATGCAAGATTATTAAATATATTTAAAATGTACATACAGATTCAATGATTATTGCTGCTGAGAAGTTCTTCTCGTTTATAGATTCCAAGATGCCTTCATTTCCTCTGTAACCTCCATTTAAAACCAGAACTTTCTTTCCTGAAACAGTAAACAGGAAGAACTTTACCCATAGGAACTCTCAGTGTCTTTTGATCAAGCCCCTCTCTACTGAAAACACAGGACAGAGTCACTTTGGGAAGTCTGTATCTCCAAGAACTATAGAAGACAGTGTTCCCTTGGAAGCAATGCTCAGCTTTTCTTCAGGGACTGCTTGATCCTAAAATACCTGAGTGATACAGATGAAAGCTGTTTTGCTTTTAGGAAGCTGCTGACGCCTGTTTATCTAACTAGGCTGAAGAGCAGAGAAGCTTGTCATAACTCACTAGAAGTGCACATGTGAGATATGTAGCAATGGGAGCTCTGACACCCTCTGAAAGGATGCAGCATTCACCCTCCTTCTCCAGCTAGGCCTGCTGTCAGGACAGGAATCACCTTCCTTCTAGAATCACTCCCCTTCTGGGGTACCTCGCTGCTGCTGATAAACTTTCCTGGTCCTTGAATATCAGGAGCCCAGGACTGACTGACTGTGGGCACCCTCCGCGCAGGTACACAAGAGGAGGGGAGAGTTTCCTTGAATCCTCTCCATCTTGGAGAGCCTGTGAAGGAACCACCACAATCCAGCACTTTATGACTAATGGAGATCTCTAGGGGACCCTGGCAAGCTTCAATTACCTT
Organism: Terrapene triunguis; assembly: GCF_002925995.2. Lineage (NCBI taxonomy): Eukaryota > Metazoa > Chordata > Testudines > Emydidae > Terrapene > Terrapene triunguis. The sequence continues at coordinate 6,763,609 of NW_020664419.1, forward strand.
ACAATATTTAAGTCTTCATCTTGTTTCAAAATCCTTGTAATTTCTCCCTCATCCATCATAAAAATATTCCTAAATAAATAAATGAATGCCAAAAACCCAATATCCAGAAATAACCTTACAATCACAAACTCCAGACAATGGAGGAAACTTTAAGGTGACAAATACATCAACAATGCACTTACATGTATAATATGCATTATATGGAGGGAAAGTGCATGCTAAGAATCACTGAGGACAATCAGTAAATCTCTTTGGCAGGCTCCTACAGATACCTCCTGAAGAGAGATACTTTCATCTAGTAAAACCAAAAAATGCTTCCTATCCTTCTTAGAAGGAGCATAATTCCTCTTGGAAAGCTCTGTAAAAATCACCAAAAAGAATAAATGCAATATTTGCACCAACAGCAACCAGAGGATACTTGGTACATGACAGGAATATCTTAATCCAATGTGGATAAGAAATGCTGGCCAGGAACAAAAGTAGTAAAATGACTCAGGTGACACTTGATGAATTATAGCTCAAAAGAATCAAAGTCAGTCCATCAGATGCAGCTTTGCTAGCTGGTTTACAAATAAATTTACCTGGTGCCGGTATTACTGTCTCTAGATGTGTCTGGTCAAGTTTCAGTTTGTCTCCAGAATCAATCATCTTTACAACTGCTGTGTATTTGTCAATTACCTCCTGTCATGGAAAATTAAATATATTCATTTTAAAAAGGGAAAGATACCTATAACTTGCTTATTCTCTTATTAAAAAAAATACAGATAAGAGGATTACACGCAAATGGCCATGTAACATTAATGATGCAAATACATCGGGGTAATTACAAAACACAATCATTCTTTGACTTTCTGCTAATTTTTTAAAATAGTCTTAATAGAGAAGAGATTCAGAAACACAGGTCTACATTTCCAAAAGTGTCAAGTGTTTTCAGGGGCCCAACTTGAGAAATCTGAAAGGGACCTGATTTATGGAAAGTGCTGGGCAATGATCTTCTGAAAATCAGACCACTTTAAAGAATCCCAGATTGGGCATCCAAAATCACTAGTCAGTTTTGAAAATGTAGGCCATCGGTTTAGTCATGCTAGATCAGATCCATGGTTTATCTAGTGCAGTATCCTGTCTCTGACAGTGGCCAGTACTAGCTACTTCAGAGGATGATAGGATGCTTCAGACCATTAGGCCAGGCCCACCAGACTGAAGAACTTGGGAATCCAGGGGACTCTTCTTCAAAGATAATTTGGGATTTGTACACATCAATGCTGGACAGAGATTACGGACACAGTCTCAAGGCCTGAAATACCATGCACTGCTCTTGGTCACTCCCCAGCAACACAGCTTTAAGATGACTGTATGGTCTAAAAAGACTCATTGATGAAATCAGAGTCTGAAGAAAACAGTAACAAGAGTAAACTTAATAGGGAAAAATGGTCATCAAGAATGAAGGGCTGAGTGGATGCCCACAAGCCACTATTTTGATTTGCAATAAATCCCAAGTCACTCACTGCCCAGAAGGAACTGAGAATCGGGTAACAAACTCCGAGAAAGTTAAAGGGAAGCCCTCATTCTGTTAGTTGGGGTTCAGCCACTACCACCATAAGCAACCAAATAAACTGATGTTTTCTAGTTGCTGTGGAAACAGAACTGCGTCCAATCACTTTTATTCACAAACTTTTATCAGATAAAATGCTGTACATTCACCTTAACAACTGCTTTCTTCTTATGATACTTCTCACCAAGCTTTTTTGTTACAATTTTTACAACAATTTCCTGGAGAAGGGAAAAAAGGAAAGAGAAAAAGCTAAATACACAAACAAAAATAACTTACTCTCAACTCACTGTTTACATCACAAGTAGCTTTTAACTCCAGTTGTCCCCACAAGCAGACACTGATGTTATGCTCTGTAGTGTCCGCAGGCAACGCCACTTCTAAGACACGACATTATAGAACTTTCATTGTGGGAGGAACCCCATCGCAAAGGCATCTCCTGCCCTCACTGACTCAAAATATACTTAAATTTGAATTCAGTGTGTTACAAGAGAGCCCTCTGTGGATCACTGATAGCAAGGACTGACCCAGGACATTTGCATCTAACAGCGTGAGCCTCAACTCCCTGAGCGGCAAGACATAGTTGTGTTAGTTCAAAGGCTGCTAAATCTCTACATCGTCTGACCACCAGAGTGGGAAAAAGACACCCTGTTAAAAGTGCATGTAGATAAGCTCTAGAAGCACCTGTCCTTTAACTACAAAGTAAGCCATCACTATACAAAAGAGCTTAAATATTAGAAGTATAATGTTTCAGAATAGTAAATATCGCACAGCAGCCAGGAAAAGTGAAATATTTGCAAACTCTGTGAGAAATTAACTTATGATACTATCTCTGTTTGGAAAATAAAAATGTATTTTTGTTCATATTCTGCTCTTGGATCTATACATGTTGCAAACCAGCAGGGGCTGTGTGCACGTTCCCAAAGGCAGAATTTGGCCTGATAACTGTGTAGTTATTCAGATACTTACAGGCTGCAACCAGTAGTCTGTTCGGGCTGTTTTTTTCTTTTCTTCTTCAAACTACAAAAGAAAAAAAAAGTCAATTTTTTTTTGTCCTTTCATATCAAGGTTCCCATCCCCCCAAAAAACTTGAACAAGTTCTATGCACTTGGGTATCAAACCAAAACAGAATAGTGAAGGTGTTTACTACATCAGTGGTCCATCTAGCCCAGTATCCGGTCTTCCGACCATGGCCAAAATTCCAGGTGCTTCAGAGGGAACGAACAAAACAGGCAATCACTGAGTGATCGATCACTCCCAGCTTCTGGCAAACAGAAGCTACAGACACTCAGATCATGGGGTTGTATTCCTGGATCATGGGGATGTTTTCAGAGAACTAGCCATTATCTTTCTTGAGTGGTAACCGAATTTAGATCCCATCATTTTATACGTATAGTTGGGATTATGTTTTCCAATGTGCATTACTTTACATTTATCAACATTGAAGTTCATCTGCCATTTTGTTGTCCAGTAACCCAGTTTTGTGAGATCCCTTTGTAACTCTTTGAAGTCTGTTTGGACTTAACTATCTTAAGTAGTTTTGTATCATCTGCAAATTTTGCCACCTCACTGTTTCTCCCTTTTTCCAGATCATTTATGAATATGTTAAACAGTACTGGTCCCAGTACAGACCCCTTTGGGACACCACTATTTACCTCTCTCCATTCTGAAAATTGATCATTTATTCATACCCTTTGTTTCCTAACCAGTTACTGATCCATGAGAGGACCTTCCCTCTTATCCCATGACTGCCTACTTTACTTAAGAGCCTTTGGTGTGGGACCCTGTCAAAGGCTTTCTGAAAGTCTAAGTATACTATATCCACTGGATCACCCTTGTCCACATTTGTTGACACCCTCAAAGAATTCTATTAGACTGGTGAGGCATGATTTCACTTTACAAAAGCCATGTTGACTCTTCCCCCAACAAATCATGTTCATCTATGTGTCTGATAATTCTGTTCTTTATTACAGTTTCAACAAATTTGCCTGGCATTGAATTTAGGCTTCCCAGCTCTGGAGCCTTTTTTAAAAATTGGCGTCACATTAGCTATCCTCCAGTCATCTGGTACAGAAGTTGATTTAAATGATAGGTTACATACCACAGTAAGTAGTTCTGCAATTTCATATTTGAGTTCCTTCCAAGCTCTTGGGTATTATACCATCTGGTCTTGATAACTTATTACTGTTTAATTTATCAATTTCTTCCAAAACCACCTCTAATAACACCGCAATCTGGGATTTGTCCCCCTAAAAAGAATGGCTCAGGTGTGGGAATCTCCTTTACATCCTTCCTCTGCAGTGAAGACTGATGCAAAAAATTCATTTAATTTCTCCGTAATGGCCTGATCTTCCTTGAGTGCTCCTTTAGCACCTTGATCATCCAGTGGCCCCACTGATTATTTGACAGGCTTCCTGCTTCTGATGTACTTATCTTTTTTGCTGTTAGTTTTTGAATCTTTGGCTAGTTGCTCTTCAAATTCTTTCTTGGCCTGCCTGATTATACTTTTACACTTGACTTTCCAGAGTTTATACTCCTTCCTATTTTCCTCAGAAGGATTTAACTTCCAATTTGTAAAAGATTTTTTTTGCCTCTAACCACTTCTTCTACTTTGTTGTTTAGCCATGGTGGCACTGTTTTGGTCCTCTTACTAAATGTTTTTAATTTGGGGGTATATATTTAATTTGAGCCTTTATGTTTTTTTTTTTTTTTTTTTTTTTAAGTTTCCATGCAGTTTGCAGGCATTTCACTTTTGGAACTGTACTTTAAAATTTCTGTTTATTTAGCTTCCTCATTTTTGTGTAGTTCCCCTTTCTGAAGTTAAATGCTTCTGTAGTGGGCTTCTTTGGTATTCACCCCAGGAATGTTAAATATAATTATATTATGGTTGCTATTACTAAGCAGTTCAGCTATATTCACCTCTCGGACCAGAACCTGTGCTCCACTTAATACTAAATCAAGAATTGCCTCTCCTCTTGTGGGTTCCAGGACTAGCTGCTCCAAGAAGAAGTCATTTATGATGTCCAGAAACTTTATCTCTGCATCCCTTCCTGAGGTGACATATACCCAGTTTATATGGGGATAGTTGAAATCCTCCATTATTATTGAGTTTTCTATTTGTATAGCCTCTCTGATCTCCCTGAGCATTTCACAGTCACCATCACCATCCTGCTCAGTAGTATATCCCTAGTGCTACATTCTTATTATTCAAGCATAGCATCTCTATGGATAGAAATTCCATAGTACAGTTTGGTTCATTTAAGATTTGTGCTACTATATTTAATTCTATGCTTTTTTTCCCATATAGTGCCACTCCCCCACCAGCATGACCAATTCTGTCATTCCTTAATACAAGGATATAAAATATTTGTGTGTCCCATTGATGATCATCATTCCACCATGTTTCTGAGATGCCTATTATATCAATATCCTCATTTAATAACAGGCACATTAGTTCACCCATCTTAGTATTTAGACTTCTAGCATTAGTATATAAGCATTTTTAAAATTTGTCACTTTTTAGCTCTCTGCCATTATGTGATCTAATTGAATGGGACTCTTTTTCATTAAGATGAAAGGCAGTTCTCTTTAAACATTTATAAACTTTTGACTAGAATAAAAAAATACTTTTCTTGTAAAAAATGTACTAAGCTAGGGCACTTGAAAAATTCAGACCACTTGATCTGCATCCAGAATTAAACAGGGCATGTGTAGAACAGGAGACATTGGTATTACGTGGGGTAAGCCATGATGATCATGTAAAGTGGTGAGCTGCTGAATTCCACCCAACCTGGAGCTTCCAGTTCTTTTCAAAGGTAGCCCCTAGTAGAGTGCCGTAAGTGATTTAGCCTTGGGTTACAAAGGCATGGATCTCTGGGTAACATTCTCACTGTACCTCCATGATCTCATCCAGTGCAGATTTCTTCTTTTTCTCTTTTGATTGACCTGAGCTGTGAGCAGATTCTTTCCGTTTAACTGATCCTGCTCCTCCCACCATCTTCAATGCACTCGGTCCAAGGACACTGCTGGAAGAGGGTTTAGATTAATAATACAATATTGTTTTCATTCTGATTCTTAAAATGACACCTTTACAAACATGCCCCTGGAGAACAGGCTGTGCAGAGGTGCAGCTGATCTTTTAGGGCTGGTCCACACTAACCCCCCACTTCAAACTAAGATACGCAACTTCAGCTCCGTGAATAACGTAGCTGAAGTCGAAGTATCTTAGTTCGAATTTACCGCGGGTCCACACGCGGCAGGCAGGCTCCCCCGTCAACTCTGCGTACTCCTCTCACGGAGCAGGAGTACCGGCGTCAACGGTGAGCACTTCCGGGATCGATTTATCGCGTCTAGACAAGACGCAATAAATCGATCCCAGAAGATCGATTGCTTACCGCCGGACCCGGAGGTAAGTATAGACGTACCCTTTATCCTCAATCCCGCCACATAATCTACATGAATCCTGCACCGGATTTCAATGGGGACCCGTATGGACACAGGAGCAGCTCAATTTGCAGGATCGAGGCACTGGATTATAAACTCTGGGGCAGGAATTGCACCTACTTTTGTGTTTGGATTGCAGGAACTCCAAGAGGCAAACAATCTGATGGTCAAACCAACCCACTGGTCCAAGACTTAGATGGATGCTTCAACCATTTTAATACAAAAATGTTTCTTCCAGCGCACATTACAGGGAAATTTATCTGTGGGCAGAGGTACAATAGGTGGACAAAAACCTGTTCATTAACAAAACCTCTCCGATTGAATTGGGCCATATGTTCTTGCTTCTCTGTAGGAAGCTGCTGCGTTTACAGACAGTGAGCAGAGTGATCAAGATCCTATACCTGGATATGGATTAGTTCATGTTTATTTTGAACCTGCAATTTTTCGTTTTCTTTGACCAATTTTATGAAAGATCATTTCTCATTCTGGAGGAAGTCCGTTTGTTTGCTTTGGTAACAGAGTTTACTGTCTCATGTTCAAACAGTATTTTGTAGATGTAAAGTGCTATATAAGTGCTAAGGATAATTAAAAATAAAATAGTGCAGATTACCATGATCTGGATACACTCTCTACAAGTCTGTTTTACTTCTGCACTAATGTTACAGAAATCTTGTGCCTGGGAGCATCTCTGACTCTGCATGAGAAATTTAGGTCACTTGGTCTACTAGTTCCACAGAGGTCTAGACAGACTAATTCCAGCAAATAGCCGGAGAACACTCAGAACAGTACTTCTTACTTGCAGGAGATCTATTCAGGGAAGTTTGTATTTTAAATCCTGTAATCACCTTTAGCACTGCCTGGGAGTGTAATCTTTAGGTGTAATTTATAATATGCCTCAAAGCTTAAAATCCCTCTGTTATTATACTGAACCAGTTTATAGTCTAATTTTCTGCCTCTCACATCAGATATCTTATCTAAAAGCTTCCCCGATGATGAGAAGAGAGCTTTCATTTTACCTGTAATATGTTTAATTACAATATTGTCCTATGAGAAAGGATGGTTTATAGCTAGCCAAATGTTTTCACAGACTGCTGTAACTTCTTATCATCATTGCTTGTATTATTGATCCCTTTGTCTTGCACTGCTTGTGGTTACACCGAAACTCAATGAAGTTTTAAAAAAAATGTATTTGGATTCACCCTCCTGAGTGCTGATCAGGAAAACGCACTGCAGGCGATTGGCCACAGTAGTCAAACATGGGTTTACAAGACAAAATTAGTAGTGGATAAGTAGAAAGGCAGTTGGGATATCGGAGGATCATTTAATTATTTTTGATTGTATATTTTAGCCCTTTATCCGACTTTTCATATGTTGCTTGTCTTCTTAGGAGCTGATCCTGCATCTGGCTCCTAGTCAGCAGATGCGAGGAAGCCCACTGATTTCCGTGGGGCTCCACACACAGGTCCACCCACCAGGCCAATAGTTTCATAGAGTTTAAAGCCAGAAGGGACCATTAGATAATCTAGTCTGGCCTTCTGTATTACACAGCAGGACCAGGCAATAGACTGCATGCTCTTTAGGGCAAGAATTGTCTCGCTGCACACGTGAGCAACACTTAGCGCATTGTGGGTACTACCATAATACAAACAATAAGATAGGACACAAACAGAATGGGATGCCTTGGTGTCTTTTCCTCACCTTGTTTTAGAAGACGCTGCTACTGAGGTACTTGCTCCTTTGTTTAAATTAAATGCAACTAAAAAAAATAAAGAGAGGTTACTCTATTTCTATCCTTTAAATATAACTGCATTTAAGGGTGTTACAGCGAAGAATTGCAAATTAGAAGCAACACAAATGCGGAAAGATTTACTATTCAAATGTTTTGGCTCATCCTTTAAAATAAACTGCTTTATACAGCACAAGAAGAGTACTTTGCTCTTCTGTAGTGCTTTTCATCCATGATCTTTAAGCACTTTACCAATGCTAAGCCTCAGGACTCAGTCCCCTGCTTTAATATTAGATCACAAATATCCTTCATAAATTCTAAACATACATATTAAAAGTCCAATTACCTTTCTCTTCATCATTTTCTCTGTTTAGTTCAGTATAGACAGGCCTTTCCTGCCAAAGAAAAATAAAATAAATGTCAAGGGTTGTATAAACAACTGATGTGATATCACTGCTGGGGATCTTTAATTAGCTCAATTTTTACAACTATTGTAAGGTTACCAAACGAGTCACTATGGCCTGGTCAGTTAGGAGGATCAGGACTATAAGACATCTTGTTATAGACCCTTTTGCAGAATTCTCCATTTAACATTCTCTATATAGATATAATCTGAAACAGACTGGCTCCAATAGGAAAGGAAAGTTGCCTTTTATGAATAGCCCTATTTCTTCCTCAAATAGCCAACACAGCTATACAGAGAGACAGCCTTTCCAAATGAGAGACTCTTCCCTATTTTGAGGCACTGCAGGTTCATAGAATCATAGCACCATAGGGACAGAAAGGACCTCAAGAAGTCATCTAGTCCATCCCCCTGTGCTGAGGCAAGAACATGGAAACCGAGACCATCCCTGACCATGTTCTCTAAAACCTCCCATGATGAGGTTTCCACAACCTCCCTTGGTAATCTAGTCCAATACTTAACTATTCTTGTAATTAGAAAGGTTTTCCTAATATCTAACCTAAATCTTCCAAATCACCCAAAACTGGACATAATGTTCCAGCTGAGAACGCCCCAGTGCCAAATCAAGGGGAATGATTGCTTCCAGTGTCTTCCACATAACATTACTGTTAATACACCCCAGAATTATATTTACCTTTTTCGCAAGTGCATCACATTGTTGACTCACATTCCATTTGTGAACCCCTATTATTGCCAGATCCTTTTCTGCAGTACGACCATTTAGCCAGTTATTCCCCATTTTGTAGTTATACATTTGATTTTTCCTTCCTAAGTGTAGTACTTGGCATTTGTCTTTATTGAATTTCATCTTGCTGATTTCAGACCACGTTTCAGACGAATGTGGAGAAGAAAGGCAAGAATGTGAGAAGAATGGCGGACGTATTGTGATCGGCGCAGTCTTAACAACAGCTGAAGACCAATCGATCCAGGTGATTTCAGACCAATTCTCTGATTTGCCATGGTCATTTTGAATTCTAATCCTGCCCTCCAAAGTGCTTCAGCCCCTCCCAGCTTGGTGTCAACTGTAAATTTTATAAGCATACTCTACACTCCATTATCCAAGTCATTAATGAAAATATTGAACAGTACCAGATCCAAGACAGACCCTTGTGGGACCCCACTAGATACGCACCCCCAGTTTCACAGTGAACCATTGATAACTATGCTTTGAGTTCAGCAATGGCGCTCAAACATTTTCAGTCACGTCTTCCCCTCCCCCCGCCCTTACCAAAACTGGAATGTGTCCGCGAGCTCTGTCCTTCAACTCAAGCCATCAGAAGTTCAATTATTACAGTACAATAATAGGCAGCAATAGAAAATCCCCAATAGAAAGCAAGATATTTATAAACTAAGGAGTTACCTGGGAACCAACCCAGTGACAAAAGAACATAAGAACAGCCATACTGGGTCAGACCAAAGGTCCATCTATCTCAGTATCCTGTCTTCCGACAGTGGCAAGGTGCCCCCGAGGGAATGAACAGGTAATCATCAAGTGATCCATTCCCTGTCGCCTATTCCCAGCTTCTGGCAAACAGAGGCTAGGGACACCATCCTTGCCCATCCTGGCTAATAGCCATTGATGGATCTATCCTCCATGAATTTATCTAATTCTTTTTTGAACCCTAGTATAGTCTTGGCCTTCACAACATCCTCTGGCAAAGAGTTCCACAGGTTGACTGTGCGTTGTGTGAAGAAATACTTCCTTTTGTTTATTTTAAAACTGCTGCCTATTAATTTCATTTGGTGACCCCTAGTTTTGTGTTATGAGGAGTAAATAACAAACACGTCCTTATTAATTTCTCCACAACAGTCATGATTTTATAGACCTCAATCACATCACCCCTTAGTCATCTCTTTTCCAAGCTGAAAAGTCCCAGTCTTATTAATCTCTCCTCATACGGAAGCCATTCTATACCCCTAATCATTTGTGTTGCCCTTTTCTGAACCTTTTCCAATTCCAATACATCTTTTTTGAGATGGGGCGACCACATCTGCACGCAGTATTCAAGATGTAGGCGTACCATGGATATATACAAAGGCAATATGACATTTTCTGTCTTATTATTTATCCCTTTCTTAACAATTCTCAACATTCCGTTCTCTTTTTTGACTGCCGCTGCACATTGAGTGGATGTTTTCAGCAAACGATCCACACTGACTCCAAGATCTCTTTCTTGAGTGGTAACAGCTAATTTAGACCCCCTCATTTTATATGTATAGGTGGGATGTTTTCCAATGTGCATTACTTTGCATTTATCAACACCGAATTTCATCTGCCATTTTGTTGCTCAGTCACCCAGTTTTGAGACATCCCCTTTTGTAGCTCTTCGCAGTTTGCCTGGGACTTAACTATCTTGAGTAGTTTTGTATCATCTGCAAATTTTGCCACCTCACTGTTTCTCCCTTTTTCCAGATCATTTATGAATATGTTGAATAGTACAGACCCCTGGGGGACATCACTGTTTACCGCTCTCCATTCTGAAAACTGACGATTTATTCCTACCCTTTGTTTCCTGTCTTTTAACCAGTTACCGACCCATGAGAGGACCTTCCCTCTTATCCCACGACTGCTTACTTTGCTTAAGAGCCTTTGGTGAGGGACCTTGATAGGACCCTGTGACGGGGCATGCCTCACCGCTGCGGCGCCTGCTAGTTGTCCAGGGAATTAGCACTGTAGCCTCTTCTGGTGGTGTCTTGCCCACTGTCACCTCTGTTCATGGTCCCATGTCACTGCCAGGACTGCAGCATCCTCTTCAGTGACACTGTCCTTCGGCTGTGACACACTCCATGTTCCCCTCCTTTCGGGGGGGACCTGCAGTCCACTGCCTAGCCACTTCCTTCAGTAGCTCCAGCACCCTCTGCCCTTGCATCAGGGCCTCAGTCTGCAGATCTCTGCAGCCTGCCAGGAGCTGCCTTTAGCTCTCTGGGTCTCTGCCTGCAGCACTGCGTGGTCCAGGGTGCTTGCTGCCCTCCGCCTGCAAAGCAGCCAGTCCTCCTCCCTTCTCAAGCTCCAGGGAGTGACTGACCCTGCTCGGTTCTGCAGTCCTTCTTATATAGGCCAGCCCAGCCCTGCCCTGATTGGCTGCTCTTATAAGCCCTTCTGTGATTGGCTGCCTCCTGTGCAGCCTCCCTAGGGCTGCTTTTAACCCCTTTTCTGCCAGTGTGGGGTAAACGCCCCATCACAGACACCCTCCTATCCAAAGGAAGGAATGGAATGCAGAGGAATGAAAACTTATTGTTTAAGTCTTCCACAGATGAGACTCATATATTCCCCCCATCCCACAATGCCTCTAGGGACTTCTGTGAATAGTTTCCCAGAAGCCCAGCAGGCTAACTGGTACGGGATTTTTAAGTCTTCCCTGCAGCAACCTGAGGGCCTAAGGGATTGGCATTTTGGATAGAAAAAGATGAGCAGGGTACAATTGCATATGTTGGAGATCTATCTTTAGAGCTCTAGTAATGACCATTTAGGCCACAATCTTCCAAGGGTTAGAGCTAAATGAAGGGAGAACTATTTTCCAGGAATTGTGGAAAGAGGAACAGAAAGTTTTCTGGAGCTATAAGAATAACATTTTCCTCATTAAAGGTAGAATGTTTCTTGTATGGACATAGGAACTAGTTCCAAAACTTGCCTTTTGGAGGGAATGGAGACTAGAAGGGCCAGCCACCCACCTACCTAATTTGCCAGTGTGATTGAACATGGCACCTGATATTCAAATGGAGGATCCAATGTGGTAGACTACAAAATGCTGCTGTGGCTGGTTGGTTGTAGGACTCCAACTGAACCTTCTGAAGAAACTCTAGCGTAGCTGAGATCACTAGAAGTTTGGGATTACTAGAATGAATGAAATATCCTGGTTCAGGTCTGTCTGGATACCACACTGTATTAGAAATTAACAGACAGACAATCCATGCTGAACTATGCTCCTCTTCCGATGCCCAAGCTGTTAACTGTAGGTGTTCCTGGTGTGTATGAATGAGACCCTGCTCCAAGAGGCCTGGTGCTTTTGTAGGTATCAGGGTCCTTCGCTATCTAGCAATTCCAAAGTGCCTTGTGGGCTGGTGGAGGCCTAGGAAAAGGATTTCGATTCTCCCTTTTCCTCTTTTCTGTGAACTGTCTTGAAAAGCAGTAGATTCTTCTCTATCCAGGACATTATTTCCATTACTATGGAAAAACTTTGACCTCTGGTTACTCCCTGGTTTCAGAAGGGATATAAACACTCATGCCTCAATCATAAACCAGCCACTATCAGGAAGTAGCAGACTTCCTCAGAGTACCATAATTGCTCACAACATGGTTTCTTGCACCTTCTACTGTCACCGCCATAGACAGGATACTGCACTCAATGGACAACTAGTCCGATCTCACATGTCCATGTTCTGCTTTTATTTATTTTTAAGACACACCTTGACAGAGGTGACATCATAAACTGAAAGGATGTGTAATATGAGATATTGGAGACTTGTCTTCCAAGTATGCTTGCTTCCACAGTGAGTATGCATGGGTATAGAGTGAAAGATGGGTTGGCTTTTAGGACCTTGGTTGACCTTACCTGCCCACAAAGGGCCACTCAATGTTACCTGAGAATGACACCCAATTATGAATTGCATCAAGTGCATGATTCTATGTCTCAGAAGGAATTTCATTTTGAGAAACCCATTTAGGGGATGAAGACGTATGGCCCCAGCAATCCTAGCCATTGGAAGTAATTGGCTACTGATGGCCTTGGGAAATGACTGCTGCAATTAAATTTTTTCATCTTTGCAAACCTTTACCATAATGGTAAAATTACAGCTAGAGCCATGTCTGTTTTGTTCTCTGGGATCAAAAGTTCCTCTTGATATTGAAGAATGGACAACTCTGAACCTTTTCCAACAGCTGTTCATTTACGCATAAGTCTGTTTCTCTGGACTAGGTACCAATTGGCTACGCACAGGTAAAGGTGTGTAACGGGTGACCTGTGCCTTGCTGCGACTACCACCTGCCACCTAAGATTCTGGGTGCAGAGGATGGATCAGCAGGAAGAGTCTTGCACAACAACTGGCAGCTTCTGTACATAGATATTCTTTTTCGTTGTCAGGCTGATAATTGTTTGTTCGGAGGAAAAAATCATCTAGGTTTCTTTGGAAGCTTCTACTCCAGATTTTCCCTCTGCCAGGGTAACAGCCCCTTCTGGGATACTCTTGGTGTTGGAAGCAACCAATGGATAGCTATGTTGGCCTCCACAGTAAGAGCTGATGCCTCTGCAGTCTCAGCTAGTAATCTCTCCAATGCTTCCCCCAACAGCTCCTCATCTGCAAGTTTGCATACACAAGGTATCTGTTTAAGATGGGAGATGGCTGTTCAGGGGTGTAACATGGCTTTCCTTGTAGCCACCAAGTTGGCTTGTCACAAATCACATCAAGAAGCTGACTAGGACAGAACTTGAGAAGTCCCATTCCAAGCTGGGAATCACACCTCTAGACACTGAGCCACATGTTTGCCAGAGTAGGCTTTCCATACTAAATACATGAAAAATCTTTGTCTGAAAGGTTATTGCTGAGACTTTGAAATTGCTGCTCAGTGAGTCATCATGCCTATTGTCTATGAGGTCTTTTGGAAAGAAGTCCCCTTCTGAAGATGTGACTATGTCTTTCACTGGTGGAGCTACTGCTGCACCAATCTTAGGCTCCCCAAACTTATAAAATGTCTGTTTTTTATAAATATTTTAGTTTAACATTTGGTTTAATCAGGTGTCCTCATTTGGATCTTATGATGCCCTCAAAGGAGGCATCAACAGGAAAACATGCGTCTAATAATGCTTGAAGGGGAAGATATTTTATTAACATTAATGAGTTTCTTGCAAGCCACTGACTGACATCATGTCCTGGAAAAGTCCTGTAGGGGTTTTGGGGGTTTTTTGGTTAGATTTTTTTTTAAAACGCACACGTGGTACTCTCTACCCTGGCTGTTTACAGAGGGGAGATAGTACACTATTCATCCCGGCATGGGGACCATACAACAGAACAAGAGAACCGGTACACATATCTCAATTGTGGAAGCAGCTTGCTAGAAGTCCCTGGGAGCCTGAAAGGCTGCCTGATCACTCCCCAAGGCTGGCTAGCACCCAAGTGCTGTAGAAACAACCTAGTATAGCTCAGGGCTTTACTTAGTAAATCAGGATCATTTTGAACATGAGAAGCGATTTTTCACTTACCTCCCTGTAAGTTTCACAGGGAGTGGAATCCTCAGGTGCATCTGTTCTGGTCACAAACCGCCTGAAGTGCTCCCAAGGCTTTAATGTGGAATCAGCCTGTGGCACAAGGGAGGGACGGAGAGAGAGAGACTCTTTCCTGCCTTTCAGAGTCAGAGCCCTTTCCCTGACAGGGCAAGAGGTTAGGATCACAAGGCACAATTCCCATCCCACTGCTGCCTAAAACCTAAGCTCCTTCTCCAGCAGAGGAAGGGTCCTTAGGCTGAAAGCCAGAGAGGCCCAATTACCAACAGGCTGAGCCTAAAGCAGGACTGCACAGGAGGCACAGGCGTCTCTGCATGCCCAGACTTGCTGTAGGGTGGGGAAGGGACAGTAATCAGGATACAGAGCACTGTAAGCAGTGAGGAGAAGAGCCCAGCAAACACTCCCTCAGCAGGAGAAGGCAAAGGAGGAGTGGTTTAACCCCCGATTTTCACCCCGCTTGTTCATTAACAATATTAATTGCTGCTTTGTTAATTGCACACTTGCTTTTGCCTTTCTGGAGTCTGGGATTTGCAGGACGTACCCATGAGTAACATAATCCCCTGATTCAGAGTGGGAGGAAGGGGAGCTATGTAGGAGCCCTGCTTCTTTCCCCAGGGAGCTGAGGACCCACTTCACTATCTGGGAGGGGGGGGTGGAACTCCGGATCCTTCCACGGTTTCCTCACCCCCAGTCCAGGTCTGTTGTGAGACTTACACCCTGAGCTGTCCACTAGCTCCCTCCTCTTCCTTATTCTTTCCTCAGAAGCGCCTGATCATGATATTCTGTGCCGGAGTCATAACTCCTCAGGGGAGGGGAGGTGACCTGATAGGCCGGTCTAACTTTGCGCCCCGGGCCCTAGGAGCGCAAGGATTGGCTAGATGGCAACATCTTCTTCTTCAACGCTTAGCCGAACAGTCGCCCGTGGTGATTGTTGGCCATTTGGTCCGTTCCTATGCAGCCGCAAGAACTTGACAGCCCGAGAGTCCAACATCGGAACAGACTTGACGAACCACGTAGTAAGGGGTCTGCCTCTGGGCCGCCTCCACCCCTCGGTTGGTGGAATTTTATCCCGGTTGTTGCAAGACACAGTAACAGGCAGGGCATAATTCTCCTTCTGTACAGCCTCTTGTAAGTGCTACCTCACGTAGGGAACATCACTTAGATTTACACCAGGTGTTTGCAGGACACCTCTGCCATGCCTGAGTGGGGGCAGAGGAGTCTGGCAGGGAGGTGCTGCAGAGGCAGATCCAACTGGTTAAAACCACCACACTGCTATTTATCCAATCCAGGGAAGGAGGAGGAGGATTATAAACCACAACTGCACACAAAAAAGTAAATATAAAGTTGTTGTTTTTTAAAAAGGGTTAGAAGAAACGGAACCACCAACTTGTTCCACCACCGGGACGGAGGCAGAAAATCTGGTGGCTTTAGTTGAGGGGCGGGGCTTAGCCCTGGAGTTTTCAGCAATAGCCCTGGACCACCTCCAAATTGCACGGGTGGGGGGCATGAGCCCATGAATAATGAATTTGGAAAGAAGCTGTGCAACAGAAACACTAGTTATTTATCTAGAGAAAGATTAATTATTACTTATCTAGTGCCATAGGTATGCATAGCACTTTCCAGGTACAAAGTAATATAAGGTTTCTGTCCTGAGGAGTTATAATCTAACACAGGGGTCGGCAACCTTTCAGAAGTGGTGTGCCAAGTCTTCATTTATTCACTCTAATTTAAGGTTTCGCGTGCCAGTCATACATTTTAACATTTTTAGAAGGTCTCTCTCTCTAAGTCTATATTATATAACTATTGTTGTATGTAAAGTAAATAAGGTTTTTAAAATGTTTAAGAAGCTTCATTTAAAATTAAATTAAAATGCAGAGCGTCCCGGACCGGTGGCCAGGACCCAGGCAGTGTGAGTGCCACTGAAAATCAGCTCGCGTGCCGCCTTTGGCACGCGTGCTATAGGTTGCCTACCCCTGATCTAAAACATACATTTAACAGAATATCCACATGAGCAGATTAGTGGTATGACTAAACAAAGGAAAAGGCGGAGCATGGCATAAATCAACTTTCCTTAACTGACAGGCCAGGTTGGCATAGCATGCCCATTTGGTAAAATTTCAATAGGTTTTACCATATACACCATCTGAAAGCAACTTGGAACCACAGTTTTCCAACTGTCTAGAACACCAGGCCCCAGTTCTGCAAAGCATTTAAACACTTTAACCATGTGATTAACATCATCACCTAGTTACAAAAGTACAAGAAATCCAGGAGTTCACCAGCTCCATTAGCAAACGAGGTAGTTCAAGGAAATTTAATAAAGAGAGTTGAATTTAGCAGACAAAATTTAGTGAACGTTACAATTAAAAACAAATTAGAAATATCTGGTAGGACTGCCACATCAGAAAAGACCAATGCTCCAGCTAGTATGGTATCATGCTTCTGGCAATGGCCTATACTAGCGGATCTCAACCAGGGGTCCGTGGCCCCTGGGGGTCCATGAGCCCTTTCAGGGGGGGCCGTGGAGCCCCATGGCAGAAACCCGATGCCCCGAGCCCCAGCGCTGAAGCCGGGAGCGGCACAGGACTAAAGCTGGTAGCCCTCCCCACCCCCCAGCTGGGAGCAGCGTGGGGATGAAGCCGGCACCCCAGCACCCCCAGCGGCGCGGAGCTGAAGCCAGAGCCCCCCTCCCCGCCGGGAGCGGCGCAGGGCTGAAGCTGATCATTTGTATCCTAGCTAAGTAACTGCAGAGGAGATTCCATTGGAAGATTTGACAGAGCAGTCCTATGAGGATTAAATTAAATATTTACTTAATAATAGCACTTTTGCGCTTGAAGATTGGTGTATATATAATATCTTCTCACCTGTTCTTTCCCCTCCAAGCCTCTCCTAACTTGCTCTTCAATGAATTTGGCAGTTTTTTCTTCATCATCAAGGTCCTGTTTCTTCTTCTTCTCTTGTTCCTGTTGTCTACGGATAGTTTCTGGGTCCCGATCAATATACTGGATATACCAACCTTTAGGAGTCTCATCCACTTTGCAGAAGCCTTAAAAAACAAACACAGATCATGTTTCGACAGTTACTATCAAAACCAAACTAAAGAAAAATGCTTACATTTAAGAAATAATGTTTATGGAATAAGGAAATGCCAAGACATGTATCATAGACTGTATTTAGTGTATCTATGTATTGATTAACAGTAGCACACCATCTCTCCATGTACTATTCTTGAATAGCTGCTTTTAAACTATCTTAAAGCATAAGCTTTTCCTTCAGCTAATCAGATTTATTTTGAGATAGGTCAGTGTAGCTAACAGTGACATAAGTACATAAGCTTCCTTTGTTTAATGAAAAAAGCATTTCCATTCCCATATTTTAACAAGGACAAAACTCAAACACATATATAGAACACTACACATACAGAACGGTGTGCTATAGCATACATTCTACTAGAATGAGTTCTAATTACTCACAATTTTATTAGAATGAGTTTGCTTTGGCCACGTTACTCATGCAGGTCATTACAATGAGTGCCACTAAAACCTTCACACCAGGCCATATATTCTCTATATGCACATTTACCAGAAAATCTATTATTGTAGATCTCAAGCCTTAAACCTTTCGTGAGTTCAGGAATTAATATCGACTACCCAGGGCCTCAAGCCATCTTAATTTGTGGAGCAATTCTATATTTGGAGGGAATATTTCTTTAATAGTTTGTTGTTTTAAATGGCAGCTGTTGAAAGTTGAACTGAGTTTAGTAGTAGTTCCAGTGGACGTGGATTAGTGGGCAGAGTGCAGATGAAGCAGGAAAAGGCTCAGAAGTTAGCATAAAGTTTGAAATTTATTACGTGTGTATCACTATTTATGTGGCACTGATGTGAGTACAATAAATGTATATGCATACTTTTTATGGATTTTCAGTATTTTGCACTAATCAGCAGGTTTTATTAACTATTGGCAATGCAGTCATTCAATAATCATTTCTTATAGGAAATAAAATTACCTTCTCTCCCTAACCATTTAGTAAAGTCAGTTAGGGTTTCCCATTGCGTGGCATTCATGTGGATGTGCTCTCGATGGCTGATATATTCATTGTATACAATATTATTGTGGACTCTCTTAGTTCCTAAAACAAAAATATATTACTGTTAAATACAAGTCCATTACTGAGGAGAAACTGATGTGAATTTTTGTTATTGAACTATAAAAGGTCATTAAAAAAATAATCAAAATATTTACCAAACCGTCTCCTGAGCAGTTCTAAGAAATCATTTCGGAATTCCCTGATGGAATAAAAAGGAGACTATTTAAATAATGCTTTTACAGTTACGAAGCATTTCCATTTATAAATGACAATGGACAAATATTTACAAAATAAAGAGGTGTATTCAGTTCAAAAGAATATCACCAGATTCAGATAATCCATTTCCTCTTTCACTGGGACATTTTAAAATACGGTATCATATGTGTATCACTATATACACCTACATACGTCTATATGCACAGCTTGTTTGCCTGCATTTATACAATTGTGCAAACATGTCAGTGTACTCACATACACTTTGGCTATGTCTACTCTGCACACCATGGGTGGTGGCGTGCAACGTATACGGAGCTACACGATGCAGCACGCTGTGGTGTGTAGCTACATGCGTCAGTGGAAAGCGCCAGCAGCTCCCTGCAATGAAGAAAAGCTCTGGCAGTGGGGAGCTGCCAGAGCCTTTCCCAGCTGCCTCCCCCTGCCAGTGCCTTACCCCACTGCTGCAGCCTTTCCCCGGGGCAGGGAAAGACTCAAGCAGCAGGACACTATACTAAAAATAGCAGTGAAAACAGGAGAGGCGCTACTTGGGTGTGTAGACAGCCACGTAGGGTATATACCCAAAGGGTTCAGGCGTGACTTTACTCCACTCACCTAATCAGTTCCTCACCATCTACAATGCTATTTCTATCTGTGCTGGGGGTGGGGGGAGAGCAGTGTATATACTTTATATGCCACCATAAGGCGTGTGCAGTGTAGACATACCCTTTATCCTCCTTGACCTGTCAGCTGCCTTTGACACCATCAACTACGCTCTTCTTTTTGAAATCTTGTCCTTCCTTGGTTTCTGTGACTCTGTCCTTGCAGGGTTCTCCTCCAACCTCACTTATTGATCCTTCAGAGGATCCGCCTCATCCTCCCTCCAACTTTCTGTGGGGGTTCCCCAGTGCTCTGTCGCTGGTCCCCTTCTCTATCTTATCTCTGGGCAATCTCATCAGTAACACAAATTCAGCTCCCATTTTTATGCCGACAACTCACAGATCTACTCTCTGCTCCAGACCTGCCTCCTTGGGTCTCAACTAAAATCTCTCTCTGACAATTCCTTTGGCTGCCTAGCTGACAGCTCAAGCTCAACTTGGCTAAAACAGAGCTCTTAATCTTCCCCTCTGCAAGCCCTCCCTGCCACCTCCTTTCTTGATTACTGTGGACACCACCACCATCCTGCCAGTCACGCAGGCCCATAACCTGAGTGTCATCCTGGATTTGGAGCTCACTCTGGGTACTCACATCCAGGTTACGTCCTTATGTGGCTGATTCTTTCTACATAACATGTCTAAGATATGGCTTTTCCTATCTACCCACACAACTAAAACACTCATTCAAAATCTCACATCTCATTACTGCTACATCCTTTTCACTGGTCTTGATAAAGGCACTCTTCTCTCATTCGTAACCATTCAGAATGCGGTTGCTAAGATAATTTTCCTAACCCATCCCTTTGTCCATGTCACACCTCTGTATCCCTCCACTATATCCCCTTCTCTATTGCATCAAACATACGCTACTTGTTGTCACTTTCTAGGCCCTCTACAGTCAGTCCCCACCATCTCTGATTCCCTGTTGAGACTCACCTCCAATCAACCTATGATGCCAACCTCCATCACACATTGAAGTTTTCAAAAAGTACTTTTGTGCTTTCTCCCATGCTGTCCCTCACAAGTGGGAGGCACGCCCCATAAACATCAGCAAAGCTACCTTATTATCCACTTCCAGATCACTCCTCAAAACTCTCCTTCGCGATGATGTCTAAAACAACCTTGTCAATTACACAGCTCATGTGCTGAAACCACTGCCTATCAAGCTGATACTGTCCCCTTGTTTCCTTGTACTTCCCTGTCTGTCTGTAGCCACCCGTTGTCTCTTATCGTAGATTGTAAGCTCTTTGGGACAGGGACTGTCTTTTTGTTCTGTGTTTCCACAGCATCTAGCACAATTGGGTCCTGGTCCATGACTATGGCGCCCAGGCACTGCGATAATACAAATTAATAATAATAGTAACTTCTACCGGTTGACATTTCCTTACTATACAACGATGGCCCAATCAAATTCACAGTCCATTTTGGTCAATTTCACAATCATAGGATTTTAAAATCATAAATTTTCAGATTTAAATATCTGAAATCATAATTTCACAGTGTTGCAGCTGTAGGGGTCTGACCCAAAAGGAGGCTGGGAGGAGTCACAGTATTGCCCCCCTTACTTCTGCGCTGCTCCCTTCAGAGCTGGGCCCTCAGCCAGCAGCCGCCACTCTCTAGCCACCCAGCTCTGAAGGTAGCGCAGAAGTAAGGGTGGCAATACTACAACCCCCCCCCCAATACAATAACCTTCCGACCCCCCCTGCAGCCCCCTTTTGTGTCAGGACCCCTAGTTTGAGAAACATTGGTCTCCCCCATGAAATCTGTATAGTATAGGGTAAAAGTACAAAAAAAGACCAGATTTCACGTGGGAGACCAGATTTCATGGTCCGTGATGCATTTTTCACGGCCGTGAATTTGGTAGGGCCCTACACATAACTTCAGAGGGTTACTAACAATAACAAAGTGCTGCATTCTGACTGGCTAATAAGTTTAAAAAAAAGATATTTAGAAACAGGGTAAATTTTTCAAAAACGATTAAGCCCCATTGAGTTGCAATGAGACTTACGGTCCTAAATCACTTACATGCTTTTGAAACTTTTACCCCTTAACTTTTCATACTGCTGTTTGAAAAGTATCTACCAAATAACACTACAGTAAAATTTTAAAATTCAGCTTTTTCAATGGGACTCCACGAGGGCACCAGGATGCAACCACCCAGATTCAATTGCAGGAGCAAGGCCTATGTGGGGAAGTTTGAGAAACTAACTCTGAAAAATAATCCATGAATTGCTGAGGATCTTCAGAAGCAAGTAGCAGCTGTCTCTGGTGGGATTCGGACATACAATGACATTTGAAGCCATTCTGTAAAATAAAAGAAACATTATCTTGACTTACAGAAGTCAGTAAACTGACATTTTAAACACCAACAAAACCTAAGTTAGAGTTTTAAAAAATAAAACTGACTTACTCCTGGTAATACCATCATTGCATAGTGCCGCTAATGTGGGAGAACAGAGCTTAGGCAGCAACTGTATGACTCCTGCTTCTGGAGTGTGAAATGTTTGTCATAAGCCCTAATATGGTTACAGTGAAAGGAGATTCCCTTGGCTTCACCAACACATCTCCCGCACACCAGACACTCCCTTTTTTCCTTTTTCCAAATGGTCCTTTATGCCCAGAATGCCCTCTCCATCCCAATGTAGCAAGAATCTATGCTCTTCTCTTTTAAATCCCTTAAAACACTTCTTCTGTGATGCCTACCTAGTTTTAGCTCTCCTCTTGCATAAGAGATTTTATTTTTAGTAATGCTGCACTGCTATTTGATTATTCTATTTCCCAGTCAGCTAATGCTCATTATCCTGATGTGTTTTTTATGGTCTGGTCCTGAGGGGTATTGAGCACCTGCATTTTCCCTTGATTTCCATGTAAGTTATGGGCACTCAGCACCTTAGGATCAAGCCTTTAGGTCCTAATCCTGAAGCTATAATAGCAAAGTGGTTACTTTCCTCACCTGATTAGTCCTACCGAGTACATGCATAAGCGTTTGTCACATTGGGACCCAAGAGCTTGATCGTAAGGTAGTGAGTGTCCATAGGGGATATCATTCTGTGTTCTGCATTGAGCACATGGTCTGCGTTCAACAGATAAAGTGATATGGGACTTGTATTTTTAGGACAGAACACATATCAGGCAGAATGTCAGTGTCACAAGTGAAGACAGAGCTCATTACAAGTTCTAACATATTTGCTAGAGTTCAGTGCTACAACAATGAAAGTGGAACGGACTAATAATGCCCCAATTTGTCCAAGTATTTGTGATACTGATGACCTTCTACTAAAGAAGAGAGAAAATCTAGTGCACTAGTATATTACTGATTGTGAAATTGTCAAGGTTATTACTGGAGGAAGTTAATAAAAGCATTTCATCAGAGGACAGTGATACTTGCAAAAGCTGCAGCAGAACTCAGCCTTTCACTCTGTTTATTAATATAATACACTTACAGTTGTTTTTCAAAGGCATGTGAAACAAATGTCAAGCAAAATAATTAAATCTTATCCAGTGTATTTTATTAATTTGTTTTGTGTGGATTATTATAATGCTGAGTATTGACTTAAGACAGATCATGTTAGTTTATTGAATTGTATTTGAACGTATAGCCTCCTCTGATATGCATTAGCATTGATTTAGGCAAAAGAAAAAAAATAGTTATGTAAAAGACACTTCCTTTGCTACAGATACATGTAAGTCTTTATTACAAGTCTTTCAATAGCTGTGGTTTTCAATTTTTTTAAATTAGTGAACCCTTTCACAAAGCAAGCCTCTGACTGTAGCCCCCTTTACAAATTAAAAAACGGGAGGGAGGTAATTTAATTTAATGGGGGCTCGCGGCTGTCAGCCCTACGGAGCTGACAACTCGCAACTCCCATGTAACCATCTTGCGGCCCCCTGAGGGATCACCACCCCCCAGTTTGAGAACTCCTGTTCAACAGGGATTGTGTTTCTACGAGGTTTGTGTTGTTGCTGAGGGCGATGCTCCCCTTCCCGTGCTCGATGGCACTGGGCTCCCGTTAGCGCTTCGCTGCAGACAGGGACGAGCCAAGTCCTACCCACCCCAGACGTGGAAGGGGCCCTTGCCCTGCTCCGCCCTAATGGGTCTCCTAGCCCGCCTCCTCCCGACACAGCCCCCTACCCTAGCCAGGGGCCATACTCCTACTTACGGCCAGAGTCCCAGCCCCCTAATATAGTCTCCCAGCCTGTTCCACCACAGCCCCGGACCATCCCCCCACCCCAGCTCCTGGACCACCTCCGCTGCCCTACACCTCCCCAACCCCAGCCCCGGACCACCCCCCCGGCTCCCAGACCACCTCCGCTGCCCTACACCTTCCCAGCCCCGGACCATCCCCCCCGGCTCCTGGACCACCTCCGCTGCCCTACACCTCCCCAGCCCCGGACCATCCCCCCGGCTCCCGGAACACCTCCGCTGCCCTACACCTTCCCAGCCCCGGACCGTCCCCCCCCGGCTCCCGGACCACCTCCGCTGCCCTACACCTCCCCAGCCCCGGACCAGCTCCCCTGCCCTGCCCCGCATCCCCCCGTCCTGCCCCCGCCGCGCCGGCTCACCTCATCCCGGCACTGCTTCTGGCACATCTGGCAGTACCACCGCAGCTTCTGCAGCCCCTTGGACTTGATGCGGTTGGCGATGGCCTTGGGGCTCAGGAAATCCGACTTCCCCATGGCGGCAGCAGCGGCGGCGGCAACCAGCCGCGACCCCCCAGCCTCAGCCCCGACCGGAAGCGGAAGGACACGACCCCGGAACGTCTTCCGCCGGCCAGCCACGAGAACGCCCTTCGCCCCGCCCCTGTCGGTCGCGGCGCGTGCGCAGTGCGGAGGCTCTGACCTTCAGCCGGGCGGCAGCAGCCAGCAGCGGGGAGAGGCGTCGCCATGTTCTCCCGAGGAGCCGCCGTCCTGATCTACCAGCCGCAATGGTAACGGGGCGCGAGCCGGGCCTGCGGGTGCCGAGAGCGAGCGGGACCGCGGGGTTGGGATGCGGCGAGGGAGGTGCGGCGGCCCAGGGAGCATCGGGCCTGGGGACGAGCGGAGGGCGGCCGGGTGGGGGGGCGGGGAGCGGGGGGGGCTGAGGATAAGGGGGAGGGAGCTGTGCAGGGCGGGGGGGTGGTGGTGCAGGGGGCGGGGCTGGGTAGGGGTGTGGAGGGGCACCCGAACACCCCAGTACCTGGCTCTTGCCTGGTCAATGAACA
This sequence comes from Terrapene triunguis, assembly GCF_002925995.2. Lineage (NCBI taxonomy): Eukaryota > Metazoa > Chordata > Testudines > Emydidae > Terrapene > Terrapene triunguis. The sequence goes on from NW_020664419.1 coordinate 6,788,165, forward strand.
GGGCAGGGGGCTGCACCAGGAGTGGCCCAGCTCCACCCCCTGGGAGCTCCCCTTGCTCCTTTCCCCCCAGCGCAGTCACTTCCAGGGGAGCTGGAGCATCGGGGCGATGCACTGAGCCTCTGTCAGGCCAGGCCCTTCTCTCTGGTCAAACCCCACTGATGGGGATAGGAGCTAGGCGCAAGGTTAAGGGGCGTGGGGTCCGCAGGGCTGTTCTGTTCTGTAAAGCTTGGGGAGGGGGGCTGCTCAGATAAGGAGGATTTTACCGTAATGTAGCTAGAATGAAAGATCGCTTATCTGGACGTTGCTGCTGCTTTAACCTACCAGGGAAGACAGGTTCACTGCCCCAAAGATCATACATGCTTGATAGATGAAAAACAGATTAAGGAAGGTGGCAGGAGGGAATGTAAAATCCAGTCCAATTTGTCTGACATTTTATTTTAAATGTTTTTCTTTTAAATTATAATGTTAGACCTGTAATTTAATTCATATAATTTATCAGGTGAAGCATGTGAGCAGGTGGACAGTTAGTGGTGGGAGGCCAGCTGAAAGAAGTGAGTTTATAGTAGCGGGGGTTATAAATTTTAGGGTTAGATGAACAATGCCTGGCAAAAAAGAGAAAAGCTAACCTGCCCTTGTAGGTGACAGAGGCTGCGAACATCACAGTGATCTTATCAAATACTGAAGGGAGATATCATCCATTTACTCATTAATTATCATAGATGCCCTTGTATCTTTTGAAGTTATGGATGTCGGTTTCCTCCCTTCTCTGAGATTTCCTCCCTGCTATCCCCTGTTTATAGCTGACCATCAATAACAGTTTCTTCGGGATAGTGGGTACTGTACAATGCTGTATGATACATTTAATCAGCATTGCATAGCAATAAAGTATCAAACAAAGATGTGCTCTGCCTTGGAAGAAAGGAAAAAGAGAAGATATTAATAAGGTGCAGAATATGAATCAACACAGAATGAAGTGTGTTTTCTGTAGTAGCTTCATTAAGAAGCAACAACCCATTTTTACATTTGCAAATATAATTCTCTCATCTCTGGAAAATACGAGACTGTAGTGACTTGTTGGAGTAGCACTTAACACACAATGTTTCTGTTAAATTTCAGGGGCCAAGTCAGGAATATGGCCACTTTGAAGGACAGTAAGTACTTCTGATTTGTTTATAATATGGTAGGAGATGGGAGGAATGGGATGTGTTCATAGATTCATAGACTCTAGGACTGGAAGGGACCTCGAGAGGTCATCGAGTCCAGTCCCCTGCCCTCATGGCAGGACCAAATACTGTCTAGACCATCCCTGATAGACATTTATCTAACCTTCTCTTAAATATCTCCAGAGATGGAGATTCCACAACCTCCCTAGGCAATTTATTCCAGTGTTTAACCACCCTGACAGTTAAGAACTTTTTCCTAATGTCCAACCTAAACCTCCCTTGCTGCAGTTTAAGCCCATTGCTTCTTGTTCTATCCTTTAAGGCTAAGATGAACAAGTTTTCTCCCACCTCCTTATGACACCCTTTTAGATACCTGAAAACTGCTATCATGTCCCCTCTCAGTCTCCTCTTTTCCAAACTAAACAAACCCAATTCTTTCAGCCTTCCTTCATAGGTCATGTTCTCTAGACCTTTAATCGTTCTTGTTGCTCTTCTCTGGATCTGCTCCAATTTCTCCACATCTTTTTTGAAATGCGGTGCCCAGAACTGGACATAATACTCCAGCTGAGGCCTAACCAGCGCAGAGTAGAGCGGAAGAATGACTTCTCATGTCTTGCTCACAACACACCTGTTAATGCATCCCAGAATCACGTTTGCTTTTTTTGCAACAGCATCACACTGTTGACTCATATTTAGCTTGTGGTCCACTATAACCCCTAGATCCCTTTCTGTTGCAGAGGAGCATTCTTAAAATGCAATATCAACTCAAACTGTAACGGTCTCGGTTCAGTAAATTGATTATGAAGGAAAATGTCTCTGTTTGTAAATTCAAAAATGTGGACTTGGAGACTTTGAAGTTGTGTTGGTCAGAAGACCAGCTCTGCCAGATGGGAGACTTTGTCATTTTAGACAATTTATCACCGTCATAAGAGGGTCTTCACAGTCCTGTGTTTGCAGAAGGTACTTAAACAGAAAAGCTCCGTTACTGGTGTGGGTAGACCAGAATAAGGATATGTAACTGAAATTAAAAAAGGCAAGTGCATGAGTAGTTTAAAACTAAATACAAGAAATAAGTTATTTTTCATATGCATGTTTACAAAAACCAACGACTTTGAGAGAAGGCTGTTGTGCCTGCCTTTAACTTTATTCTATTTTCCAAACCTTAATATTGTAGTTTCTCATTTTGGTCATTAAGTTGCTAAACTTCTTTTTGAAAATGGCAAAATTAGTGTCATAATAATATTGGGACTAGGTGGTACAATGCACTAATAAACTCATACTCCTCCAAATAAGTAAGGTTTAAATGTAGACTTGATAAACAAGGGTCAACTGGTTTCAGCCATGACCTGATTCTGGAGGGTCAGCACTCCTTGTAACTTGCAATCACAAAATCACTTGCTGGCTGATCTGTGTTTGGGAGAATAAGCCGGCAGTCACCGATTAAATTGTAAAGAGAAGCTGCTTACCCTGTGACCATTTCTAGTCAATGCTGTCAGCTTCTTGTTTTCATAAGCATGAATTTACCCATAATTAATCAGTCTTCCTTCAAAAAAGACATCACTCAATAAAAGGTAAATGTTTTTTAAGGAAACTGATTTGTTTTAAAGACACTGTTAAGTTAAAAGCATAACTTCAAAACAATCTTTGCTGACGTTTTTGCTTACTAAAACAAATAATTTTAAAAATTGAATTTACTTTTCTGTTTGTTTTTGTAGACTTTGTGTATTTCTCTCACTTTGGACAATAAAAACAAACCTGTCAGTTTTACTTGTTTTTCATCTTATCAAATCACTCTTTTAGGTTTTCATGCATTAGTAAAGATTTCCAATGTCTAGCACAAATACTGCAGGGGAATTTAGTTAGTCTTTGTCTTTTTGAAATCCTTTTCCATTTCTTTCAGTTTTTTTTTTATTCATAGTAACATTTCTAAAAGTCTTGCCTTGTATAAAAATGTGCTTGCTTTGCCAAAATCTAAACTTGGGACCACATGTGACTGTGTGTCTTTAAAATATTGAGCTGCATTTACTTCAGGGAATAGGCACGATAACTCGAGAGGTGCATTCATGAAAAAGATAGAGACAGAAGGGGAAAAGTAAGGCCTACATGAATAGAGCGTTAGCTTAAACCCCGACTGCATCATTCTCTGTTTTTGGAGATATGAAAAATGTCTCTTCTGTAGAAAGAGTCTGTTCTCCAGGTAAATGCACTACAGGATTAGTTCTATACACGTTTATTTAGGAACATAAGAATGCCCACACTGGGTGAGACCAATGGTACATCTAGCCCAGTGGCCGGTGCCAGATGCTTAAGAGGGGATAAAAGAACAAGGCAATCTTCAAGTGATCCATCCGCTGTCATCCAGTCCCAGCATCTGGCCCTCAGAGGCTTAAGGACCCAGAGCATGGGGTTGCATCCCTGACCATCTTGGCTAATAGCCATTATGGACCTAGCCTCCATGAATTTATGTAGTTCTTTTTTGAATCCAGCTATAGTTTTGGCATTCACAACATCCTCTGGCAATGAGTTCCATTGGTTGACTGTGTGTTTTAAACCTGCTGCCTATTAATTTGATTGGGTGACCTGTAGTTCTTGTGTTGTGTGAAGAAGTAAATAACACTTCCTTATTCACTTTCTCCACACCATTGATGATTTTATAGACCTCTATCATATCCCCCCTTAGACTCCTCTTTTCCATGCTGCGTAGTCCCAGTCTTTTTAATCTCTCCTCATATAGAAGCTGTTCCATACCCCTAATCATTTTTGTTGCCCTTCTCTGTCCCTTTCCATTTCTAGTGTATCTTTTTTTGAGATGGGGTGACCAGAGCTGCATGCAGTATTCAAGGTGTGGGCGTACCATGGATTTATATAGTGCCATTATGATATTTTCTGTTTTATTATCTACCTTTCTCCTAATGGTTCCTAACATTCTTTTCGCTTTTTTGACTGCTGCTGCATATTGAGCTGATGTTTTCAGAGAACTATCCATAACGACTCCAACATCTCTTTCTTGAGTGGTAACAGCTAATTTAGATGCCATCATTTTTAGTATCAGAGGGGTAGCCGTGTTAGTCTGAATCTGTAAAAAGCAACAGAGGGTCCTGTGGCACCTTTAAGACTAACAGAAGGTGTTAGTTTTTAGGTGTGTTGGGATTATGTTTTCCCCAATTACTTTGCATTTATCAACATTGAATTTCATCTGCCATTTTGTTGCCCAGTCACCTAGTTTTGAGAGATCCCTTTGTAACTCTTCACAATCTTCTTTGGACTTAACTATCTTGAGTAATTTTGCATCTACAAACTTTGCCTCCTCACTGTTTACCCCTTTTTCCAGATTATTTATGAATATGTTGAACATCATTGGACCCGGTACAGATCCTTGAGGGACACTGCTATTTATCTCTCTCCATTCTGAAAACTGACCGTCTATTCCATTTATAGGAAAAAGTGGGGCTCACATTCTGTCTAAATTACTGTTTTTATTATTTTGCTAGTTTAAACAGAACTGTAAATGTAATCTCACTTGAATTTTTTTATATTGTCATCTCTCTCTCTATCGTATAGAAGCTGATTAATTTGTGACTGCTAGAAACTTTAGCCCAATTTTAACCCTCAAATGCTTGTAGTTACCAGGCGTTTAAAGTCCATCAAGAACATCCAGAAAATTACAAAGTCCATGAAGATGGTTGCTGCAGCTAAGTATGCCAGAGCTGAGAGGGAACTGAAACCAGCTAGAGTGTATGGAGTAGGATCCTTGGGTAAGAGAAATTGTCTGTGTGGTATCTGACATAAGAATTGAGGGGGAGAATTTCAATAAGACTTGTGCTCCTAAATCCCCTATATGCTTATCAAACTTTCTGGGGAAGACTTTCCAAAGGAGAATCCATATCTTAGAGACGATGTGAACTTTAAATATTTTTAAATTCATTTTCTGTTAGCTTCCCTTAAATATTATGTCCTAACTTGTAAAAGCTTTTTGGAAAACATAAGGGAATTTCTGCTCCCCGTCTATGTTTATAATGGTTATAATGTTTTTGGGTTAGCTCGGAAACAGCAACACCTAATAATTTGGGGCCCACCTCCTCTCTTTTCTTGTCCTCTTTCTGCACTCATGTGCCTGTTTGGTACATCTTCAGTTTAAACTTTGCTGTTACTGGTAAACACGCTATTGCAAAGCATGGGGGAGAGCATGCACCTGAGCCAACTTTGGAATGATGGACAAGACTAATGCATCAACACAACAGTGAAACTGACTAGACACAGAGCGCAGCCAAATGCACAGGAGTAAACCATTATTTAAAAAGTATCTTTCTGTGTCTGTTATAATAACCTTAAGGGTTAATTATATCATCAATAGGCAGACAAAAAAAACTAGACAAAAGTGTGAATGGCATCCCTTTAGAAATGGTTCTAGTCAGAATAGGTGCTAATATGTTTAGTCAATGTCAAAGTGTCTCTTAAGAGACATTGCTAAGGATGAATGCTTGAATGCAACTTTTCCTACTCTCTCTCTCTCTTCCCCCCCCCCCCCAGCTCTCTATGAGAAAGCAGAAATTAAGGTCCCCGAAGACAAGAAGAAACACCTCATTATTGGTGTGTCCTCTGATCGTGGTCTCTGTGGTGCTATCCATACCTCTGTTGCTAAAGCCATGAAAACTGAAATTAGCACCCTCTCAGATGCAGGGAAAGAGGTCATGGTGGTTGGAGTGGGTGACAAGTTAAGAGGCCTGCTTCAAAGGTAATCTTTGAGTAGTAATGCTTTAAATCAGTGGTCTCCAACCTTTTTACACCTAAGATCACTTTTTGAATTTAAGGGCAACCCAGGATCTGCCCTGCCCCGCTCACTCCACCTCCTCCCCCCCCCCCCCCCCGGGTCACTCGGTCTCCCCCACCCTCACTCACTTTCACTGGGCTGGGGGAGGGGGTTGGGGTTTGGATGAGGGTGTGGGCCCTGGGATGGGGCTGAGGGATTCACAGTGTGGGAGAGAGCTCCGGGCTGAGCCTGGGGCAGGGGGTTGGTGTGCAGGAGGGGGTTAGGGGTGCAAGCTCTGGGGAGGGAGTATAGGTGCAGTAGGGGGCTCCGGGCTGGAGCAGAGTGTTGGGGTGCATGGGGTTGTGGGCTGCTGGCTCTGGGAGGGGGCTCAGGGCTAGGGCGGGGGGGTATCGGGTGCTGGCTCCAGGAGGGGGTTGGGGTGTGGGCTCCCGCTGGGGAGCACTTACCTCAGGGGGGCTTCCGGTTGGCGGCGTAGTGGGGCTAAGGCAGGCTCACTCCCTGCCTCGGCCCCTCTCAGGCACATCAGCCCCCCTTTCCCATCACAAGCCGGGCCACCTTGCCAGCCAGCAGTGCACCACATGGCCATGCCACTCCTGGAAGGGGCCATCGTACCCCTGCGTTTCCTGCGGGGAACACATGACTCTGCGTGCTCCCCCTCTCTGCAGGCACCGCCCCCGCACCTCCCATTGGCCACAGCTCCCCATTCCCGGCCAATGGAGCTGCGGGGGCGGTGCTTGCAGGCAGGAGCAGTGCGCGGAGACCCCTCCCCCGTGTGCTGGCCGCTTCTGGGAGCGGCATGGGGCCACGGCAGGCAGCCCCGTTATGTTGCCGCGGCTGGAGATCGCGATCGACTGGGAGAGTCTCCAGAATCAACCAGCCAATCGCGATCGATGGGTTGGTGAGCACTGCTTTAAATTTTCTATAGTAGAAACTTCAGGGCTATCCTTTAATAAACAGCTTGGAATGCGTAGGCTAATTTATTTTAAAATGGCTGTGAAAAAAAATCAAGTTTCTGTAAAACAAATTCCTGCAATTATGCTAAAGTTCTTTTTGCTGAATTGTGTTCTGTGTTAATTGTTGCACTGTATTGAACTATGTTGGAATGAGAATGTGATTGCTGACTAGACTCTCACTATTGTAAAAGTTAGAGGTACATCTCATGAAGCAATTCCAGTGAGCCAAATTTTAAATAACTAAAATTCCTTTCACCTAGGCCCCAATCCAGAAAAGCACTGATGCATATGCTTAACTATAAGCACACCAGTAGTCCCATTTAAAGTCGGTGGGTCTATTTGTGTGCTTAAAGCGAAACATGGGCTTAAGTGTTTACCTAAATCAAGGCCTATAGTTGGGTTCTACAATAGCACATTGGCTAGGGTTTTACACAGGCTTGGTTTTATTTTAGGACACATAATAAACATTTCCTGGTGACATTCAAAGAAGTGGGAAGAAAACCCCCCAGCTTTGGAGATGCTTCAGCGATTGCCTTAGAGCTGCTAAACTCTGGATATGAATTCGATGAAGGATCTGTCATCTACAATCGATTCAGGCAAGATAAACTGAGACTGGTCTTCAAATGTCTTTCTTTTGTTTTAAGAGTGCATAGAAAAGTGGGATGGAAGGTTTTATGTAGACTCATACAATATATGGAAGTGGTATGTTAGTCCAGTTACAACATCTGAAAACTCATGGTGATCTGACATGCTTATTTTTTTGTTTAAAAAGGTCAAGATTTCAAATAATCATAATACATGTGTAAGCTTAGATGTGCTTTAACAATTACTCGAAAGCACATACCTGCCAAGAGCTATGTTCTGGGTTCTGTTCTTTATTCCCGTTATAGTTGATGGTGTTACAACAAAAGTAGTATAAGAAGTTTTCTGTTCTTGGTTGTTTGAGGTGTCAGTGTTCACAACAGCACCACGGAATGCTAATCTCAGGTTTTGGAAAACAAAAGTGTTTTTCATCAATTTTTAGATCAGAATTACAGTAGAGACTTTTTTTTACAGTAATAAAGATCTTTAAAAATCATTTGTCTCATGTAGGTCTGTCATCTCCTACAAGACAGATGAAAAACCTTTCTACTCTCTTGATACAGTTGCTGGTGCTGGTAAGATTTAACTATGCAGTCCAATTCAATGAATCAAACTCTTGAAAGACCATATCTTTCATGGTCTGTCAGTTAGTTGTCATAACACAACCAGGCAAATGTAAGCAAAATGGGGTTATGTACTTAAATGTCTGGCAATCCAAGGATGTCATTTGTGAGGGTGGGATTTTTAAGTTAAGTTGTTTTGGGGTTTTTTTACTACCACATTAGCATAGTTTGGGATTTGGCCTCTGTTGACAGGGACTTGATTTTGCTTATTTTATTTCAAACAAGAAGTTGTTGAAATTAAAATAAAATTTGATTTCAGTGTGAACGAGGTTGGGTGCTAGGAAGCAAAAACACGTCAGTAACTTTTAATGCCACAGTATCTTCAGTAGGATGTGACTAGTTTTGGGGGTTTTTTTTAATCTCCACTCTTACCTATTCTTACAGAAAGCATTAGTATCTATGATGATATTGATGCTGACGTGCTGCGAAACTACCAGGAGTTTACATTAGCAAACATCCTCTTCTACTCTCTGAAGGAATCTACCACCAGCGAGCAGAGTGCCAGAATGACTGCTATGGACAACGCTAGCAAAAATGCTTGTAAGAATACTCTCGGGGGCGTTTACAGGACTTTAGCAGGATTAAGCAGAAGTTCACCATCTCGCTTGTACATTTTCAGTGTTTGCTATTCTAGCCCATCCCCCTACTCTTCATGTCCCACAATCCTAGTTGCTATCTCTTCAGCCAATACCGCCCTTCCAGACACATCAGCCTTACTCAGTACCTAAGAAAAAGGGGGCTGCTGTTCAGTGACATTATATTCTTGGTACCCAGTTCTCTTGATATGAAAGCAAGAGGCTCTGGCGAGAAGTGGAATTCAGGATTCCTGTGTAACAGCGTAAAGTACTGGGCTGGCCCTATGACTGCCACGAGGACTTTACGCTTTTTCAGTGTCTGTTGATTTGAGATTTCAAAAAGCTCCGTATACTTTTAATTAAGCCTCTCAAACCCATTGCAATTACTGTGGCATCAATTTTATAGCTGGGGAAACTGAAGCAAATGTTTAAATATCTTACCCAAGGTCACACAGCAAGTTGGTGGACAAGCAATAGAATTTAGGAGTTGAATCAAATTTTTTTTTCCTAGTCTGGCCACAACCACTAAGTTTTTGGAGTAAGGTACTGCAGGGTGGCAAACGGGGTGGAACTTGCAGCCATAGGTACTTTTTGGATGACTTAATTTAAAAAAACCCTCAAAATGCTAACTAAAATATTATAGTATTTGATCAGCTCTAATTTAGACCCAAAATGTAAGTGTGTGTGTGTGTGTGTGTGTGTGTGTGTAAAACAAAATGGTTTTGCACAGCCTACGATCAAGAGCTTCTATGCTTGCTTTTTTTCTTTTTGTTTAATTCCAAGGGAAAAATTACTGTTTGGATTTAAACATCTCCCTTTCAGTGTTTGCAACCCAAACATTTCAGCCTTATGCTGGTGCATCAATCATAAATGAGACCCATGCGTCCATTTTTATTGTCTAAGCTGAGTGCAAAGCAAAAAGTGAGCAATCGTCACTAATGAGGGAAAGCAAATTGCTTTCAGTTTTAGTACGCAGAGGTAAGGATGTTTTTAAATATGCAGTCACATTGTGCGGAGAATAGCACAGTGAATTCAGAAAGCCCCTATTATGTGAGGGAGAGGGGAACATAAGGAGTTTGGGTACGTTTCCTTGCTGGCCTCCTGCCCTCAACACATGAGGGAAGTCCATCTCCAGCTCCAAGAAGGAATTAATGGAGACAAGGAAGATTCCCAATTAGACATTTCTGCTGGTCAGAACAGTGGTAACTTGCTTATACAACTGCAGCTTTTCCTTTTCAGTATAGCTACCCATGGGGGAGCGCATTGCAGCACAGCTACAGGAGACTGAATAGCAGATAGTGAGGTCTCATACCATAAATATTAGATTGCTTTAACAAATGACACCACATTGCATTCACTAGTTTGAGGTATTATAATTAAAGCTGACCTTCCGCTGACAAAATAAGGTACCAGAATACATCTTGGCATGCAGTCCCCTTTATTTTTCCTTTCCTTGGTGGTTAACAATATTTAGTAAATTGCAATGGGTCGCCCAGTTGTTGGTGTGAATTAAGTGTTGTACTGTGTTCTGCTCAAGTAGATCAAAGGGAAGTGTTTTTTCCATTTCCAGAGTCTACCATCTAAATTTCAATTTTTATTTGTAGCTGAGATTATTGACAAATTGACCTTGACATTCAACCGTACCCGTCAAGCTGTCATCACCAAGGAGCTTATTGAGATCATTTCTGGCGCTGCTGCTCTGTAAGTATCTGTATAAATCTGCAACAAGGCTTTTCACTTAGATTGTTTTAATGTTCAAATGTCCTGCTGTTTACATTGTATTAAATAGGTAGGGTGGAGGAACAGCTGTTCTAAAACGAAAGGAAAAAATGATGCATTGATACTTGAAGAGTTCTTTATTCTGCTTTAACAAATTCCAATGACTGGTATGATGCTTAAAGCCTGCATTCAGCTCAAACTTTGCCTCAGCAGCTGCTAGCTGGTATAGAAGATTCTGTAGCCATGAAGCTGCATCGTGTTCATGGGAAGTGTCTCTTTTCCCTGCCTCTCCCCACCTTTGAGTGGACACCCATGTCTTCCCCATACTATGGGTGTAATTACCTGGGCCTTTTTTCATCCACCCTTGGCTCAAACAGCCCCAAAACTCTCTCTGGTGTAGTGTAGATTCTTGTTTTGGGGAGCCTACATAGCAGATTGGCCTTTCTTCTGTATAGATCAGCCTGCTGTGTGGATTAGAAGGTGAGGGATAACTTCTGTTGGATGGAACTTTAGCTTGTTGAATGTAAATGCGCATTTTAATGAAATAAAACCAGTTTAGCTCTTGTGTGTTTCGCTGACAAATACCAAACTTTGCCACTCTGCTAGGAACTGCAGAACACTGTGCGCTATGGGCGATAAGAGGTGGTTGTGCTTAAACGCATATAATTGGTTTACTTGCACCGAATTAATTTAAATTAATCTGCTGATTAGATGCAGACTTGTGTTCTAATTAAAGATATAGATCAATGCATTCATAACTAATGTGTGTACAGAAATGGCGGAAACCAGCTTGTGCCACAACTGCATGTATGCGCGTTTTTAATGAGCTCTTTAGTTTGTATTTAATTTGGCTGCTCAGTGACACATCCTTGGTTAAATCACAAGAATAACTTTGCCTTAGTTTGCATGCGTTGCTTCTTAACCTGCTTGTTCTGTTTTTTCCCATAACAACATTACCAGGGGATAATCGGAAAGCAAGTTCCAGCCAAAGTCGAGAGGTAAAGTGATGAAGTAGAAACTAGATTCTTCCAAAAAAAATGGTTCGGCACTGATGATCCTGAACCAGTTAATGAGAAATATGTCTGAATTGCAACATAGAAATCTGAATTTTAAGTGCCCTCTTCTCCTAAACTTTTGGAGAAATCGTTTGGGAAGTGACTGGCGTGGGCCCATCTGTAATTAGAGCGTAGATAGCATCTTGTCAACAGTGGTACCATAGAAAATTGTTTTTAAACATCAGTATTGCTCTACGCTGCCATAGATGGGGGGAGGGATAGCTCAGTGGTTTGAGCATTGGCCTACTAACCCCAGGGTTGTGAGTTCAATCCTTGAGGGGGCCATTTAGGGATCTGGGGCAAAAATCTGTCTGGGGATTGGTCCTGCTTTGAGCAGGGGGTTGGATTAGATGACCTCCTGAGGTCCCTTCCAACCCTGATATTCTATGATATATAACAGGGTTATAATATTGTGCCTTATGGTTCTAGAGAGCTTTAATGCACATAATGTGTGGGGAAAGGGAATGAATTGAAAGTGATCCATACTTCACACAATGTATACAAGTCCACAAATACTCAGACCCTATTTATAGTTTAATTCAATATCCTTGAGCCACTGAACTCCCTTAAATAATCATTCATTTTAAATGTTACAGCACCATAAGCATACACAACATTTTACAAATATACAGACAAGACACTGTCCTACCCCCTGAAGAATTTACAGTAGTAGGAATGCAGAAATTGATATTAAAACGATTATGAAAGAAGTGGGTTTAAAGAAGAATTAGGAGGACAGAGAGGGCATTTGAAGTGAGAAAACTGTTAAAAGCTTGTGGGGCAGCATGAAAAGACAGTGGAGATAATGTAATATGCACACTTAAAGATACTCTTGATACGTGTGTAAACTTTTTTCTTGTATTTTTATAGGTAAAGAAACGAGGAGCTATTCTAGAGAGTTGGTTTAACCTGCTTATATCCATATTGATAAAACTGTTGGTCCATCATTCTGTGAAGAATTAATGGGGAAAACCTGAAAATATTTGTAAATTATCTTACAATAAACCACCTACATGAAACAAATGTTCTTGTTTTTTCGTGTGTGATTATCTAAATCAAAGAGAATCAATTACTTTTTGAAACTAGCTGTTTACTGCTTTTAATCTGTTTATGGTGTACATAGTGTGCATGTGGGTTTTCCTTAGAGAAGCACAGAAAATGTTATTCAGGGCTTGTCTACACTTACCAGGGGATCCATGAGTGGCGATTGATGCATCAGTGGTTGATTTAGCAGGTCTAGTCAAGACCCACTCAATCGACTGTAGATCACTCTCCCATCGATATCTCGTAGTGTGGACCCCGCGGTAAGTAGATCTAAGCTACGTCGATTTAGACTCATAGACTCATAGACTTTAAGGTCAGAAGGGACCATTATGGTCATCTAGTCTGACCTCCCGCATGATGCAGGCCACAAAAGCTGACCCACCCAATTTCCCTTATCTCAGCTGTTGAAGTCTCCAGATCGTGATTTAAAGACTTCAAGTCGCAGAGAATCCTCCAGCTTGCGACCCCTGCCCTATCCTGCAGAGGAAGGCAAAAAACCTCCAGGGCCTCTGCCAATCTACCCTGGAGGAAAATTCCTTCCCGACCCCAAATATGGCGATCAGTAGAACCCCGAGCATACAGGCAAGATTCTCCAGCCGGACCCACATTTTACCAGCGATGGCACGTTATTGCCTAATTGACTAAAATCACGTTATCCCATCAAACCATTCCCTCCATAAACTTATCTAGCCTAATCTTGAAGCCAGAGAGGTCTTTCGCCCCCACCGTTTCCCTCGGAAGGCTGTTCCAGAATTTCACCCCTCTGACGGTTAGAAACCTTCGTCTAATTTCAAGCCTAAACTTCCCCACGGCCAGTTTATATCCATTCGTTCTCGTGTCCACATTAGTACTGAGCTGAAATCATTCCTCTCCCTCCCTGGTATTTATCCCTTTGATATATTTAAAGAGAGCAATCATATCCCCCCTCAGCCTTCTTTTGGTTAGGCTAAACAAACCGAGCTCCTCGAGTCTCCTTTCATAGGAAAGGTTTTCCATTCCTCGGATCATCCTAGTGGCCCTTCTCTGTACCCGTTCCAGTTTGAGTTCATCCTTTTTAAACATAGGAGACCAGAACTGCACGCAGTACTCCAAATGAGGTCTCACCAGCGCCTTGTATAACAGAAGCAGCACCTCCTTGTCCCTACTAGAAATACCTCGCCTAATGCATCCCAAGATCGCATTAGCTTTTTTCACAGCCACGTCACATTGCCGGCTCATAGTCATCCTGCGATCAACCAGGACTCCGAGGTCCTTCTCCTCCGTCACTTCCAACCGATGCGTCCCCAGCTTATAACTAAAATTCTTGTTAGTCATCCCTAAATGCATCACCTTACACTTCTCACTATTAAATCTCATCCTATTATTATTACTCCAATTTATAAGGTCATCCAAGTCTCCCTGCAGAATATCCCGATCCTTCTCCGAATTGGCAATGCCTCCCAACTTTGTGTCATCCGCAAACTTTATAAGCCCACTCCTACATTCGGTTCCGAGGTCAGTAATAAATAGATTAAATAAAATCGGACCCAAAACCGAACCTTGAGGAACCCCACTGGTGACCTCCCTCCAACCTGACAGTTCACCTTTCAGTACTACCCGCTGCAGTCTCCCCTTTAACCAGTTCTTTATCCACCTCTGGATTTTTATATCGATCCCCATCTTTTCTAATTTAACCAATAATTCCTCATGTGGTACCGTATCAAACGCTTTACTAAAATCGAGGTATATTAGATCCACCGCATTTCCTTTATCTAGAAGGTCTGTTACTTTCTCAAAGAAGGAGATCAGGTTGGTTTGGCACGATCTGCCTTTCGTAAACCCATGTTGTAATCTGTCCCATTACACTATTCACATAACTCAATTTGCATAGCTTAGACTGAATTTCCCCTGTAGTGCAGACAAGGCCTCTGGCATTCTCAGAGAATATCCAATGCCTGATGTTTCAAAAGAAACTGTCAAGCCCGTGTAATGCATCTGTTCAGTAGCCTAGTGCCATAAGGAAACATGCAATTCACTTTGCATCATATTCTACTACTAAGTTGGGGGTTTGTTCCTTTTCCAATAAGGTGCATAACCAATCCTGTCCCTTGGATCTTATATTCTGAAACAAAAACAGTTCTGAGTGGCAGATGTATTATCTCAGTGGTGGTTTTTTAATAACTTTAAAATACTGTCTAGAGCAGAGGTGGGCAAACTACAGCCCGCGGGCCACATCTGGCCCATGGGACCCTCCTGCCCTGCCCCTGAGCTCCTGCCCAGGGAGGCTTGCCCCCAGCCCCTCCCCCACTGTTCTCCCTCCCTCGCAGCCTCAGCTCGCCCTGCCGCCCGCTCAATGCCCTGGGCAGCAGGGCTGCGAGCTCTTGCCAGGCAGCACAGCTGCAGAGCCACGGCCTGACCCGGTGCTCTGTGCTGCGCAGTGGTGTGGCAGGGAGCACGGCTGCCTGTCCTGGGCTCTGGCCGTGCTGCCAGCCACCGGTGCTCCAGGCAGCGCGGTAAAGAGGGAGGGGAGTTTGGGGTGGTGGTCAGGGGGTTGGGGTGGTCAGCGGGTGGGGAACGGAGGGGTTGAATGGGGGAAGGGGTCCCCAGGGGACAGTCAGGAAGGAGAGCGGGGGTTGGATTGGGTGGCGGGGGGCAGTCAGGGGCAGGGGTTCCGGGGGTGATCAGGGGGACAGGGAGAAGGGGTGATTGGATGGGGCACGGGTCTGGGGGGGGCAGTCAGGAATGAGAGGAGGGGTTGGATGGGACAGCGGGGCGCAGTCAGGGGAATTGGAATGCCAGAGATGAACAGGTTTCAGTGATCAATGCAATTGATTAATTTGGAGCAGATTTCACATTTTTTTAAAATGATCAGTGCAACTTTTCAAAACCGTACTTGAGCTGGTAGCCATGTTTGCTGTGTAACCAATTGCAACTTTGACTGATGACGCTCATAATTGGCAACTTTAACAAGTCCCAGTGCATTTTCTGTGTTTGTTTTTATAGCAGCCAAAATGTGGTAGACATTTTAGTCATGTGGGAAGAGGAATCCCTGACCTGAAGGCTTACAGTCTAATGCCTCGATCCATTTACACTTGAGTGTAACCTTACTCATGAGTAGTTGGCTCTTTTCTTTTTTTCCTCCCCAAACCCATTGGCTAATTGCCTGTTCCTTGCCCCTGTCATTAGTTAG
This sequence comes from Terrapene triunguis, assembly GCF_002925995.2. Taxonomy (NCBI): domain Eukaryota; kingdom Metazoa; phylum Chordata; order Testudines; family Emydidae; genus Terrapene; species Terrapene triunguis. The sequence continues at coordinate 6,803,819 of NW_020664419.1, forward strand.
CTGAGCCATAACTGCTTTCAAACTGCAATCCTAAAAGTAGAGTCTAGAAAACTTTATGTGCTGCAATTGCTTTACTTATCTTGGGGGGAGGGAACTATGCGGCTGCTTAAATGGTTGGCAAATCAATTTCAGGAGTATTCTGATAGCGGACGCTCTAATTTTCTCTCTAACTTCTGTCTCCTTCCTTTTCAAACAGTAGTAAAATACAGTGGGACGTAGAGTAGGGTTTATGGTTAGGTTGAGAGTTAGACCCCACAAATCCCAATATGAAAATTCTCCCACCACAAGCACCTGTATTGCTGCAGGAACTTGGAAGGAATGGGTTTTTTAAAAACTAAAACAATGTTTTACTTGTTTTTAATGTTTCTGTTGCACTGTTTATTATAAACAAATACAAGAATTAAGATATATTAAGAATCTTAATTGTGCAAGATTGTGGCATGGTCAAATGGCTTGTGCTGTTCTGAAGGTCGTCTTACTCAAAAACCTAGTGGTCAGTAATTAACACTCTATTTTCTCTAGAAAGTGCCTATAAAATAAGGCCTCAGTGAGATTAAAAATGGAAGTAGTTGCTGTTCTGGTACTTGCACAGGCAGGACCAACCTCTCAAAGCTAGTGCCTTCAGTTGGTTCCCTTTGGACTATAAACTAGCCCATTCTATTTCCCCTAACCATGCATCCTACTAAATCAAAACTTTGGTAAGCAAATAGCTCTTACAGCATGACTGAAAGGTTAATAAACTCGGTCTCTGGTGAACAAATGAGGGAAGTGAAGGAATCCTCATTGATGATAAACTGTAGAATGCTCTGCCACCACCAGCCACCTAAACTAGCGGATTGTACATTTCTGTGGGTGTAGCAGACCAGGGGAGCACAGAAAGACAAAAAGCAGCCCTATACCTGACCACTTCAGCTGCTCTGTGAAGAACACTATGCACTTAACAGAGAGGAATAGGGCTCTAAGGCTTCTAACCATCCACTATCTATCCATTCCAGTAAGACTGGGGGTTTGCTTTTGTCCCTCATGTCCCCAACTGTATAAGTTGGATCTGTTGTCATAAAAAAGACATGATGTCTTGCTTACAGGAACAGTGAACATTTAACAGTATAACTTTTCCTACGACGGTGTTTCACAGCACCCAGAACACAGTACTAAGTGAACAGTGCAAAGAAACTAAAGAGCGCATTGCAATAAGCATATATTGCACTAGGTTGGGGTATATCTTCCACCCATTCTGAATTTTTCTGTAATTCCCCGTGCTGCCTCCTGAGCAGCAGTTCTCTCTTTAACTGATTTTGTTAAATCACACAAGTGAAAATCAGTGCTCACAATAGGAGACCACCAAGGAAAAACCCAGTGTGCTCCAAGAAGTGGTGTTAATGAGGTAGGTGTCATAGGTTCTATGGCAGCAGTACTAAAGCAATAACAAAGAGCTGTTGTAGGGGGCTGGCTTAGGCCTGGTCTCTACAGTTAGGCTGATGCAAAGCAGCTTATGTTGACAGAATTCTGGAAGCATCTACACCAGACGTGGACAACCTGAGCCTGAGAAGGAGCCAGAATTGTACATTGCCAAAAAGCCATGGTAATACGTCAGCAGCCCCCCATCAGCTCCCCCTGCTCCCAGCACCTCCCACCCACTGGCAGCCCTGCCGATCAGCACCTCCCCATCCCTCCCCATCAGCTGTTTCATGGCATGCAGGAGACTCTGGAGGGGCAGGGGGAGGAGTGAGGGCACTGCAGGCTCAGAGGAGGGGGTGGAATGGGGGCAGGGCCTATGGCAGAGCCAGGGGTTGAGCAGTGAGCACCCCCAGCATGTTATTTAAATAAATAAAAATAAATTAATGGAGATATCCTATCTCCTAGAACTGGAAGGGACCTTGAAAGGTCATCGAGTCCAGCCCCCTGCCTTCACTAGCAGGACCAAGTACTGATTTTGCCCCAGATCCCTAAGTGGCCCCCTCAAGGATTGAACTCACAACCCTGGGTTTAGCAGGCCAATGCTCAAACCACTGAGCTATCCCTGCTCCAGCCCTGGAATCAGTGCCTATACAAGGAGCCACATATTAACTTCTGAAGAGCACCACATGGCTCCAGAGCCACAGGTTGGCCACCCCGATCTACACTAAAATATAGTTTCCCACTAATGTAACTTACCCACTACACCGATTTAACTCCGCCTGTGTGAGAGGCATAGCTCTTAAGTCACTGTAGTTAGGTCAACCCAGTGTCAGTATAGACACTGCGTTGCTGCCTTTCAGAAACTATCCCCCAATGCTCCACACTGGCAGTTAAATACAAATGCTCCTGGTTGGGGACACAAGGAAGGTAGGATGGACGTGTAAAACCAGTTCAACTACTGTGGTGGCTGTATGTTGACGTAACATAGGTCAACTTAATTTTGTAGTGTAGACTTGTCCTTAGACAAAACTGAAGACCAGCATACTTCCACTATTTAAAGATCTGATACCACTTCTTGTTAGAAGTGTTTAAACCTAGCATCCTGGCCAAATTCCAACTTGGGTAATTATGTTCTCTCTATACATAATTTACGGGTCTCCCCCTTCCGTGGATGGAGATTAGCAACATGCACAGAAAAGGGAGGGTTTTGAACTGCAAGGAACTTAATGAGTTCTTGCCTGAGGTAAGGATCTATGGATGTCCCATTTTCCTTTCAGGACAAAGGGAGTGGTTGCTTCCTGGGTTTGATGTTTTGGAGGAAAGGCCACTTCCTAGGTTGGACAGGAGCGCAGGCAGGAAAGCAGGGTGGATGGGGATCTCCCTCTGCACAGATTGCTGCTCCTGTGCTATGGAAGAGAGAAACAAAAGGAAGAGGAACTAAATTTAGAAAGTATCCTGTATAAGAGTAGAAGAATAAAAAAGCAAGATAGAGACTACACTAGGACAAGCCCATCTCATCACCTCAGGAGACCTGTCAGAAGGTGTGTGTGTATGGAAGAAACATACAGAGAGATTATAGAGGAAGGGGGAGAAAAGGGGTCTTCCTACAAAACCCTTCCCAGATTTCAACACAGAATGGGGCTCCTACCGCTTCCTTGAGAGATCAGTCCCAGCCTAGTACAATCTCACTCTCAAGAGGTTCTTCCCAATATTTAATCTAAATTTCTTTGTCTCGATTTTGGCCCATAACTCCTATGTACCACTCTAAGGCCCCAGTCCTACAAAATGTGAGCACAGGGGTTTGCTGCAAAAAAGGCTAGTGCAATTTTAAGCTGTGTATTCAGTTACGGAGCACCGAGTATCCTCGGTATGAATGGCTTTGGTGCAACTGTAGCTGGGATGTTGCATTCCATTCCAGAAATTGCATCACCACAATAATATTGTCAAACTGGGGAGCGTTCAAAGAATAGTAACAAAAATGATCAGAGGGCTTCATCTGAAAGGAAAAATGTAAAGGAAGGAGGGAAGGGACACAGTAACAGTCCATAAATATTTGAAGGTTATTGAAACCAAGGGCTGAGAGGAATTTTATAGACCCCAATCCTGTAACTAGTTTCTCAGGACCAGGCCTCTATTCTCTCATAGAACCCCACTGAGTGCAGGATTAGGATGGGTGAAAAGAGTTGTCAAATCTTATTTTCATGAAAAACTGGAGTTTGGATAAAAACTGTTTTTTCCTTTTCTTTGCAAAATGCATCTGCTTTCCATAGAAAATTTCAGGGTTTTTTTTTTAAATAAATAAAAATAAAAAAAGTATTTTGATTCTGAAAAGCCTCCAGACTGCCACACGGGAATTGTAATTCAGATTCCCCGTGTGGCAGTTTAATCCCAGGCTGTTAATTCCCCTCCCCCCATGTTTCTAAACCTTTCACTTGACCCCATTTTTCTCTCCCCCTTTCCCCATCCCTTCCTCCTCCCCACTGCTGACCTCTCCAGTCCCTCTCTATAGTTCTGTCTCTTCCACCCCAGCTCCTCTCTCCTCTAGAGCCAGGCCCGCTAGGCCCCGCTGGAGGCCAGAGCAATCGATAGACCGCCCGCCCCATCGATGCGCTCGGCGGTGGAGCGGCGCGGTCTGGTCTCGGCCGGCTGGGACTCGGCGCGACCCCAAGATGGCGGCGTTGGCGGCGGCGGGCTCCATGGCCTGCGCGTGAGCCTCCCCCCCCCTCCCCGGGCCATGGCGGGCTCCGGGCCCAGGCCGCGCTGAGCCGGCCGGGATGTGCGAGAGCTACTCGCGGTGTCTGCTGCGGGTGTCGGTGGCTCAGATCTGCCAGGCGCTGGGCTGGGACTCGGTGCAAATCTCGGCCTGCGACCTCCTCACCGACGTGCTGCAGCGCTACCTGCAGGGGCTGGGCCGGGGCTGCCACCGCTACTGCGAGCTCTGTGAGTGCCGGGGCCGGGGCCGGCACTGCCCGCGGTGTCACTGCGCGGGGATGGGAGCCGTGGAAATGGGGGGGGCCACTGCCCGCTCTGTCAGTGTGTGTGTGTGTGGGGGGGGATGGGAGTCCTGGAGGGGGGCACTGGCCGCTCTGTCAGTGCGGAGGGGGATGGGAGCCCTGGAGATGCGGGTGGGCACTGGCCGCTCTGTCAGTGCGGAGGGGGATGGGGGCCATGGAGATGGGGGGCTACTGCCCGCTCTGTCAGTGTCGGGGGATGGGAGCCCTGGAGCTCGAGGGAGGGAGGCAGTGTGCGTTGATAGGAACCATAGAGAAGAGGGGCGGGGTGTCTAGTACTGTAAGATCAGCGAATGCAGGGGAGAAGATGGATGGGGTGCTGGTGGTCCAAGGCTGCTACTGCCTGCCCTGTGAGTGTAGTGGTTGTGGGGGAGCTGTGGGGATGGGGCTGCAGCTGCCCACTCTGTGAGTGGGGGGAGGGATGGGGCGGTCTGGGGTTGCCACTGCCAGCTGAGTGCTGGGGGCACAGTGCGGTTGGGGGCGGGGATTCCACCCTGCTGAGCTCTGAATGCAGAGTCAGTGGGGGGTTAGGGCTGCCACTGTCTGTTCTGTGAGTCTAGGGGACTGGGGAGCCATCAGCATGGTGGGGGTAGAGCTGTCACTGCTCACTCTGAATGTGGGGAGACAAGGGGAGTGGCAGGGTTGCTACTGCAACTGCAAGGGCTCTGTGAGTGCAGAGAGGTTGGGAGCCATGGGAACTGCAGGGCTGAGGTGTCACCATAGGGTAAGCTCAGTGGATATATGGAGATTCTGGGGGCCAGAGATGCCACTGAGAGTTCTGGGTGGCACAGCTGTAGCTGAGTCTGGAGATGCTGGGTAAAGATCCATGGTTACTTGGGGGCTGACAAAAATACTAATGGGATTTGAGGGGAGGGGATTACCACTGTTTCTTTGAGTCCAGGGTCCATTGAGATCAGGGGGCTGAGAGGCCGGGAATACCAACCTCGCTGTAAGTCCAGGAGGATGTGAGGAGTGTGGCTATTGTCATGCTCCGAGTTTTTTGAATCTGAGGACTTTTGGTTGTAGGGGAGCCTGAGAACCACTGAGAGAGTTCTGAGAAGTTTGAGAAGCGCTGAGAGTTTGAAAACACAATTACCTTCCAGGGCTTAGCCTGTATTTTCCACAAGTATTGTGAGATTTGTGAGGCCATAGGAGGGATATATATGTATGTCATTGGGAGTTGGGGGCACTGTAATTTACCTTCTTATTTAGGCTGCATGAGGGGTCTGAAGCATTTACTGTGATTTGGGAAAAGGGCATATTTTCTTGACGAATGGATGGAGGGGAAGGGAGCATAATCTCTTAATTACGGAGGCATATGCTGTTGCATGAGGAGTTAAACATTACATCTGTGGTATAATGTCTCTTATATTCTCAGCCTCACACTGATTTCTTTTCTCTCAAATGTGATTGTCAAAAGCACATCCTATTACTCAACAGATCTCCTCCCTAAGTGTATTTAGACTTGGGTTTGCTTGTCACTGCCTACTCTGGAAGAATAAACTCGATTTTTTTGTGGTTCTTGCATAATCAACAGAATTGTTAACTAAGTTCCGGTTGTAGAGACTCTGTTGTTGCTGTGTTAGCCAGAAACTAACCAGTTTGACCTTCGGATCAGTTTGATTTAGCAGGGTTGGCGGTTGTGTTTATTTGGAGGGGAGAGGGGTGGAATCTTTGCACTTGTAAACGGAACAGATTTGATCTTCAGTAATTGAGACACAATAAACTGCATATTGTGGTTCTGCTCTGAATAACAGCTGTAAAAATGGCATAATAGGGTCCACATTTTCTCAGTTAACAAGCAAAATGATGGCTTTTCTAACTGTGCTAGATTATCTTCCTTGCTTCCATTTGCTATATCACATTAAAAGACATCTGTAAATACACTCAATACTTTCCTAATGTTACTTTTCTAGGTATGCAATAGCTGTAGTTGTAGATACTATGGTTTCAAATGGGAGGGGAGATGTATTACGAACTGGGGTGCATGGGTGGTCAGGTCTATTGGTTGGAGCAGTGGTGATCAGGCCCAGCAATCAGAGTAGAAATCAGAGGCCAGGAACAGAATCAAGAGTCAGAGCCGGAGTTAGGAATCAAGTAAGGAAGAAGCAGGGCTGGAGTGGACAGGAGCAGGACCCAGGAACAGGAATGATTGCAGCTGTGCGTGTAAGCACTGGGCAGCCACTAGCCTGCTGCTGCTGAGCTTAAGAGAACACTTGTGATGCCTCTCAGCAAATCAGGAGTCTGATTGTTCAGGGCGTTCAGCTGCAGGTCAGCTAGCAGGCCCTGCCTCAGCTGCAGACCCTGGTTTCTGACAGGATGATTCACAAGGCAATCTCTGTGGCAATTTTAAGATGATTGTTATGATTATGTGTATTACCATAGTGCCTGGGAGATCTTGTTGTCATGGACCAGGGCCTCATTGTGCTAGGCCCTCTACACACACAAAATTAAGAGATGGTCCCTGCAACAAGGAGCTTGCAATCTAAGCATAAAACAAGAGACAACTGATGCGGGAATACATGGAAATATTGAGACAACAGTGGTGATAGTCAGTACAGCCTGTTATCAGGGCTTTTGTAGGTATTATAGCAATGGAGAGTTTTGAGGAAGGATTTGAAGATAGCTTTGCAATTGTTTATGGGGAGTGCCTCCCAAGTATAAGGGGCAACATGGGCGAACGCATGAAGGTGCTTGCTTGAAAATGTAACATATGGGTGATGGAGGCTGGCAACGTGTGCTGATTGGAGGCAAGCTTCAACGGGGGGAGGGATAGCTCAGTGGTTTGAGCACTGGCCTGCTAAATCCAGAGTTGTGAGTTCAGTCTTTGAGGGGGCCACTTAGGGGTCTGGGGCAAACATCAGTACTTGGTCCTGCTAGTGAAGGCAGGGGGCTGGACTCGATGACCTTTCAGGGTCACTTCCAGTTCTATGAGATAGGTATAGCCCAAAAAAAAAAAAGCTCAATAGTGAATGAGATGATAGGGTGGGCATTGACTGTAAAGGGCCTTGAAGCAAAGACAAGCAGCTTATTTTTGTGATAATAGAAAAGGGGGAGCCAGTGGAGAGTTTCAAAGAGAGGGGTGACATGGAGAGAGCAATGGGCTAGGAAGATGATCATTGCAGAAGCATTCTGAATGGATACGAGCGGGGAAAGATTGCATTTGTCAAGGCTAGAGAGAGGTGTTGCAGTAATCAAGATGGGACATTGTATAAGAGTTTGATGGATAAGTAAGGCTGTATCTTAAAGATGTTATGCAGAAAGAATTGGCAAGATTTAGACAAAACCTAAACGCGAGGACGGAAAGAGAGGTCCGAATCAAAGATGGCATAGAGGCTGCAGACCTCATGTGCTCCATACTGTGAAAATTTTTGAGAACCCTATAAAAAAAACAAACAAGAAAACCCTTTCCATATAAATAGGGCTTCTTATTCTAGGTTTTAAGTGATAAAACACCCTCAATACAAAAATACAGTAAATAAAATAAAAATTGGTGTTTATCCGATAAACACTGGAAGAATACTGAAAACGGTTACTCAGTCATGTTGAAGTCACCCTTTTCCCACTGCTATTTGTTTATATAGGTGATGTCCCTGCTCCCTAGTTTGTATGTAAGGGCTCATCTACAAGAAGCAGTAATGTGGATTGGGAGGGTGTGATTTCTAAAGCATGCTAACGTGTTGCATGTTAATTTGTCCATATAGACCCTGTTGGTGCTCACTAAAGGTTCCCTAGTCGGCTATAATGTAGTGCTGTTTGAAGCAGTACTATGTATAGAATTCAAAAATAGCTAAAAATACCATCCCCTGGAAAACATAAGCCCTCCGTGTAAATTTAAAAGTTTTAAAAAAATATTGGGCCATTATGACTATGAAATTAACAAAAATATAGAAAAATGACAATGTTTCAAGATGTCACATGCTTCTGAGATTGTGGAAAAAAGTGTGTGGTTTTATATTATGTGTGAAAAATAATCACCTCACCTGGAATTCCATAGGAATAAAATACACAGTGAATGAGATATGGGTGCCTGTGGTGTGCTGCTTCATTTGCTGTGCCCCCAACTAAATTTTCTGTGGCCCAGCTATGTTAGCTCTGCACATGTGTACATCGTGGCCTGCTATAGCTGGGTACTTTTCCCATTCAGCAAGGGATTTCAGTTTAAATGTACTGTGCATGGGCAGAGTGCTTTTTTCTATGTCAGGTTTCAGAGTAGCAGCCGTGTTAGTCTATATCCGCAAAAAGAACAGGAGTACTTGTGGCACCTTAGAGACTAACAAATTTATTAGAGCATAAGCTTTCCCACGAAAGCTTATGCTCTAATAAATTTGTTAGTCTCTAAGGTGCCACAAGTACTCCTGTTCTTTTTCTATGTCATAACTTAAACCTTAAATGGCTTTAATTTTTCTGTTACACTGTTAAAAAAAATAAATCAGGAGTGACTTAATTGATGTCAGTAGAGTTATTGTGGGTTTACTCCAGTGTGACAGAGAAGAATGTGGCCCAAACCCTGTGATGTGTGAGCTAGAGTAAGTTGTGTGTGTCAGAGAGTGGCTGATCTTTTTAAGGGGTGTTGGGTCCTAGCCTCACCTGTGACAAACTTAACTCATTTCTCCAGGGGAGAGAATGAGTAATACCACATGACAGGAGGGTTGTGTGGCTAACCCAGGTCTTGGGGGTAGATGCCGAAGGCCAGAAGACTGAGGGGAGAAGAAGCCTTGGGTCCTCTCCAGAGACAGAGAAGATTCCAGGAAGCCTTGAGAGTTGCTGCTTAGTAAAGGGCAGGGAGAGATGCTCAGGAAGGGTTATTTAGCTGGGGTAAAATGAAACTTGAGGTGAGAAGACAGACTCTCAAGAAGCAGGGTCTGGGCCCAGTTTGAAACAGAGGCGAAGATACTGTTTGATGCTTGATAAAGACAGTGGTACCCTGGAAGGGATAGGATTCTAGAGAGACATGTGCAAAGGGCCATGTCGTCAAGACAGGAGCAAATTCTGGCTAGAGAGGCTGGCGTGTGGAGAACAAGTTGGCTAAAGTAAAGCCCCAGCTGGAAGTTTTATTTTCCTTTTGAACTCTGTTAATAAACCAGACACTGAGAAGGGTTATTTTTGGACATGTGAAAGCCTTTGCAAGTACTTGAGGTGCCCAGAAGGGGAAACTGAGGCAGTGGAGCATGTGAGATCAGGCTGGGTAAGACGGCATAGTGGCAGTTTAATAAATGAGGGCAATTTTGAGTATTTGTTGTTAAAACAAATAGTGTAATGTGATGTTAAGCCACTTGCTTCAGGTTGTCAGTGGATCATCTGTAGAAGGAGTTGGTTTTCAATACTCTTTTCTCACAGGTTCAGCAGTGTACACAATGACCAGATGTGTTATTGGGTGGATTTTTACCTTCTTTTGAAATATGTTCATTGCTGGAGCCAGGATACCAGATGAACAGGAATTTATTAGTTTGATCTAAAGTGATCATTCCCATGTTCTTAAGATTGCATTTTTTTTGCAGAAGTGAACGACTTGTATTAAAAATGCATGGGAAACGCAACTTGATAGGCACATCTTGATAAACAGAAGTGAGAAATCCTAAAATTATTAGATCTTGAAAAGTATGGCCACATGTTATATACTCTTGGTGAACTGGACCAGAAAAGATTGCTCTGCTGTTGATGTACCTCCTCTTAGCTCTGGTCTACACTACAAACTTACGTTGGTAACGCTACGTTGGTTCACCCCTGAGCGAAGTAGTTATACTTATTTAACCCACGGTATAGAAAGTGCTGTGTCGATGGGAGGGACGATGGGTAGGTGGAGTACCTACGCCAGTGATCCCCAAGCTTTTCCGTAGGGCGGGCGCCGGATGACTAGCCGCCGAGGACCGTGGCCGCCGGACAAGCAGCCGCCGAAATGCTGCCGTGAAGTGGCAACGTCAAGAGGCGTCGCCGCCAAAATTTGTGAAGCGGCAACGTCAAGAGACGTCGCCGCCGAACTGCCGCCGTGAAGCAACATCATCAAGAGGCGTCACCGCCAAAATTTGGCGACATTTCGGCGGTAGCGCTTCTTGACGTTGCCGCTTCTCAGCAGCATTTTGGCGGCTGCTTTTCCGGTGGCCAGTAGGCGGGCACACATGGATGCTCCGGCAGGCGCCATGGTGCCCGCGGGCACCACATTGGGGACCCCTGACCTACGCCGATGGGAGAAACTCTTCTATTGTCATAGGTAAAATCTTCACTAAGCGCTACACCAGCGTAGCTGCAGCGTTGTAAGTATAGACAAGCCCTTACTAAATAAATAGCTTTGAACGTCCGTAAACCTCCCAGATTTTGTTACTTTCAGGACATCTAATTTCTTACTGGCTGCCAGTAAGAGAGACCATTCTTCCTTCTTGACATTCATCAGTCGCCATGAAATGGAGAAGACTTCTAGTAGCAATGATAATGTAGAGGAGGTCGTATCTATATAAAGCCCAATCTATGGCGTTCTGATTGGTTTTCATTGGTGTAGCTACACTGATACAGTCCCCCAGTGTAGATGCACTGAATGGCTGCGACTTTCCCCAGTAAATTGCTAGTATGAATTGCACCAGCAAAAGCCCCATTTTGCACTGTCTACTATATCAATGTAGTTCTACTGATGCAAATACTTGACTCTAGACAAGCTTTTTGGTATTTCTAATGCACTAATCTCTATAGTATCTAGGTGTCAGTGCAGAGGAAGCAGTACATGTAAGAATGGAGAAGTACATTTCCAAGTTATTTCACCAGTAGGAACAATAATTACCTGTGGGAAAACTGATGGACGGCAACATTAAGTAACTTGCCCAGACACACTAGGTAAAGCTGGAAAAGAAGCTCCGATTCTTAATTCCATGTTTTAACTACTAGAAAAGTGGACCTCCACGATTGGAATATTTATCTTAACAGTTGTGTGTAGAAGAATGCTGTGCATCAGCAGGAAGCTGCAATCTACCTTGCAGGATTTATGTAGGTATATTATATGTAGTAGCTCTAGATGGATGGAGAACAGTATGCGAATGATATATAGTGTGTATTATTGATATCTGATCTATATTATGTACTATTTATTGTGGTTTGCCCAGCACTATATGTAGCCACTCATTAATAATTTTCCTATATGTCTTTTTGGCTACAAATTGTTGAACAGCTATTGCTCATTGTAATAAGCTTTGAATAAATCTAAAAGCTTTCTCCATTTATCAGTTATTCAAAATTTTGCCAAACTTTAACCATTTCAGGTTAACATTTTCTATACTTGTTCATTGCCTCAGGCTGAATTTTTGGGGAAGTTTCAGCAGTAACAGTACACATTACTGAAAATGACGTTAGGGAAATACAGGTCGTTTTTTCCAGTGTTGAAATATTTTCCTAACTGTATTTTGAAGAGCTCTAAAACTTTAAGGGTTTGGAGCAGAAATTTAAAATTTGGCAGACAATTTGGTCCTGGCATCAGAGAAATTCTTTTTGCTGATTCCATAAAAATGCATCCAGATTGGCTGAGTACTATAAGCCTCTGAAAATTGCCATTCTCCTTTTCTCCATCCCAGGCAAAGAGCCTGTTGGTTGTTTTGAAGGGAGAACAGTATCTGTTACTTCACTCTTCCCCAACTCTGTTGGATTCGTCTTCCCTTTGAACACTTATGGCTTCTCTACATGGGAAAATTGACCATCAGAGCTATAGCTATATAATTATACCACTGTAGCTAGGCTGGTGGGGACACTCTTTTCTGGCATAAAAGTGACTTCTGGTATAATTACTCTGCTTCCATACAATTATACTGTACCACTGTAGTGCTGCTGTCAATTTTCCCACATAGACAAGCCCTTAAATCCCTTTCTCTACTGCCCAAACACCAACAGACTGACCTTGACATAATTCTTGTTGGTTTTGCTGTTCCAAGTTCAGCCAAGGCACTTAAGTTTAAGCATGTGAGTAGTCTCATTGACTTAAAAAGTACCTAGCTAAATCAGGCCTAGAGTCCTAGGCCCTTCATGCTTACAATTGCTGGACTTTAATTCAGAATATAAGACTTGTTTTCATAAATGGGTCTCTGGCATTCAAATTATGTGGCCAGTCCATCTCCGTTAGGTGCAGATCAACTGAGACTCGATGCTGACCGAACTAGCTTTCACCTGGACTTCAGTGTTGGAAACCCAGTCCTGTTGTTTGAAACCCAGCAATTGACATAAGTGGCACAAATGGAAGCTGTGAAGTTTTGTAATGTGTCATTGATAACAGTTCCATGTTTTGCAGCTGTCAAGCAGTGTTGTGAGGACAACAGCATTATGAATTTTGATTTTTGTCTGTTGACAGATTCTATGTTGCTTCCAGATTTGGTGATAAAGGCGACCATATGCAGTGTTGGCTTTCTTTATTCGCCCATCCACTTTCTGGTCAATTTTTGCTTCGTTGTTCAACATGCTGCCAAGATAAGTAAACTGTGTGATGGCTTGGAGTACAATACCTCCCAGGCTTATTGACAGGTCTTGGTAAAGTTGTTGAGGAGCTGGCTGATACATATGCTTGGTTTTTGTTCAGCTGATGGTGAAGCCAAAGTTAGGAGCTGTTGCAACAGAGTGGTTTGTAAGAACTTATAGTTCTGCTTATAGTTCTTCATCAAGGCACAGTCAGCACCAAAGAGCAGTTCCTGGATCAGTGCTTCCACAACCTTGGTGTTCGCATGTAGGCGGGAAAGAAAAAAGAGCTTACCAGTGTGGAAGTGTATAAAGATGCCATTTGAAGCACCACAAAGGGCTTCCTCTAGCATCTCAGCAAAGAATAGACCAAAAAAGCTAGACGCAAAGTCACATCCCTGCTTCATCCCATTTGTGATTGGAAATGGGTCTGTTAGTTTACCATCAGCACTAACTCTTCCAGCTGTGCCTTCATGGAATTGTCGAATGATGTTAATAAATTTGCCCAAATTTAGTGAGTGCTTGCCAGAGGACAGCATGGTTAACTGTATCGAATACCTTAGTTAGGCCGAGAAACATGATGTACAAATGTTGGTGCTGTTTGTGACATTTTTCCTGTAATTGTTGAATCATGAAAATTATATTGCTAGTGTTCTGCTGAGCACAAAAAGCTGCACTGTGACTCAGATAGAACATTAGCAATGATTTGGGTCAGAAGTGGGTTCAAGAGGATCCATTCAAGAATCTTGCCGGCCACAGAGAGCAAAGAGATACCGTTGTAATTACCACAGTCACTGTTTGAGGCTTTATGCTTATAAAGAGTGATGATATTGGCATCTTTCAGTTGTTGTGGTATAATTTCTTGAAGTCAGACATGTAAAATATATTCAGAGAGCTTGTCAATCAGAAGATTTCATCTGTGTTTGAAAACCTCAGCTGGAATGGCATTCGGATCAGGGGATTTATTATTTTTCATTACTTGAACAACCTTCATCACCTCGGCCTGTGCAGGTGGATCTGCAAGTGCAGTAGATGTGAACAGTTTACAGGTATTATCCAGCGACTCATCAGAAACAGCAGGTGAACGATTAAGTAGTTCACTAAAATATTCACGCCACGATTGGTGGACAGCAGAACGATCTGTGATGAGAAATTCACTATCAGCACTTGTTAGTGATGCTGGGAGGTGGGGTAAGGCCATGCACAGCTTTAACTACATCATAGAAATCTTTGGAATCATGTTGATCAGGAAGGGCCTGTAGTTCCTCTGCTTTACAGTCAAACCACATATTTTGCATCTGGTAGAGTTTGTGTTGGTGCGTTCTGCAACCTACCCTATATCTGAGCTTTTTTGACCCAGAGAGTGGATCAGCTAAGAGCGTGGAATATGCTTGCTGATTGGCATCAAGAACAGTCAGTATTTCAGAATTATGGTTGTCATCATGCAGAATAGTTTGGCATTTTGTATACCCAGCACAATCCATAATGGTGTTATAGATTGTGTCACACAGGGATACCCATTTGGCAGATAAAACAGTAGTTAGCTGTGTTGAAAATTGTTTGACAATTGACAGATCATTCAGCCGGGCAATATTTACACGCTTAACTGATGGGTTTTTACTCATTTTCAACCAAACAAAGAGGCAAAGCTGTGATTGAACAAGATGGTGGTTAGTCCAACAATCAGCTCGGCATAATATCTGAGTTATGTGCACATCTCAGACGTCCCGCTATCCGACCAACACGTAGTCAATCAGATGCCAGTGACAAGAGTGAGGATGCGTCCAAATCATTTTGTAGTTGTTGGGAAGTCAGAAGTGTTTATAATAACTAGAGGGTGCTCAGCGCATGTCGTCAGCAGAAGTAGGCCATTGTTGTTCATCTTGCTGATGCCATGTTTGCCAAGTACACCACACGATGTAGCATCATCACGGCCAACGTGAGCATTAAAGTCACCTAAAATAATCAACTTGTCTTCAAGGGGAGTCAATTGGATCAGAGTCATTTAGTTCAGAATAAAATTCCTCCTTACCCTCATCAGAGTTGGTCATTGTCCATGCGTTAAGCTATGATCAGTGAAACGTAACGTCCACCTCTCAGGGATAGTCAGAGCTTCAACAGTCTGTCATTTATACTGATGGGCAGACTGTCCAAACTAAAGATGAGATTCTTTCTGATAGCAAAGCTGACTCCTGGGTCATGTGGCTCATTTTATGGGCATCCCTTCCCTAAGCAAGTGTACCCAGCACTCTCCTCAGTCAGTTGACCCTCTTCAGCAAGTTGTATATTGCTTAGCGTCACAATGTCAATATGATATTTTTCAAGTTCTTGAGCTACCAGAACAGTTCACCTGACAGGACAATCAGTTTGGTTTGGATGATCAAGGAGTGTGTGGACATTCCATGTTGCAATATTGAGACAAAAAGAAACCTTTTGGGGTTTGCTTGAATTTTGACCACATGATGGAACAACACCTTCAGCTGTGGCAAGCTGGTCAGGACTGTTTGGAATGAGCAGTTTTTAGGGCACCTTGACTAGCCCCCTTCTTGGATTGAGTTTGACTGTGCTGTCCCTGAATAAAGCAGCAGAGTTGATCAAGATGCTGCTGAACTATGGTGTCACTCCAGGTCAGCGCAGAGCAGCCAAAGTCTTGACCCGCCCGTGTGTAGGTTCATGACTGACTCACAGCAATGTCCAGCACCTGTCACTTTAGCCGTGACTACCTCTCTTCCGCTTTATCCATTAGATTTTGACACTTTTTGCTCAGTAAATCATTTAGTAAAGTTACATCTACCTTTCCCTACTTGACATTAACATGTTTCTTATCTGAAGAGTGAATAAAAAATGGCATTGCAAGATTTCATGTTTATTGTGTCAATAATTTGCTAGGTCAGATTTGCTCAGGAAACAAGTAAAAAGGTGTTTTTTCTTACTGTCAGGCTCAGTAAACTCTGCCTGGGAACTTAAAGCTGAGCAAATGGAGGTTGTCGTTGTTGTCTACTTGTATTACAATAGCATTTAAAGGCTTCAGCGGAGATTAGAGTCCCATTGTGCTAGGCACATAGTAAGGGAAAGCCCTTGTCCTAAAGAGCTTTCATTCTGAATAAACAAGACAAAAGATGAGCGAGAAAAAAACCTGGTACATCCATTTTATAGATGGGGAAAGCTGGGACACAGAGATTATTTGAAACAGGAGTAAAAAGTCATTTAAAAACAAAATAAAAAAGAACAAACACACACCAAAAACCCCCCACACCAAACCAACATTTCCATTACCGTCAGTAGTAGCTATGATTCTGAATATACCTGTTAAGCATATTTTTTCAGTGAGAAAAAATATGCTTAACAGGTTTTATATAGTAACTTTGAAGAGAATTGCACTTTAAGATCATTTATGAACATTTATGTAGATCGCATTATTGTAATTATGCATGTGCTTGTTAACAAAAAATTTGAAAGGTACACCTGCGACCCGATATAACACGAATTCGGATATAACGCGGTAAAGCAGTGCTCCGGGGGGGCGGGGCTGCGCACTCCGGCGGATCAAAGCAAGTTCGATATAATGTGGTTTCACCTATAACGCGGTAAGATTTTTTTGGCTCCCGAGGACAGAGTTATATCAGGGTAGAGGTGTACATTAAACCTCATGCTTTGGTGTTTGATAGTTGACTGTTAGAGATTATCTTGAGACCTATAATGAGAGACAGACTATCCCACACCTGCCTACTGCATGGTTCTTACCCATTCTTTTGAAGCATCTGGTGCTGGCTACTAAGACAGGATGCTGAATGAGATGGACTTTGGATCTGATCCAGTATGGCAATTCCTATGTTCCTATCAATATGTGGACCAGTCAGTGTTACTGAGATGTTAATGAAAGAGATTAGTATACATTCTAGCACCATTTTGAAGGGTACTGTCCTTTATTTTTTAATTTCATAAGTGAAGCAAGGGGCATGCCGGGTTAATGCTTGTAGGAGAACTCTAGAGGCAAAGCACAATAGATATTGGAAGTGGCGCTGGTGAGTCAGTAAGTGGTAGGTGTGATGGGTTGGATCACAGAACCCCCCCTTGGGAGCTGCCACCCGATATGCCAAGACTACCTCTGCTCCTGCTTTCCCTGCCAGCTCAGGCCTCCAGCACCGTGTCTTGCTGAGCCAGACACTCCCATCTGATCCAACAAAGACCCAAGGTCTGAATTACTTGCCCCAAAGCTGCAGGTTTACCTGAAAGCAGCTAACAGAAGTGTTTCTGTCTTTAACACTCAGATGCCCAACTCCCAGTGGGGTCTAAACCCAAATAAATCCATTTTACCCTGTATAAAGCTTATGCAGGGTAAACTCATAAATTGTTCGCCTTCTAGAACACTGATAGAGAGATATGCATGGCTGTTTGCTCCCCCAGGTATTAATACATACTCTGGGTCAATTAATAAGTAAAAAGTGATTTTATTAAATACAGAAAGTAGGATTTAAGTGGTTCCAAGTAGAAACAGACAGAACAAAGTAAGTCACCAAGCAAAATAAAATAAAATGCGCAAATCTATATCTAATCAAACTGAATATAGATAAGATCCTCACCAGTTCCAGAATGCTCCCTTTTACAGACTAATCTCCTTTTAGCCTGGGTCCAGCAGTCACTCACACCCCTTGCACACTGTCCTCTGTTCCAGTTTCTTTCAAGTATCCTGGGGGGTGGAGAGGCTCTCTCTTTAGCCAGCTGAAGACAAAATGGAGGGGTCTCCCATGGGCTTAAATAGACTTTCTTTTTGTGGGTGGAGACCTCCTCCCCTCTCCTATTCAAAGTCCAACTCCAAGGTGGAGTTTTGGAGTCACCTGGGCAAGTCACATGTCCATGCATGACTCTGTTTCTTACCAGGTAGCAGCCATGGGTCACATGTTGGACTAGATGACCTCCTGAGGTCCCTTCCAACCCTGATATTCTATGATTCTGTGATTCTACCTCCAGCTTTAAGCGGTCAGTACTTAGCAGATGATTAGTGGCTGTCTCCCTGGCTCACTCCTGAAGGGGTCTCCAGGGCCTAGCACTTCTGAACCAAGATATCAATTCTGCTCCTGGTTCTTTGCACATGGATTGCTCCTGCACATGTGCAGAGCCCCAGTAGTTCACATTGGTGGAACTAGCCCAGCATTGCCCAGATAAAATGCAGGGGTGTGATGGGGGCTATAGAACCATCCCAGTCTGGAAAGGGTTAACTTGCAGCCATAGGCTTCCTGATGCACCTGTACTGGCTGCCAGGCCTGGGTGCAGGATTTAAAATGGAGGCAGCCCAGCAGTTGGGGGGAGGAGGGGAGAAGGGCTGTTGGGCTGCTCCACGGGTGAGCTGGCAGCCTAACTGGAGACAGGCCCTGAGGAGCTGCAGCCTGCCTGAACCCCTGATTGGGGGAGCAGTGGGCTGGCCGCTGAGCTGTGGATTGGCTGAGGCCCAGTGGCCTGTGATTAGACAGGAGGACAGTCTAGAGCAGCAGATGTGCATCTGTAATGATCTGGCAGTCAGCTGAGCCCAGCAGTGTTGAAGGTTTGGTTGTTTACACATATCTGTTAGACTTTGGTAAAGACCTCTTTGGCTCCAGAAGGGGTCGGACTCTGTCAAGTGGCCTGGCCAGAGGGCCAGGTCACTCCTGTGGCTGGAGTAGACCAAAGGACAGTGGGGAAACTGAGGCAGGGTTGCTGCATCTCTACCTCCAGCCACAAGGAGGCAGGCTGGAGGAGCTGGTTAATGATGCTAGCCTAGGGCAAGGTCTCCCCGAGACAGAGAGAAGGGCTTCTTCAGCTTAAATAAGTAAATAGAGTTTGACAACTACTTCTAGCCCTGCTGTCTGGTGCGGTGCCTGAGGAGGCTGGCTTGGAAACGCTAGCACATGCTAGATTCTGATGGGGGATTGGTACCGTGTTCAGAGAGAGAGTCCAGTTAATCTGTCAGGGTGAAATTCACCCCATGTGGAGGCCAGCACTTAGATCGCCCTCAGTGATGGCTAGGGTGGGGTATTGTTCCAGTGGTGTCTGCCACAGTGCTCCCTGGCTGTGATACTGGGAGACATTTCCTCTCCGTGGATGAGGCCAGCTGATAGCATTTCCCAGGGTCTTGCTTTGCCTCTGATTCCTTTCAGTGTCAGTCGTGAGGGGTCTGACTTGGGCGATTGCTCAGTGCTCCCCAGCAATACTGCATATTGCTCTGTCTTTTGCCTCGGAGCGGGATTGGTGAGGCATAAAGGAGGGCACTGCTGAGACCAGAGATGGTTGAGAGAAAGCCATACTTAAAGCCTAGTGAAAGTGAACAGTCGCTGGTTTGGAGAGCAGCAGTTCCCCTGGCAGCCTTGTCTGGGCTTCAGAGGGACACATGGGTCCCAGCGTGTGACTTCTGGCAGAGCCTGACTTTACACACTCCGTTCTCAGCCGTGGCCCAGGGAGCTTGTGATGGGTTGGTTCACAGAAACCCCCTTGGGGCTGCCAACTGATGTGTCCCTACTTTCCTGCCCTGGCAGCTTAGGACTTCAGTGCCCTGCCTGGTTGGAGCCAGACCTGCTAGCCTGCTGCAAACCCAGACCCAGGGTCTGAACCACGTCCCCTAACAGCTGTAGGCTTAACTGAAAGCAACTTACAGAAATGTTCCTGTCCTTAACACTCAGATGTCCAACTCCCAATGGGGTCCAAGCCCCAAATAAATCCGTTTTACCCTCGATAAAGCTTATAAATTAAATAAATAAAGATATCCTATCTCCTAGAACTGGAAGGGACCTTGAAAGGTCATTGAGTCCAGCCCGCTGCCTTCACTAGCAGGACCAAGTACTGATTTTGCCCCAGATCCCTAAGTGGCCTCCTCAAGGACTGAACTCACAATCCTGGGTTTAGCAGGCCAGTGCTCAAACCACTGAGCTATCCGTCCCCTCAGGTAAACTCATAAATTGTTCGCCCTCTATAATGATTAGGGGGCTGGAACACAGGACTTATGAGGAGAGGCTGAGGGAACTGGGATTGTTTGGTCTGCAGAAGAGAAGAATGAGGGAGGATTGTATAGCTGCTTTCAGCTACCTGAAAGGAGGGTCCAAAGAGGATGGATCTAGACTGTTCTCAGTGGTAGCAGATGACAGAACAAGGAGCAATGGTCTCAAGTTGCAGTGGGGGAGGTTTAGGTTGGATATTAGGAAAAACTTTTTCACTAGGAGGGTGGTGAAGCACTGGAATGGGTTAACTAGGGAGGTGGTGGAATCTCCTTCCTTAGAGGTTTTTAAGGTCAGGCTTGACAAAGCCCTGGCTGGGATGATTTAGTTGGGGATTGGTCCTGCTTTGAGCAGGTGGTTGGACTAGATGACCTCCTGAGGTCCCTTCCAACCCTGATATTCTATGCTACCTTGAATGTCCTCAAGTAGACTTCTTATGTGGATTGGAGCATTCCAAGATTCATTGTCCTTTAAGTGTCTCTTGATTAGGTACTTAACTTCAACATTCCTTTCTCCAGGAACTGTCCAAATGCTCTACTAAAGTTATTTAGAAATCAAGCCAGTACACAGCCAATATTCATAACTTTGAATACAAAAACGATACATGCATACAAATAGGATTAATAGATTCAGTAGATCAGGCCTGCACAACTCGTAAAGCGGCGAAGGCCATATTACTCCAAAGAAAACAGCTGAGGGCCGACCCCCCACGACTCCCTCCAACTCCCCCGAAACACAACCCTCCCCCCACCAGCGCCGCCCGCCCCGCGGAAACAAACCCTCCTTCCCCAGCGCCGCTGTGGGCCGAAAAGGAAGATTGGGGCGGGGGGGTGATACTTTATTAAGTATTTTTCAGTTAAAGCATACAATTGTATGTATGGCACACTAGGAAGGCACTGACAGTGTGTGGAAGCCTGTAGTGTAGAGGGGGAAAGAAACGGCGTGCATAGGGTGACCAGATCACAGCAATAAAATAGGACCCACCCCCTCCCCGCTCAGCCCCACCATCACACCCCTCTTCACCCCCTAGCCCCCCCGCTGGCTTGTTGCATCCCTCCTAGTCAGTCCCCCACCCACCACTCGCCTCCTTTCACCTCCTCCCTCCCCTGCCAGAAACCCCCATGCCCGCCCCTAGAACCCCTGCTGGCTCACTGCTTGCCTCTTTGCCCACCTGCCGCTTGCCCACGCTGGCCTCTCGCCCCCTCGCGCCCCCCCCCCAAGTATAAAACCTCATTCAAAGACCCAGGGGGTCACTATATTACTGCACACAGCAGTCAATCAATGCAGTTGTAGATAAATCTCTGCATTATACATTTTTGTATAACTTTTATATGACTTTGTATTGAACCTTGGTAATATGTTATAGCGGGCCCCTGAGGAAGTATAATCAAGGTAAAACAAAAATGTCTTTTTGCTAGAAGTAGAATAAGATCTTCCCCCCACTTTGTAATCGATTGCCCTGTTGAATGAATGAGGTGTGAATGAGGAAGGCGTGGAAGGCAGCACCTCCAGACAGCTGCAACCCTTGGAGAGGGGATGGGAGCCAGACCAGATCAGGCCCAATGCTGCTCGCTCACCCGGATGTAAGGGGCCAGTGGTAGCCACTCCATAGTTCAGATTGATCCTAACTTACAACTAAGATCCATTTTTAACTTCTGTGTAACTTCTCCAAAAAATTACGAGATCCCCTGAGCTCTCCTAGGCCAGGTAGGATTTGTCTGGGAGGTTTGGTAACCTTCAGAAAAGGGGTTTTGCAATTAAGGTATTTCACAAATATCCATCATTCTCTTTGTGGAAGCAGAAAAAGAACTGACAGGAAGGAAATGCAATGCATAACAGTTTGTTAGCAAAAGTTAGGCTAACTGTAACCCTAATAACGCGAGATTTGTAAAAGCAAGAATTGTGAGAGGCGAGTGAAAAAGAACTGTGTAAGAAGTTGTTACGACCTTGTGTAGATAATGTGTAGAAAATATTGTATGTAGATTAGAGTTAAAACAAGTGAGAAAAATAAGATATTAAGATGGCCTATGTATAAACAAAATGCAGCTGTTGCTTATTATTGTTTGTAATGAAAGGTATAAAGGTTTGCTGTAATTGTTTATTTGTAGAGAGACCTGTTTAGCTTTTTTTTTTTTACGCAATTGTTAGAAAAAATAAAGTATTTGATTTGCTGTACCCAAACAAAAAGTGAGAACTCTGTTATTTTTTGGCTGCCATTAAATTAGCACAACAAAGGGCTTGGGTTATTTCTTCTAAAAAAAAAACAAACAAAAAAAAACCTTAACCGGATCCCTATAAAATGGGGCCAATAGTGCAGCAGCAGTTTAAAATATTTTTAAAAACCAAAAACATAATAAAAAACTAAGCCAACTAAAAAAGGCCATCGGCCTTGTTTCTGGGGCACAACTAACCCAGGTACAGGCTAAAGTTAATAAGTTACATGTTATTTCCGCCCTTAGTTCTATAACCCAAAAGTTGCTAACAAAAATAGTATTAAATATCACTAAGGCTAAAAAGACATTGCAGTAAAATCTAGCATGTTCAGAAATTCAAAATTTCCTAAATAACCAGCTAATAGCCATTCAAAATAATCTTAAGCATCAGGCTTGGCCCACTGCCCTTACAAACACGTCAAAAGTACCATCTAATCTATGGCCATAAAAACATACTTAAAAACTTTCTAAATAAAAATGCAAACGTTCTCAGTGCTCCTTCCAAACATATAAACCGGTTAAAAATATGTGGGCTCCCACATACCAAATCCTGCCGGGTCCATAAAAAAAATGCATGTAAAATTAAGTAATTCACCAAAACATCTAAAAAATTAAACCACCTGGTATGCCCAATCAATTTTTAGTCAGTGCTCCTAAAATTACACCTAACATTTAAATAGGGTTAAAAAGTCAGTAAACATTTTGGCCGTTAAAACCCCCACAGCTTCAGTGTATACATAAACTAAAGCCAAAAAAAGTTGTCACTGTTCATAACTACGTTTGCTAAAAAAGAAAAAAACAAAAAACTACCCTAACAAAACACTTACTTTTTCAAACTACTAATAGCTGTGTGTATGTTAATGCCACCACATTGCAAAACATACATTTTAATCTCACCACCACTGCAGGCAATCATATTATCTACTGGCCTGCAAATAAAGTTTTGCAAGTAGCCCTTAAGTTCCAAATACCCTTTAATTAAACTAGTTTAGTACCTAATCAATTTCAAAATTTGTTTTCACTGTTACCAAAAGTTCAAAAAATCTCTAAAATACAAGGGCAAATTCACATGCTTCAAAATATATATCAAGTTAAAAAGTATACCTTTCAAACAGCTTATAAAGTATCCACCTTATGTACTAAGTATAATGTATTGTATTTTATAACTCAAATTGTACAACAACCTCCTCATATTATCACTATAAAAATGCTATTGCTTGTGTTATTAGCTAATGTAAAAATGTTGTTATTGTTATAAAAAACATAATAATAGTAATACCTTTCATGTCCATGCTCATCATGCATTGTCATTACATCCAATCAGAACCCCTAAAATTAAAGCATCTAATATAAAATCTAAATTCCAAAACTTAATGCAAATAAAAATTTTAAAAAGTTTATTATTCTAGTAGTACAAAACGGGGGGTTGTGGAAGCAGAAAAAGAACTGACAGGAAGGAAATGCAATGCATAACAGTTCGTTAGCAAAAGTCAGGCTAACTGTAACCCTAATAAAGCGAGATTTGTAAAAGCAAGAATTGTGTGAGGCGAGTGAAAAAGAACTGTGTAAGAAGTTGTTACGACCTTGTGTAGATAATGTGTAGAAAATATAGTATGTAGACTAGAGTCAAAACAAATGAGAAAAATAAGATATCAAGATGGCCTATGTATAAACAAAATACAGCTGTTGCTTATTATTGTCTGTAATGAAAGGTATAAAGGTTTGCTGTAATTGTTTACCTGTAGAGAGACCTGTTTAGCTCTCTCCCTCTACGCAATTGTTAGAAAAAATAAAGTATCTGACTTGCTGTACCCAAACAAAAAGTGAGAATCTGTTATTCTCCGACAATTTTCTGAACATTTTCCTAGCTTCCTACCCCCAAAATGGCTTGGCCCCAAACACCAGGTGTCTGGCTGAGTCGGACGGGGGCCTCTGGGTGTTGCTGGGGGATCACGAAGACCTGTGTCATGTTTATAACATTGACTCTGTAAATTATTTAAACTGCCCTTCTGCTGAGTTCTGGCTCTGCGGCAAGGGCTGCTCTGCAGAGGAAGAGGTGGGGGCCTGGATCGGGTGGGATGTGGCTAGGATTCTTGGGGGCAGGGCAGGCGGGATGGTGAGGAACAGGGAAGAATGATATGGCTGTGGGGTTGGATCCCTGAACTGTTCATTTCTAGACTGTCCTGCCTTTGAGTTTTTAGGGAAGCTGTCGAGTATTTGTAAGTGAGATTTGTTGATGGGGTTTTAACTGGGCTCCTCTAAAATTTACAGCTTAACTCTTCAGCTAATGAGTTCGGATTTATGTGCAGTATGTCATAGTTCTCTCTTCTCTAACACGGGGATGGACATTTGATTTGATCCTGTCCTCGCTTTGCCTTTGCACTGCTGGGGACAGACTCGGCTGCACAGGTTCCCAAAGTGTGGTGGGATTGAGTCCAGAGAGCTGGCTGGGTGTGTGCACATGGGGCCAGCTTCTTCTGACTGTGAGATAGAAAGAAGCTAAATATACATTTAATCGTCCTCCTAAGGTGGCTTTTCCATGGAAGCAGTTGCTGCAGTGACGACACGCACATGAACCCATGAGGCAGTCCCTGCATTAACCAGTTTTCCACACTATGAAAAAGTTGAAGAACCCCTGATCCAAACACAGCAGCCTGTCTGGTCCTAGGATTAGCAGTGATTCCCCCCAGAGACTGTCAAGCCTTAATGACCCAGTTTTCTTTACCACCCTGGGGCAGTTACTTGAACATTTGGGACCGTCGGGGGCATTCTGCCATTTCCCCTCTCCCAATTGCCCCTCCACCACTGCCCGCCTCCTTGTCCCCCCCCCGGCTCACCTACTCACCCCCCGCCACTGCCCACCCACTCGCCTCCTCAGCCCGCCCTCCCCCGCTGCCGGCTCACCTGCCCCCCCCACTCGCCTCCTCAGCCCCCATCCCCTGCCACCAGCTCACTTGCCTGGCCTCTTACCTTGTGCCACTGCTCCTGCCGCTGGCTCACCCTCACTCTCCACCCTGCCCACCCGCCGGCCAGCCGTTGGCTAGCCTACACCTCCCCTCCCCCGCCCCCCCGCAGGCTGCACAGTGAGCAGGGCTGGCTCCAGGGTTTTTGCCGCCCCAAGTGGGGAGGGGGTGTGCCTGGAGCCGTCCCTGACAGTGAGCCCACCTACTCACCCCCTCGCGGGCCACACAGTGAGCCCACGCGGGCCACATGTTGTGCAGGCCTGCAGTAGATCATAACTTTTGAGATATGTTACATGGCATACGTAGCATAAAACACATTCTAAGCATATTTCCATAAAGCCTTATGGGGGGTACCGTCACAGTAGGTACTGGCATACTAGAAGGAGGACATTGGGTTGCTATCTTTGGATGTGGTATTAAACCAAGGTCCTGACCACTTGGCCAGTAAAATTCTCAGAATGCTTTTCACAAGAAAAAAGTGTTAGCCATGGTGTCCTACAGAAATTGCAGCTTGGGGAATTACTGAAGGGGGAATTTTGGTTAGGAGAAAGTATGTGTGAAATACAATATTCTTCTCTTCTGACCTAAACTGTTGTGTAGCATTGCATGGTTTTGAGCTATTGCTGTGTCCCCCCTCCGC
The DNA here is from genome assembly GCF_002925995.2 of Terrapene triunguis. Lineage (NCBI taxonomy): Eukaryota > Metazoa > Chordata > Testudines > Emydidae > Terrapene > Terrapene triunguis. The sequence goes on from NW_020664419.1 coordinate 6,829,433, forward strand.
CAAAGTGCTTTTGCCTGGTGGGTGAAGTGAATGCTGTAGTTCATAAAGCACTAGAGCTTCCGTTTGAACAAAAGGCAGTACTGTGAATAAGTAATGTATTTAGTTTTAGCCAAATATGTTGCATTTAGCCACATGTAAGCTGCTGTTGGGTTAATAAAAGTTTAAATGATCAATTTTTTTACTTCTGACAAAAGGAAATTTCCTGTGTACTGAATGTGCTTATATTGTTCATTACAAAACAAAGTCAAAGTTCTTCAGACTAGATTCTTACTAAAATTCCTTTTTGTTTACAGATGGCCGTACAGATCCAATTTTGGATGATGTAAGTGAAGCCTTCACACTTATGGGGGTTAACCTGCATGAGCTGGAAGATTACATACACAATATTGAACCTGTCACTTTCCCACATCAAATCCCTTCATTTCCTGTCAGCAAGAACAATGTCCTACAGTTTCCCCAGCCTGGAAGCAAAGATGCAGAAGAGAGGAAAGAGTACATTCCTGATTACATGCCACCTATTGTCTCATCTCAAGAAGGTGGGAAATTAACAATTTTTTTCCTTTTTTTGTTTTCATTTGTTTGAGTATTTACATATTTGTTTACATTTTCTTTAAGCTGCCCAAGTTGTGCCACCAATAACAGTGGTTTTGTAAAGCACCCATTAGGGCACTGCTCAAGAATGAAATACAATCATGATAATATTAAATCATCATGCAAAATAAAGAGAGCAGTAGCGTGGCTAAAGTTATATTTCTGTTTTCCACTTTTACTGCACTTTGCATCAGAGAACGCTTTGCATTTCTGTAATAATTCTCTATCTGAGGATCTCAGGTCATTAAATAAGTTAATGAATTAAGCCTCACAACATCTCTGTCGGGTGATAAAATCGTTCTTTCTCCCTTCAAGCTAATGTTTAAAAAGCTGTTGCCATTTTGAAATGAAGTTAATTTAAAAAACTGAAGTAAAAGTAGTTTCAGGTACTACACTTGCATCTGAGTCTCTCTACTAATTTTTATGGTTTTACAGTCACACTTTTTTATTTTTTAATGCCTTCCTCTCCCCTGTTGAATGAACGATTCATAAAAATGGTAGAGGAAAGTGAAAATGCCTATACAGAAAGTGCAGTGAAATAGACAATTTTTCTGTCAGCTACAGTAATCTTGTGTTAATTATAACAATAATTGAAAGGGGAAAAGGGGAAGGAATTTTTTTTTTTAATCTCTTCAGGTACAAGAATCTCGGATGTTAACCAACAATAGAAGGTTAAAAAAAAAATCACAGGTGTAACATAAATTGGCTGTCCTTTAATGACAGTTACAAATAATAACAATATTTTCTAAGTATATGTAGCGCTGTGAATTAGGAAGAGAAATACTAAATAGAACAAAATGCTTGCTGTGAAGAATGAACAGTACAGTTAACAGACAGAATTCTAATGTGGCATTTACTCCTTCTGAAGTAAATAACGTGGGATATACTGTGTATTATACATAATGGCTCACTGAAGAACTTAGTCTGTAAGGCCTGAGACACCAAATGTAGGTAGAAAACCCCTACAACATAAAAATGAACAGAAAATGATTTCCCTTTATTGACAACATGAATAAATCCTGTTGCTCTACTGCCACAAATGATGTGCAGAATTGTTGTTCTATTACTGATATTTACAATGCCTAGCACAACAGGGTCCTGGTCCATCACTGGGGCTCTTAAGCACCAGAGTAAAACAAATAATAAATAAAATAATTTTATTATTTGGGGAGCAGGTTTATTTTCTGCTGATTTAACCATAATGTGCTACAATTAAACTATATATTATAAACTATGCAAAGTAGCTGTAAGGAACAGTTTTCTGAAATCAGAAGAATGCCCTAAAAATGTATTTTTCAGGTCTGCAGCCTTCACATTTACTTTCATTTCCTCAAAGGCAGACGTTTTTAGCAATTATTTACACACACGAGAAATATTTTAATATTTCTTGACTTAACGTGACCAAAAGTAAAATTTAAATAGTAGCAAGAAATGTTTTTCAAGGCTTAAAGGGATTAAAATCTCTTAATTGGGAGGCCTGATAAAAGATTTGCTTTTTAAAACATTTTTTTAAAAGAACTCTTCAAAGAGAGCTGAAAAATACAAAGCAAGAGGTAAACATAGCATAGCTGAAAAATAGTTGTAAGGACATCCTATAGAATTATGTCAAGATCTTCAAAAGTGAATAGTGATTTTGTGTACTTCAATTTGTGGTTCAATTTGAGACACCTTAAAGGTGCCTGATTTTTCAGATGGTTCTTCACATCTACCATTAAAATTAGGCTACTTTAAAGTGTCTCAAATTAGGCACCCAGAATCACTTGCCACTTTTGTAAATGTTGGTTTTAAAATGTAGTAGAGAGATCAAGTCCAAGAGAGAACTCAATGTAGCTGTTGCGGAATATCAGTATATAGGAAAAGACGTGATGAATATTACAACTCAGTATGGTATTATAGCTAAATATTTATATGGCGGCAATTGTGCTTTTCTTTGTAAGTAATTTCTACATTTTTTTTTCTCTTGCAAGTTAGATCCAGGAGTTAGATTAGAGCAGTCCTTATAAATATTGTAGGAATCCTTTTAACACCTGAAGCAAGAAGATACTATTTCCCGAGTTGGACAGGAACCAGGAAAACTTCTAATGCCCAAGGCTAGTGTATCAGAGGGACCACAAGCACAGGTTTTTTTAAGTCAATAAAGGAATTGATACAAATTTAAACAAGTATTACATTGAAAATAACTCTTGTTATAGTTGCTGTACCATACTTAAGTATAGTTTAGGGCATTTTCCTAATACAGTAAATTTGGAATTTTGAATTCAGTGGGATTACATATATGTTATAAAAAAAAGTTCATAACTATTTTCAGACCAGTTTTTTTGGGGTACATGAAATGGATCAGGAAGATCAGTTCTCAACATCTGGCACTACTTTATTAGCAAATAAAATTTGGAGGTAATTTCCTCTCTGAAATGTTATGGAACTATCCCTCAAAAACATTCTCTTAAGAATCACATCACATAGCAGTTGACTACATTGTCAGCTGATTTTACGTATGTGTAAAACTTCTGTCTTTGTTGACAGTTACATTTAATAGTTTAATGTGTTGAGTGATTTCATGTAGCGACAGAGATATAGCTACATGCAATGATGAAGTGAGGCGATGTGCATGAATCATATGAAACTTGAATATTACTCATTTTAAGGCAGTATTTGAAAACTGTACGGTTACATTTAGTTTGATATTAAAGCCTAGGGCTGAGTTCATTCAGGTTTTGATTAAATTATTTTTATGGATATTCAGATATTAACAATACCACTAAGTATTATGTCATTGTAATTAGTCACTTCTGTCATAATACAAAGTTTAAATTTTTCACATTCATTTTTAGAGAACATTTGCATCAAAAACTGTTTAAATATGCACCATGACCAGTAGGTGTTGCTAGCCCACTTCTTAAAACTCAAGTTGCAATTGTTTTCTGTGCCTGCAAATAACATATTGCCACTTTCTTTAGAATCAGTGGTGTGACATACAAGGTATTCAGTTTGTTCAGATAGTTTGCCTGATTACTTAAGTGTTTTGTCAATCTTATTACCAAAAGTCATTAAGACAAATTTTTTGTTCTGTTCTGTTCACCTATGCCTCACCCATTAGAAATGCTGGAATTGGAACATGCACTCTTTACGGCTGTGCTTAATAGTAATGTGCCGAGCAGTGAAAAGGCACCCAGATTTTCATGACCTGTCTCTGCCATTTAGCGTTAGCTGTGAGGTTAGTACTTTGGGCCAAATTCTCCTCTAAGTGTTTTAACTGAAAGCAGAATGTGGCTCCTTGTATTAAATCTAGAGTACTATGTTTCATTAACTTTGACTAGAAGACTTGGCATATATGTCAGGTGTATAAATTATATGGATCTATGTATAAACACACTTTTCTATAATACAATCTGATTCATCATTACCATGTTTGATGTTGGAGTTTTAGAGGTGTTTTTTACAACTAAAACTTCAGGGAAAATTTTATGCCAGTGTCATGATGTTCACTTTCTGCCTATTTTTAGTTATTCCCTCTTTTGTTTTTACAGAGTTGTTTTAGTGCTGTTGTCACTGTAATGTCATGGTGAACTTGTAAAATAGATTATTATTTTTTTTTGAGAAAAAAAATAAATTGGTTGCAAAACATGATGGTCATGCTTTATTTCTCATGCTTTAATGTAGAAGAACACAAACTTTTGCAATAATATCAACCAATTTCTATGAAGTTGGTGTTTCAGTTAAAGTAATAGAGTATAAAGAGAAATTGGTTAAGTAGCTAGATTTTTTTAAGTGCCTAAAGGGAATAATAATAATAAATTAGTATTTGTATTGTGGTAGCACCTATAAGCCAGACCCCATTTGTATTAGACACTACAGTGTAGTTCCCCAAAATTTTAAAAAGTTCACCTGTCCCAAAGACTGATTCTACATGTGCCATAGTAATCCTGTTTCTTGGCCAGTTAAAACCCAATTCTAAATTAATATGATTGATACACAATACGTATTTCTTTAAAAATTATGACTCTATATTGTGTCATCTCTTCCTTCCCCTCCCCTCCCCTTTTCCCCCTCAGATTTTTTAAGGCACACACAGTAATGCACTCTGTATAGTTCTTGCATTGGGATGAGAGGGGAGAAAATATGTATGCTATTCTTAGGTATGCATTAGTTTTTAACATTCTACTATATTTGCATCAGCTCTAGTTTTTCGGGACATCTTGTTAGTTCTTTAATGATCACGCAGCCTTAATGGTGACCAGTTCATTTGTTGCTTTCTGGAAGCTTGATTGTGCCTGGTTGCTCCAGAGTGGCACGAGGGGAGGATACAGGAAGTTTTGTCCACTGGGCACAATTGCAATCTCCGTGCTTTTTCGTGGTTCCCCTGGAGAGAGAGAGAGAGAGACAGTTTTAGCTCTTGCTTTGGAATGTTTCTCTGTCTCTGCATCTTGTTCTTCAAACCCTGCCATTAGAGGTTATTTTAAAACAAATGTAATTTGTAGTGGGGGTTAAGTTTTGGAGCCTTTCAGCCTTGATACTGCATATTTAAGAGCTAGCTTAATTTTTCTAATCATTGATCCAGGACCAGTTCTGGACACAATTTACTTGTCCTGATTTATTTGTAACTTTGTCTGACATGTCTTGCCTTGGCAGGTCAGAGCTTAAAAATGTCATTCTGATTACAGTCTTGCTTTTCTCCTGCTTTAATGCTGATGTGATATTAGTCCCTAATAACCACCAGAAACCTGTGCTTATTACACCTGAAAGCATGGAAACCCAGCTGTCAAATTATATAACTTATTAAACTCTCTCTTTGTTCGTAAGATATTAGGTGCTAAAAATCACATTGGAATTGAAGAGAGGTATGGAAAAGCAAAGTGGAAATCAAAATAATATGATTTTCAGGTCTGATGATATCATAGGCCGACTAGTGCTAGAAATGTAATTGTATAAAGCATTAAGCTTCACAGTGGTATAAAGCATTAGTGTCTAGCTCCAGTGATTTGATGTATCAGATTTTGAACCTGTCACTGGCCTCTAAGTCTAGCAGTGCTTTTTTTGGCTCTTGTCCAGAACTGAATATAGCAAGTCTTGGATCTCAAACCACTGTAATTTCAATCCCTGGTTTCCTCAAGGGTTAAACAAAGCCAATGACTTTTTAAACGGCGTGTGGTGGGATTTATAGATGCTTAATATCCAGATACTCCTTTTTGACTTTGCCATTTGATAAACTGGGTTTCTCTGTCATTGTTCTTACTTTGTTTGCAGCCTTTCTACTCTCTTCCACTCCCTCCCATATAATCTTACGGAGTATAGCTTTATTATATACCCCTACAGTAAACTGCACTGGTGGTTTAAAAGCAGCAATGACATTTTTCAGCAGAACTATTCCAGTATACTAGGCTATGCAAAACACCACCACATATCAACAGCCAGGTACTGTGTAATCAACCAATTTGAAGTATAAACCATTGGTAGAGGATCAACTTGGAACACTTTGCTCCTGGCTACTAGCCATGCCTGGTTGCTGAGTATTGCAAGCTCTGTGTCAAGTTGCTTTAGCAGTCCATGCACTCTAAGTGTCAGACACTGATTGCTTTTGTGCGAATGAGTCTCCATGTATGCATCAGTCTAGCAAGGAAGAAGCAACAGGAGAAACAGACAAAATGAAAAAGGCAGCCAAGCTTAAGAAGCAGACAGAGGAAAGCCATTGGGAAAGAGCCAATAGGAGAGGCAGGTTCAAAGGAAAAGGAGAATATGAGATGGCAACAAAAAAGTACAGAAAATGTGTGGTTTAATTCTTACCATTAGACAACCATAAAAATAACTCCTCTCTGGAATAATAAAGTTGTCTTCATAATTATAACTATATATCTTTATCTTTCCTTAAGAAACAGTGTCATAATTTAAAACATGGTTCCAATGGAAATAATGCAAGAAAAAACAGGAAGATTTAAAAAAAAACAGAAATGTAGATTGAGGCCAAATAGACTTTCATCTAAGGATCTTCATTTTGTAAACATCATAGGCAAAAATTCAGTTTAGTGGGCACTGCAAGAAAACTTCACCCATAGCACAAACCCAATCACACAGTTGGGCTGTGTAGACTTGGGGGTGGGGGTTTTTCAAAGGCACACCTAGCAGTTAAGGTAAGTAACTCCCACAGGAAGTCAACGCCTAACTGCATTTTGTATCTTTGAAAATCTCCCTCTGCCTCTGAAGGGAAGTTTGTAATGAGGATTATGGGAGTCAAGGGCAATGTAGGCTCTTTGAATGGCATAGATAGATTTGAAAAAGTCTTCATCTGTACTTGTGATTTTTCAGAAATGCTGTTCATGTTCTTTTCCTCAGCAAATCTAGGTAAAACCGAAGTACAATATCAGAAAATACTTAGGATGACAGAGAAACCAACTTCAAAACACTTTTAAAAAAACTGAATTAAAACTAGTTTCAGATTCTTCACTGCCTCTGAATATTTCTGCCAACTTCTGTGTTATAAAAATGGGTTTATTAATTTAAAAACATATTTTGCCTCTGTTGTGAAAGACCTGTGCAAAGAAAAGAGAACATTATCTCTACAGAATAAATCATGAAACTGAGTATACAAAAATTGCTGTCCTGTCCAAAGAAAAGTGAAAAATGGAGAAAATACTTTTAATTTTTTCAGTTATAGTAGTCTTGCGTTACTTGTAATAATAGTAAGTAAACAGTTTTCAGACAGAAATATTTGTGTTTTTTTAAGTTGACTATGCCCCTTTAAAGCTTCAGTGTGTAGATGAATTTTTCTTCTCAAAGAATTTGTTTTTTTCCAGACCTATTTCAATAACTTGCAACTTGTTAATGTTTCTTGAGGATTCAAAATTAAAATTGCGTACTGTAAAAGTAATGATTCACATGTCATGCCACCTTCTTACAGCAAGTTAATTGACATTGAATTGGAATGAAAGTCCTAAATTGTTTCAATGCATTGTAATGTGCAAATTGCAATTTTGGCCATAATGAAATTATTCTTCGGGGAGAAAATAAGACTTTACGATAAAAGGCTCCCATTGTCTTGGATACTTTAAACACAGAACACTGTCATTATTTTAATTTCCTAGTGGTTGTTTTTCAGTAAAACTTTTGTCACTTGCCTTGACTTGTCATGCGGTATCAGTTTTTCCTTTTGCTGACAATATCCGACTTTGTTTAGAACCCCCAATGCGATCTACACCGTGTACTGCTGCTACACTTGAGGATTTTATTTCAGCTGGAGCATCGGACACCTTTGTGGCTTAGAAAGCATAAGTTTCAAATTAGGTTATTGTCTGGTAGTTGTATGTTACTGTTCTCAAGCTTCTCAGGCTTTTTTCCCCTCATCCTGCACAGAATATTTTTGGTGACTCCAGGGGGGGGAAATGGAAAATCTAGCCACAGTTTAAAACAGGATAAATGAAAGGTGCAGTTAACCTATTTTAAGGGCTGACCTTGTAATTTCATTATATTTCAGTCATTGCAGCATGCTGGACCTTTTCCTTTTCACTCCTAATGCTCTCAGTTTTCTCTCCCTTTTTCTCCCCGGGGACCTCCCAAAATATTTAATTCTCTGAAAATGTAGCTGATGCTTCAGCCAGTGGGAATTGCTGCTAAATTACAGATTTATAGCCACTGTGAGAAAAATATCTCTTCTTCGTTAAATAATTACTCCATGTATCTCTTTGTAACCGGGTTGTTTCTGAACAGAAATCGGCAGATTTTATTCTTTTTCAGGATGTGTGTGTTAATGTAATGCTAAAAGACTTCAGCATTATCATGATCTTTTTAAAAACTGTCCACATGACACAAGCCTTCCTCTGGATCTACTAATGAGAGAATTGTTTTCCATACTCATGCCAATGCACAAATGTAATCTTTTTTACATGCTGAAGGATTACTCTCTCTTTGTGGGGTGGAGATCAGTACCACATAAATGTACCTGATTTTGAGAAGTGTGGGACTAGGATTCCCTTGTTACATGAAACATCCTCATGTTGCTGCAGCAATGGCTGTGCTATTTGCATGGGAACTCTTAACAACTAGCTGGAGTGGACAGACTTCTGGTAGGCTTAGGTGTTCATATCATCATATTGTCCAATCTTGATCTATATCTAAACCACAGATTCCACTGGTGCTAACATCAGTGGTGAATTCTAGGACCCATTTTTTCCAGTGTAAACAAGGCTAAAGCGGTTAAATGACTTGTCACATGCCTCTACAAGCAAATCAGTGGCAAATCCTGACTCCCAGTATTTTAATGTCTGACATAAAAAAGTCCTGTTTTAGACATTTGAGTTCTTTGCCTCTTGCCACACTCAGCTACGGTGTGTGTAATAACATTGTAATTGGCTATAATTTCAGTGTCCTCTCCATGTCTTCACTTTGAGTAACCTCAACCTTCCAGTTGTCATCTTTGTGCAAATAAAGAGAATCTTAGTGTGTTGGATAAATCAGAATGGATTAACTACATTTAATGCATAGACAGTTTCTCCTTAATTATCTCAATGCAGTATGAGAAAGGTGTCGTAGATTCAGTTTGAATAATAGGGAATTTTCAGATTAATAGGCCGAGGGAGACATGACCCCATTTCAGATAACAGGAGATTTTGGATGACTGAAGTTCACATCAAAGTTTATAATTCAGTATTGTTTCTGAATGGTTCATTTTTGTAGTTTATGCTATTAGGCACGCCTATAGGTTTCTGATACCTGAAACTAAATATCTGAATTGGTTTGTTTCTTAAGGATGAGATTAGATGTTTTATAGCTGAGACTGTTGCTTGATTTAATAGGTACACATTTATATCTATATTTTGATTAAAGGCTCAAATAATTTGACTTCTCAATAGCTATAGCATACCTACAGACATACCACTTTGCAGTGTGATATCAGACCTAAGCAACTTGGGCATGGTTGGTACTTAGATCAAGACTCAGGGCTTGTCTACACTACCCGCCGGATCGGCAGGCAGCGATTGATCCAGCGGGGATCGATTTATCTTGTCTAGTATAGATGTGATAAATCGACTGCTGAGCACTCTCCCGTCGACTCCAGTACTCCACCAGAATGAGGAGCGCAAGTGGAGTCGACGGGAGAGCGTCAGCTGTCGACTTACCACAGTGAAGACACCGTTATTCACGTAGCTGAAGTTGCGTATCTTAGATCGACCCCGTGCAGTAGTGTAGACAAGCCCTGAAAAACATAGGGCCTCCAGTTGGTGCAGCAGTAATTTACAAATCTTTCTCTTATTATCAAACTGATATCTGGTTTTAGTTGAAGACACTATTTTGTATGAAAAGGTAAGCCAAGGTTTGGCCATTTTGTTTTTAATGGTTCTATGGCAGCTAATGTGAGAGTCTTTGTAGCTCCACTCTCCTGGGCAAATTACAATTTGTTACACTCTACATAACCTCCATTTTCCTTGGCAAACTTTTTTGCTCTTTCCTTCTTAAATACACTGGTGGTAAATGGCTGCTCCTTTTCCGTTCTAGAGGGGAGCATATTTCAATAGCAGATGGAGCAATATCTATATATTCATATCAGGGGATGAAAGGTGCTCTTCTTCAAATATTATAAAAGTATTTGTAGCTGTGGGGATGGCACTGCTTTTTTTGTGACTGAGAAGTGTTATTTAACGGAAGTGCCACATGATCCATTTATCCCGTTCAGAATCATGAATAATTGTAGTTCCTCTTATCATCTTTTATGGATTTTATGGACATTCACAGTAGCAAATGAACTTTGCCTTTTGCAATTTTAAATATATATCTTAACTTGCTTAGCTGTACCTAGAAATTGCAGCCTGTGTGGTAGATAACATCAGTGTTCCTGTAGCTATTTTATCTTAAAATGTGTACATTTTTTTTCAAGTTTTTTTTACATATTCATATGCTCCTGGCATATTTAAACATTAACACTTTTTACTTGTGTGTGTGTGCAACACTGATTATGTCTGACAGACACAATTGGGAATAGCATAGAGGAAATAATAGTTCTTGACCAATCAGTAAAACTCAGGAAGTCCCAGTGCCATAGGAAGGGAGAGAAACTCACTTTTCATTTCCTCTTGAGTCCAGTGTGTTCAGATTAACTTTAAAGGAGAGTGAGATGCAGCTCTGAGGATTTGGTCTCGAGTAGAATGTTACCTATGTATGGAGCCCATCTCAGCAGGCGTCTAGTGACCAGCCAAAAAAGCTCTCATAGCTAAGTTGCTGGGGTATCCTATTGCAAATTGAATATGAAACAAGGATACACTTGGTTTTGCATGAGAAACTTTAAAGCATTCATTAAAGAGGCTTTATTTCTGTTTCAAATATTTTAAAGCCACAGACGCATTGAAGGTGATTTTTTACTAGATTTGACTTGTTTTTTGTATTTTGAGAGAATTTACAGATTTGAGAACTGGTAAAAATCCATAGTTGTAATACTACTACTTAGTGCTTTACATGTTCAGAGCACTATAGTACACAATCACAATGCTTTTTCAAATTACTTTGCTTGCCCTTTTCTCTCTTTTGTATGTGTATATATGTATATATTTATAGTAGTATATAACAGGTTAAAAGTGTAGTTTTATAAGAAGATTTAAATATGAATCTGTATGGGAGCACCTGTTACCAGTCTGTTTAATGCACTTGTACTGGGATTTTCAAAGGAGCCTAAGGGAATAAGGCACTTACCTTCTACTGAAATTCATTAGGATTAGGGCATCTGACTCCTTTTGGTTCCTTTGAAAATTGCAGCCTTAATATTTTTAAGAGCCCTCCACACAGTTATGTTAAATTTCATTGAAGCTATGGCAAGCTGACAAATGAAGGCATTTCAAATTTAAAGTTTAAATTCGGTCGCTGTCTTGATACCATGAAATTCTTAACTTGCTTAGCTGTACCTAGAAATTGCAGCCTGTGTGGTAGATAACATGGTTCATGCTGACCCCAAACACAGACAATACCTAAGCACAATGGGTTGATCCTCTTGCCCAGCAGTTGAAATGTAGATGATTCCTGGGAAACATTAAACTACACGTGTGTGCAAACTAAAGATTTGAAGAGACGCCCTTAATGTTTTACTTTGCAGTTCAGAGCCCTCTCCTTATCAAATTACATTATTTTACTGATTTGTTTCTGCCAAATATTTAAGATCTACTGTGATTCAGGATGAACCCCTGTATTTCTCCAAAAACTCAGGGGAATCCTACTTTTTCTCCTATTTAAAGAGAGACCCCTCCAGAGACATCCACCCCCCCCTCACCCCCCCCAAAAAAAGCATGAGTAGAGCCCTAAGCAGGTAACTTCTCTTAAAGGGACATTAAAATAGCAGATAGATGAACTAATGCCCTCCCTTGCCATATGCATTAATCACTATATTTATTTATTGGTGGGGTGGGAGGGGGAAGATAATGGGCAAGAGTTCCTGACATAAAACAGTCTGTACTTAATAAAACTTGAATTTGTGTGAGGAAGAGGTCAGTTACTATATTATAACTGAACAGAGTACTTTGCTATCCTAACAGCTCGGTCACCTAAAAACTGGTTGACACCACAATGTTAAAAAAACAACAACCAGGGCTGTCAATTAATCGCAGTTTTAAATGCACTGTTAAACAATAGAATATCAATTGAAATTTATTAAATATTTTGGATTTTTTCCTACATTTTCATATATATTGTATTCTGTGTTGTAATTGAAATCAAAGTGTATATTATTTTTATTATGAATATTTGCACTGTAAAAATGATAAACAAAAGAAATGGTATTTTTCAATTCACCTCATACAAGTACTGTTGTGTAATCTTTGTCGTGAAAGTGCAATTTACAAATGTTGATTTTTTTTGTTACATAACTGCACTCAAAAACAAAACAATGTAAAACTTCAGAGCCTACAAGTCCACTCGGTCCTACTTCTTGTTCAGCCAATTGCTAAAGACAAATAAGTTTGTTTACATTTACAGGAGATAATGCTGCCTTCTTCTTATTTATAATGTCACCAGAAAGTGAGAACAGGCATTTGCATGGCTCTTTTGTAGCTGGCATTGCAAGGTATTTATGTGCCAGATATGCTAAACATGCGTATGCTCCTTCATGCTTTGGCCATCATTCCAGAGGACATGATTCCATGCTGATGATGCTCGTTAAAAAAAAATGCGTTAATTAAATTTGTGACCCAACTCCTTGGGGGAGAACTGTACATCCCCTGCTCTGTTTTACCTGCTTTCTGCCATATATTTCATGTTATAGCAGTCTTGGATGATGACCCACCACATGTTGTTCATTTTAAGAACACTTTCACTGCAGATTTCACAAAACGCAAAGAAAGTACCAATGTGCGATTTCTAAAGATAGCTACAGCACTCAACTCAAGGTTTAAGAATCTGAAGTGCCATCCAAAGTCCGAGCGGGACAAGGTGTAGAGCATGCTTTCAGAAGTCTTAAAAGAGAAATACTCTGGTGCGGAAACTACAGAACCCAAACCACCTAAAAAGAAACTCAACCTTCTGCTGGTGGCATCTGACTCAGATAATGAAAATGAACATGTGTCGGTCCACACTGTTTTGGATCGTTATCAAGCAGAACTAGTCATCAGCACGGACGCCTTATCCCCTGGAATGGTGGTTGAAGCATGAAGGGACATATGAATCTTTAGTGCATCTGGCACGTAAATATCTTGCGATTCTGGCTAGAACAGTGCCATGAGAACGCCTATTCTCAGTGTCAGGCGACATTGTAAACAAGAACCGGGCAGTATTATCTCCTGCAAATGTAAACAAACTTGTTTGTCTGAGCAATTGGCTTAACAAGAAGTAGGACTGAGTGGACTTGCAGGCTCTAAAAGTTTATTTTATTTTTGAATGCAGTGTTGTTGTTTTTTTAAATGATTCTACATTTGTAAGTTCAACTTTCATGATAAAGAGATTGCACTACAGTACTTGTATTAGGTGAATTGAAAAATACTATTTCTGTTGTTTTTTTACAGTGCAAATACTTGTAATCAAAAATAAATATAAAGAGAGCACTGTACACTTTGTATTCTGTGTTGCAATTGAAATCAGTATATTTGAAAATGTAGAAAACATCCAAAAATATTTAAATAAATGGTATTCTATTATTGTTTTTTAATTGCGCGATTAATCACCATTTTTTTAATCGCTCGACAGCCCTAAACAAAACAAAACAATTAAAATGCCTCCTTTGTGTAGTGTAAAAAGAATGTAAAAAGAAATTTGGCGTAAACCTTCCTACTCTATTAAATTTAAACCGAACTTCTGATCAGTGCAAATAAACTTTTAACTGCAGTATTTTATCAGTTTAGCCTTTACTTTGGAGGCTTTATCTATATGCTCCCGTGCTCTGTAGCTGTGCCACCTTCGGCCAAGATCTTGTCAGATTATGAGCTGAGCAGGATAAGACAGGGCGATTCTTGTACAGAAGACATGCAGGGAAGAATTCCAGTGCTGCAGGAGGTAGTGTTGATTAGTGGGTAGTACTCTTCTTTGTGAGAAGCAAGGTGAGCTGTTGACTGACTGTTTTAAACAAAATGAAAACCTTAAGTTCTTACCTCTTGTGGTTACTAAAGGCGCCATGACACATTTTTCAGGAGTAATGTGTTAAACTGGAATTTATCCAGGAAGATTAAGTAAAGAATTCGGCCTGCTAAAATATCCCTATCAGTTTCAAATTCATAGAGTATTTTTTAAAACTATCCAGTATTGTTGTGTGCTGTTAAACAGTCGCTGCAGCCTCCCACCGAGGTGGCTGCATTTCAGCAGTGACTGAAGTGATTCTTAGTTGGGGGCCATGTTCTGCCCATCAAATGTGTGCAACAGGCCTTTTTGACTTACCCGAATAATGCACGTGTCTCCCAGGATAGCATTTGTCCTGTATTTATAAAGCGTTTGGGATTAAAATAGCTATATAAATGGAATATTCTGTTGTATGCTCTCTTGAGTGGGGACATAGCTCAGGCAGAGGATTCCAACCCACAGGCAAGTCAGATATTTGAGAACAAGAGAACTGTACCTGATACACAGATGCTGCTAATGTTCTGAAAAGAGAACTGCAAATAAACAACATAAATGTTGATTCTTTAACCTAAACACAGCTTTCTTCCTTTCACTAACGTACATCCAAAGGTTATTTTCTGGCACTGTGCAGATACCAGTTCCCATACAGTATTTTATCAGTGTATTCATATGAAGTGCTCAAATGTCTTGATGATGAGTGCAGTACAAATTCCAAGGTAGATGCATACATATTTATAGAGTAGTCTGGCATGCGGGAAGGAGGCGTGGTGTGGGAAGACCTGGAAGGTGATGCCAGGAGAGGATTATGTGTGATCAAAGGGATACACATTGAGGTTGAATAACTTACAGTATCAACTTTGTAAAATTGAATTTAGATCTATAGTCCCCAGTAAAATGGTTAGCATTTGGTCTAGTTTTGCAATGCAATGATACCCATGTGCTTTTATACTGAGAAGTCATAATATGTGGTAGCTACTGGGCTTATCTAAATGGAAAACCCCTTCCAGCTTGAGGACAATTTAGCAACTTTCTTATTATATCAAAAAAAGCACATTATACATGACACATATACAAAAACTCAAAGGGCCATGTATTCTGCTAAAACTTTTGGAGTTACCCAGCATGTACATTAATCTCCTGAGTGTTCATTGCTCTAAGCTTTCATCCAGAGGAAAGGAAGTCAGGACTGGAAGACTTCTGTATTCTGCCATCCCACCTGAAAGAACTGGTTTCTTTTTTCAAAGCAATCTGCCTAGAAGTACTTGTGTATCATTCTAATCTATACATTTTTTTCAACCTTCCAGAATCTCTAGCTTCCTGACTACATGGAAAATAAATGAATGCTTTTTCGTTTCTCAGTGTTAAAGAACTGAAGAGGTTTCTGCTATAGTCTAATTTATTAGCAGACATATTCTGAATGTGATGCATCTTTGCTCCAACTACCTTTAATTTTGTTTAAAGAAATAAAATACATTGGACACAGAAGAAGTGGGTTTTTTTATCCACGAAAACGTATGCCCAAAATAATCTGTTAGTCTTTAAGGTGCCACCGGACTCCTTGTTGTTTTTATTGGACACATTAAAATGGTGAGGACACTTTAATCATCAGAAATACTTATACTGTAGTACAGTAATACTGTGGTGCACAGAATGACTTTCTGCTTCCTCTTCCGTGTTGGCCATTCCAGTATCTAGCAAAGGAAATTTGGGCTAGTTTTGATCACCAAACATTGTGACTCACAAAACAGTGAAATTAATACAGTTTGCAGCTCATACCTTTCAGACATTAGATACCAAATGTAATATATTTACATCCTAATGGATGGAAAATTATAAATGCACTATTCATAAAGATTTACTCTAGATTTTTTTCAGTGTTCTTCTATTCCAGAGCACATTAGAATAATTTCATGGTTATCCTTTGCTTGTCAAGGATTTAAATTTCTTTAATCTTCTAGATCTACTTTGACTCGAATTGCTATACAACACAGTACCTTTGGTGTTTTTATGCTGCATCACGGTTGAAATTTGAATTCCATAAAATTTAAGAAATTTAGGGTTGTTTCTCACAAACTTTTACTCAGTTTCTTGTGGGTATGCATTATTTATAGTAGGGTCTCTTTTCCTATGTTGTAAGATTATACAGCTAAGTAATCTGATACTATTTGGTAAACAGTATATTAGAAAAAAACTGCACTTTCTCTGTAATCTTAGATGCATGTGACATTTTGCATTGCTTCATGTTTGGTGACTAAGAAATGCATATGCATGAATGGGAAGAATTAAGATTAAAGTGAGCATCTTACCTAAAATGTTCTAACTTTATTGCTACTCAGTCTCAATGCTGCATTAATATGGTGGTTCATTTAAAAAAAATAAAATGTATTTAATAAAAATATGCTTATTTAGTTCAATGTTTGTGTTATATAAGCTAAACAGGTTTTCTTCATTCCACAAAATTTCACCTTTGGTTTGAGGACAACCATGATGTATCTCCAAAGATAATGGCTTATTATCCCTCAAACTAAGGTGTTTAGAATGGAAGTGCCATTGTAACAATAACGATAAGAAAAACACCCAATACACAGGTGCATGACATTTCAGACTGCTCCGCAGAGTGAAGATCACAAGTAACTGTAGTGATGTTACTTCTCTTGGAAGTAGTAGTAGTTGGCAATGGCTGGCAGCAATTTCTGTTAAGAAGTAGGAAACTTCTCTATTTCTTTTATGCGGAATGAAGACAGAGATTGAAGCAGTGTATGAAACTGCTTCACAAATACGACCAGGGAGTCCAGCCGCTTTTCCCCAGTGGGGTCCATGTCCTGAGCCATTAAAGAATGGCCGCTGTGTTACTAGTTGCTGTTGCTCTTACTAATGTTCTAGGGGAGGAAAAAACCCAATCAAGGGAAGGATTACCCTTGTTAGCGATGAATCTGTTCTGCCATTAAATTGAACGAGAACGTCTGTAGCCAAAAGCAGCAGGGCAGTAATGAGGCCTGTGAATGACAATTTTTTCCACAGATTCCTTTTTTGTGGCCTCTAGATCAGCATTTCTCAAATGCGGACACTCTGGCCGCATGCAGCCACCCTGGATTTTTCTTGCGGCCGCAGCCTCCTGGGCAGTGATTTTGTGGGGGTGGAGGGGTGGGGGCAAAGCAGCGGCCTCTTTCCCCCAGGGCTGCCAGCAGTGGTTGGGCCCTGCCCGCCTCTGGAGACACAAAAGCTGGAGGAACAGACAGCCAATGAGTTCACCACCTTCCCACCGCTGGTGGGGTCAGGCTCCAGCCCTGGGGCGGTGGGTGGCAGGCTCCAGCCACGGGACTTCAGGCTCTGTTCCCCGGCTGTATGGTGGCGGGCTCTGGCCCTAAGGTCACCACTCCTAGTCCTCACTGCCTCCCCAGTGCTACTGCTGCCTCCATATCCGCCTCCATCTCCACCTCTCCATGCAGGGTTTAATTTGTCCCCAGGCTTGCCAGGGCTGAGTAAGTCTGCTGTGAAAAGTGTTATTTGTATGTTTGTTAATATCACTTTTCACAGCAGACTTAGTAACTAAGAAGTCTTTTAAAAAGGCAACCAAAAGAGCAAAAGACACAATAAGAAAAAAGATAAGAACAAGCAAAGAACCTTATTTGTGTTTCTATTCTGTTTAGGTTCAGTAAAAAATAGAGACAACTGTACATTATTTTTATTAGTCTGCAAAAAAAAAATCCTACATAAATAAATTACAATGATTTGGACATGTGTATGTGCATATTTATTTGCTTTTCCTAAAGTTAATTAAGTATTTTAGGAAAAATTGTCAGAGTGGCCACCAGCAAGAGTTGGTTGCCGCACTCTGAGGCCACCAAAAAAAATTTGTTCTGAGAACCCCTGCCAGATGCCCCAACTAAGTAGGCATCTGGCTCTGCCGTACTTAGTTTTTGAGACCAGAAGAAATTAAGTATATTCACACTAATACAGCCATGGTCTTCAAGAATCAAGATGATACTTTTTCAGTTGCAACTTTTTGAGAATCACATAACTTACTCATTTCAAGTTGCACTTTTACACATGCTACATCACTGGTTTTGCATTGCTGGCTTTTACCTGTTTTACAAACCACTGCAACAAGGGACAAGTTGAAAAACTGATGGTCACTGCTGAGCAGTGAGGAAGAGAGTTTCAAACTTTTGAAAGTGTATAAAATGTTCTGTACATTAGCTAAAAAAAACCCCTCCAGATCTGAAAGATTCAGGTCCAAACCATTTCACTTTCCTCAAATACAGTATATAGCAAAGATTCACAGCAACACACTTCAGTGCAAGCCTTAAGCTAAGGGAAGTTACAGCTTATGAATGTTGAGCATGCAGTTTCAAGCATCTACAATTTTCTTTGTTTTTAAACACGATTCTTTCAAACACCACAAAGGCACCAGTTCACATTCACAACTACATGCAAGGCAATTTTGATGTTTTAAAACCGTTTTGGTTTAGCAAAATGCAATTAAAAGCATCAGAGAAATGTGGGGGGAAATATTATGCCCATTTAACTCGAATGGCTGAATTTTTATGCCAGTTCTTTCACGCACAAATTGCACTTCTGGGCAGAGGCAAGTCACACGAAATTTTAGCTCCAAAAGGTAAGCTTTTTTTTTCCCCTGAGAAAGTTATAAACATCTAAAGATAGAAGTAGCATCTCAGCCTTAACTGTAGTGTCAGCATCACATTGCCAACAGTTTGGAGAGACAAAGTAGGTTAAATAGTAGGTGGTCAGATAGTATCGTCTCCATCTTTTCTTAAAACATTGCTTCACTTTTAATGCAAACGCGAACATATATATTTCTACCTACCTAATAGAGGAACACTGAACCAAGTTAACCTTGACAGTTTCTATGATGGAAAATTCCCTTTAACTTTAAATTATAAAATCTCAGAAGTTAGCTACAATAGGACAATTGGGTCATCTAGTCTATCGCATGTCTGTGTAGAGTTGTTCCTTACAGTATATTTTTGAGTTCTGAGCCAATCTTGTTTTAAATGTCCCAAGTGATGGGGTTTCTACTAGGGCTGTGAAGCGATTAAAAAAAATAATTAATCGCGCTGTTAAATAATAATAGAATACAATTTATTTAAATAGTTTGGATGTTTTCTACATTTTCAAATACACCTCTACCCCGATATAACGCTGTCCTCGGGAGCCAAAAAATCTTACCACGTTATAGGTGAAACCGCGTTATATTGAACTTGCTTTGATCCGCCGGAGGGCGCAGCCCTGCCGCCCCGGAGCGCTGCTTTACCGCGTTATATCCGAATTCATGTTATATCGGATCGCGTTATATCGGGGTAGAGATGTGTATTGTTTTCAATTATAATACAGAATTACAACACTGTAATTAAGAAGAGGGCAGCGTTATCTCCTGTAAATGTAAACAAACTTGTTTGAGCGATTGGCTGAACAAGAAGTAGGATTGAGTGGACTTCTAGGCTCTAAAGTTCTACATTGTTTTATTTTTGAATGCAGTTATGTAACAAAAAAACTACATTTGTAAGTTGCACTTTTATGATAGAGATTGCACTGTAGCACTTATATGAGGTGAATTGAAAAATACTATTTCTTTTATTTATCATTTTTACAATGCAAATATTTGTAATAAAAAATAATATAAGGTGAGCACTGTACACTTCGTATTCTGCGTTGTAATTGAAATCGATATATTGAAAAATGTACAAAACATCCAAAAACATTTAATAAATTTCAGTTGGTATTCTATTGTTTAACAGTGCGATTAATCACGATTAATTTTTTTGCATTAATCGTGTGAGTTAACTGCGATTAATCAACAGTCCTAGTTTCTACCACTGCCATTGAGGAAACTTTTTAACAATCGAATACAACTTTGTCAGGAAGCATTTCATAACAGCCTTGATTTTTCATCCATTTACCCCTAGTTACATTCCTTTGAATCACAATAAATAATTTAAATCCCTGCTTGGTGTTTACGCTGTTCAGATTTTGTAGGTATAGAGTAAAATTTTCAAAAGCACGTAAGTGACTTAGGAGTTTACGCCCCACTTTCCAAAGTGACTTGTAGGTTTTGTCTGTACTAAAATGTTTTGTTGGCATAGCTATACTGGCAAACCCTCAAGGTGTAGCCACAGCTTATACCAGCATAAAAGTTCTTTTGCCGGTATAGCATACATCAATTCCCTGGGTCACTAAGTTATAGCAACAAAAGCACTTCTTTGCTGGTGTGAGTGTGTCTACACTAAAACAACACCACCACACACACCCTCAACCAACATAGCTATGCTGGTATATGTTTTAAGTGTAGACCAGGCTTTAGGAGCCAAAATCCAGTTGACTTTCAGCAAGACTTAATCTACACTACAGAGTTTTGCTGTCATAGCTATGTTGGCCAGGAATGTGAAAAAAAATCACCCCTCCTAGTCAGCGTAGCCATGCCAGCAAAATCCCATTCTAGGTGCAACTATGCCAACAGAAGAGTGCTTCTGTCAGCCTGGCTAATGTTTCTTGAGGAGATGGGGTAGCTATGCCGGCAGATCTCCTGTTGGCTTATGCTGTGTCTCCACTAGGTGGCTCTGCCAGCATAGTAATGCAGCCAAAGACTCTGTAGTGTAGACAAGCCCTTCCTTACTTTTGGAAATGGGACTTAGGTAACTAAGTCACTTGGCACTTTTGAAATCTTTACATATATACACACACTCTCCTCCTCATCCCAACTCTTACATGTAATTACTTAGCTAAATGTTAGCCATTTTAATCTTTGCTCATAAACCAGTCCCTTCAGCATATTGATAATTTCTCTTGCTCTTTGTTGAACTTCCAATTTGTCCTGTTTTTAGGATTGAGGTGTCCAAAACTAAATACAGTATTCAGTGTTTGGTGGTGTAACTATACATAAGGAGGACTGTTCTTCTGCCATACAATCCAGTCGAAAATTGTATTGACCTTTTTTTGCTGCCATTTCACACTGCAAACATGTTCAGTTTGCTCTGTCATCACCGTTAAGTCTTTCAGATTCTGCTTCCGAATTGAAAGGATCCATTGAATCCATTTGATATTTTTCTCCCACCAAGGGATTAGTTTGCATTTTTCTAAATTTAATCTTTTTGTTACTTCCTAACTGTATTTCTAGTATCTGTAGGCCCTCTGTTCTCACTAGCATTTGCACCATCACTCAGTTTAATGTCCTCACCGGGTTTTTTTAATGTGATCAACTCTCCTTCCAGGACATTAATCAAGTTAAGAACAGACCTAATCTCAATCCCTATGGCACTTTATTAGACACTTTCCCTCCACTTGTTCACTGATGTTTCTTGTTACCTTTTTCATCATATTGCTCTTCACCAAGTTTCACTGTATTTTATTCAAGGCAATTTGAATTACATTTGCAAATAAGATTCTGTGAAACTATCAAATGCTGATCTATCTGAATTACATTTCCATTCATCTACTATCTCTGTAATTCTGTCCCTCCCCACCCCCTCCAAAAAGCTATTGAGTTTGTCTGATATTTGTTCCATCTACCCCCCCCCACACACACACACACCTTTTAATTGCTCATCTTCTAAATGTTTGTTTGTTTTTCTCCTAATATTCCATTGTTTTATTAGGGATTGAAGTTGCTTATTAAGGTAATTATTACTAGTATCACTTTCTTGTTTGGAAGGTCATTTCCTGGCACAGGTTTCTTTTAGACTCCCTGATAGTATCCATTTAGTTACTTCCTATATGAAGTAGCCTGAATATTTAATCAACTCTCACCATAGACTTGAGACAAGGATTACCCCAAGCAGTAAGACTGTAAGTGATTCAGATGCCCTCCTTTCTAATGTCAGAACAACTCCATCCATAATATACTAGGTTTTCTTGGACAATGTGTCTTCAATATCTGTATCCTGAACTACTACCACAATGTTTATAATTATAGCATTTGTTAATACTATTTACAATGCCAGAACACACACCATAGCAAATGTGAAATAAAAATGCAATGTGCTGAACCTACAGGACCAAGGCTAGTAGATTTGTTCCTGCTGTTGGAAAGCTTTGAAATGTAATGATAATCTTAAGCAAATGTAAGCAGATGTAGGTAGAAACTCTGTCTAACTGACTAGCTCAGAAGAGCAGTATAAAAACCTAAGATCGATGGATAGATAGGGTGCTCTTTGGTTGCAGTGTATATCCCCAGGCCCATGCTATAGGTTCATCTTCTGAAGACCATGACTTACAGGCCTGAAATGAATGAAGCTTTTCTGTTCCTCTGCCTGGCCAACTGGAATGCTATTGGCTCACTTCAAAAATACCGTGACTAATAAGCACAAATAAATTTGGGAGGGAGCTGAACAGCTTGTGACCATATGCTTTTGAGGCAATGCACCCTAGCCTCAATAAACTATGTTTCTCCTATGAATGTTAATGATTTCCACTTTGTTCCAACTTTCTGGAAGACTACCATTGGGCATGTGGCTAGGACCAGCTGTTGATGATAGCTACTGTGGAGGTGTGGCTGCAACCCATTACCACAACTACAGCCAAATGGTTCTCTTTCCAGAACAGTTTCCAAGTGGTTTTCAACCTTCCAGTGAAAGAGTCCTGGAAGCTTCAAACTTTCATCCACATAAGGTAGGAAATGAAATTGGATCTTAAGGAAAAATCATGTTATTTATGGTATCTCATTGGCATTTTTTCCCAATCCCTTACTACTTTTGTAGCATCTGTCTTCTGACGCGGTGTTTCCTGGTCAGCTGAAGATGGAAGGTGGGGTGGTTTTTTTGTTGTTTTTTACCCTATTCCTGTTTGGGCTTTGTGAGGAGTACAGGAATATCCTCAGGCCTTAAAACGCTGCGCCACTGTAGCACATCAGTGAAGATGCTGCCTGTGTCAATGGGATCAGTTCTTCTGTCAGCATAGGTAATCCACCTCTCTGAGAGGTGATAGCTAGGTCGATGGGAGAATTTGCTGTTAAGCCAATGATAAACTGCAATTTTCTTTTGTAGCAAGTTAGAGATCTGCCAAGGAGTCGGAATTACTAGTGATTGTCCCCTACTTGACAATGAGGATCAGTGCTTACACACCTCTGACCATAGTTTTCACAATGCTCCTAATCAATTTCCCACAAAAGAGCAGAGCAGGAATCAGACCTTGGGTGTTCCTGGAACAGGAGTAGCAGAGGAGAATGCCTTAAAAATATTTGAGATCCCATTTATTTAACAACAAAACAAACAAAAACCTAAGCATACAGTAAGCATACTTGAAAAAAAGGTTGAGTCACAATCATTTAAGGAATCAAGTAGACTGGGTTTTTTTTATATCAACTGACTTGATTTGCCATTCTCAGAAGACACTTAAATCCAGATTACCTAATGGTAAGAGCAAATTTACCGTGGAACCGTATGCTACAGAGAGGTCATAGAAGCACCATCAATAGAAATGTTCAAAAGGAGATCATTTAACACTGGGGAAATAATGCAGGAGGTTGGACATGACCTTCTGAGGTTCATTTCATTTTGAATGTGTATGGTTCTATGAACATTCTGCAGAAACTTATCAGGTTTAGAAAAACTTCTTATCGTACCTCTCTATGCACTTTTCTGGAGTAGCAGCATTATGAGAAGACCTGTGTAATGGGTAGATTTTTGTTCGCCTGTTTAGCTTGTCTTTGTGGAAATAATGCAGATCTTTTGTATTCTCTGCAACTGTATGGATAATCTTCCCTATGTACTGTGCTAACGCTACCGAAACTCCTTAGCTGTATACATAAAGTTTGGCAAATCTACCAAACAAAGCTAACAAACTGGAACAACTTTTTGCTCCCAGTCTGAAATAGCCTTGGTTTGCTGACCTTCAAAGCACTCTATAAACTGCATATATTTATGTGGGTTGCAGGCTTCTCTGACTTGGAGGGGAATTTTGTGTTCTGCTGGCTGTTTAATTTTATTTCTGTTTTTTAATTCATAGCAGGAGTGTCTGTAGCATTGGATAGGCAGTCCTTTTTATTTTTGTATACAAATCTAAAGGAAGAAGTAACAAAATGAGTAAATAAAAGGACAAGCAAGAGAAACCAAAAAGCAGGATTATTCCCCATGGAGGAACCTGTCTGTAACCAAGTCTGGTGTGAACACATCCTATTTTCCCCCTTCAGATACTTTGTTCTCCACCGTGTTTCTGATTCTATCTTGTTTTCTCCTCTCTCAGAAATCAAGTTGAAGGGGGGACTTTGCATCTGATATAGTCCTGCCAATTTGAGTGTGGTGCCCTATCCCAATCTATACTGAGGGAGTTGAGCTCTGAAATGGGAACTTTTCCAGCGGGTGGGAGAGTCCCACGTACGATTAGCCAATTCACGTGGAAAAAACGTGTACTGTCTCTCCTAGTTTAAGGAATACTCAGGTGACATGTTAAGATGCAAAAATCAAAGTTCCTCTTACAGATGAAGAGCTTGTTCCTTTTCATTGTGCCTTTCTTGGGTTTTATGAGTTCAATATAATCCAATAAAATAAGTTTAAATATCCCAATGAATGCATGTGTGTAGACTAATATATATCTTTAAAGAATGGATTGTTGTCCTCTCTCCCCTCAGTTGAAATACATCCCTGCCATTAATTTTTATAGGAGTGACCCATGCTAAATACACGTACGTTTTCCTTCATTAGTGCTCTGGTGATAATGCCTTTAAAATAATAATGAAGTTTTGAAAATATTTTCAAAAAAAGAACAGGAGTACTTGTGGCACCTTAAAGACTAACAAATTTATTTGAGCATAAGCTTTCAGCCCACTTCTTCAGACAGTCGGCAATCATAAATCTATCAAATCAGATCTAAGACCCTATCTACTGATTTTTATATTGAAAATACAGCTATAGAAAACTGACAGGATTTGTATGAATACACAGCTAAACGCCACAAGCAAATGCACTGTAGAAAAATATCTGTGCTAATTACTTTAGTCTAAATTCACTACTGATATCAACACAAAAATCTTTTTTCACAAAATTCTGCATCTAGAGCATTGTCAACTCCAATTATTCAAAAATTGAGTTGTCCCTCCTCCCCCCCCCATTATGATACTTTTGAAAATAATTTGGGGTTCCTCTTTGCCTTCTCATTTTTGAGCCTTAGGTTACTCTTTGGTCGTGTATTCCAGCTTTTATCCACAATGAGTGCTAGAAACTTTCATTGAAAAATAATAAGTTTGAAATTCTCGTGACTCATGAGCTGGAGCTTTAAGAAAAATGCCAAATATTGCAAGACTTGCTATGAAATCCTGAGAGTTGGCAACACTGCTGTGCCATAAAGAGGAACCCTGCCACAGACTTGCCCTGTACATCTTTGTTATTTGAGCACTATTGGTAAAGTTACTATTTATTTGATCATCTCTTCCCCTTCAAATGAATTAGGGTGGATGTTCGAGAGCAAATTATGTCTTTAGCTAAGCTTTTCCTTTGCTGCTTATGTAATCTTGAAAATTTAGGGCCAGGCCTTTTAAAAAAAAATCTCAAATAACATCCACGATCTTGTGTGCAACTTTTTGTACATACAATAACCTAAACTGGTGCAAGTATATGATGATAAATTTTCCCAGTTTGCACAGGCAGTGGTAGTAGTTGCTTGTGAAAAATGGCAGGTCACTCCCTGCATTTCCCTACCTTGTTACTTTAGTTTTCTCTCTTCTCCTGGTTCTCTAGTTTCACTCCTCCTTCCTCCTGGCTATTCTGAGTGGCAGAAGGACTTGGGAGAGGAGAGCAGTAATGGTGTTTAAAGGGAGACCACTCACCTGCAGGAGTGGAGGAAATACTGCAGTCTCAGAGTTCAATACAGAGCTTCCTCCTCTGTTAAAGACAGTGCTGACGCTAGGTGATTGTCATGACCAGGACATGGGCAGTGAGATCTAGTGAGATCTAGTGGTCAGAGTTGGAGTCAGGCCGGGTTGGGTACCAGAAGGCCAGAGTCCAAGACCGGCCAGGCATCAGGAGAGGGGAGGAGTTGGAAGCCGGAGTCTGGGGTCTCTTGCACATGGAGCCTGAAGCAGAGACAGGGAGGTAGTCTGTGTTGTTGCTCAGACAGCTCTGGTCCTGCTGGGTGGGACTTCCTGCTGAGCCCAGCCTCACAGGGTTCTCTGGTGGGAGCCTAGCCTAAGTTTCCTATGGCTATCAGCGGCCAGGAATCCTCATGGTCCCAGGTTCTAGCCCTGCAGGTTTTTATAGTGATGCAGTCAGCAGGACCAAACCCCCGGTGGTAAATAGTCTGGTGGCTGATAGGAGATGATCTAATCTTCTAGGTCAGCTGAATGGAGAAGCAGCCAGCATCGCCATCTTTCTGCGCCCTGGCTGGCATCTGGAATATCTGCCATAAACGCTTCAAATTGAGGGGGATACAGTTGTTTTAGAGGGGGAATCATGGGAGAGTGAATTTACAGAGGTCTTCCACAACAGTAGCTAAGCCATAGGCCTGTAGTAAGTTAGGAACATATGTAACATTCTCTCTATGCTTTATTTAAGGTTACCATATGCATTTTAACACCTACTTTCTTTCAATTTTCGGCAGAGAAAAAATGGTTTGGCTGAAACTTTTTGATCTCATTAATAACTCTCTGAAATCTGAATGAAATTGATTCAGCAGTTTTTGAGTGGGAGGAAAATGTTTTTCAGACGTTTGTGGGTGTACGTGCATGTGTGTATGTGTAACTCAAAAGCAGCTGACCTTCAGAACTTCAGTCTTCCCAGGTGGCTAGTCCTCAGTGAAGGATAGTCCCTATGGCCCCTACTCAGGAAATCGGAAAGCACAGGCTTGAGTTCCATTGAAGTCACATGCTAAAGTGCTCTTCAGAATCAGGGATGGAAGAAATTATGAAGTTATAAGTGGCTTTAAACAGTTGCTTTCAGAAGTAAAGTTACTACCTTAAGTTGTATAATAACCTGTGGTATTACAGAGTTGTACAAAACACAATTGGGCAACTGTGCAGCTAGGATAATATATGTGTGGATAGTGGTGTCTAATATAAAAATATAGAGTTGCACAACACCATAGTATACAGATAATGTCTCTTTCTCTCTCTAAGTCTTTCAAAGAGCTAGAAAGGTAATCTATATCTCCCTACATTAGGTTAAGTCTGCAGGTTTAAACAGTCAGGAAATAGAAAACGTATGAGTCAATACCAACATTAACTCGTCCACCATTCATGTGGACTATTTTCAATTGCCAATTTGTTAAATGTATGCCATATGTGCAAGCTAATGTTACACATCCTTGACATTGTATTGTTGGTGAGGTTTTTGCTCTGCCACCAGGGCTGCTTAAACGAAGCTTAACACCTCGACCCAACAGTGATTGGGTGCTTTTTTTTTTTTTTTTAAATACCTGGTAAGGTAGAAGTTACTTGTGCTGCAGTGCCTAGCAGCAAAAGCCAGTGCTGCACCAGAAACAATACAGCAACTCATTGGGACAGCCCCTCTGTGTGAGAGAAATTACATCGCAGTTTAAAAAAAAAATGGTTGGAATCCCTAATATGCGACCTATAGCATGGGATATCTGTCAAAATCGGCAGGGCTGGCCTTTGTCAGGCCTGCTCAATATTGTGCCACCAGCCCCCTCCTCAAAAGGATTTACCTCTGTCCACTGTGATCCCACCCCTCCTCTGCATTAATGGATAACATCTTGGTTTGCAGGGCACATGAGGGTGAAGTTGTATCCCCAGATTATAGATGAGGAACAATGAAGTTAAGGCTAAAGTTGGATGCACAACGTCGGGTGCTGATAACCATATTCAGACACCTAAATAAGATGGCCTGATGTTCAGGGGTTGCTGAGAACTCATAGCTCCCACTGACGTTAATGGGAGCCGTGGATGCTCGGCACCTCTGGAAGTAAGTGCCTAATGTGAGGCACCCATAATTGAAAATAGTTGTTGTACTGAGACTTGACAAAGGTCATTGAGGATGAAATCAGTCTCAAAGCTGGTGTTGGTCCCTTTTTCTCGTTCCTTAGCATAGTCATTTAGAGCAGTGTATCTGAACTATACCCGTGACTATTTACTTATGATCTAAGGCAAAGAAAATCTTGTCCCCCAGCCACCACTCCCTGCGCACCCTTACTCTTCAGTGTCAAGGGGCGTTTTTTGTCATCCTCTCAAAACACACGTACAAATACATTATAGAGCTGGATTGTTATCATTGGTACACTTTTTACTTCTTTATAGAAAATATAAGGGGTTAACGAAAATGTTTGACTTTGAATAAGTGGTCTCCAACCTGAAAAGGCTGAGAAACTCTGATTTAGATCATGTTGCACCTCATGCTGTTGCGCTTGCCCCTTCTTGTGTCCAGATGTCACAGAGTTAGTTGAACACAGGAGTTGGCTCAGTTGCAGGCAGCTGCTGGTAGGGAGCTTGCTTATGCCCTCAGTGGTTGCTTTCACATCGTTGCTGCCTGCATGATGTAAGACTCTGAGGTATTCCCCAAAATCTGGAAGCCTATGGCTATGGTTTTCATGGACTCTAAAAGCCAGCCTTGGGTGGCTGTGAGAAGGGATCATCGAATAACTTGTGACTTTTAGGAGAAATCAGTGCTAAGCTTTTAATCCCGGTGATCAGTTTGCATTGATTCATTTTCAAGTCTCTTCTCAAAGTAAAAAAACATGAAAGCTGAGATTCCTCTTTAATCTGGGGGACCAAGAGAAATAAAGGGGGAGAATTGGCATATACTTTGTCCGCAAAGAACAGTTCTAAAAGAAGGATCCGCTTTTATACATACTGAAAAGAGTTTTCTTATAGGAAACATTATTTTGTATACGTTCTATAACAACTAAACCTGTTTGTGAACATGAACTTTACATATACTATCTTAGGAAGAGTTAACTTAAATTAGATTTAAAAAAAAAAGATAAAATCTTAATATAGAGCTGATCCCAAAAACTGGTAAAAATGTGTAGGGAAGTTGTTAAAGAAGTTATAATTGAAAAATTTATATTCCAAATTTTTCGTGTCAATTTTTGATGTTGAATCATTTGTCAAAAAATTAAAATGTAGGAAATTTCAACAAGCACTATCCTGATTATTAAATGGGAACCTAGTAGGCAATCTTACTATTTGGAGTAATTTATTACATGGGAATTTGTGTCTTGATGCATATAGCAACATGTTGAATTTGGGATTGGATTAGTTTAGCTCATTTTATAGCCTGTGGATTCTGAAAGCTTTATTTTTGACATGCTCCAATCTAGTTGTTTCTATAATAATGCACAGTCAGTCAAAGTTAGATCTTAAGTAAAGCATTGCTTAATGTAAGTATCCTAAAAGATTGTTCTTTAGGAATATCCTAATTGATGGTTCTGTGGGAGCAAACTAAAAATAAATAAATGTCTGAAGTTCTGAATTGTTTACATTTCTTTGAACTGCAGAAACATTTTAAGAGATTTTAACTAATTTCTTTGCAAAATACATGCATATAATAATGCCATGCTTGCTTGTTCATCCTAAGGAAAGTCACCTTAATTAGGTATTGTGAAGGTGCTCTATTTTAAGCAGCAAAGATCCCAAAATATAGTTGGTTGTATGTCCTATTTCTTTTTTTCTGTAGAAGCTGAGCAGTATTTTAGTGTATCAGTAGAGGGCACTGTTGTAGCACTAAAGGCACTTGAAAGTCTTGTCTTCAGTTTTCTTCATTTTTATTTTGGAAAGTGTTTAATGTTCTCCATGTAATTGAATTCAGTTCCCTGCATAATTAGCAATGGAGCCTTATTCTTTGTGCCATTGCTGTGGATAGTATTATTTTTGTCTCTGTTTGCCTTCAGTCAATGCAAAATATTGTTGCCTATCAAAATGTAGAACATTTTATTTCTATCTATCAAAGCTAAACAATATTTAAAGGTGGAAATATAAAACAGTATTGTGGGTTTCATTCTGGACAAATAGGAAATCTTTAAAATTTCCTGCTTGTAGTTCAAGAAATAACAGAGTTAATGTGCCACAGTAATTTTACCTTTGTATTCAAATGCACAGGATAATATTGGTGGATGATCAGTACTTGCAGGTTGTTAAAATATATATGTAAACCCATAATATTTATTGATTTTGTTGGTTGATTTTTTTTCTCTAGTTTGTTTCTGCTGCATTTTGGTGAGAGAAGTTATACAACATTGGTGCTGTTTAGCATATTGAAATATTAATTACACAATGATCAAGCATAAATGCAAAGTAATTATGACCTAGAAATAGTTCATATATAACATCCAAGAACCTGTAAACTTTTCTGATATATTAGGGCCACACACAAAAAGAAAATGTTTTCCCAAGGTAACAGTGGTCTAAAATTTTAAAACTACTTTTATTACCTTCAAGAGGCTCTGACTGGATGCAAAGTAAAGATCTTTGGAAGTCAGAGATCTGTTAATTGTGTTTCTGCTACAGCTGACTCTTGAATTGGTAACTACATACAGGATTAATTATGAGAATGGGCTCTAATTTTGCTTCAACTATCTCTTAGATTTTTGCCTATAAAATAGTTGAGTTCTATGAATGCCCAGAGAAGTTCACATTAGAAATAGATGTACACAGCCTTCAGATAGCAAGGCTCTCTTTCATATAAACACCAAGATTTAAAACACGAAAGGCTTGGAAGATGTTGTCGGACGGTCTGTGTGTGTGCTTAGAAAAAGATGGTTTCCATTTTTTTAAATAGTTAAAAATGTTAATTTTGTCATCCTGGACTAAATGGAATGGGGGGCAGGCTTTCAAGGAAAGGAATGACATAGGAGGTTTGAAAACAAAAGTGTGTAGTGAGGCTGTCACCTTTCAGGGCTTCTAGGGAAAATCCAGAAATAGGGCCTGATCCTGCAAGTTCATGAGTGCCCTCCACTATCGGCACTGTGGAAGTTGAGGACACTCAGAACCTTTGCAGGATCTGCCCATAGATTGCCTGTATGTGTACAGCAGCATCAGTGCTGGGATACCAATATGCACTATTTAAAGTTTTCATCAGAGCTGTGGATGAAAACTAAAAAACTTTAAATAGAGACAAAAGTTGAAGAGAAGCTTTGTTTTCGAGTTACCTTGTACAAGTACAGTTCAGTTTAATTGGGTTTTACCTGTACCAAAAGGGGAAACTTCCTACAAAATAAAATTACATACTCAGCATAACTGTGCATGAAGCTACAAAAATCTGGTCTTGTAGGTTTTCTAAAGGGGACTAATATCCCCAAGTATACTCTAGTTAAATGTACAGCTTTGTTCTTCAAAAGTTTTTCATACATCCCCCCTATTTACTAGCATTTCCTTATATCAAGTTGGTAAGCTAATATTAAAGTAAATTCTCATTTAATCGGAAACATTAGTACTGATGTACTGTTCCGGTGTCATCTCTGTAGCTGTTATC
Organism: Terrapene triunguis; assembly: GCF_002925995.2. Classification (NCBI taxonomy): domain Eukaryota; kingdom Metazoa; phylum Chordata; order Testudines; family Emydidae; genus Terrapene; species Terrapene triunguis. The sequence goes on from NW_020664419.1 coordinate 6,860,905, forward strand.
TCTGTGTATTTTCCCCAGGAGAGGCTATCACAGGTTTTTAGTCCAGACTGTTTGTATTTGACAAGGTCAAGATAAGTTTTATCTCTATAGATAAGTAAAGTGCATTAGGATCAATACAGTTACAGTAAAATATATTGACAATATTTATTACAAGAGCCTAATGAATTTTTAAAGCTTGTGAGATTGTCATATTAAAGTGTGTGTGTTCTCTAAATATTTGTTTATAATGGTGCCTGTGCTGTTATAATTACAGACCTATAATTTTTATTTTTAAAGTTATATACATTTATTTTTAAAATTGGATTAGATCCTTCTGGTATTAAACAAAACATTAAAAACTCAACAAATTCCTAGGACAGACCTTCAAAAATATAGGTATAGGTACTCACGGTGTGATTGCCCCATATGTCTGCAAAATTACTTTGTTTTTTTACATGCTGACCATTTTTAGAATTTTTATTTTCCTTGACACATCATTTTCTTTAAAAAGAACAGGAGTACTTGTGGCACCTTAGAGACTAACAAATTTATTAGAGCATAAGCTTTCGTGGGCTACAACCCACTTCTTCGGATGCATAGACTAACACGGCTGCTACTCTGAAACCTATCATTTTCTTTGATTTTTGCTTTTGTAGAGTTGCTAAAGCCAGTTGCATTTGTGTTCCGAATTCCCCTAGATATATATTTATGCAATCAAATCAATAAGTGTTTCATAATCCTTCTAATACTTACGTAACTTAATGGCTCCATCTGTTATAACGTATCTGTTTAAATATGTATGTTATGTATAGGCATTTTAAAATGCTAATTATGAGGGATTATTTTCCTTCGGGCTTTGTATTCTTTTATTGTATCAGATGGAGAGCAACAAAATTAACCCATAAAAAAACTATTAAAACAATTTTGAATATCTGTTTTATATTAAGTAAAGATAATTTATAGGTGAGATTGAATAGCCCTACGTTACTCGTCCTGCTTTCTCTGTTTAAAAAAGTTGATCTTTTAAACCATGCAGCATGTGCCAAAATTGCTCTGTGTTGGGACTAAATTAAGGGCAAAGTTTCAACCTTTACTCACAGCTTGCTTATTTGTGCATCTGTAAGTCAGATCCTATGGTTTTTGTCTATAGATGTCTTCCCCCGTGTGGCTTTAATGAGTGCACAAAGATACATGGTTTTTTAATTCTCAGAAATTCAAAATCATTGTTGTTAATACTATGTTAGGAGGCTTCTGTTCATCCTTACCACTGAGGTTTGATACCTGACACTTTTAATTTAATTTAATTAGGGAGGCAGAACCCCATCTTGGTGGTTCATTAAGGGGATTATTCATCAAAGTTATTGCTGCCTTGATGGAGAATAACAATATTACTCGCAATAGCTGATGTTGCTCTCATAATTATATTACTTTCTACTGTTTTTCTCTCCAGGGTTTTGTACTTAGTCTCTTTAGTTAAAATTTTAAATTGATGGAAACATAAACTGATACAGCAGATTCACGAGGACCATGCTCATTTTAGTCTAGTAGCTTTATATCCTGTAAATGTTTCATTTTGTAAAAAGCCTGTTTTAATAGTTTCTCTGTTTTTAAAATTTGTATTTATTTCCAGCTTAGTTGCACCTTGACTCTGGGCTCTGGGTTGCAGGCTGCCTGTTTGTTGGTGTAGCTGAACTCTGCTGTGACAAAACCTTGCAGAGATCGGTACAGTAAGGAAGCTTCCATGGAGCAAGGAGTCATGATGGGGCTTGCTGGGCCGGAGCTGAAATCTAACGTGAAATTAAAAAGGGGGAAAACAGACCAGACTGTATGCAAAAGTTATCTTTTGTAATGCAGCCCTTATCCAATATTCAGAAAATGAGAGCACTAAAAATAGAACAGTCGTCCTTTTAAAATGTTACTCGTTTGGTTAATTTACCCCAAAGTATCTGGTGTCTGTGACTCAGAAAAAGCCTTATCTACTAAGGGAGAAAAAAGAGCATTGCACAAAAGGTGACAAGTTTTCACCTCTTTCCTTGGAGAACATTTTAATTCCACTTTAATCAGCCTGCCAATAAAAGAGTACTTGGCTTTCAAGGGGAAACAAATCAAAATATGCATTTATCAGTCATAAGACAGAATTCAATCGCTCACAACTGATGAACTCCAAAAGGAATGAAACTAGTACTATCATACTGCCTTGGTTGTTTGCTTTGTACTATCAAAGAACCTGTACTATCTTTTTCTGCCACATCCACTGTTTGTCTATCATCCCTAATTATGGCCTTTCAAAGGAGATGCCTCATAATTGCTACTAATAGTTAAAATTAAATTTTTTTTTGCATCTAGATAACTAGCCTAGTGTTCTGGTGTTTGTAGATTTCTGTGTTCTGCTGCTGCCTGAATAACTGTGGACAAATTCTAGCCAAGATGAGGCAGAGAAAGGAAGAAGAGGTTGCTAAGTAACACTGTCATTGTTACAGTACTGATCTCCTAAAAGGGCATGCCATGGGCCTATCTTATTAAAATAAACTTTATTTTCCACCAGAGAAAGAGACTTTAGGTTCATGTTGCACTGTGCAGGTGGGGCTGTCATTTCAGACGTCTCTCTGCTGCCCTTGGTTCAGAAAGGAGAGCCTCAGGCGGACAAAAGTTGTTTTTGTTTTTGATCCAAGTTTGATACTACTTTTAATATATTTGTTTCTAAATTATGGGAATGTGTGGGACTATATTTTATGTATATTTGGCAGGAGCCAAATACATTGCCCACTTGATTGTTCAGTTATGCAGAGTTTGTCCTGATGGTTATAGTAGTAAAACTGCACTATTGTACACAAAGCTAAATATATTTGGTGGTGGCAACTACATTCTTCGGAGTTACCTTGCTCACTGCATTGGGATTTATGTGCATAACTGCCAGTGCATCAAGATGAGATTACTCTTTTCCACAGTCTGCATCTTAATGAGGATACAAATTTACTTAGACTCTTCGGATTTCATTCTTCCGTACCCCAGAACATGGTCAAAATTCAGTCTCCTTATTTGTTCAGTACTCCCTTCCTATGTCTGCTCTTGCAGTGATGACTTTTGGGGTTCAGAATGTTCTTCTGTTTCACCCTCCCATCCTCTGGCTTCCTTCCATATCATACTGTAATTCAAATTCTCGTCTTTCTCTTCCACTCTAACCTTGTAGCCACTTACTTACTCCCTGATCCTGCAGCTGTTAGTTGTGCACACACAAGCCCCACTGACTTCAGTGTAAGTTTCATGTGCAGAAGGACTTCAGGATCAGACCTCTAGCCTCCTGTCTTTCTCCTTCCTTTGATTCCACAATATTCCACTTGTGTTGCCCCAGCTAGCTGGAACCCTCTGCCTCTCTCCATCCCACTGAGCCTCATCCTCTCTCTGAATCTCACCTTATGACCTCCTTTTTCCCTGGAGCTTATGATTATACAGTGGAAGCATTTTGTGATGCTCTGCATGAAGGACAGTATATAAAAAAAATATATTGCGTTGTATTCTTTTTCTTCATGGTAGATTTTTATCTTGTGATGCAAAAGTGTGGTAGTTTTCGTACAGGTTTCAGTAAAAGAGATATAAATTGGGTTTTTAAAAGTGCCTGTATCTTGATTGGTCAAAAGTTGTTCCAAGTAATATAATGAATGAATTGCTGCCACTCAGATGGTTAGAACAATTCATGATAATATGACCTTGTAAAATTAAAAATCTCAAAATCCATAAATCAGCCAAGCAGGGGAGAGGAAAATTTCCTGTATTCTTACATTTGAAAGACCTTTGCACTGTCATACTTGAATACAAATACAGGAGTTCGTGTGTTAAGCCTAGCAATTCCAAGACAACTTTTGTCCAATTGACATCAGGCTAGATGTTTTGACTTAACAGGTACATATGACAGCATGGGAAAATGTGATGACCCACCATCCTCAACAGTTTCAACTCTTAATGGATTTTAAAATGCTCTGATTGTTCCAAAAAAATTGATTTAAAATTGCTGTTCCTTAAATAACTGATTGCCTGAACAAACAAAAGGTATTGCTAAATAAAGAAGTTTACAAATGCATATTAGTTAAAAGTATTTTCTCCCACAAGAAGGATCATTCAAGCTTAATGAAACTTACGTATATTTAATGTGTATGTATGTTAATGCTCTTATGTTAGGCAGACCCTCTTGAATATATACGTCCTGCTCCTATGCATGTTGCTTGAAGCCTCACCATCACTCTGTCACCCAATTTCCAATGAAAATATTTCTCAAGTATAGAATCACACCTAAAAATGGCTTTGTTGCTTTGAGATTTTGCTCTAAAAGTAATCTATGGGGAAAATATGGACCTTTTACCTTTAAATAATTTTAGAATCTGTTATGAAAATATGGTCATTTATCCTGCATGTAGTGCTCTGTGCAAACATAGATGGGTCCCTGGCCCAAAGAGCTTACAATTTAGACAAGTACAATACAGAGTAATGCAATAGAAGTAGGCATAGTAAATCAATTTTGGAGGGCTGCAAACGTTTTAAGAATGGATTTAAGAGGAGAAGGAAGTTGCGTGACGTGGTGAATCATAAGATCACAAATATTTCTTTAGAATTCATTCTCTTACGATCATTTTTACAACAAAAGTCAGAATAACAGAGTTGGCAGGGTGTCAGAATTACAAAGATATCTAAATCCCTTTAAGAACCCAGGAATACAGACATTGCCGTACCAGATCAGTATCCTAATAAAGGATCCAGTCCAGTATCCTGTGTCTGACAGTGGTCAGTTCCAGATGCTTTCAAGAAAGGTGCAAGAAGTCCCTCCATGAACAACTATGGAATAACCTGCCCACAAGGAAGGTTTCTTCCTAGCCCCAGCTGTTAGGCTTACGCCCTGAAGCATGAGGATTTATATCCCTCCCTAAAAAAAAAAAAACCTTAGCTAATATAACTGTGGATGGTCTCATTAGCCATGACAATATCAAATTCTTTTTTTAATTCTATTATGTGCTTCACCTCAATGATATTTTATGGCAATGAGTACCACAGATTAATTGTGCATTGTGGAAGAACATTTCTTTATCAGTGTTAAATTGGCTGCTGTAGAATTTTGACTGTCCCCTCATTATTTCGGGTACCTCCATCAAGTCCCTACTTATTTCTCTCCTCTCTAAACTAAACATTAAACTGACCAGATATTGTGACAACTTTGGTCACCTGAGTTCTGCTCCTGCAGCTACATAGCTCCTGTGTTAAGTTGTTCAGTGTGTAATTGCTATGTTTTCTCAAATGCAAAAGTTGAAATTTTCTTGATCCTTTTAAATGGAAAACCACAAGGATTACTGGACAGCTTTTGTTGGACTTTTTCATTGAATACTTATTTTGGTTGGATTTCTCTATTGTTCTTAAACAATTCCTGAGGGTTCTCTAATGGTCAAGTCTCAGACCCGTTTAAATTACTTTTAGAACTACCATTGAGTTCTCTGGGCCCGGAATTTGCCTCTCAGTGCATTCATAACTTCAAAGCCCACGTTAAATAGCCCATCATCTCCACAAAAATGATATGTACTTAAGTACAAGGTCAGAAAAAAATGTCATTAGTTAACACCAAGAAATGTCTCTTTCGTTGAGTATAAGAATCCGTTTAAAAATTATTGCTTTAGTTAAAAAAATTATCATAAGGGCTTTATTCCCATTCATGGAGCTATTTTAAAATACAACATGTTCCCTTTGGAAATGAATATTAAGACCAGAAAGGTATTGTTTTTTGAAGGCCTGGCTCTTTGTTGTATGGGGTCTGGAGGAGAAATTAATTCAAGTCATTGTCTTGATAGTATTTGGTCTATTGCAGTTATTGTATAGCCTCAGCCCTATACGTAAATGAAGCTGGAATTGCAAGTATCCTGTTTTATCTTTGATTCATTGGGTGTTTTTAAAAAAGGCACCGCAGCAGCAGCCTGCAGTGTGGTAGTAACCTGAGGGTCAAATGAACTTGAACTATAGCATTAGGTCTGTCACTATGTCTGTCAAGCTTTTCCTGTGAAGTGGGTCTCTCTGTGCTACTGACTGTGGCTTCTACACTGCTGGTTTTAAGTGAAACTTTATGTTCTAACTGGGCTGCCATGCTTTCATAGCATCTGCTTCCTAGTACATTCAACTTGAAATAGGTTATTCTTGTACGTAGACTTGAATTTTCAAGTCCTACAGTCAGAAGGGGCTGTATTTGTTTCACTAGAATGTTGAGCCTTGTCTGAGCTATTGTAATGAGAAGTAATGTGATTTGAAGGAAAATATATTTTAGGCATGACACATTTACCTTATGATGCCAGTTTAATATATTCATATATTTGCTTTTATCGTAGATGTATTATTGTCAACTAATGAAACTTACAAGCTTTCACTGTTTGCTTCTTCTGACCAAAGATGACATTGAAATATTTTGCTTGTTCTGATACTTGCGCTTATGGTGATAGCCAGTGTTTCAAGGAAATAAAGGCTAAGGCCTACATTTCAAAAAGTGAGTAGTCACTTTGGGTGCCCACCTTGTGACACCTTAAAGCAGTGATTTTCAACCTGTTGTCCATGGACCCCTGGGAGTCCGCAGGCTATGTCTAAGGGGTTCGTGAAAGGTTGTCACTACCATAGAACAGTGGTTTTCACTTGTGTTCTGTGGACCCCTGGTGGTCCGCAGACTATGTATAAGATTTCCAAAGGGGTCTGCACCTTCATTCAAAATGTTTTAGGGGGTCTGCAAATGAGAGAGGTTGAAAACCCCTGCCTTAAAGGAACCTGATGTTTTAGATAGCTGTGCTCAATGCTTTTTGAAAACAAGGTCCTAGGAAGATGTCTGATGTTGGGCATCCAGATTTGCTGTTCACTCTTGGTAAATTTAGGCAGAATTGTGTATGTGTATAGAACATATACAATAAACACACAGATATATTGACACAGCTTATTTTTAAGGAACTCCCACCCCTATGCAATGTTTGAGTCACGATATAAAATCTTGTCGTATTATTATCTCTTGAAAACATTTTTCATCTGATCAAATGCTGCTTAATAACTTCTGCTAGGATATAGATTGAGGTAATTAAGGACTAAATAAAGAGCATCCTTTTAGTCCACAAGGGATATCACCCTGTTTTTAAAGTGTAGTGTTTTGAAATAATTAGACTCCTCTAATTTAATGTAAAAGAAGCTGAGATAAGAACTTATTCTCTATAGACAAAGATTTTTTTGTAAGACTCTGTGCCACTGCATTGCTTTGAGGTGTACATTCATTGAGCTGCTTATGGTCAAAAGGTAGTATAAATATGTATACAATACGTATTTCATCAAAGACAGGTCCATGGCCCTTATTGACAAGAAAGTTAATAGCTTTTGAATTCTAAGGCTTGGGAAATTCCCAGCAATTTCATGCTCAGAGCGTGGGCCCAGTAGAGAATACCTGTTATCTGAGAGTGAGAATTAGAGATACCTTTTAGTTACTGTGGGTAAGTTAATGAGGATTGTATTTGAATTGAGAGGAAGGAGGACACAACAACCTATCTAAAAACCAACCAAGCAAAAAAAAGTGTAAGTTCCCAAAAGAAAACAAACCACAACAAGCTGTAGATTGCATATTTAAATTTGCTTGGTACTTCACAGATTGAAAAACGGAATGAAACAAATTAAAAAGAATAAAAGCTTTACAAAAATAGAGGGACTTCAATTCTTGCAACTTAGGGCAGGTCTACACTATGGAGTTAAGTCGACCTAAGTTACACAACTCCAGGTACGTGAATAACGTAGCAGGAGTCAACGTACCTTAGGTCAACTTATTGCAGTGTCTACACCGCGCTGGGACTCACCTTATGCTTCTCGTTCCAGTGGAGTACTGGAGTCGACAGGCGAGCGAGTGGTGGTTGATTTAGCGGGTCTTCACTAGACCTGTTAAATTGACTCCAAGTGGATCAATCGCCGTAGCCTCAATCCACAGTAAGTGTAGACAAGCCCTTAGTCATTCTCCACCAGTCAGCTATTTAATATGGGTTTTATTGCTACTTTGTACAAGATTTCAAGCTGTACTGAACCTCAAGATAATTTAGTATTCATAGATTCATAGTTTTTTAGGGCCAAAAGAGACGAAGAGATCATCTAATCTGACCTCTTGTAAAACGCAGGCAAGAGAATTTCATCCAATTATTCCTGTATTGAGCTTAGTAATTGGCGCCCAATTTATTTGTAATTGTAGATGCTATGTGGTACTTTGTGCTGTTCCCCATTGTAGCAGTTGCATGCTTGCTTTGACTTCTGTGGTGGAGATCTGCAGGGGCCAGCAGGCTGACAGAATATCTATTGGCTAGTTAAAATGATAGTCAACTTTAAAATAAACAAAAGTACAAGAGGACCATTTCTCTGCTTTTCAGTTTTCCTGTTTTTTGCCTTTAATACAGTTTTTCAGTTGGTGTACACTGCCATTTCTGATTCCTCCTTCAGTTTCTTGGCAACTTTGGGACAAGTTTGGTTGAGAGTTTGGTATAATTGTGTCCCCTTCTTTAATACTCCACAGAAGCAGATGGAGGGCCCCTCCATACAAATGTTAAGGGAATTCTAGGGAGGGATGGGAGAGGTAGCTGGGGCAGCTGTATGAGCAGTTGGGTTGGGTAGTGTGTCTGGGGTGTTGGAGCAAGTGCTTTCTTCCCACCATGTCTAGCTCCTGCCTCACTCTTGCTGGGTTCTCATCTGTCAGAAATTCAGCAGTGGGGAGGCAAAAAGGCCACCTGACAGCCTGCAAGGCAAGTACCATAACTCTCTGTGGCTGAGTTTGGTGTAAGTGGTACTGTAGAAGAATCCATGCAGCCCTGTTTGGATGTATTACATTCTGGCAGGGACAGGGAGGTGTTGGGCTGCCAAGTATACAAGGGTGACATAAGATGCATAACAGCACTGATACAGTCGTTTTTACTGTTCCCCTGTTTGTGTGGTGTGTCAGGCTATGTCTACACTACCACGGTAAGTCGGCCTACCCTACGCAACTCCAGCTATGTGAATAACGTAGCTGGAGTTGACGTACCTTAGGTCGAGTTACTGCGGGGGGTCGATGCGAGAAACTCTCCCGTTGACTTACCTTACTCTTCTCATTGGGGGTAGAGTACAGGGGTTGACTGGAGAGCGATCTGCTGTCGATTTGGCGGGTCTTCAGTAGACCCGCTAAATCAACCACTGGTGGATCGATCTCGGATCGTCGATCCTGGCTGTAGTGTAGACCAGCCCTCAGACAGCTACAGGGGCAAGGAAACCCATTTGAAAAAATGTAAACCTCCGGTGTATGTAGACAGTCTCAGAAGCAAAAGTAGTATTAGAAATTACATTTCTAATGTCATTGAGTAGAAAATGTGTAGAAATTTTTCTACACTTTTTTTTGAAAGTTACTAGATTTTAAGTTGACTGTGTCCCGTTAAATCTTTATCAGATAGTTTAGTGAAATGCCAGAAGTGTGTATGTTTGTAGGTGTGCATATATACTCTGCATGGTTTATTGGATGTTTCTGTACCTAATGGTATGTTAGCTGCAGTAGAGTGTTGAAAGAGGAATGAAAAACATTTTGTCTAAAAATATCAGGAAGCTTCCCCATCCCCCCTGTATTGTTTATTGGAAACTTTTTTCCCCTCTTAAGATATTTGCTTGTGGTGTAATGCAGCTAATTTAAGCATCTGTTTATCACTGCCTGGCTAGACTGAATGTGAAATTTCAATTGAATTACCTCCCAAGAGAGCTTTGAGCTCTGAGGGTAAAACAAATCATTTTCTCTCCATTCCCCTGGGATTGTCAATAAAAAGAATTCATCTAAATAGTTTACATGCATTTTGAAAATGTTGCATCTACTGGACTTGACTTTGTTGTTAGTGGAAAATTGCCAGTATAAATGGAATATCAGCTTTAACTCAACTACAGCAGTGTTACATGGTAGTACAGTATATGTATAGAATACAGCTATGAAAACCTTTTGCTGCTACATAATTCATATTTGATCAATAAATGTATGCTTTATTTTAGAACAGAAGGTAACATACAGTGTTGAACTCAGTACAACCTCAGGACATCAGCTTGTGGCTGGAGGGTTGCGGGTTGCTCCTCCTTCTCGCCAAACTGACAGGCACTAGAGCATATCATAGCTGAGCACTTTGGTACAATATCCTAGGCCCCTCTCACAGATGCTCTCTGCCACTTGCTTTCTGTCCGCCCCCACTCATCCCTATATGTGCACATGTATCTTTCTGCCTCTAAAGGAGAGAGTTGCAGTTTCCTCTTTGTTATTTTATTGTCAACAAAGACAAATCCAGGAAAGAGCAAAAAAAAAAAAAAAAAAAAAAGGGTTCCTATTGCAGGGCTAGGCTTCATGCATTGTAAAGAAGAAACCGGATTCTCAGGCAAGAATAGGCTGAGCAAGGCTTCCACTTGGTCTTGTAACGTCTTCACTTTGCAGTGAAGATGCAGGCTAAACCACTGTAGTGCTGACAGTCCTCCTTCAGTGCCTTCCCACAATTTCCCCTCTATGCTCAGAAGGACAGACAAGTTCTTCCACAATTCACTGGGAAAGAATCATAGTGGCTCAACTTACTGCTTCACAAAGAACCATGGGATGTGCTCCCAGAAGTCTTAGCAACAGTGAGTGCAGCACCCAGTGAGGATACTAAATTGGGTAGGGCTTTGCAGTTTAGCTGCTCACGCTTGAGCTAAACTAACCTGAATGCTCGGACCCAGGTGCCAGTCACCCAAGTTAACTCTGTAGTGAAGACATACCCCTAGGCAGAAAGCATCCAGTCAGAGATGGATGACAGCATAAATTTTCCTAGCAACTCACCTCACCATTACTACCACTCCAAAGTAGACGCAGATGGGGAATTAGAAGAAGTATCTGATAGTGGTACCTGACATGAGCTAAACCAAGGGGTAAAGAAATAAATCTGTGGCCACCAAAGATTTCCCTCTTGTCATTGTGCTGCACGCTATGGCCACTTGCAACCATATAGTAAAAATATTAAATGAATTAAACTGTGCCATAGATCACTATGGATAGAAATTTCATGCTTGAATAATAAAAGTAGGAGTATACTACCAACCACCTAACTAGGATGGTAACAATGATTGTGAAGTCTCAGGGAAATTACGCTACAAAAAAACCAGAAAACCCAATAATAATGGGGAATCTCAGCTATTCCCATATTGACTGGGTAAATGTCACCTCAGGAGAGGATGCAGAGATAAAATTTCTAGACACTATTAATGACCCCTTTTTGGAGCAGCTAGTCCTGGAACCCACAAGAGAAGAGGCAATTTTTTATTTAATCCTTAGTGGGGCACAGGATCTGATCCAAGAGGTGAATATAGCTGAATCACACAGTAATAGCAACCATAATGTAATTAAATTTAATATCCTTGTAGGGGGGGAAATACCAAAGAAACACATCACAGTAGCATTTAACTTCAAAAAGGAGAACTACACAAAAATGAGGAAGCTAGTTAATCAGGAGTTAAAAGGAACAATCACAAGAGTGAAATGCCTGCAAGCTGCATGGAAACTGCCTAACCACACCATAATAGAGGCTCAAACTAAGTGCAGACCCCAAATAAAAAAAAAAAAACAGTAAGAGGCTCAAAACAGAGCCACATGGCTAACAACAGAGTAAAAGAGGTGGTTAGAGGCAAAAAGGCAACCTTTAAAAATTGGAAGTCAAATCCTACTGAGAAAAATAGAAAAGAACATAAACTCTGGCAAGTCAAGGGTAAAAGTATAAGAAGGCAGGCTAAAAAGAGTTTGAAGAGCAACTAGCAAAAGGCACAAAACCTAACAGCAATAATTATTACCTCAAAAGTGGGAAGGCTGCCAAAGAATCAGTGGGACCACAGAATGATCCAGGTGCTAAAGGAGAACTCAAGTAAAACAAGACCGTTGAAGAGAAGCTGACTGAATTCTTTGCATCAATCAGTCTTCACTGCAGAGAATGTGAGGGAAATTCCTACACCTGAGCCATTCTTTTTAGGTGACAAATCTGAGGAACTGTCCCAGATTGAGATGTCAGTAGAGGTGGTTTTGGAACAGATTACTAAATTAAACACTAATAAGTCATCAGGACCAGATGGTATTCAACCAAGAGTTCTGAAGGAACTCCAATATGAAATTGCAGAACTACTAACTGTGGGATGTTATCTATCATTTAAATCAACCTCTGTACGAGATGGCTGGAGGATAGCTAATGTAATGCCGATTTTTAAAAAAGGCTCCAGAGGCGATCCTAGCAATTATAGGCCGATGAGCCTAAATTCAGTACCAGGCAAATTGGTTGAAACTATAGGAAAGAACAGAATTATTAGACACACAAATGATCACAGTATGTTAGAGAAGAGTTAACATAACTTTTGTAAAGGGAAACCATGCCTCACCCATCTATTAGAGATCTTTGAGGGAGTTGTGAAGCATGTGGACGTGGGTGATCCAGTCGTTATAGTGTACTTGGATTTTCAGGAAGCCTTTGATAAGGCCCCATACCAAAAGCTCTTAAGCAAAGTAAGGTGTCATGGGATAAGCTAGAGGTTTTCTCACAGATCAATAACTGGGTAAAAGATAGGAAACAATGAGTAGGAATAAATGGTCAGTTTTCACAATGGAGAGAGGTTAATAGCTGGGTCCACCAGGACCCAGGATCTCTACTGGGACCAGTGCTGTTCAACATATTCATAAGTAATCTGGAAAAGGGGATAAACAGTGAAGTGGCAAAGTTTGCACATGAGACAAAGAGACTGTGAAGAGTTACAAAGGGATTTCACAAACCTGAGTGAGTGGACGACAAAATGGCAGATAAAATCTAATGTTGATAAGCGTGAAGTAATGCACATTGGAAAACATAATCCCAACTGTACATACAAAATGATGGGTCCAAATTAGCTGTTACTACTCAAGAAAGAGATCTTGGAATCATTGTAGATGATTCTCTGAAAACATCTGCTCAATGTGCAGTGGCAGTCAAAAAAACTGACAAAGTTAGGAACTGTTAGGAAAGGATAGATAAGAAGACTGAAAATACCATAATGCCACTATATAAATCCACCTTGAATAGTGTTGCAGTCCTGGTGACCTCATCTCAAAAAAGATATATTAGAATCGGAAAAGGTGCAGAGGATGGCAACAAAAATGATTAGGGGTATGGAACAGCTTCCATATGAGATGAGATTAAACAGACTGGGACTGGTCATCCTAGAAAAGAGACAACTAAGGGGTGGATATGATAGAGGTCTATAAAATCATGAATGGTGTGGAGAAAGTGAGTACTGAAGTGTTATTTACCCCTTAACATAACACAAGAACCAGGGGTCACCTGATAAGATTAATAGACAGCAGGTTTAAAACAAACATAAGAAAGTATTCTTCACACAACATACAGACAACCTGTAGAACTTATTGCCATGGGATGTTGTGAAGTCTAAAAGTATAGACTCCACCACTTGAACTAAGCAGAATATCCATCAGCTCTTAGTATATAGGGTCAATGGTGCAAAAATAAGCCCCTCTGATGCTGTTCAGTAGAGGGCCATGGTGCATATCTATGTTAACCAGTTCATTCCAGGATTTTAAGGCAACGTTCACAGTAAATATTTTGTTGTTTTGCAATTTGTTTACATAGTCTGTGGGTGCTCCATATAGCAAGACACACATTTTTTTCACTGAGAGCTGGTTTCAAAATCAAGGAGTTTAGTACCAATCTAAAGATTAGTATGATGGACATGTAACCAGGAATATGGTCTGCGTTTTTTGTTTGACTGCCCCAGGAAATAGCACATTTCCCCCTCCCTACTGAATGCTTGACTTTATACTGGTCAGATTAAGGTACTGAGAGGGCTTTTGCTCTTCCTTTCAACTTCATTAAACATTATATAACTTTGTTGTTTTTGTTGTAGCTGTTCACAGCTATTTAGACTGCCTTTGTGTTTCATTGTACCCAGATGTATGATGCATCTTGAATAGTTTTGCATATTGTGATTTAAAAAGCCACCGCTGTAGGTATGCAGGCAGTTAAGAAATGCTTCTTTAAAAATGTTTTAATAGTGCGGTGGCCACAAAACTTCCTTTGGGCCTGCTCATGCATTCAGAGTGGAGCTGTGTGAGGTTTGCAGGAACCAATCCTAAAGATATAGCACAGGAGGCTATGGGTAAAACAAGATTTGTGCTCTTGCCTGAGCCCGTGTATTCCCCAGATTTAGAATTTGCTAGTTCTCATTGCTCAAGTAAACTCCCTTTTTAAGGTTTCAAGTTATATTCTCAGTTTGTACAGTTTTGATAGCTCTACTTTTAAAATCATTTAAATCTTAGTCTGTTTTATTTAAGAGTTCAGGTTTGAGGGTTCAGCATTCCAGTGGTGGATGCTAGTGATGGCTAGTGGTGGTTAATGCTAAGATTATGGAAGTTACATGCTGTGTACATAACTGATATATTTTTGTGTCTGGTTTTTTTTTAAATGTTGTTCTTACTGTTTATAAGATTATCCAAGGGAGTGTTTGAAGAGAGTGAAATTTTTTTGTACCAGAAAGGCTCAGTATTGATGATTTACTACAAATCTCTTGCATATGTTAGACATTTATTGTCCTTTTAATAAAGCATTTGTCTTCTGAAACAATAAAAATTGTTCAAAACCCGTATTGATTTGCAGATGTTTTCTTCTTAATAAGAAGTTTAATTTCTTTAATTACTACTGAATTTAGTATTCTGTTTAGTACAATTAGCAGCATAGTGGTAGTAGATGATTCAAGATTTTTGTTTTGAAATAGTAGTATTGCAAGCCATAAAACAGAAGTCTACAGATACTTTAGTGCCCTGGCATCTGTTTGGAGATGCTAATAGTTCATATCTCTTTTCAGATTCAGAGCATGGAGCTGGTGTTCTTGACAGTTTAAGTATACTTAAAACTTAATCATGACAGGGGTTGATAGCAACCTCAGAAAATGTGTAAAGAAAAAAAAAGTAGTGCAGTTTATCTTAATGAGTGGCTGACGTCAACAGCAAGCTGCATTATTATAAATTGGATTTGAAAACTCTCACAATGCAGAAGGACAGGTCTTGAGATTTAAGTACTGAACTGGAAGTGAGGAGACAAGACTACTTGGTCTGACACTGACTTCCTGAGTGACTCTGCCCAAGTCACTTAGTCTAATTGTGCCTCAGTTTCCTTGTCTCTAAAACAGGGATGACTACCAGTATGACAGGTGTAGAGGATGAATTCATTCTTAAGCATGTTAAGATCCTTGGGTTGAAAGCTCTGTTCTTCCTATATAAATGCAAAGGATGATTATTAAGGTATTGGTGATTTAAGATAACATGATGTAAAATAGATTTAGCAATAAATAAAATGCTAAAACATGTACCTGTGTGAGTATATTCTTGGAGTATTTCCAAATAGAAGCAAAGCCTGTGTCACAAGAAGTCAGGAGTCTCCCTTGAATGAAGCTAATTACCCTCAGGGTGCATGTTGGTCACTCTTTAAAATTCTTATAAAAACAAAGAAATTAATTATCCAGTATAAAAATGGGTCATACGTCTCCTGGCAAACATTCAATTAACTTTTTAGTGCTTGCTATTTAATGTTGTGTTTGACCAGCCAACCATTGAGAACGACTTTCCTTTGAAACTGGGCCTGAGTGGAACACAGTATTGCATTGCAACTTTGTTTAGATGGTCAGTTATTGCTGGTCATCAACATTTTTCCCATGATCTTTGAGTGTGGAACTAGTTATATTTTACTCGTGCATGTCAGATGTAGTTTGCTTTGGGAAGGCTCTTTTATAGGCTGACTGTTTTATTTAGAATATAATTTAGCTAGTTTTTTGCAGTCAGACTGGATTAATTTTGATAGTTCGTGCTAAAACATTGAAATAATATAATACTTTTAATTAATTCCCATGTCAGTTGGGCTGAAAATTTGGAGAACATTTTGAGCTGATTTGAATCCAATCTGAAGATAAGCTTATGTCTTCACTACTTAATTTGCTGTGTTGAATATATGCAGAATACATTTTCCCCAGTCTCTCATTATATTATTTTATGGAATAAAGGGGTAAATGCAAAACTTCACTTTTAGAAATAATGACTACGTGGCCACCAACCTTACAAAATGATTTGGTAGTAATAAGTTGTTGTCCATAAAAGAATTTGGCACAGACTTTCTTAAAAACATGCTCTTTGTAGAATTTTGTAGGTTTCATTATAGAAATGTAGTTTAGTAACAGAAACACAGTTTATAATCTCCTTAGCCATGAATCCAATGGTCCTTTGTTAGCAAGTGATCATCCATTACAAAACAATTGGAAGAGGAAAAACTTGATTGTGTGGTTTTCTTTTTCGTTGACTAGTGTGTCGTTCGAGGTGCTATAATGTTGCACCACAACAAAATATCCTGGTTCTTCATTGGTTGTAATATTTAGTGCTTCTTAAATTGATCTCCACATGATTGTTTTGGTCAAGTGACAATATAAGTTTTCTTTTTCTCCTAAGGTTCCATAACATTAATTGTTTGAGTTTTAAATTTAGTATCTAGTTACCTGAGTATCCAGTATCTAGAATCCTGACTGATTCTGTTAACAAAAAGAAAACTGTTACTGTTACTCCACATCAAGGATCTTTCAGGCTCAAATTTACGACTGGCTTGACTCAGTTATAAAAAATCTCTATAAATATGCAAGTGATCCGAGCTTATGTGAAGGAAAGTGCTCTGTTCAGTTGAGGGGGTGATTACGTTGCAAGGCAATAGGAGTTCTCTTGGAAACAGGGAAAATTATCAGAGTAACAGTACAGAATGCAAAGGTTGATCTGCTGAATACAAATAAAGTATTGAGCTCAATGTTCTGCCTCATGGAGCTGGCGCTTTTGGAAATGCTGTGATAAATGCACTGATAAATTCAAGGGAATGAGTGCTATTGCAAAAGCTTGATGAAGTCTAGAAAGTGTCCAGTTAGTAGGAATTGCATTGCTTGGTCAGGCACAATGAAATTAAATAGAATTTGCTTTAGTGAAATTGCATCAAGGATGATTAAAGGTGCTTCTGGGAAAAAATGGTGATCACTTTTCTCTGAAGCCACTTCAGTAAGTGCATCACCCACTCAGTATATCTGTTTTTGTTTTTTCTCTTCCACTCATTTCCTCTAACTTCTTGCCCCTCTCCCATCCCTCTTCCCTTTTATCATTGTGTTGTGCTCCTGATCCCAGTCTCTTGGATAACTTTCTCTAGAGTTAATACCAGTGCTGCTTCAAATAGAGCTCAAAAGGACCATGGTGTCAGCACCCTACCTTAAAAGAACCAGAATGAGTTAGTCCAAATGCAGGGACACTGCTTTCCCACTTACTGATAGAGTGCCATTAGTTTTGCAGTTCTTTCATAATTTGATTTTTGGGTTTAAGACTGAAGGTGTAGCAGTCATAAGCTTTGTAGCCTTGTGATACAATAAACAATTTGGAAAGGCTGACCTTTGTAACCCTAGCTCTGTTTCCTTTTAAATAGATGGGCCTGAGCTGAAAAGTTTGGGACCGGATCTAAAGTCTCCCCAAAGTTTAAGTGTTCGGATCTGTGGTTTTGGTTCGAGTCTATCTCTAGTCTTAAAATTAAGCTACTGACAAATCCTGAGGGTTTCCTGATACCTAATTGCTAGCGGATCTTTAAAGAAGCACTAGTGGCTGGAATGCTATCTTAGTGATTTCTCTGTACAGAGGTAAACTTTAAAGATTAGTTGAAACATATTCAGAAATGTGCTTTTCCAGTAGGGGAAAAACCAGGCCCCTGCGTATGCACACAGCACGTACACACAAGCCATGTGGGCTTAGAGCTTCCCTAGGGAAACCTTTTTAATGCCTTTGTTAATTAAAACAAACACTTTATCTGCAACAAATGATT
The DNA here is from genome assembly GCF_002925995.2 of Terrapene triunguis. NCBI lineage: Eukaryota > Metazoa > Chordata > Testudines > Emydidae > Terrapene > Terrapene triunguis. Next base: position 6,878,796 of record NW_020664419.1, read on the forward strand.
TTTCTAGCCTGTTAAAGTAAATTACACTAAAATAGCAGTGATAACAAATAGCTCAAGAGGCATAACTGTTTCTGTCCAAATCGAAATATTGTTGGTGTTGACTTAATGTTCCTAGCATTACTTTAGGGGCCTTTGGCCTCATGAGTATTGAACAACAAACTGGAAGGTAATTGAAATCTTTCCAGTTTTTACTTTCCTTTCTGAAGATTATTCTATTACAGAAGTACCTAAAGGCTGCAGTCAGGATCAGGGCCTCACTCTACTTGCTGATGTACATGCAGACTTGGATTCTGCCCCAAAAAAGCTTACAGTCTAACAAATGTCTTAAAAAAATTATCAAGGCAAATCAATAGCCTATGAATTTCTGAGTCTAGTTGTTTCACTTCGATTTGCATAAGTGACAGATATTTAAATGACCCGGTGATAATAGGTTTTTTTAATCTAACAAAAATAACTTCATTACGGAAGAACATGACAACATAAATAGTTAAATGGAGCTTATTTCCTCCTTACACTTAAAGATGTTTGTAACAGGCACACAATTTTGCCTTTTCTTCTGGTGAAATGATGCTAGATTAAGGACTATAAATAGTGCATTTTCCCTGATTACATTTATTTGAGCACCATGTATTGCATAGATATATTTGGCCAGTTATTCTCTCATGATTCTTTGTAACCGTCGTAGCACGAACTAATTATTTTCACAGCTTGAAATGTATTAGAGCTGTGTTTGATAAATGTTTATTTTGTGGATGCTCTTTGAAGTAGTGACCTAAACTTAGGTTCAGGCTCCTCCGCTCCCCTCCACTCAGGCACAGAGGGGAACAAATGAAAGTGAAATGGGTTGGAAAAGCAGCAGAAGGGGGAGGGAGCAGAGCCAAACAGCATCTTCCCCAAGCTCCCACAATCTCCTTCATGGCAACACCATGCTGTAGGGGCTCCTTGAGTTTCTAGGGGCAGAAAGGATTGGGCCAAGGAGCAGTCACTCTTCATAGTATGTCACTTTCTTACAAGTGTGACTATCCAGTGGAAGTTAAAGCTACTCTTAACAGGATTATGTTCCTCTCTGTGCCTGCACATCCCTTGGATTGCCCAGACACAGTGGGAACAGCCAAATGGAGTCGTGCAGCCGGGCGAGAGAGGGAGACCAGGTGGTATAGCAGAGGAGCCAGCACTCCGCTGGAAAGGGGCTGGTTTTCTTTGCATGTCCCAGGAATCTATGGGACATGGATGCATCCATTGAAATGCTGCTTTCCTTGCAGAGTTTGGGCCACTAGCTCCTGCCCTTGGGTTTTACTACTAAACAGTATAATGTGGCCCTAAATATACTTGTGAGACTGAATCTTCAGTACCTATCTGATTATATCAGCAAGATGATGACAAATACATTCTTTAGGAATTCGGGTTTCCTAGACTTTTTAAATTGGCCAAGAAAACCTGGCAAAGAAGAGTTTGGGCTCTGAGATACTAGTGCATTAATGTGATCACAAATTACATTCTGTGAGATTTTTCATGGTGTGACAGTAAAATAAAAGTAAATTAACTGTATTTGTTTATAGATAGTACAAAAGATATTTCTTCATAGAAAATGAGATATTTAATGAGAATTAAGTCTCAGTGATGCAAATGTTACTGTTCAATAAATTTCCTCACTCAGGTAGATCCCCTCTTTTTTACTGTAGAAAAAAATAAATAGGATTAAGTATATTTGTTTATACATAATATACAATTCTAATGTAATTTGTGTGAGTGGTAGAAAAGTTAAATGGCAGTTTTTAGCTTACAGAACCCCAATATTTTCTCAGCCTTCATAAATATTATTTGTATTATGGGAATAATTAAATTCCCCAACAGAAATCTGAGCCCCATTGTGCTAGGCATTTTACAGGCTCATAGTAAGAGACAGAAGAAGTTCATCTAATACACAAAATCGAGTATGGGATAATATGATAATTGTAGGTGGTGTGTGTGTGTGTGTATGTATATATATGTGTGTGTGTGTGTGAGTGTATGTATATGTTCGGGCTGGTTGATAATTTTCCATTAAACTGTTTTGCAACAGAAAATAGTTTTTGCAAATAAATGAACATTTTCATGGAAAGTGTCTAGTTTCCTTGGAGACCGTCAACATTTTGTCAAAAAAAAAATCATTTTTTTAAGGAAAAGTTGAATTTTTCCACAGGAAAAAAATCCATTTTCTGCTCTAATATATATATATATTTCATTAGAATTTTCTAGTTGTTTTCAAGGCAATTCAAACATAAATTTCCAGCATTGTGTGAGATTTACTTTAAACCAGAAGGATGCTTCTTTCTACCCTCTCCCTATTTTTCCCATACAAGGAAGAGGAGAATTTCATTTTGCCAAACACCCAATTTTCTGTCAACAGTTTTGACAGAACATTTTTGACCACCCTAGTAATGATATTGAGACAACTTGGTTTCGTGGCAAAGCCAATATAAACCTTTGAATTGTGTTCATTTGTGAGCAGCAGGAACATACTTCTTAAAAATTTTAATTATAGCTATTACACCTCAGAATCAAGGCCTCTAGTCAAAAATCTTGTGTTCCCAGTAATATTTAATGTACCCTGCATTTACCAGCTTGTGCGCTAGTCCATTAGACTTCAGCATACTGTGCAGTGTTAAATGTATTTGGGGTAATGTAATGTCAAGCACATAATACTTCACTTACAAAGTGCTTCACAACTATTCATTGTCACAACAGACCTGTGTGCTCAGCAAGTATTATTCCCAATATACAGGTGGGGAAACTAAAATAGAGGCACACAGCAAATCAGTGGCAGAGCTTGGATTAGAACTCAAGATTTCTAGGCTCCCTGTCTCCTAATTGGTCTTTTAAAGTAAACCATGTTACCTCTCAGATAATCGGAGTTCTGCTTAGTCAGGGCATTTTAACTTGCATAAATATTTATTGGCAATTTTCAAAGTGTGACAGCCACCTATAGCGTTATAGTCATAATGGTGGATGATGGCAAATTTTGGTGAAGAGTATATTTTGTTATTGCCCTATTACCATAATGAATGGCACAGTAAAAATATCTAGATAGGTATGTCACATTATCATCTAAATGAAGTCCTTATTGGGCTTTGGAGCTTGTCATGATATCTGGATAATAGAAAAGCTATACTGACGCAAGTTTTATTTCCTGTACTGGTACCAGACATATGACACAAAGTTAGAAAACTCCAAAACCTTTGCAGTAAGATTGATTTATTAGTGAGGGGATTATTTTAGTGATGCCACGGCAGCCTTGTTCTCAGTCCCACTACACCTAAGCAGTGCAACCTTATAGTTATAGCTGAGAAAACCCTTTCATTGTAAGTTGATTTCAGGAACTTATAACTTCCCTAAAAGCCAAAAATAGAGTATTTGGGCTTCATTTCCTTATTCTGAACTCAGAAGTAACTCCCTCTTGGAAAGCTTGATAAATTGATTGATCACTTGTTGTCTGGCCATGAAAAGTGGCATTTTTCCACGTTAAGAAGTTTCTCAAAAACTCTAAAGGACTTGTTTACAGAGCACATACTACACATATTTCCCTTTGCCCAATAGTTGTTCATGTATCAAGGTGTGGAAATCCAGAACTTTGCCCACGGGCATGGTGGTGCGTATATCTAGAGAGTTCAACACACTGAAATTAAACCCAGCTGTGTTTGTTTCAGTGTGGGATCTTGTATATATGTGAGAATATTCAGACACATTCAGGGCCTTTATTTGAATCTCACATTGCACATTGAAATAAACTGTGTATGTTTGAATGGGTGATCAATTGCAGTTTGTTGCCTTTCTTAAACCCAGAGAAATCCAATGAAAAAAAAATCAATACTAATATAATACTTTGGTTGAAAACTTAAACACAAAAGACAGGAAATTAAGATTGTTTCTTGTAGCTATTGTAATTTATTTACTGAGCACATTAAGTGCCTCACAGGAAAATTCTGTGCTGTAATCATAGGGCGGATCCTGATTCTGGTCTCTGTGCATGTACAGAAGGTCCATCGATGTCAGTGTGAGAACTGTGCATATGGTGAAAGCAGCATATTGGAATAGATCATATGGGGAAATGTTGCCTGTATAACTACTTATATACAGTGATATACTGCAGATGAACAATGGGACTTAAACAATCTTTTTTCTCTGAGAACCATTTATTTTCAGAACTTTTTTGTATAATTGCTTGATCGTAGTGTTTTATTTATTTATAACCCCGCAAATTTGGATCTAGTTTTCAAACACTTCAGAGTTCAAAGGTGTTCCAATCTGGGGTCTTGGTTCACACTTAAGTTTAAATATATATGTTTTGTTTCTCCTCCCCTCTCTCCCAACCATGGTTTATATTAATATACCACTAACAAAATTCAATTGATATTATGACTGTAGGTAGCAACATTATCTACAAAAACAAAATTATTTAATGTTTTCTATTTAATGTGTTATATCCACCATCTTTAAATGAAAAGTCTCGGTCTAAAGAAAGCTGTAATATGAATGAAATTGTGATAGTAGACAGTGAATGTTTGCATTACAGCAATAGCATTGCAGGTTCATTTCCTTTGTATATCTTACATGAGTTGTGCAAACTTGTATAGGGTTCTCTAGGTTTTTGTGTATACTTTTCCAAATGCTTTTGTTTCTAAAGATGTGAATTGCAAGGGATGACATTTCCACACAAAGGGAATAAATGTTTATTTTAAGAACACACAAGTACCCAGTTACAATATAGCTTGTTGATTCCATATTGCCAGAACTTCTTCACTTGGAAGATGAATGTGAATTTTAAAAGGATACTGTCAAGATAATCAGGCTTAAAAATGAACCTACCTTAAAAGTTGTTACTTGTATCTAGATCTTTGCTTCAGGTTCCTCCGTTGTTTCTTCTTTAAACTTGCACTAGCAGGACATTTTAAAAAAAAAATCCGTTTTTTTGTTCCTATGTGCATATTGCATGTGATAAATTATCTGAATTATCTCTGTACAGTTTTCCAAACAAAGGCCATGCGTTCTTCCCCAAACTCAATACACGTGGAAAACAACATAAGCAGAAGCACATATGGGTTTTAATGTGTAGGTGTTAGACTGCATTCTCTCCCCTCCACTTCTGGTATGAGTTCTAGGCATGAGATGGTGTTAAAATAATCCCTGCAACTTCATGGGCAGACGGGCAAAGGTTCTTTCCAGGTCCCCTGTTCAGCAATGTTAGCACAACACGTCTGTGACTATGCTCTTATTGGTTTTGGACACCTATACACTTGCACTCTGAGTCCCCAGATGGCAAAGGTCTTTGACTTGATAATGATTTTAATTTGCATAGAAGAGGAACATGGTGCTTAAAATAGCTATTCCTTGGCTTCTTCACTCCAGGCATGCCTCCTCTCTCCATACAGATAGAAGTGGTTTTGCGGGACCAGTGAGAGAAAACGTCCCATTGATGTGATGTATTTCCAGTGCTGTATTTTTGCACTCGCACTCCATTGTAAATCTGAGTAGCAACTAAATGGAACACAGGAAAAAAGAAAGTGAGGAATTGGCTAAAACATTTAATGTTTTAATCTCATCAGTATGGTGATACAAACCTAAAAAACGTAGTCCAGGCTGATGCTTTGCTCTAAGTCATTCTTCTTTGTCTAATTTTGCAGAGGTCTCTGATGCTGCGGATGTATGCGCTGCAGTGTAATATTAACTATGTTAACCAGAAGTTTTAATATTGTTTTTGTTACATAGCCCCAGCGTTAGTGGCTTATTTGATGACTGAGAGTTCTTTTCATTGAACTTTACCAAGATGTCCTTTTGTTCACTGCATAGATAAGTAAAATTTGCAGTCTGATTTCAGATTCTCTCTGATCCAGAATGCAGATCATTCTGCTAGTAAACTTATTTTTATGCCACCCTTTCCGAAGCATTTCCACATTTAAGAAAGGAAAAGCCCATTCCCTTTCATAGTTTCAGTTCTACTGTAGATTCACTGAATTCCTCCCTGTTTATCATTGGCACCGTTAGTATACATAGAAATGGAAACTTTTTCCACTAAATCCAGACTGGATATCGTTGGTCAAGATACACTGCAACTAGGGTGACCAGATAGCAAGTGTGAAAAATTGAGACGGGGTGGGGGAGGATAGGCACCTATATAAGACAAAGCCCCGAATATTGGGACTGCCCCTATAAAATCGGAACATCTGGTCATCCTAATTGTAACCCTAGAATGTGGCGTAGATGGTAGTTGGAACTGATATACAAGTGAAATGATATTCTTTTAGCTATTTTATTAAGGATATTTCATAGGCTGTTTGCCCAGTTTTTCCCCCTCAAAAATATAAGTTTCTCAAAGCTAAACATGAAGAGGATATTTGGGCTGCTTAATCAGGAGTTACAAAGGAAATAATTTTATTTATTTTTCTTTCAGAAAATATGTAAAACAATATCAGAGCTTTCTGTAAAGAGAAATCTGGCTCTGAGGAATTTTCAGATCAGTAGCATCTTTTTGCTTTATATGTTACACTTAACATTGCTTGTTTTTTACCTTTTTTTATTAAGGGAATCAGACTTCCTAGTTTAAAAAAAAAAAAAAACACTGCCATCCCAAGACACTGGATTTACATTTTTAAAAGAAAACACATTGCAAATTCTCTGCCATTAACTATACAAAATGAGTATTTGATGATGAGTTTCAAAGGAAACAGATTAAGTGGTTAGCAGGTACTGTGGCTTTTGGCACACATACAGATTCAAACAATAAGTCAAAAATACCCAGATAAAATATATTGTCAGAGAATTGGCTTTGTTGTACCTGTTTTGATGGCAAAGATCTAATTTTGAATTATTCTGTTAAATTAAATATGCAATGTGCATGCAGAAGCTTTATTCCTTATTTTTAGAGTGCCAGGCAGACAAAACTAATTACAGTACCTGAGTGTCGTCTTTTTAACATATATTACTGTATATCAGTGGTTCCAAAATTGTGGTTTGCTTTTTGCTGTAAAATTAATTTTTTTAATGAAAAATGTATTAAATACTTCCATGATATCAATCACTGTAGTTGCCACAAGGCGGCTGTTTGATTGCTAATGAGAGGGGAGCTGGTCTGTGCCATCACAAATAAGACAGCAGGTGGTCCAGTAGACAGTACCTCTTACAATGTCTTCGCTATGAAAATCTTTTGAGGACCCCTGCTGTATATTACTCTGCTGATGAATTCTACAAAGGAAATCCTTGTTACAAGTCAAAGAAACTTATTAGAGCTTTAATTTGGTGATCATTCATAGCCATGCCTCCCTCACAGTAGTGTGGATTGCTATTATTGGATCTGCCCAAAGGTCAGCCCAAAACCAGCTCTGAAAGTCTCATAGCATTTTATATTTGGATCATAATTACTCCCACTCAGATTGCCTTGCAGCCCAAATACTTCTCCCCAGTAGATGACCATGGTCATCTGTACTCATGTGCTTGAAACTCTGATATCTATAGTTATGCATATTGATAAGATAAGTGTGTGGTGGGGTATTTACAGCATATATGTGGTGGTATTTCCATATTAGTGAGGTTTATCATGCACGTTGGAACATCTCCACCTTTTCTAACATCCAACCACTGAATAGCGTCAAACAGATGCTTTTTTAAAAAATCCACCTGTCACACACGTTTCCTTCTTTCCCACATGCTCTATTTGTGGAAATCCTTCTCCTTTCACCCTCCTCCTCTTCTCCCCCCAAAATGACTTTGACTTGGGGCCCAAGATGGACAATAATATCTTCACTAGTGATGAGTTAAAGGTCCAATATCTCATGACCCTTCAGCACTGGAAAAAGGAGCTTTTATATAATTAGTTAGGGGAGAGTCCTGGCTTCCAATAGGATACATAGCACTGTCTTTGAGCTCTTGTAGCTCCTAAAATATCAGACTTAAATTCTGATGTGCAAACAAGCTATTTTAGGGTAACTTGTTGAGGCTTTAAAAACTGATTAGTTGGAGTTTTTCTCTTCCTCAGAGGCCAGTAGTGTGAGAATTTGGCTGTACAGGTAGAAAAATAAAGTCCCAATAATTTTTAAAACTAAACCATATATATAAAAATCTATAATAGTATGTGACATATACAGTTTGATTTCCATAATACACTCCTAGCTTCACCATTTAAAGAATGTGGTCATCCCACACTCATGCCAGGAAAGCCTTATCCCAGAGCATCATGTATGTGTGCTCTCTGTCTCACATATAAAACACATGCAGTTTCCTGTGCCTTTGTTCCTGAAGGAATCCCAAATCAATACAAGCTGTGTATGCCTGGTACCACTTAGGCGTAAAGTGCAGTCACCACTGTGGTGGAATGGAACAGGTGGATGGAGTGCAATACTCTAAACGTACTCTCCCCACAACTGTAGCACAAAAGACACTGGAGCAAACTCCATAACTTTATGAAAATCACAATAGGATCTTTAATAGCCAGGCAGAACAAGGAAGACCTCCTTTTTTTAGATTTTGTCAAATTCCCCCTTCCTCTCCCACAGTAAACCACATGGAACTCATATCTATCTTAAAAGGAAGAAGAGCTGTGTCATCCCTGATGGGATTTGAACCTGTCAGTTCAAGGTGTCTGAGTATTCCATACCTGAAGCTTCCAAGCCATCCTCTTGGGGGTTTGGGAAGTCAGTAATACACTCCTTGCAGAACAAAGGCACTTGTGCAGTGAGTAGCTGTCATTCCCTCCCATCCTGGTTTCAGAGCAATAAGACTCTTTGGCCACAGTATACACAGAGCTACCAGGCCGGATAACATGTATTTTTTAAATATCAGCAGGATCATGTGAAATTGTATTCTGTTTCCTTGTCATGCAGGAGAGTTGTTTATTTAAACAAATTTCTTGACTATGGCAGTTAGAGTAAACACACTAGTGTTTCAAAAAGCATAAGTTCTTGTTTTTATGAGGAAATGAAGCTCCCAAGGAAGTGGTGGTTTAGTTACATGCATATTTTATGTAATAAATATTTTCAGCTTTCCCTTTTTTTGAGCACTTTGTATTTGTTGCTGCATTTAATGCAGCATAACCTCTAAATTTAGAGGGAAATGTAAATGTACATAATGCTTTTTCTGTGGCTGGAAAATACATGTAGCATTAAGTTATTAAAGCTAGACTTTAAACTATATCTTGAGCTAATGATTTTACAGTATAATTGCTTTAGCTCATTTGAAGGCAGGTATACATACAGCTTATTCCATTTTGGCACTATAAAGTTTGCCATTGGTATTATACCTCATTTTTATATGATTTACATAATTTGTGAAACAGATTTAATATTTTGTATGTGAGCTAATTACTTTCTGGTTTAGAGCTTTCATTGTATGTTCATTGGTTTTTGAACACCTTTTAAAGTAATACAGAAAGGTTCATTGTTGGATCTAAATTCTTTGTAGAGCAATCAATTCCGTTTTAATAAAATAAGTTACATCATTTTTAATGTAATTAAATTGGGTTACATGGAATTGTTTTCAGCTGTACATTTGCTGAATTGGAAAAATATAGTAGTGATGTGTTAATTTCCGTACCATGTTCTTTCCCTTATAATGGTCATGGTATAGATCACAGGATTTTAGATTACTGCAATTTCGTATGCATCTATAAGGGGCACTCTGGAGGTGTCCTACTTTTCCTGTTAAAATGGAAAAATGCATACAATTACTAATAGAATTAAAGCTCAATTCCTAGCTCAACTCCAAATTTAAAAAAATCTTTTCATGTAACTTTTTGAGGATAAGATGTTAATAAATCACTTCAACAACATATGCCAGTAAATGCGAAGTGATTCAAATACTGTATTGCCAAATATGTTTTGTTTTGTTTTTTTAAAGTGGGCCTTAAAATGGCAGGTGGCAGTCAGTTTGGGCTGCTGATATTAATGCCAGTCTTGTAGTTACAAATCAATCACAGAAGCATAGACAAACTCAGCTTTTTATTGCACAATACGCATCTTACAGTCACATCACACACAACTCAAAAAAAGTTCTTTTCCTCTGGTATGCGATTCCTACATGAGGGCACATGCTGGTTATTTTCCTCTCAAAGGAATTGTTTTCTTGACTGCCGCCATCCACAGTTTAATAGTGCTGCGTAGCTTTAAAGGCTCCTGTCTTATTAGGAGTCTAAACAGTCTCCTGTATCCTTTGTGTCGAAATGAGTGAAAGCTTTGGAAATGATTTCATTGCAGTGCATTCACTTAGCAGGAAAACAGATTTCATAAAGATTATTTAGACCATTCGTAATTGGTACTTTTCATGTTAAAATTTGCACATCTTCAGCATTAAATGCACCTTATAAGCTTGATGCCATTTGTTGTTGTTTGTTGGAACTGAGATTTTAACTTTTTCAGACTAATGCAGCACACAGATTAATTCTAAATTTACTGAGCTGGAGCTTATTCCTAATTTTACATGTGTAGTTTAAACATACATACCCACACTGTTTCTGGTAAAGTACAGACATGTCCGTAAAAAGTATAAATTTAAGACAACATCTACAAGAACCAGAATATGATGCAGATATTACTCTGCCCTCATTACAGTGTCGTCTTAATAAGTCTATTTGAAACTTTCAAAAAATTGGATCAACTTTAATGCATAGTAACTTCTGCTGAGCAAATGTTTTTAAGGTACATTGTCATTACTGTTTTTACACTGTGGGCTGCATGCATAATGTACTCCTTAGTTGCTAAAAATATTTTATTTATAAAAGAAATATTTCAGATGTTGCTTTTCATATTCCCTATTCAGTTGCCTTACTTGTTGCTCTCCAGCAGTGCACATTTAACCTAATTTAAAAGCAAATGGGAATTCTTCTCCTATTCAGGCCCACAATTGGCTGCAAACATGCAAGCTATTTTTAAATGTGTTTTTTAAAGAATAGAACAATAGTAGCACTTTTTTGAATAAGGTCTTTGGGGGGTTTTTTTTAACCATAAATGTGGTTTGATTATCAATTTTACTTGCCTCTGACATATTTCAGATATATCACAGTCATCTGAAAAAAACAATTTGATTTTGTTTGATGCCCTTTTTGCTGAACTTAATTTTGTTGCGTCTTTTCCAGGCAGTTACATTAGCTAAATCCTTTAAAATATTTATTTCAGACTGGAAAATATTGTTTCTTCCCCAGATTACTTTAGCTACTTTAAACAATTAGATGAGCTGCACTCACACTTTCTTCCTGTAGAATACCCCACTTTTATTGCAGTCATTTATCAGTTGCAAGATGTAAATGATAAGATGTAGTCTTAGCAGTCTGACCCAAATAAAACCAGATTGTATTGATTCTTGTGTGGTACATAATGAAATGGAAAATAATCTCCTGCCATCTACTTGGTGTTCACCGAAGCAATTTTTGAAGAATAAAGTCTGAATATGTACAATATAAATTCCTTATCTTGTTTACTTCATATACGTGTGCAGTTTCAAAGCCAGAAACCTGATAAAAATCGCAGCTAATTGTGTGAGATAGTACTCATTATTTTCATTATGGATTTAAAACATAAGATGTTGTGTCTGAGCCTAAAAGGGGCTTTTGAAATGCAGATGAAAATTTTGGGATGTAAAGCTGGTGGTTTTACTGAAGGGGGTTAAAAAATAAACCCCGCCTCTGGTAGCAATTGAAATAGTGAAATTAGGTTTCATTGATGTTGCAAGTTAATGATTTTCTTTTTTAATTTTTCCCCATCCCCCATCCCCTTTGGGGAGACGAGACTGCTGCTGATTTCTAAAGCCTCAACGTTAGCTGACCTTCTAGCTGAACCCAACTTTAATGTAAACATTTTCTCGAGATGGTTCGAAGCTGGGCCAGCAAATCTGGAGAATATTAGTGGCGCTGTGTTTGAGGGAAGTTGGAATCCCTGGATAATTCTCAGGAGCTCCTTTCCAGGCCAGAGCGGCCTTAGACATAGCTTTGTTTTCAGTTTTGTAGGGTTCGTTGGTAATGCCTTGTGTATCTTTTAAAAATGTAATTAGTAAAATACATAATTAGTTTTACTTTGAAGCAGGGATTTTTTTAACTTGCTTTAGCTCCATGATAAACTCTTATCTTCCCCCCACCATAGGTAAGCAATATTCCTGTTGCTTTATTGAGGTTTTCTCAGCATAGATATAAGAGCCCTAACAACAGAAAATGTAAATAATGCTTCCTGCTTCCTTTAGAACACCTCTCTTTTCAAGAATATGTAACTTCCCCTTAATGCTCCAAGCTGAAATGAACCATCTAAGTTGCCAGTTTGGGACTCGTATTTTAAAGTTTGTTTTTTTTTTTTTTTTTTTTTACTTTTTACTTTTTGAGGCACTTAAGAGTGAATAATATGCCCATTCAAGATGCTCTGATGTGCATATTCTGTATGACATGAATTGCACTTAAAGATGAAAATTGTCAAACAATTCATTTGTGTTGCCTCATCATTTTAGGTATTCTGGGGCTAAAATCTCCATAGACTTTTAAATATTGTTTACCTACACAATGTCTTTTTTTTTTAAAGGAAAAAAAAAAGAAATTTCATGTTTGTGTCACCTACTCAGTACACATGATGAGATAAAACAGGACATAATACTTAGCACTTGCTTAGCACTTTTCAGCTTCAAAGCACTTTAATTGATCGTTGCAACACCCCTGCATGCAAAGCATTTGTTACAGTACAATAACATGCCTACAGTAGGCGCACTGTTAGGCAGGAGGTCCTGAAGTCAGAAGGACATCAATCACTGAGGCATGTGTTTATCAAATGAACAACAAGGAGTCCGGTGGCACCTTAAAGACTAACAGATTTATTTGTGGATACAGACTAACACGGCTACCCCCTGATGTTTATCCCATGATAACATGTGCACTGGGTTGTATTACAGTGACTATAAATGTTAATTTTGTTCACACAAAAAAGTATATTTATATGTGACAAGCCCTTGCCAGTTACCAACTGTATCATTACAGGCTCCACTGTAACAGGTCTGCAAAAACTGTTGTAGGTTATTTGCTACTCATGCATTTTCCATATTTATATGTGTACCAAAAATTTGTTTATATTAGATGAGTTAATCTGTTGAGTTAATATGTACACCACGGAGTACATATAATTTATGTTCCGAGATGTGTATTTAGCCAATTAAAAAAAAGAAATGTGAAAAATCTGATAACACAAACTGTTTGGTCAACAAGACACCTTAAAAAAACTTCCATGAAAGACTTTCTATTCTCCTAAAAGCAGCAAAGAGTCCTGTGGCACCTTATAGACTAACAGGCATATAGGAGCATGAGCTTTCGTGGGTGAATACACACGTCTTCGGATGCATGTGAGTATTCACCCACGAAAGCTCATGCTCCTATATGTCTGTTAGTCTATAAGGTGCCACAGGACTCTTTGCTGCTTTTACAGATCCAGACTAACACGGCTACCCCTTTGATACTTTCTATTCTCCTGTTTTTACTTCTCAGAACAAGATCTCATCTATGGAAAAACTCCATCTAGATCTCCAGGACATTTATGGCACAAACCCACAAAAACAGTCATTTAGTTTGAAAACTGACACTCTCTAATAATTTGTATTTCATTAGCACCTATAGGTCTCAGTCAGTACTGGCTCCCTGTAACGCTGTGTTGTACAATCACATAGTAAGAGACGGTTCCTGCCCTGAAGAGAAATCACATTGCTGTGAACAAAAATAAAAGACCAACAAGATTAGAACAGAACATCAGCAGTAACTGTGAAGTGATTTGATTTATTTTGCTGAGATTCCTAATTTATGTATCAGAGGGGTAGCCGTGTTAGTCTGAATCTGTAAAAAGCAACAGAGGGTCCTGTGGCACCTTTAAGACTAACAGAAGTATTGGGAGCATAAGCTTTCATGGGTAAGAACCTCACTTCTTCAATACTTCTGTTAGTCTTAAAGGTGCCACAGGACCCTCTGTTGCTAATTTATGTAATTTATCATCTTTGCCATAGTTTGCCCAACTCCTAATGATCTGTTTATCATCTGTTGCATTGTATCATAATCCTAGAGTGTGATTTCTCTGGGGCAGGGGACTCTTTTTGACTTAGGCCATGTCTGCATTAGCGAGCTTACAGCCGCACGGCTGTGCTGCTATATGATTGCTTGTATAGCTGCTCTATGCCGTTGGCATAATAAAAGCACTTCCATCAGCAGCAGTAGCTATGTTGGTGGGAGAAGCTCTCCCGCGACATAGTGCTGTGCATTCTACAACTTATGTTGCTTAGAGGGTGTTTTTTGGATACCCCTTTTGTAGTATAGACATGGCCAAATAGCCCTAGAACAATGGGACCCTAGTTAGGGCACCTGTGCGGTACTGCAATATAAATAATTTTGTGAGTTTGTGTCAAAACTTAGTAATGTAAGTGTAGGTTCTCAGTGCACTTACTCCCGTTCCCGTGGCTGGTATTTTTAAAATGGTGTTAAAATTGGCTGATACGTACTTTCTTAGTCACAGCTCATTTAATACCGTGTGTTCATGTTGTCCCAGTTTTACCAGCTTGAAAGATGGTTTCTATTTAGTTCCCTTAGTGTTTGCCACAGTTTGTTTAAAACCCACAAATTTAGCTGAAGTGTTTGTTTTCTTATTTAAGAATGTTAACTTTAGAAATAAAATGTTTCCTGTTTATCAGCAAAATGCCCCCCCCCCCGGCATGACTTTGAGGTGGATTTTTTCTTCTTCTGTTGTGCTGGCTTTCTTTCTTGTGCTAAACATAATAGACTGTGAATGATGATAAAACTATTATTTAACCCAAATATACCTGACTTCACCTCAAATACACACGAAATAACTTGGGCAAAAGAAAAAGATAATATTTTTGAATCAATATACAAACATTGCTGTCTGTAAGATATTCATTGTATTGAAATAAATGGGGAAAATATTGAATTTATGCACACATGATTGACTTTTCATACAGCGAACCCAGGTTAAACATCTTGAATATGGAATATGAATAGAGCTAACATTTTCATATGAAGCAATAATGAAAATGAACAGAGTTCCATTTCGTCTGATAGCGAAGAACATTTGATACTCCACAGCATAAAATGTGTTTAGTACTTGGTTTTGTTAAGCTTGACAGAAACCAGGAAGTGGGACAGTACAACCGCTCCATAAAGGCTTCTTCTATAGCTAATGACAGACTTGAGGATGTAACTTGGTAAAAACAATAATGCCACCCGACCACTCTTCATTCCATACAGTAAAAGGAGAAGGCATTCATAGCTGCATGTCATCAATGGGTACGTGTCTGAAAATATCAGTTGTTACAACATGTTTTGTTTACTGTTCTGAGCCTGGCGCCAGGCTGCGGCAAGGGGGGGACAGGAGAAAAGAGAAGATAAAAATATTTTATGCGGGCGGGGGGGGGGGGGGAAGGGGAAGGCAGGTTGGAGGATGTACAAATTGTATGTTTTGTAATAGCCCTAGTCGAGGACTTTTAGTGCAAATGACATTAGAGGGGCAGCATGGTACTTCCCTTTTTTAGCTGCATGTTTGGCAAACCGTTGGCAGTGAAGTGTAGGCTTTGCATGCTCTTTGGGTCCTGGCCACCACAGCCCTTTTCCCTACTGCATACCAGTGTCTTCCAGTGGAGCCGCTCTGACTCAGGCCTGTATTTCATGAGGTTTTTCAGCAGTTATTTGAATCCCTGTGAGCTTTGCTTGTTGAGTCTGATTTTCTGCCTATCAAACAATAACAAACACAAGTGTCAAGTATGCAGGTCATTTAGAAGTTTGATAGGAAAACTGCCTGCAACTTTCTCACTGTTCACCTCACTCCTTTTCATTGTTGATGGTGGAGGTTCAAGTCGTTATCTTTGTTGTGACCCATATAAATGGCCAAATGCCCCTTTTTAACATGACATCTGTTTCTAAGGAACGGACCTCTTAATTGTTTTTAATGTGCTAAATTAAAAGTTTAAAGGTATGTAGAAACCATCTTAAATAAAATCTTGGCATGGCAATTAAGATATGATGTGTGAGTCTATCCAGATCCAGTGTATATACCCTGAAACTTTCCTAAACAAACACCCACTGAAGGAATCCATCTCATCAGTGAATACACATCCCATTTAGCTCTGAAGAAAATCTTTATTTTAACTGTGGCCCATTCTTAGTAGTAACCTTGTGCCAGCCCAAACTTTGGAGCGTCGCATTTCCCTTCCTGTAGATGTAGACAAGAAAAAACCAACAGTGATGAGGATACCATCCCTAAACTTGAGGCTTGTTGGCTGCTAGGCTTCAGTTTTTTCAGACTCCATCTGCTGGAAGGATGGTATAAACCTTCTGACAGGGGAATATTCCAAATACCAAATTAAACAGTAAGCATTTACTCTCTAGCAGCTTCCACGGTGTGGAAGACACTGGTATGCCATGTGAGTTGGCTCTGCACTTGTCCCTCAGAACTAGCCCGAAATACATTGCTGGTCCACGGAAGGCAGTATTTAAAATGTAAATACTTTACTAATACTAAGCTTCAGAGTTGGAAGAGTCCATTGTGATGTGGTGACTTCTGTGATGGTCCATAAATGATCCATTTCATTGAATTAATAACGTTAACCAGCACATTGAATTTAGTCAACCCAAGCCGATGCAACTACAGACTGGAGGGAGGACTCAAATCACATACAGCTTTCCAGTGTCAGTGTTTTCATGGTGATTCTTTTCTAAAAAATGTGGTCAAGTTCCTGAGGGCATTCTCCCTGGGTCCCTTGGTGCGGCTTTGTTGTTGTAATAGGGAATTAAGTCAATACTCCTTGGGGTCTCTTGCCAGATCCACAGTTCACCCACTGAGTGAGTTTGGACAAGTCATTGAACCTCTGTACCTGAGTTTATATACAGGTAAAACAAGTAATAACTAACTGATAGGGCTGTTGGGTTTAACTGATGCAGGATGGTAAAATGCTTTGAGAGCCTTCTATAAAATACCTTAAGGACAAAGAATCTTTATTTCTATGTGCTAGAGAGAACAGTATATACTGGAATTTTGGTTTCCAGGCATTCAGAAGTAGAGGAGATGCAGTATAGTCATGTGTCTTGCATGTATGATTTTTTCTTGGTGTTGTTCAGGGACAGAATTCTCAGTCCACCATGGAAGTGCCCACACCACAATGGGAATCCCTTTGAGAGCCACCCAATTGCCCCATAGAATGAGAAGAGTTGGGGCCACAGTTATCAGAGATGTAGACCACACAGTATGGCAATGGAAAGGGGAGGGTAAAGAGAGTCTTTTTCCCAAGAGCCAGGAGAATCACAATTACTGCCTATCGCCATAAATATGGATATTTTATTACTTTGATGTTAGCCCTGAATAATTAACAGATCTGTTAATATAGCATTAGAATTGCTCTGTCAATTTTTGCTTTGTATGCAAGATGCATAATAGCTTTGTGGCTAAAGAACTGGATCGATTCAGAATATCTGGGTCAAACTTCCTTGGGAAGGTCACTTACTCTGTGTCTCAATTCTCGGTCTGTATAATGAGCATAATAATTCTTCCTTTCTCCTACCCTTTGTATGTCTTGTCTACTTGGATTGTAAGCACTTCTGGGCAGGGACTGTCTCTTACTAAATCTATGTACACAATGCCTAGCACAATGAAGCACCCATTTAATTTGGGGCCTCTAGACCAGGGTAGGCAAACGTTTTGGCCCGAGGCCCACATCTGGGTATGGAAATTGTATGGCGGACCATGAATGCTCACGAAATTGGGGTTGGGGTTCGGGAGGGAGTGAGGGGTACAGGCTCTGGGGTGGGGCCAGAAATGAGGAGTTCAGGGTGCGGCAGGGGGCTGGGGTGCAGGAGGAGGATCAGGGCTGGGGCAGGAGGTTGGGGCCCAGGAGGGGATCAGGGGTGCAGGCTCCGGGCGGCGCTTACCTCAAGCAACTCCCAGAAGCAGTGGCATGTCCCCACTCCGGCTCCTATGCGGAGGCGCGGTCAGGAGGCTCTGCGCGCTGCCCCATCCGCAGGCGCTGCCCTTGCAGCTCCCAGTGGCCGCGGTTCCTGGCCAATGGGAGCTGTGGGGGCAGCGCTTGGTGGTGGGGGGCAACGTGTGGAGTCCCCTGGCTGCCCCTACACATAGGAGCCAGAGGGGGGACATGCTGCTGCTTCTGGGAGCCGCACGGAGCCACGGCATGCACGGAGTGGGGCAAGCCCCTGACCCCGATCCCCGACTGGAGCACCGGAGCGGGACAAACCGCAGACCCCACTCCCCGGCAGGAGCTTGAGAGCCGGATTAAAACGGCTGATGGGCTGGATGCGGCCCGCGGGTCATAGTTTGCCCACCCCTGCTCTAGACGCTACCCTAATTCAAATGATCATAAATTCCCTCCTCTAAACAAATATTACATTACAATATTAAAAATTCTATGTTAAAATACCATTGAGGATACACCTTTTAATTACCCCAAAGTCAGGAAATGCCACCATTGAAGTTGGACATAAAATCTTACACTTACACTTCTTGTGTAGCTAAACCAATGCCCAGTTTTTGCCAGACCTTTCAAAGGCACTTCTCAGTGAGGACTATTGCTTGCCCAGATTTAATCTTTCTACTTCCACCCATTGTGGCAATTCACTTGTAATATGTTCAAAAATATCTTGGGTTATGTTTTATTTTTCCCTCATTTGAAACAGGACTGAACTATGATGCCCAAACTTAAATAAAAAAATCACCGTCTGGTAGACCACACCGGATAAATTTCAGCCTGATAGAGGAAAGCTATAAGCTACTGAAAATGGGGGGTTATTAGGCAAGTGCTCCATTGTCTCAAGTGCTCTAGCTGTAGAAATAACCAAAGACTTTTAAATATTTGTATATGTTCTTTTCTAGCTTGGCCTTAAGCTTAAACAGGGCTTCAGTTTCAAGATAATTTTCTTGTATTCAAAAGTTAAATTGCTTTCTTTAATATTAAGCATAAAATAAGGAGTGCAACTGAAAAGCTGCATGCCTACTGAGCCTGCTCTTTCAGCATGAAACTCCACTCGTTAGAAGCAGCTCCAAAGGAACAAACACTCTTTTATTATTAGATGATAAATCCCTGATGCTGTATCATTTGTTTTGGCTTTCAACCTTATTGAACTTTCAAGAGAAATGCCTTTGTTTATAACACACACTTCCCAGCAGCATCCAGATATCTGTCACTGAACTACAGGCTTGAATATTTTTTACTTGGTACCCTGTACAGTGTACTAGATTGATAATAGCATATACAATACTATATACATCAGGTCCCTTTTATATTCAAATTAAAAGCAACAGAAATAACACCATTTTTTGACCATTTTTATTATATAATTCACATCACAGTTAGGACTTTTAACAGTTTTTAATTTGAGGTTGATCAGTTTAGGGTGGCGTTTTCACTAACATTTGTGTGATTTGGGAATAGTTTTCCTTTGAAAGTTAATGGGATGTTTGCTCCTAAATTACCGAAATACGTTTGAAAATCTCACTCTTAATTCAGTTAACATATACAGTGACTGTATAACCATTTAGGCAAAGGCCTGATATAAAACAATACTTTGATTAACCGATGTTAATTCTAAATTGTCTGAAATTAAAAATGACTAATTTTCTCAAAATGAATAAGTATTTAAAGTAGAGTAAATATAAACAGATAACACAATATGGCTGTGTAATTATAAAATAATCTGTACTTCTATCAGACAAGTGGTCCCCAACCTTTTTCGTCTGGCGGGTGCCAGACGACGAGCCACGGAGGACCATGGCGGCGGACGAGCATCCGCCAAAATGCCGCCGACAAGCGGCGTCATCCAGAGGCGTTGCCGCTGAAACAAGCAGCGTCATCCAGAGGCGTCGCCGCCTAAATGTCGCTGAATGCTCGTCCGCCGGCCAGTACGCAGGCGCACTTAGACGCCCCGGCGGGCGCCATGGCACCCATGGGCACCACATTGGGGACCCCTGTATCAGAGGATTTCAAAGCTCTTAACAAATTAGTGTGACGAGGTGTGTCTGTAAACCCTTATGAGGAAGGAGTTAGCCCAGTTTTACACAGAAGAAAACTGAGGCAGAACTGCAAACTAACTTATCCAAGGTCAAAAGGTGTTTGTGACAGACGGGAGAGTAAAATACAGTAGTGCTGGCTGCAAGACCTGTGTCCACAAGATCACTCATAGAAGTTAGTTCCATAATATTTTTTCTGAGGTCCTTCAGTTAAAACTGTTGTAGCAAGAGTCATGATTTGACATTTTATCAGGTCTCTGACATGACTTTCCTGACCACTGTGCTCACAAATGGTTTTACACCATTGCGTTATTAGACCCTATTCTGTAGGAGATTGGTTTTGTAAAATGTTTTATAACATCCGTATATGCACAGATCAGAGAAACCAAGTTATCAACCAGCTACAGGGCTGGCCTTACCATGAGGCGAACTGAGGTGGCTGCCTCAGGTGCCAGACTGTGTGTGAGGGGGGGCGCCGCTAGGACTCAGAGTGTAGAAAATGGTGTCTGCTGCTGGTGCATATGTATTCTCTCTGCTCTAGATGCACAGAGATGGTGGAGTGCTGGGCTGGAGGAAGGAGGGCACAAGAGACATAACAGGCAGGCAAGAGAAAAGGTGAGAGGGAATAACAGAAAGCATCAGGAGCTGCAGAGAGAGAGAGGAGGAGGAACCTCTTATGTACTTCTCTAGCACCCCCAGAAGCCTGGACTGATTAACACCATCTTCTCAGGGAGCTTCCTGTTTCCTGCTGCTTCTCTGAACTCACTTGAGGAGAACAGACAGTCAACTGAAGTAGTAGGAGCCAGTTAGGCCCTTAAGATGCTGATATCTTCCCTCACTCAGGGCCTGCTTATTTGTCCCCTTCAATTGAGTGTTGAGAGCCACTATAGCTGGTATAGAACAGCAGTCATGAGTGAAAGAAGAAAACGCCCCTCTGGGGCAGCATTCAGAAAAAGAAAGAAAGCAAAGGAAGCTTTTCTATCTAAGCAGGAAGGAGCTCTCCTGAGATACGTAGACACAAATGTTCACGGTGAGCCTTCCGGCCCCAGTGAGGATGTGAGTGGTGAGGAGATGCCTGATCTTCCAGTTAGTCAGAGTGCAGGTGACCTGGCAGCTACTGCAGCATCCATATCTCCATTTCAAATGGATGTAACCATGCACATTCCTGAAGAACAGTGTAGATCAGAGAAGAGTGTGGTGGAGGCGCAAGAAACAGCTGCAGCTGAGTTTAGTTCCTTAAGTCTAGATGATCCAGGACTGTGGACCCACTTGAGCAGTAGCCTGAGGGACTTCCTTGTAATGCATGGGCCACAGCAAGTGAAAAACTTCATGTTCCCCAAAGACAATGAAAATAGAAGTTTCCAATCCAACACATTACTGGCGTGAAATCCCCAATGGTGACAAAGTGGAGAGGCCATGGCTTATGTACTCAAAAACCCAGAATGCTGCATACTGTTTTTGTTGCAAACTCTTCCAGTCTAATGTTCCAGCCACATTGGGTTCTACAGGAACAAAGGACTGGAAAAATCAGGCTAGAAATCTGGCATTCCATGAGAAGGCAGCAAATCACCAGAGAGCATTTCATAGGTGGAAAGAGCTTGAGATAAGGCTAAGGTTAAAGGCCACCATAGATGATCAGCATCAAGAGAAGATTGCATCAGAGTCTCTTTACTGGCAAAATGTTCTGAAAAGGCTCATTGCCATTGTGAGAATGCTTGCCTCCCAAAACCTAGCACTGTGTGGCACTTCAGATCAGCTGTATGTGCCAAACAGTGGAAACTTCCTTAAAATTGTGGAGCTGATGGCTGAGTTTGATGCTGTACTCCAGGAACATCTAAGAAGAGTCACAACCCAAGAAATGTACACACACCACTACCTTGGAAAAACTATTCAAAATGAAATCATACAGTTACTGGCAACAAAAGTCAAACAGAAGATTGTGGCAGATCCGAAGTCAGCAAGATATTACTCTGTTATTTTGGATTGCACACCTGACATCAGCCATACGGAACAAATGACTTTAATGGTGCGTTTTGTAACAACAACAGACCCTAGTGAAAATGTCTCTGCAGTGGTGACTGTCAGAGAGCATTTCCTAGAATTTATTGACTTTGATGATACTACAGGAGCTGGTATGACAAATGTGCTTCTTAAAAAGCTGGAAGATACGGGAATTGCGATAGCTGACATGAGAGGTCAGGGCTACAATAATGGTGCCAACATGAGAGGAAAGAACAGAGGAGTGCAGACACGGATCCGAGAATTAAACCCTCAAGCTTTTTTTGTCCTTTGCAGTTCTCATTCATTGAACTCGGTGGTCAGTGATGCAGCATCAGCTTCTAGTGAGGCTGCTGAATTTTTTAATATAATTCAAAGTATCTATGTATTTTTCTCTGCATCAACTCATCGATGGCAAATTTTGAACCAACATCTGGGAACATCCTCTCTGACACTGAAACTACTGAGTGCCACACGATGGGAAAGTCGAGTGGAGGCCATAAAGCCTATCAAACACCAAATTGGTAAGATAGATGATGCCATAGTTGCCATTATGGAGGATAATGCTATGACAGGAACTGTTCGTGCGAAAATGGTGGCAGAGGGAAATGGAATCACCAGTAACATACATAACTTCAAATTTATGTGTGGCTTAGTGTTGTGGCATGACATACTGTTTGAAATAAATGTTGTAAGCAAGAGACTCCAAGGTGTTGACCTTGATATATCTGGAGCAATGGAACAACTGGACAAAGCAAAGTCATACCTACAGTCTAACCGGTCAGATGAGGGATTTCAAAACATTCTGAAGAGTGCACAGAAGTTGGCAGAGGAACTTTACACTGAAGCTATTTTTCCACCCATTCAAGAATACAAGAGTCACCAAAGAAGAAGACATTTTGATTACAAGGCACGTAATCAATCCCATAAGAGACCCCAAAGAACAATTCAAAGTTGAATTCTTTCACCAGGTGCTAGATTGTGCAATACAGTCAGTTGAAGAACGTTTCATGCAGCTCAAGGAACACAGCAGTATATTTGGGATGTTGTATGATATTCCAAAACTCCTCACTATACCTGAAGAAGAGCTACACCAACAATGCAGGGCACTAGAGATAGTGTTGACACATGATGATATGTGCGATATTGATGCGAGTGATTTAGGTGATGAACTGAAAGTCCTTTCAAGATACATTTCAGCAGGATCAACTCCAAAGGCTGTTCTGGAATATATGTGCACAAATAAGATGACCACCCTCTTTCCAAATGCTTTTGTTGCTCCGCCATACTTCTAGCACTTCTCGTAACAGTTGCCAGTGAAGAAGGCAGCTTCTCCAAGCTGAAGTTAATAAAAACACATCTACACTCCACAATGATACAGGAGAGGCTGGTCGGCCTTGCAACCATCTCAATAGAGCGTGAGCTGGCCCAGACTGTGGACGTTCAGGAAGCAGTTCAAATCTTTGCAACCAAGAAGGCATGGAAAGCACCACTTTTATTATTCAAACAGATAAAAATGCCAGTGTTTACTATGCAGACAAGAAACGTTACATTTGCTGTTCAGGCATTTGAAAGTTAAGGGTTACTTAAAATTTTTGAACAAGGCATTTTAAGTTTAGTTCTCCTTTATTGGGGTAGGTAGCAGAGCAGTACCATGAGAGGAGTAGAACAAGAAGAAGGCAGAATTGAGACCTTTCAAAGTTTTGGCCCAAATGAGGGGGTATGAGGGCGTCATTTGAGTTCCCCGCCTCAGGTGCCAAAATGTTGTGGGCCGGCCCTGACCAGCTAGCAAGAGTTCTGTTTAGACAGGAGCTTTCTAGCTTGCTTTTGGCACAATGTAGACAGGGCCTCACAGTCTGTAATGAACACAGACACGTTAATCCAAAAAAAAAAGTAATTAAAAAGCTCTATAAGCTATCAAGTTGTACATAGTGTTTTCTGGAAGAGAGTAACAAATTGGTAGACTACCATAATTTGGTTTTTAAGTTTGTCTGTTGAATAAGTACCAATTTGTATAGATAATATATCGTGTGTTAAACTGAATGCTCAGCTTTTGTACATTCCATTCCATTAAGAAGATGAGACTTCGGATAACTACCTAGTTTCAGATAATGTGGAATCAAATACTTTAGCAAGTCGTACTGTAACAAATCAGCACAATGACTATTTTATGTTTTAAGTGGAGATCATGTTTTGAGTGCCTGTAAATGCCTTGTTAGAAAAATCAATTCTGAGCATCCTCTTTCTCCCACTTTTTATTCATTTTGTTTCAAATGTATTTTGATGCTTAGCGTCTAAATCTGCTCTCACAGGTTTTACCTGATACTGATACTGAGAACAGAATCAGGGCCCTGTAGCTTTCAATGAAAGAAAATGTTAGCAACCAATGTTTAATGATAATTTTTTAAACCTATAAAGCAGTATAACCAAAACAAAAATACAGGAAATCTGAGGAAGAAATTAAGTTGAAACAATTTGTAGTCATTTTGAATTGTTTCCCCAATTTCCTCTTAGACCTCTGCTCTCCAGGATATATTGACATCAGTGCTGATCCTTTGAGAAATTTGTGGCATATGGAACAGTAATGTGTTAAAGTCATACACAAGAGAATTAATAATACATACTTCATTTGCATAGCTTCTTTTGGACAGGTGATTAACTGCAATAATTAATAACACCCAGTGCTTTTCACACTGAGATCTCAAAGCACTTTAAAAAAAAAAAGGTAAGAATCATTATCCCCATTTGACATGGTGAAACTGAAGTACAACGGCTAAGTGACTTGTCAAAGGCCACAGAGCAGGTCAGTGCCAGACCCAGGCATTAGTATCTAGTCGAGAGCTGAAATAAGATCACAGAGATATAGGAGGACTATTCCAAACAGCAGAATCTGAGGAAGAGAAGACTCTTACATGGGTGTACTGTGTACTCAGCTTTATTTTTTTCCAGCTAAGGAGTCTGTCTGCTATATTCTGTATTAACTGTTATTTCCGTATTGGCCCAGGTACAGTAAGTTTTTGCACATCTGGGTAAGAGCATATTACTGATATTGTGAAAACATAACTGTGTCCTATTTGAACTAGTTAGAGGGGGTTCAAATCTCAGCACTAGGAAAAAGTATCACTTTTCAGCAGGACAGAAAATCATGCTTCTTCTGTAACCGAACACAAGAGCTCATTGAACACCAAAGTGGACTGGCTAAGCTGTTAGTCAATACTCCAGAGGGAATGCAGACTCAGTTTAAATATTCGATCAGATAGCAGAAATCCTGGAAGTTCTAAGAACAGAATTATTTGCCTCAACAGATGACCAAAAAGTTCTTCTCTTTCTTGAGAGAGATGGCACAGCAAAAGCAGTAGATTCTTTATTGAAGAGCTGCAAGATATTTTTGTTATATGTTCCTTCTGTTAGTTGCCAAGGTAACCCTGAAAATAAAAAGGAAGGTGTTAGTCATACAAATAACCCCACAATGGCAAGAAGATGCTTTTCAGAGGTTGATACACATTTCAATGAGACTGTCATATAAGAAAAACCTTATAAGCCAGGGACTTGTTTTCCACCCCAAATGGACAATTTCAGGTTGACGGCTGTTGAAAAGAGCTACTCTGAATAAGTAGTACAAACCAGTATGCTGCCTTCAAGGAATCATTCAACATGCTGGATTTTTATTTCAGGATTTGGATAATTTTAAAAAACTTGTGTGTTAATAAAAACGTTAACATCTAAGATTTTGCATGCTTTGAGTGTTTTGCAAGATGGCATTTCATTGGATTTGTGTCAGTACATTGACGTGTAAGTGGCATTGATTAAATTCCATAACTCAACATAGGAACAATTAATCTCTGCTTCATGGTAGTTTCTCACAGCAGCAAACCTGTTGAATCCACCTACGTTATGGAACTACCCAATGTGGAACCTAAACTCTGTATTACAAGGTTTTGACACAACTCCATTTGAACCAATGAGGAATGTATATTATTTTCCATCCCTCAAAGCTACTTTTCTGATAGAGATAACATTGGTGAGGATAGTTTCTGAGATAGGCTCTCGCTCAGTGGAGGAACAGTTCTGTACTATTCACAAAGATAAGGTGGTATTAAGAACTTCCACAGAGTTCTTACCAAAAATCAATTCTATCTTTTATAGTTCTCCAGAGATAGTTCTTCCCTCTCTCCTTCCTAATCCTCAGCAAGAAAAAAAAATGAGGTGGCACAAAAATTGGATGTTACAGCTATTAAAACTTACAGCAAAAGAATTGCAAAATTCAAGAAAACCCCTCTCTAAGTGGTACTTCACCCAACTGTACTAGTGAGAGTGCTGGTCATTTCCAAATCACACATAACTCAGTGGCAAAGAAATTGTTCAAGAAGCTTATAAATCAAAGGACTTAAAGTGCAGTCTCCACAAACAAACAAAAACACCCTACTTGTGGCTTCCTCTTGGGCAGGAAAAACATATACTTCTACGGAAGAGAAATGCAGGACAACAGTGTGGGTGAGCATTCATACCCCCAAAGCTAGATTTTTCACATATTCCTACAAATCACAGAAGTGGCAAATGGGAAAGACTTGTTATATCTACTTCTCCCCCTGCCTGTGCAAGATGCAGTCCCTATATATAGCATGTTTGCTTGTAAACTAACTACACCTTACTAGCCAAAACATAAATAGATGAGTGTGTGCACCAGTGGGCAGGGTATAGGGCTGGGAGTCAGTAAATCTGGATTTTATTTCTAGCTCTGCCACTGATTTGTTATGCGTCCCCAGTCAAGTTATTTACCTTTCCTGAGCCTCAATTTCACCATCTGTAAAATGGGGACAATATTTGTTCACCTTTGCAAATTACTTTGAAATCTGTGTATTGAAGGACTGCAAATGCGTTGTGCTGGTGAGAGTTTTGTCAGAAAAATTCTTCATGCTGTTCTGATACATCTGCTTCTGGTACTTCTTGGTAGTGGAACTTAGGCAAAATAATGGCTTGGTGAGGATATTATTTCAGGGCAAGAATGAATTTCCATTTTTAGCCTAATGAAGGTATCTTGGTGCTCTTCATTTGCAAAATGTGTGTAATTCTTCTACATACGTACAGCTTTTTAATGACTATCTTATCCATAGTAATTGAGGAAATTGAAGAAAATTAGTGATTTATATTTTTTGCTACTCTGATGTGAACCAGCATGAGAGATAAAAGGCAAGAGTGTTGAAGTTCTCTGCTACACATTAAAAATGGCAGTAATTTGTTTACACGGTTTCTCAAATACCCTACTACAACGTATTTTCCCCCATCTTTCCTCTTCCTAGTTCCCTTTTACTTCTCACCATAATTAAAACTGTATAAAAATTGCAGCAGTCACAGATGACATGTCCTGACAGCCTTTTTCATACTTTGTTTCCATAGCTCAGAAACCAAGAATAGGTGAACCAGTTTAAAAAAAAAAGGGGGGGGGGGGAACCCACTGCCTCCTGAACACTTGTCAACCATTTAAACACAACTTACACCTGTGTGAATCTAAACTTATTGGTCAAGGAGCCTTTGAGAAAGGTGGTGGGAGGTCTCTTTCTCACACATCTTGGTGGCAGGTCCTCTTGGAGAGAAGCTGGGACATCGCACTAAGTCAGTAAGTTCTGCTCCCTGCTGTATCTTCCTTCCCCTAACTTCCAGCTCAGGAAAGTCCCTCTCTTTCCACCTTTCCGTAACAGAGCAATATGGTGGAAGGGAGTAGAAAGCCAAAGCGTTGGAAGGTAAATTGAAAAGTGAACTCTGTTGGATCAGGTTCAGGGTACAGAGATGATCTGCTGTTGCTACTGAGGAAAAAAGTTAGCTCCTATCAGAGTTGTTTGTAGCAAGAACCAACATAGGGGGGAGGCTCTTCTCTTTCTGGTGAAAGAGGCCACCAGTCCCGTTTTCTACACGGGAGAGGACTGTATCAGTGTACACACAGATATATGTGTAAATGAGAACAGGAGGAAAGTCCACCATGCAGTGGAAAGGGAGAGTAAATGTATACCTTCTAAGGTAATGCTGTCTAGGTTTATAAAAAGAATGGAAAACAAAGTTCTGTGTGGAACTCTTACTGGGTGGAACTAGAACTCATTCCTCCAGATTATGATATCCGCGGTCTTGTTGAATAGTACCTTACATGATAAGCAGCCCTACTGAAGTCAAGAGGTCAACTTGTGGAATAAGGTGCTACTCGTTGTGAGCAACGCCCAACTCAAGCATTACGTTAGAAGGCAAAGGAATACAAAAGTTGAGTCAGTTCACATGCTTTGGCAGTAGCATGTAAGCCAGCGGGGATCTCCAGAAGGAAATAATATAACAAATTGCAGGCAACAGCTGCTTTCACTAGCTTAAGTAAAATGTGGTCATCAAAAATCTACAAGATAAAGACCAAACTACGAATCTTCAAGTCAGATGTTATTTACACCTTACCGTGTGGATGTGAAAGCTGGAAATCCACAAACAGATGACTAAACGCCATGCAAAGCAAATGACTCAGGAAGACAGCAGGTACAAAATGGAATGAATTAATAACAAATACCAAGATTTATCAGAGATTTCAACAACTCCTTATCTCCAAAGTTATCCAAAAAAGACAGAAATATCTGGGACGTGTGTTAAGAATGAAGGCATAGTGTCCACTATGGCAGGTGTGCTGTTGGCCAGCTAGAGGAGCATGTAAAAGGGGTTGTCCAAAGCAATCCCTCGGCCCCACAGCATTTAGGGCTTGTCTTCAATATGGAAAGTTCAACACTGCTGCAATCGAGCTCAATTTAGTGGGTCTAGTGAAGACCCGCTAAATCGACGGCAGAGCGCTCTCCGGTCAACTGCAGTACTCCACCTCTCCGAGAAGAGAAAGGGAAGTCAACCGGAGAGCATCTCCCGTCAACACAGCACTGCAAAGACACCAGGGTAAGTCGACCTAAGCTATGTCGACTCCAGCTACGTTATTCACATAGCTGGAGTAGCGTAACTTAGGTCAACTTACCCCCGTAGTGAAGACAAGCCCTTAGAAAGGGAAAATACAGGACTTAACATAGAGGACATAGAAAGAGCAGCCCATCATAGATAGGGATGGCAGAGCCTGGTTGGTCCCCTAAGCAGCTTTTGACAGTATGGGAAGGATTCAGATTCAATGTAAGCAAAGATATCCCATTCTTACCCACTGTCTTGCTCTAGGGGCTCACTCAGAGGTAAGGGCTCCTGCCTCATTGGGTTTGCTCTTTGTGCATTGAATGTGGCAGGGCTCTGATCTGTGTCTTTTGCTTTCCATATTTTTTCTTCTTTCTTCCTCTCATCTGCCTCTCCCAGCTTTTGCTCACCCTCTTAATATTTACTTACCATTCCTTCTCTGTGTTTCCTCTTCTTTCCCTTATTCTTTTTTTAGATTCAGTGCATCATGACCTTGTTCAATATTTCCTATCCTTTACTCTACACTCTTTTCTCTCCTCTGCCTGTCCACTCTTGCCCTCGTTCAGTAGCTCACAAAATATCCTCAGCAGCAACCTGAATAAAAAAAAATGTTATTGTCTCTAAAATATTCTAAATTTCCTGCTAAATCCTAGCAGGGGAGAAACCTAAGAATGAAGTACAGGGAGGGGACAAGAACCTGGCACCAGCTTGTAAGCCTTTCAGAAGAAGAGATACACAGAAAGGGGAATAAACAAAAGAAATAAGTAAATATAAAGGTGGGCAAAAATGTCAGGAGTCAGAACAAGAGGAAGAAACAAAGGAATGGGAAAGAAAATCATAGACATTTACGTTTGTGGTTTATTAATCACGTGGGTCTCTCAGTGCAGCACACAGCTTTTTAACAAACACAACTCAGGTCTCTGCCCCAGGAATTTACAATCTGAATTGTGGAAGAGATTGTGAATACATTTTCTCTCCTGCATTTTAATTTATTTCTCTGTGACACATCTCAGAATATAGTTCATTTTGGGGTAAAGGAAGTCATGACAGATTGTTGCTAATAGGATTTGGGTCAAAAGGCTGCATACTATTTGGCATGTAACTAGGTAAATAGGGTGGGTGTTCTTAAAAATTACGGGAGGATAATCCCCTCCCCAATGAATTTCAAGTCCTGTTCATAAACAAATTGTAAGGCAGCAAAGGAGTTTGGCTGAGTGTTCTCTGCGACAGTTGATCCATTAAAACACAAGCTTCCCTACCAATGGCTTTAATCCTAACTTGGAAGGCTCTTCCTTGCTACGCCTGAGAAGATTCACTCTTCATCCTAACCGAATCCTGAGAATACCAATAGTTCATGCGCTCTCCCATAGATAAATCCCTCATTCATGTAGTATACAAACAAACAAAAACTGGGTTTCTAGAAGCCAGTGTGAAATCTGCATTAGCAAAAATTTCAGCGAGTTTAGAAAACAATTTAACATGGTTTAAATTGCAAAATTATGTTAACTTGTTCTCAAAACTGTTAGAATATCCATGCTACCCATTGGGGTACCAGAAAAGCCCTTGGTTGTTTCTGTCTACAACAACAGCACTGATTATTATGAGAAAACAATGCCTTAAACTGCTGATTCAAGGCATCATATACATTCTAGTGAAGCAGTCAGAGTTATGGGGGTTTTGAAAATGTAGGGCTGTTGTGTGCACAACATACCTGTGAGTTAAGAAAATTCTTGCGCATCAAGAGGGAAATAAACTCTGGCTACAAACAAGGATCAGTACTGCTTCCATTGAGGTCTTTGACCCAATGTTCTCATTGACTTCAATCAGAGCAGAATCTCTCTGACACAGTCAGTAAATGGTACTCTGTACATAGTCAGTAGATGGTACTCAGCGCCAAGACAATGGAAGATTATGTCGGGATCTGAAATCTCTGGATGGTGGAGGAGGATTTTTAAAAAAGACTGGGCCATAAGTCAGATTTACTTAATTACTCAGTGAAGGTAAATTATTTACTAATCAATTTATTATTTTCCTATTTTTCTGGATGTTCCTGTGTGTTTAAGAAAAGAAAGCTCTTTTACTAGAAGATAATGCAGCATTAATTTGGAGCACAGAACAGTCTAACTTTTGTGTTTTATAAATGTGTGCAAGTTTCTTGTTTAGGTTAAACCTGCTGCTTGTTAGTATTTTTGTTTGTTTTTTCCTCTCCCTATCCCTCCTTCCACTGCACACTGGATGTGTGTTCTGATTTGCTGCCAAAAAGCCTGGTGGCTGAATACCAATTTTGTATAATTTAGATGGCAAAGGCCGCATTCTGCCAATTTTCTGTCTACGTTATGCTCACAATCTGATTGGTTTGAGTAGAAACCTGGTCAGAATAGATCCCCACCTTTCTCGTCATGCAGCCAGAACTTTAGCAGCCTAATTAATTTAAAAACAAACAAACAAACAGAATTCAATGCAAGTAACTTCTCATCTTTCTTTTGCAATGTGAACATAGTTTTGTTGTTAAAGGACATAACTAACTTCATTTAGTTTGATATACAGCTTGAGCAAGCCTTAGAAACAATTAGTGCATCTTTCACATGGACTAAACTGATTGAATAATTACTCAAATAATGGGCAGTAATGGAATACATAGGGTTATCTCTTGGCTAATCCTCAAGTAATGGAATTGGTGTATCTCTGATTTTTCTCTTAGCAGTTCCCAATGTACAGAAGAACGAGACAAAAGTGATTATGGGAAGTAGGGGGAGCCACTGGAGGCCAGCAAAGGAAAGGAGACCTTATCTTAAGCAATTAATCAAGAAACTCATATTGTGGGACAATTATTCAAACCTAATTCTAAAACAGCTTTAGAGCCCCAGGTCCTGAGATTTTTTTCAGAATTTTGTCAAGGTCATTCTGCACACTGGGGGCAACCACTGCATCAGAAATGAAGACGGCTGACTAAAAGTGACTGTTGAGTGCTACATGTGTAAGAGTGAGTTGAGTAGAAAGTGCAACCTCACGCATTGTTTATGAGAGGCTTGCAGCAGTTGCTGTTATTCACCTAGGTGTGTGGATTTTCATGGTTCTGGAATGAGAGGATAGATTGAAACTTATATATGTGAGACTAGACTGGATCTAGACTGTTCTCAGTGGTACCAGATGACAGAACAAGGAGTAATGGTCTCAAGTTGCAGTGGGGCAGTTTTAGGTTGGATATTAGGAAAAACTTTGTCACTAGGAGGGTGGTGAAGCACTGGAATGGGTTACCTAGGGAGGTGGTGGAATCTCCTTTCTTAGAGGTTTTTAAGGTCAGGCTTGACAAAGCCCTAGCTGGGATGATTTAGTTGGGAATTGGTCCTGCTTTGAGCAGGGGGTTGGACTAGATGATCTCCTGAGGTCCCTGATATTCTATGATTCTATGACTTTCACAGAGATAATTAATTTCTGTGGATCTATGTTCCCAGGTACATAGCCAGAAGACACTATATTAAAAATTTGTTTTTACTTCATTACACAACATTTATGCAGTAGCCTTATGTTATGTGTCTTCATAGCATCCTGCTTCAGACAGCTGTCACCCCTTCTCTCTCCTGGCATTGGTAGGATTCCCACATCTTTGAGTCTGTTTTCTCCAGTTACTCCACTGTTTGATGGTTAGCTTAATTGTGATGTAAAAAGGTGTTACGGTAGCTGCAGCAGTATACGAATTTTTTATTTGCATAGTTTTGTGAATATAGCTACTAAAACAGTGGGCTTGCAAAGGCCTTTCACCTTTTTGCGCTTGGTAACAGCTCTACAGCTCCAAGTGTGTCTAACAGACTGCACTGATTGCTCGATTTTCAGCCTTTGAACTCACTTGGAAGTGAGATTTATTTGAGGGTGTTGCTGTGATCCATGAGGTCCTGGAAATAGAAGCAGTAGATTGTAGTAGACATCTCTGAAAAATTATAAGGTCAACATAAGAAGCAGAGGTTTTAAATTGGATGTGGTTTAAATTTTCCCATGCCCTCCTGTATTTTGCTACTCACTCAAGTGAGAAACTGCCCGCAGAATTATTACTCAGCATGATCGCCCCATGCTCTTGTAGCACTTTGCCAGTGGTGCTGACAGCAGCATTTTGAAACTGACTTAGAGTAGGGCTATCCTATCCAGTTTCAAATGGCTGTTGAGTGCTGCCTGAGAAGTGCTGCTGTGTAGATGTATAGGCAATCACTGCCTGATTGTTTTCCTACAGGCACTTTGCAGGGAAGGGTTAGCGAGAAGGGAGGAAGGCAGAGGGCAGACCAAAAGACAGGGAGAGAAGTGCTAATAGGATTTGTAGCTTTAAAAAAAACCCTTCTGAAATAAACCCTTTCCTTTATTGAAGTTTTTCTTCTGCTTGGTCGGCCAAGTCCCATTTGAAAGTGCTGAGAAGGGGATTCCCATCCTAAAACAGGCCAATTTAATTTTAAGGCCTGTCAAGCTTTATTAAACCTTTATCACCAGTTATTTCCTTCTATGCCAGATCAAGAAGATTGCTTTTGTTCATGGGGACATATTGCTTCTTCGGATACATCCCAGTGAATGAAAGAGTTTTCATATTCATAGTAGGAACACATCACTTTTGGTGCAGAATACTGACTTCTGTGGTGTGTATCATCTACATGTATACACAAAATACCGGTGGCTATTGAACTGTAGTCACAAACTGGAGTTGCATGTATAATTCTGTGTTGACAATTGGCTGATTAAGGACATTGCCTTGGATGGCACACAAAAAATCCC
The DNA here is from genome assembly GCF_002925995.2 of Terrapene triunguis. NCBI lineage: Eukaryota > Metazoa > Chordata > Testudines > Emydidae > Terrapene > Terrapene triunguis. The sequence goes on from NW_020664419.1 coordinate 6,912,458, forward strand.
TAAGTGTTGTTGATGGGCTGCTGATGTCTTTAAAGAAACTACTCAATGTACCTATTGCCAACAATTGGAGTACACAATAAACCCTGCTGGATATGGTTTAGATAAAAGGCTGCTTTCCCTCTGGGGAAAATAATGACTTGTTTGCTTGCTTTATAAGGGAGAATGAAATGAGAATTTCTGGTCAATGGAAACCGTTTTTGAAATGTCCATGACTTGTCTCCATCTGTGGCAATCTGAAAAGGCACCGAAGCTTCACTTGTCTCAGTCCATACAGTCAATGGAGCTTTGCCAGTTTTCACTAGCTGAGGATCAAGTCCTTGATTTTTGTGTCTCAGTCAATTCATATATTAAAAATAATCTCCCCTGTCTGACTTTCTAGGCTTTATGAAGTGTGCTTGCGATCTGTTTGGGCAATACCACCTTATTCATTGTTTCATTTGCTTGTCTGATGGAGAGAATAGTGTTGCCAATTTTGGCTGGACGTATTCCTGGAGGTTTCATCACATGACATAATCTTTAATTAAAAATTAATTTTAATCCCTGGAGAGTCCAGGACAATCCTGGAGGATTGGCGATGTCTCTAGGCATGTGGACTTCCTTGTTTCTTCCAGTGCCCAAAAGTGAGCTAAGTGCTTTAAAGAACAAATAAAGATGTTGTCCTTGCCCTCAAACAACTTCCTTCTAGTTTTCCATGTGACACAGCAAGTGAGGGTAACAAACAATAGGGAGAAGGACATATAGATGATTAACTTGAAAGTGAGAATTGTTGAACCCAAGCCAAAATCTTTGACGGTGATAAGGATACGTCTTTCCATCTCACACTGAAGAGTTGATATGCTCGACTTTTTACAATACATTAAGGTCTAGGTCGAAAATAAACTGTTCAGTGTATTGCAGTGTTTTATTTATAATCTCTCAGGGTAAGTGAAGTGCAGGTCTAACTGTTGCTTTAATTATCTAACAGAGCTTTGAATACCTTCTTCTGATTCAATGTGCAGAGGTGACAAAATGGCAGATGAAATTCAGTGTTGATAAGTGCAAAATAATGCACATTGAAAAACATAATCCCAACTATACATGCAAAGTAATGGGGTCTAAATTAACTGTTACTACTCACGGAAGAGATCTTGGAATTATTGTGGATAGTTCTCTGAAAACATCTCTTCAGTGTGCAGGGCAGTCAAAAAAGCTAACAAAGTTAGGAACCATTAGGAATGGGATAGATAATGAAACAGAAAATATCATAATTCCACTATATAAATCCATGGTATGCCCACACCTTGAATACTGTGTGCAGTTCTGGTTGCCTCTTCAAAAAAAAAAAAAAAAAAGTATTCGAATTGGAAAAGGCGTAGAGAAGGGCAACAAAAATGATTAAAGGTATGGAACAGCTTCCGTATGAGGAGAGATTGAAAAGGCTGGGATAGTTCATTTTAGAATATGCTGTATTTTGCTACTCACTCAAGCAAGAAATGGCCCGTAGAATTATTACCCAGATATGGTCGCCCCATGCTCTTGTAGCACTTTGCCATTGGTGCTGACAACAGCATTTTGAAACATAGGCAAAATAAGCAAAAGGAAATATTTCTTCACACAACACACAGTCAACATGTAGAAGTCATTGCCATGGGATTTTGTGAGGCCAAAAGTATAACTGGTTTAAAAAAACAATTAGATAAGTACATGGAGGGCAGGTTCATCAATGGCTATTAGCCAAGATGGTCGGGGACACAACCCCATGGTCTGAGTGTCCCTTAACCTCCAACTGCCAGAAGCTGGGACTGGACAACGGGATGGATCACTCAATAAATTATCCTTTCTGTTCATTTCCTCTAAAGCTTCTGGCACTTGCCACTGTCAGAGACAAGATACTGGTCTAGATGGACTATTGATCTGACCCGGTATGGCTGTTCTTATGATCATGATAATGCTGCCAGCATCTCCTTCTTCAGATCTGTCCTTAAGACCCATATCTGCCACAGCACCTATAAGAAATCAGCTAAATAATGATGCCTAGGTTGAAGGACAGATTAGGCATAGCTGACTCTTACTTCAAATATTTATAATAGCAAAATAAAGAAAACACATGCAAATATGTTCATTAATATAATAAGTGCATGCCTTGGACTGTATCATCTCTCCTACCCTCTGTTTGTCTAAACAGGTTGTAAAGTCTTCGGGACAGACTTTGCGTGCATTTGTATAGTGTCTAACACAATCGAGCCCTGATCCTGACAGGGGCTTCTTAGCTCTACTCCAATATTCAATAATAGTTTGTCTGTTCAATATTCAGAGTACCTGAACGCCTGCAGGTAGGTTAGGAACTCATTTGTGAATGAAACCTAGGAAATTCAACAATGTCAGATAAGAATTATTTGGCTAGCTTAGCTACTGCTAGAATAGTGTAGTAAATAGCCAGTTATTTGATTCTGGGCTAGCAAGGATAAGTAGTTTGCATATGAAATATTATAATGTTAATTAATGGATATCCTTAATACTGGATAGTAGTAAGAGTCTGACATAAAATATTGTATTTTCAGCTATAATGGCATAGAGCTATGTAAGGGAATTTTATGTATAAAGCTCTTTAAAATATGTATATGAATTCAGTGTATTTGTTTTTAGTAAGATCTGTGATACTTATTCCTCATTTTAAAAGTTTATCCAATAAGATTAGAAATGTAGGTGAAAAGGTTGACCATATGCTTCACTTTGTCAAGAAAAATACATATAAAACCCTGGTATTACTTTTGAGAATTGTAAGATACAAATAATACTCTGTGGGTTTCAAGCCTTTAGATCATAAATTTGATCTTTGCAAGAGGAACAGTACAGAATCTTAGATGTAATAGAATTCTCTTCCAGCAATACTTACAGGAAGATTATTAAAATACTCCAGATATTGACATTGTCTAAAGAGATCTACTTGTGCATATTTCTTTAAAGGGGAAAAAAACACGCCTTAATACACAATATTACCATAGCTAGGCCCTATTATACTATTGTAATCATAGCTTAACCAAGAGCGGTGATTAACGATGGCAATTTATTGTATCTGACGAGGGGAGAAAATAGGAGATGTTGTCGTTATCATAAATCATATCATAAATAACCAAAGAGAAGCACTCAGAAAGCTTGTGTGGTGTCAGCAGCAAGGCCTTTCAGGCACGTTAGCCCAGGATGTAGCCATAGAAACCCCAAAGTCATATTGTTATCTTACTCTTGCTGCAGTTATGTGATACAACAGTATTAACATATAGATTAGGCCATTTATAATACTAGGTGTCAATTCAGGTTAGCTTGCTTATATAGCATTTTAGTTTTTTATTGTGCAGAATGTTAAGGAAACACTGCATTTTTACAGGTCAGTATATAGCCATTTATAACACATCAGCTTCAAACTTCTGTCAGTCCTGCTAATGTACTCTGTTATTGATTGGTTGTACTGTCTGAATTGTCATTGCCTAATTACCTTGTCTTTGCTAATAATTTCATTTTTAAAAAGTCAAATATGTTCTTTTAAAGAAAATGTACACCCATGTGCATATACCGTACTGAGTTGTGTGCAGAGTGTCTTTCTATTGGAGGATAGGTAGGACAATGTAGTGAGGGAATTAAGCTATTATAAAAAGCATGCAAAATCTGTTTGTATTTGTAATTTGTCACTGAGGCCTTTGGCTCCAATGCTGTGTATTTTAGTAATTGCCTCCAAACAAGGGGACTTTCAGAGTACACTGTAGCTTGGCTATCGCAGGGAAGAAACGTTATCAAAAATTATTTGGAATGATGCCAAACAGACCAAAAAAAAAATAAAATAAAGAATCTAGTACAATATCGTGTTGTCTATACAGAGACTGTTCCCAAGCTTTTCATTCTGTGGGTCACTTAAGATAGACATCTTTTTATGACTCCTTTCCCTTCCAATCCATAGCAGCTATGGGCCTGATTAATATTACATATATAGTATGTGTATATAAGGCCTACGTTATGGGGGCAAAGTAAAAGTAAATTCTTTCCTCTCTGGGACCTTTTTAGTTTTTAGTACAGATTCTCATATTTTTGCCTGGAGTATATTCCACAAATGTAGGATGTTTCTTTTGTAAGGTTAGATAGAGATTGTGAACTTCACTGATAACAATCTGCCATACTTTGTTTTTCACTCCTTACCAGGAAATTGGGTGTGTCATTTAAGAAGTCTGGGTAATGTAGTCTGACAAACATTTCCTGTTGTGTGAAATATTTATAATTAGAACCACCACTAGTGGGCATTCAAAAAAACTACGTGCACATATTATATTTACAGCTGGAAGCTCCCAATGCTCTAAGCTCTTCGCCATTGCAGTTTATTTCTGGTTTACTGTGTATTTGCTGCTACTCCTGCTTTGGTCTCCACAAATTTGATTGTGTATGACTTTATTCCTAGGCTTGGCGGATTCCGTTTTTTTTAAATAATTTCGACATATATCAATATTTATTTTAAGCATTTTTTTCAACTTTTGTTAATTTAAATTTTCACAGTTGCAAGAAATTGAGAGGAGTCAGAAAATAATTATTTAATGGCAGTAGACATTGACATTCAGAAAGTTACATCTGTATAATGGTTAAAACACAAATTGTCAACTTCACATGTCAAAAAATACAAAGTAAATATCCTTAAATGGAATTCCAATAAGTTCTCATGCAGCATTTTTCTTACTTTGCCTATCTGTAAATTTCAATTATTATTGATGGAATTGTTTGTCTGTACAGTGAAATTGACATTTACCAACAAAAATCTATTCCTTCCGTTTATACCAAAGAAACGTATAGAGAACTGACAGAGAACACAAAGAAGGCATGCAGGGTGAAAAGTGATGCTGGTTTTTATCTTAATTGGTCTGGAAATTCATAAGTCATGGACTGGGTTACAGTTAGCATCAATATTTGAAGACTGATGGATGTTTCACCACTGTGACAGAAGGGGCTCCTTAGACCACCTGGAAGTTCTTTGACAGCTTGAGTACTATGGGAATATGAAGCCTGTCACCTCTATTGAACAGCTTCCAGTCCAGCCCAGATGAATACTAGTGACAGAAAGTTAACATCTAAACATTTGGGCCAAGTGTTGAGCACCTGCTCTCTGAAAATCAGGTCCCTTTAAGGTGTTTAAGGTAGGCACCCAGAATCACTAGCCACTCTCGAAAAATCTTGATTTCTGTATATACTGGTGTCGTTTCAGTCCAATGTACATATGTCTACATTATAACAACTGTTATCACAGATGGAATGAACTTACTGGCAGGTTCAGCACAAAGCTCAAAGTCTCAAGGAAACAAACTTCCCTTCTTCCCTGCCCCCAAAGGTGGTCCCAGGAATGAGAGATTGAGGAACACTAGTGGTGTGGTGTGAGAGAAGTCTACCAACACTGTATCCATTTTGTAGATAAATTGTTGGCTTCGGTCTCTAATTCTGGTCACTTGGTACTTTTGATAAGTACTGAAATGTACAAAATTCACAGATGTAAACATGGCATCATTTTAAGTTCATATTGCACAGTAAGAATCTTGGTGAGGGAGGTTTAGATTTAATATGCCTTTAGGAAGTCAGGATATTATTTTGCTACTCTTCTGTCAATTTCTTTTAGTGAGTACAAGCACATTTTCTAGTTACTTTGGGAAAGTGCCATAGTTATTACAAGTTAGAGAGAGAAAAGTTATTGTGCCATAAGAAAACAACGTTCAACTTTTAACAAAAGTCTAGTACTTTGATTTAGATAATATAGTGGCTGGGATGTTATAGTTATGATTCATTCTAAGTCCTTGTCTTCAAACTTTTCTCCAAAATTATCTTTTGGCTTAATCTCATGCTTTATCTTGGGCAATAGGTGCGTGTGTGTGTTTTTGAGTTTGAAGAAAATTGTTCAGCCATTGTTGAGTCAGGGCATGAAAAAACGTTTTTCACGTGTTAGGAAAAATTGCCAGCTTCTTTCTTGCTCTTGGTTCAGAATATAACATTTAAATCTTGACCTGTATCTGGTCCTCAGTGAGGAATGTGTGCTTTGTCAGGTGAGAGGAAAATGATTAGGAAATAGATAGTATTTCTGTTTCAGGTCTGCTAAATTATCTCCATTCATGAATACTAAATTCACTTAAAATTAAGAAATGTACAAGTGAAAATAGCATACCAGACATGTAGGGTCTGCTGTCTACCTTACTAATCAAAGTGTAACTCTGAATAGAGCTGCATGCTTCTTCAGCCTTGAGACTCTCTCTGCACACAGCCAGCTGATCCTCCTATGTAGCCCCTTGAAGGAAGGAGCGGAAAGAGCTCAACAAGTCTGCCAGCCTTATTGCCAAACTCTGACATTTGCAGTCTCAACATTTGGGTGCTCCCCACAGTGGGAAATACCCCCAGCGAACAGTCCACTATGTAAAATAAATGTGCCTTTATTTGGCATCTTTGCACTCTTTTAGAAAAGAAAAGAGTGCAAACTCTGCTAAAATGTGGGTAAAGATTTTAAATATAAAAAAGACAAGCACTTACCGATCTCATAGAAACTATCTGATCTCTTTAACATATTTTAATAATTTATCTTACTGGGTCTGGTATTATAGCTGGTATGGTGTATTTGGGAGGTTAAAGCTATCACTAAATACAATAAGACAAAATATTAAATTCATGCAAATAAGCGGTGTTAGTTTATGTGGAAACTAGCCGCCTGGCCTTTTTGCATTTAATATCTTAACAGTAACATTGCATCAGTTTGGTTTTGTTCATAATAGTAAAAGCATTGTTGGTATGTTCTGTTCAGTGTGTATTGTCTGTCCACCTCTGTGCCAATTTCAGATTATATGACTCTGCTATGGCTCTCAGCTGAGGGACTTCCGTCTGTTCTACATAGGTACTTATTTGGCTTTTTTCACCACAATATATGAGCATCTCACAATAATTGAATGATGTTTGATTCTCCATTTGATAAAAGGGAACTGAGACACAGGATAGGTTAAGTGACTTACCCACTGTCATATAGTAAGTATGTAACTGAGCCAGGAGCTGAACGGAGTCTTGTGTCCCGGTCCAGTGGTATGTCCACTAGACTCTCCTGCCTTCAAGTTGTGAGCTTGTGCTCTGAGCTCTGGAGCTCCTAAGTTTAATAGCTGGTTATGTCCAAAAGTACGGTAATTGTATATGCATGTCATTATTTTCCCTACTTGAAGTATGAATGTAGGCTGATGCGTACCTCTTAATTCCAGAGTTCAGTGCATTCTCCCCTCAATCTCCTGCCTCCCCATTTGATAGCTGCCTGCCACCTTTTCAGCTTACCTTCACCTGAAAGAATAAAACTCAGCCTTCTCGGTATTAGGCAGCCAGGGGTTGCTGAAAGAGGAATGGAACTAGCCCTACCACTAGCCCTGTCTCCGAAATTAAGACCGTTTCCGTGCTACTGTGCCTTTGTGTCAACTTTAAGGACAAATAGTCCTAACATCACCATGAACTTGGAAACTCATCATAGAAATGCTGAGAGCTGCTGTCCTACTACTGACCCACAGCCAAATTACCAAGTTATGTATTCCGTACCCACTTGGCCTTTAAGAGTAGGTCAACCCAGCAGCTGAGAGGGAAACAGACACATGCTAGCTCTGCTCAAGCTAAGTGCTAAAAATACCAGTGTGGCTGCAGCAGCACAAGCTAGCTGCCAGAGGGGGGCGGGAGGGTTTGTACGTGTGCAACTACCCCAAGCCACCAGCCATGCGGCTCTTTTTAGCTTGAGCTGAGCTAATGCATGTCTGTCTACCCATGCTGGGAAGCATTCCCCCCAGCTGCTCTGTAGACATGTCCGAACAGTCCAGGTGGCTGTACAGAAACATGGTGTACAAGGGAAAAAACTTTGTGCCTCTTTAAATGCTTTTGTTAAATAAGGTTCAGCAGCTTTAATCTTTTTGCTGATTTAAAACTTAAATAAAAAATTCCAACATTCCGTAAATGAGACCACCATTTAAAAATGTCGACATTCTTACTGCTTGTACTGACGCTTCTCTAGTACCTTCTATCCAAGGATCTCAAATAATACATTTAAGCTGAGCCTTACAATATGACTGGGAAGTAGGTGAAATTATCCTTATTTTACAGATGGGGAAACCAAGGTACATAGAGATGGTGACTTGCCCAAGGTCAGAGAGCAGTTCTGTGGCAGAGCCAAAATAGAGTTCAGATCCCCTGGCTTCCAGGCTTGTTCCTTAACCTAAAGATAATCCATCCTTCCTTTTATGAATGTGAGAGACTGACCACATTAGGTAGGATCAGGCAGTGCACAAGCTTCCCCCATCTCTCTTCTAATACACTACATTCAGAATTGCTGTCCTAATAGTGGACTTCACGGCTGACTGCTGTCTGATTGTTTGACTTGGGTGGTGGAGAAATTCACATTCACGGTCAGACTGAGAGTACTAAGCTACATTTGAACCAAGATACTATAGAGGTGAACAGCTAGTGTAATAAACAATTTCTCAGTATAGCCTTAGTAATGTGTGTATTAATATTGATTCAGCACTCTCTTGACTTACAAAAATATCTGTAATCTTGAAAAACCTCCCAAACAGCTCTAGTCTCCTTTCAGTGCAGGAGAGAGTTATTAGGGCAGATGGCTGAGGTGATATCCATTTGACCTGTAGATGCTGACTCAGGAGTAGTACCGTTCATAAGGTGGTTGGAGATAGGGAGAGATCACAGTGAAAGAGAGTTAAAAGCAGTTTAGTTTACAAAGGATTGCACACTGAATGGTGCCTGGTAGAGACTGATATAGCTAAGGGTGAAAAATAGTTGCATTATAATCCATCCCTCCACATTTTCAAATACTTATAATATTGTCAAGCAAATTACCTTTTCAGAGTGACATTTTTCCATATTTTGGTCTTTGCCCCAATATGAATTTGTTTGAAGGAAAATGGTCCAGTAGTTTTTGAGTGAGAGGAGAGTTGAGAGATCAGACTTTCTCTATTAAAAAATCGTGTCTTATTTTCCAACCAGGCCACAGTAAAATGGCTCAGGTCTGAAAGCTGCCAACTGGCAGGAAAATAGCCCTCATGGAGGATCATTACATGGCCTTGTTCCAAGTGAAATTTGGGTTTTATTTGACTGAAATATGGGTGTGTCCAAATTGCCACCTGAGCATGTCCAAAGAGCACTGTGTGTGTCAATAGTAGGGCTGACTGGAAAACCACACTTCCATTTTACAAAAGAAAATTTGAGGTTTTGACATAAGTTTTTATTCCGTGGTGGAACAAAAACAAGAGCTTTTTAAAATGTACACAAAAAGAGAGACTGACCCATCCCAGAATAGCCAGTAGCTCAGTATTTAAGGCATTGATGTGGGAGACCCAGGTTCAAACGTGTACTCCAAATCAAGCAGAGCAGGGACTTGAATCTGGACCTCTCACATCCCAGGCGATGGCCATAAACATTTGGCTATTGGCTGTTCTGGGGTGGGGATCATTCTCTCTGTTTGGTTCTAACCAGAAATTCCACACTGTACCTGAGAAACCTTCCTGACAAGTTTTGTTGAAACTGGCCATTTCCACAAAAAGATTGTTCCAACAAACCAGTATTTTCCAATGAGAAACGTTTTGTCAGAAAAATTCCCAACCAGCCTGAGTCATTAGTTAAATGCGTATGAACCTCCAGAACAATTCAGGGGACTATGAACTTGCCCATACAATTTTCCAGGGAATCACAGTTCTTACAAAAAGGCTGGTGGGTTGCTCTGTTATGAAGTTGGCTTTGTGGTTTACAACAATGTGCATGAGGCTAGGAGCCAAGAGGCTCTCCGTTCTAGTCTTGCTTTTACAGACTGAGTTTTAATAGTCTCTGCACTTCCCAAACCTCATTTATTGATATGTCACTCAAACCCCAGTGACGATAAAATATCATCACCCTATTTTACAGATAAGGCAACAAAAGTGCCAAGGGGTTAAGTGAGTCACCCAAGGTCACATAGAAAGCTGGAACTAGACCCCAGATATCTGATGTGATGGACTGAAGGACTCAAATTCAATATGTAGAAGGTTGAAAATGCTTAGGTACTGCTCTGATGGATGCTAAAGAAGACCCTAAGATGGGTAGATTGTCTCAGACCTTCATCTCCATCTGAGTTCCATTTATTGGCTTTCCGGACAGGATTTCAAAAATGGAAGCTCCTTTAGCTGCGTGTGGACTTAATGTGTCTTGTCGGAGTAGGGGTTTGCTCTTTGTCATTGTACAAAATTCCTGCCTCCATTCCCTAAACTGTTATGCAGAACCATGTGCAGCGTGGCTATTCCCCTTAACTCCAGAAGCTGTTATAGTTCCATGGTGCTGTATGGATATAATGTGAGAGGTGCCTGGGATGAAAGAAGTTCTGTCAATGTAAAATATTCCACTATTCTCTGTTAGGGCATGCTATATCAGCTGTTTAATTGGGACACCGAGTGGAAATCTTTGGCGCGGGAATGTTTGGTTTTCCTAGTAAATGTAAATATCTTTCAAAACCCTTTTCAGACTATGAGCAATGTTGGTTGCTGCAGCTTTTTTTCTTGTTTTTAATTAATGCAAAATATACCTCCACATACCTCATTTTATCCATATAAAACATTTTATGTCCACCCTAAAAGGAGAATGATAATATTCCTTGCCTCGCATATCATTTTGGATTTGGCTGTGTTGCGTTTTCACTCTTGTAACCTTGATAAGTAGATAGTTTTGACTTTAAAGTGCAATGTTGCTGTTGAACTTTATCTTGTTTTCTTTTTACTTAGGGTATTTAAAACAAAAATAAACGGCTGATGGGGACCCATGCATAATGGGGCTGGGAGGAAATAGACCCAACACCCCACAGCGTAGTTGCCGTCAATGCTGTATAACGATCTAATATTTATTCCTTCTTCATCTCATGCCAGTTTGGAACATAAGGGCAGAGCTTATTCATACAGCAAGGCAGACAGAGATTGAAACTGATTTGATGATCCTGAAACATAAACCATCAGTTAGATCTGTTTGTAGCCGGTGCAGACTCAGTCAACAGTGATCTGTCAGTTTTCCCTTCTAATATTTAAAAAATAGGATGTGAATGCCCAGCCAAGCAAACCTAACTCCCTAGCACTTTCTGTTTTTCATGGAAGGCTTTATACTCGAGCAAAGTTTCCGCTCTGGGCTGGCTGCTGTAAATCCTCTGGGCCCTGGCAAAAGCCAGAATTGCGAGCTTATTTTACTTAATTTGCGATGCTGGCAAGATTCAAACTTCAGCCCAGGACTCTTGACTCAACTCTCCTAAATCAGGGCATTGACACATTACAGTAAAGAAACATCAGCTCAGAAAACCTGAAAATAAACTCTTCCAAAAGGTTTTTTTTTTTTTTAAAGGGCCTCTTATTAAATGACTTTAAACAATTTCAGCATTTTATTTCAGTTTTTAAATATTTATTAAAAAGACAGCCTGCTCACTTAAAAAGGGCAGCTTTTTTTATACTTCACCACAATAAACAATTTATACTGTACGGTGACTAGATGTCCCGATTTTATAGGGACAGTCCCGATTTTGGGGACTTTTTCTTATATAGTCACCTATTGCCCCCCAGCCCCATCCTGATTTTTTACACTTGCTATCTGGTCACCCTATTGTACTGTGTCCTTCATCCAAGAGTCTTAAAACACCTTCCAAATATAATATAAACCTCACCACACCTCTGTGAGAAAAGATAAATGTTGTGCCATCTTTGCAGGTGGGTAAACTGAGGCATGGAGGTTAAGTGACTTAGTGCTTGTGTACATGGGGAAAATGTATTTATTTAAGAGTGTGCACATGGCATGTTATACTGGTATAATTGTAGCAGTATAATCATATCAGTATAGTTATGCTGGTAACATTTCCCCATATACACAAAAATCATATATTACTCTTATAAGTTAACTGACAATCAAAAATCTGTGGGAATACAAATAAGGCATACATTTAAAATGTACTGGATTTTATTTAATTGGATGTACACTTTGTGATTTGTTTTATTATAATAGAAAACCTTGTTACTATTCCCCTCCATGTGTTTTTTTTTTTTTTTTAAACGAATCAGCCAAGTGCTTGTGTGTGTTTGTAACCCAAGCAACTCCAATGGGTTACAATGAGATTCCGAGAGGGTGAGAGAGACTAATATGTGATTGAGAACTTTCTTCTTATGGTATACAAAATGTTTGGATGCAATATCATTCAATGATACCAGTATCATTTCACTTGAAATGGTACCTATATTTTTGGGTGAGCTTTTAGAACTCATTAAATGTCTAAAGTCCTGACAAATTGACCAAGTCCTATTTATAGAACAGATGAAGCAAAATACAGCAGCAGGGGAAATTCCCTTCACTGCCCTGTCAATGTGCCTCAAACCTGTTCTGGAGGGTCTTTCTTTATGGGTGAGACATACCTTCAAGCCCATTTGATCCTTGATTTGCGACTTCCAACAAGGGTTCCAGTTAGTGTCAGTTGTGAAGATGGATTTTGTATTGCAGACAGACGTCTACCAGTCACTAAATGTAATTGCTTTGCTCGCTTCATGTAGGTCACTGAACAGGTAGCAGATGATGATAACGTTGAGCCAAATACAGTTTGAATGCTGTCTTGATGCTTATTCATTCCCAATAATTTATTTGTTCCTGTATAACATATTTTTAAAGTATCCCAGTAACTTTTTTTTATTTCTTATAACAGAGGAGGAAGAGGAACAGGTACCCACTGATGGAGGTACATCAGCAGAAGCCATGCAGGTTCCCCTGGAAGAGGAAGGAGAGATGGAAGAGGATGAGGCAGTTAATGATGAAAACTTCTTGAGCAAGAGACCCTTAGAAAGTCCTGAAGCTGAGGAAATGCCTGCTATGAAACGACCAAAACTAGCTATCACTAAAGGAGACATCATTGATGGAGCATTGGAGCCACGTGAACCTCTCAGTTCAATAAACACTCAAAAGGTGCCACCAATGCTTTCTCCAGTTCATGTTCAAGATAGTACAGATTTAGCCCCTCCTTCACCAGAACCACCAATGTTGGCTCCCATTGCAAAATCACAAATGCCAGCTCCTAAAACATTAGAATCAAAACCATTTGCACCTAAAACAAAGGCCAAAACTGGTTCTCCAGGACAGAAGACTAAATTGCCTAAAGCTACTCCAGCACCAGTAGTTATTGGAAGTCCCATACGTTCACCAAAAACTGGATCCAAAGAGAAAAAATCACCAGGTCGTACCAAGAGTCCAAAAAGTCCAAAAAGTCCAAAGGTTCCCGCTCACGTTTCCCAAGTGGCAGTCAAGCTTGAAACCCCAAGTAGAACCCCTTTGGCTGCGCTAAGTGAAAAGATGGGAAAAGAGAACATCCAAGTAAAACAAGGGCAAACACCACCTGAGCCTGGGAAACAAAATAGTGAAAATCCATCTAAGAAAGTGGCAGTGATGGACAAGACCATTGATGATTCAATTGATGCTGTGATTGCCCGTGCATGTGCAGAACGAGAACCTGATCCATTTGAGTTTTCCTCTGGTTCAGAATCAGAGGGGGAAATTTTTACCAGCCCTAAAAGACTTTCTGTTTCAGAGACTCCAACTCCTAAAGCTTCTGTTTCTGCTAACAGCCTAAATAAGGTAGGAGCCACCCCAATGCCTCCCTCGGGTGGGACTTCAAGCTCAGACATTTCATGGACAATGGATGACTCAATTGATGAAGTCATTCGAAAAGCAAAGATGGGGTCACCTTCTAATCCGCCTCCAAATTTTCCTTATTTCTCCTCTCCTTCTGCTTCACCACCAACACCGGAACCTCTGCTCAAAGTCTATGAGGAGAAAACCAAGCTGGCATCATCAGTAGAAGTGAAAAAGAAGCTGAAAAAAGAGCTGAAGACAAAAATGAAAAAGAAAGAAAAACAAAAAGACAAAGAGAAAAATAAAGACAAAAGCAAAGATAAGGATAAAAACAAGGAGAAGGATAAAGACATAGGAACCAAGGAAGCAAAGTTTCAATGGAAAGACCTACTCAAAGATGATGATCTCGATTCCTATAAGTTCAAAATGAAGGACTTTGATGATGTTGATACAAAAATGAAGTTGAAAGATGGCAATACCAAAAAAGAGAGAGAGAAGCACAAAGATAAGAAGAAAGATAAAGAAAAAGGCAAGAAAGATAAAGATAAGAAAGACAAAGAGAAAATTAAAGATAAAGGTAAGGAAGATAAGATAAAGGGTCCCTCAGCACCTCTTGTGTTGCCTCCCAAAGAAATGCCTTTGCCTTTGTTTAGCACCCCTACCGCCATGAGACTACCTACCATGTTGACTTCCTTGTCCACAATGCTTCCCGAAAAACTGTTTGAGGAAAAAGAGAAGCCTAAAGAGAAGAAGAAAGACAAAAAAGAGAAGAAGAAAAAGAAGGAAAGGGAAAAGGACAAAGAAAAGGAAAAGAAGGAGAAGGAAAAGGAGAGAAAGGAGAAAGAAAAGAAAGACAAAGAAAAAGAAAAACACAAACATGACAAAGTAAGCTGTTTAGATGGTATTAACATGTTACATGTAAGAAATTATTTACATTTGCTCCCACACTTTCTCATTACAAAATTTTGCTTTCTAGGAAAATTTAATGGAAAAATGCTAATAGATAACCTGGCTTTATTTTATGACAAGTCACCAAAGTCAAAACAGGGTATGGTGTAAATTTCTGGGTTTGTCCAACAGTACCGGACAGAGCCTCTGTAGTTTTAGATTTGCCAAATGTTTGTTGAATTCAGTTTTGCAAAACTGAAACTTGGGATTGTCTGAGATCAATTTACATCTGACCTGAGCTACCAGGGTTCCAACATTGACCAACTGGCCTTCACTGATAAAGGTGAGTCCTCTAGGTCAGAGTTTAGGCAGATTTACAGCACTGTGTAAGGACGCTTATATAGTCATTGCTGCACATTTGTTCCATAGATGAATAGACTTCTGACTGTAGGGCTATCAATCCAACAGCTTTCTTGTGAGCTCTAAATTCACTTTTATAAAATTTTAACTGTTTTTTTTTTGGAGTTAGTAAAATTCCACAGCCTGCTGGAAAAATTGGTAGATATAAGGTACAATGATAAGCAGTGTTAGCTTGAATTATGGATTTAATCATTACTTACCTATCCAAGCTCTAGTTGTTCTTCTGAAGGCAAAAAATATTTCTAAATAAGCCTCAGGTTCCCTCCTACTGATCATCCCAATTGTACAGTATGGCCACAAGTTTCTCTCTTAGCAAGACACCAAACTTGTTTTCCCCATTGATCAAGCACAGTAATATTTTTTTTCAAAACATAGTCATTATGGCCTAAATGTTCAAAAGTGGCCTCATTTTAAGTGTTTTATTTTAGTCACTAGAGCCTGATTTTCAAAGGGATGAGCACCCACAGCTCCTATTGACTTAAGAAAGTCTATAGAATCATAGAAATGCAGGGCACTACTCCATTAAAGCCACTTTCTACCCACCCCAGTTTTGCTAATTGATGTAGATCAGGTTGCAGCCTAATCTTGATTTTATATATATATATACACACACACACACACACACACACACACACACACACACACACACACACAATTTTGCTCTTCTCCTTGTCTACACTGACTAGCTTTAAATGTGCCCAGCTTTGCAGCAAGTACATGGTCAGCATAAATGCCTGATCTTGGGAGTCCACCCCCTGCCATTGCAAGAGATTATAGTCTGTTGTCTTCTTTCTAGTTTTTGAGCAATAAATCTTGCAAAAGTTGGCAAACATAGCTTCTCAGTTTAGAGTCCAGACATTCTGGAGAATTAACTTCCCTCATAGAATCATCGGACTGGAAGGCACCTAGAGAGGTCATCTAGTCCAGTCCCCTGCGTCATGGAGGACTTGATGATGGTCATGGTTTTGTTCTACCTGTCCATATTGATTTATCTGACTTTCAGGCCACTGCAACATACACAGAATACGTTTCATGGATTCTTTAGTCTGTGTGCATGACACCTCTTCCTCTGTAAATCTGGGACATTTTGGCCCTATTGCCCCAAAGATTTTAACAACGAGTAAAATGCAGACAAAAAAGATGTTGACCATTCTTCACACATTACATGGCCTAATAAATACATAACTATTTTTTATGTTTTCTGCTTATTTCTGTTCTTAATTTACTTTAGAGCAATAGAATGTATACACAAAGGAGTCTGAACTATTAAAGATTTGTTATAGTCTCAAATATATATTTTAATGAAAGGAGTTCAACGGTAATAAAAACTTGGTCAGATTAAATTGACAAAGCTGCCCATTACCTTGGCAAAAAGTCCCTGTCAAAAGATAAACTTTAAAGCTAGAATGCATGAAAGACTCCCCAGATAGAATTAAAATTTAAACTGATTCTTGATAGATAAGCTTTTTTTTAAATCCACCTCTTTGCTGCAAGTCAGGATTTTAAAAATAAATTTCCCCTTTAAATCTCTTGAGCGATTTTCATTTTTTGCAAGGCCGCACTGCTGGTGTCCTGGAAAAATGGAGAGTTAGAGCTTTATCAGTTGGTGCCCTGAGGTATGTGGCAAAGAAGCTAAATCCTTGAAGATTAGCAAAAAAAATGCAGCACATGGCAATAAGGGGCTTATATGACTACTAGTATTAGTTCAGGTGAAAGAAGTATTGCTTATACATAAAACTGGACAAATCCACTGACAATGTATTTTTAGTTAGCTACAAAGGAGTCTTATATTGCTGGACTTTACCTCTTTGGTGATTTGGGAAGCTTAGTAATCCACTGTAAATACTCTTCTGCTGGCCCCAATTCCCAGTATTACTCCAGAACGCTGCTCTTTCATTTTAACCCCTAAAAGCACATGTTTCCTTAATTTAGCTTTTAGATCACACAATGGCTTACTTAACCAGCAGTTGTGCTGTAAGTGCAAATGATCAAGTTACTGCCTGGACACTTAACATTCCATGAGGCGTCAATTTAAGAGAAATAAGAATGACCTGAAAGATGAGTGGTGTTCGTAGGAAGTCTCTCCACATTATAAACTTGATTTTTTTTTTTAAATGTCAAATGTGTTAGATAATGTAATAAAGGAGTTAGTGAATGTTTGTGTGTTTGTTAGCACTAGACAATATGTGGCAGTGAGTATCATTTCTCATTTAGAGTACTATGTTTTGTTATAACCAGGTTTTGTTAAGTAAGTGTGACTTCATAGCTTAGTTTTGATTTATTTTTTTTAAATATATTTTGTTAATGTATTTCCTGCAACTGTATGCCAAAATGGTTGGCAGATAAATGCAGGGCAGTCCACAATATCTTGTATATAGGACACACAAAAAGTCACAGCATGAAGCCTTGGCATGCTTAATGAATTAAGGCATTCAGTCACAAGTCCTAAGAGGAAGAGGGGGAATGACGATGATTATTCAGGACTAGATTGTGACTATATGATCTGCCATGAGCATTGTTATGCTGCCCCTGGAGTAACCCAGGAGGGAGATTGTGATTTAGTTTCCCCACTGCTCCGGGGGGGAGTAACCTGCATTGTGTATAGATCCTGCACACTGACAGGTCTATGTGGTATGGAGGTGGAGCTCTGTGGAGCCTGCTTCCCCTCCCCCACAGCTACCTGTGCTGCTGGTAGCTGGCACAAAGGAGTAAGGGGGCTCTGTATGCCCCATCGTGCTGTCACACAATCCAGGCCATGATTTGGCCCTTATTTATTTGTTACAGTAGCACCCAAAGACCCCAACCAAGATTTGAACCCTCTTGTGCAGGGTGCTGTGCACACACAGAGACAGTTCCTGCCCCAAACAGGCTACAGTCTAAGTCAAGACAGACAAATGATAGGCATGGAGAAGTGAAATGATTTATGCAAGGTCACACAGCAGATCTGTGGCTGAGCCAGGAACAGTACCCAAGTCTCCTGAGTCCAGTCCAGTTCCCTGTTCACTGGACCAAATTGCATTTAACGGAGACCGATAGAAAGCAATTAAGAGAGACACAAGGGGAAGAGAGAGAGAGCAAGGCCATTCCACACAGCAGGAACTGCAGAGAAGAAAATGCCTTGTACCAACTTGTGAGGAATGGCAGAAAGGAGACTTGTGGTATATAACCAAAGGAGTGGAGAGAAATCTGAGGTAGAAGCATAAAATCATAGGGTTAGAAGGGACCGCAAGGGTCATCTAGTCTGAAGCTAGTCCATGGAGAGCTCTTTGGTACAGCTTGGTTATCTGTGTAAAAAAAATGAAATGTAGAGTCAGAAATTAGTTGGGGTTGGTTTTGTTTTTGGTGGAAGTTGCAGCTTTTTATATACAGTCCAACTTTCTCAGTCATGTATCTCTGCATCTCTATATATGGGAATATATCATTATTACACCTAATTGCCCTTCCAAGTCCTCCTACTTCGGCCTTTGCCTTTTTCCATCCTGCCCTCTTATCATGTTGACAGTTAGTCCCCTCTTTCCTCCTTAAAATACTTCCTTTAAAACGTGCTTCTTCCCTCCAGAATTGTGTCGTTTTTTCTTTACATCAGTCCAGCTGATTGTGCAGTGAATTGTTGTGTGAACTGTTTTTTCTCATTTGGATTCCAAGGCCCGGAATCAACACAGTGCTTAAGCTTGTGTTAAAGTGCTTTGTTGAACAGTGATGGATTTAAGCATGCATTTAAAGTGAGAACTCTTCAAGAAAAAGATCACAAGAATATTTTATTGTGGGAAGTGTTGGGCAGCCTAAATGTGGCGGTTACTATAGCTCCCCCTCTAAAAATGAGTTGAAAAGCTGGGCCTCTTGGGCGCTGAGCACCATAAACTGCTATTGTTTTGGAATTTAGGGTGCACAACAGACACTAGTCCAGGGGTAGGCAACCTATGGCACGCGTGCTGAAGGCGGCACGCGAGCTGATTTTCAGTGGCTCTCACACTGCCCAGGTCCTGGCCACTGGTCCGGGGGCTCTGCATTTTGATTTAATTTTAAATTAAGCTTATTAAACATTTTAAAAACCTTATTTAATTTACATACAACAATAGTTTAGTTACATATGATAGACTTATAGAAAGAGACCTTCTAAAAACGTTAAAATGTATGACTGGCACGCGAAATCTTCAATTAGAGTGAATAAATGAAGACTCGGCAAACCCCTTCTGAAAAGTTAAAAAAAAAAAAATTAATGGAGATATCCTATCTCCTAGAACTGGAAGGGACCTTGAAAGGTCATTGAGTCCAGCCCCCTGCCTTCACTAGCAGGACCAAGTACTGATTTTGCCCCAGATCCCTAAGTGCCCCCCTCAAGGATTGAACTCACACCCCTGGGTTTAGCAGGCCAATGCTCAAACCACTGAGCTATCCCTTCCCCCCAAGGTTGCCGACCCCTGCACTAGTCCTTAGGAACTCAGTCCCATTCTTCACAATATTGCAGAGCATCCTGACTGTGGTCCCAAGGCTGCAAACACTTACGCATGTGCTTAACTTTGCACATGTCAGTAATCCCGTTGAAACCATATAATTAAGTGTTTGCAGGTAAGGGGCTTAGGTTTTTTTTCCCTTTTCTGTGTTCAAAGTTTTGATTCTGCAAATATGTTTGCTTGCTGTATTTGGGAAATATTTGCTTTAATCTAAACTGTGTGAAGTGTGCCCAGATACCAAGATGGATTTGTAATAATTGGGTGTGAAGATGCTTCTCTTGAGGGCCTATTGAGTACAATGAGAATATCTGTACCATGTTAGAGTCTGACCCACAGTTCACATGTGTCATATCGTATCAGTCTCAGGGCTTGTCTACAGTGCATCACAGTGTGGACTATGGTATGAATTGCAGTGCGCGTCAAAGTGTTACAGTAACTGCCTCACGTGGACACTGCTGGTGCAAACTGAAAGATAACTAGTTCACATTCATATAGTATAGTTTGAAAGCATTAATGCAAACGAGGTACCTTTCGGTTCACACCAGCAACATCCAGTTAGATTGCAACACTTTGGTGTGCTCTGCAATTCACACCCCTGTAGTCCATACTGCAGCACAATGCAGACATAACCTCATTGTGTTGAGACCAGCTTAATCTTTTCATAACTCTACAAGAATATTAAAGCAGTAATTAACATACTGCACATACATTTACAAACACAATGAACTTCCAAGTTGACTTTTCAGCCCATAACTGATTTGTGATGAGATATTGCAGGGCTCTCCCAACAGTGTCCTTACATGCTGTGGCATGTAGTATGGGGAAGAGTGATAATCTAAACTTTCTTTTGTCAATTTAACTCAGCTCCAGTGTAATTAGTAAAGAAGTGTTAAATCTCTGTTTAGAGAAGCAGTGTATTTATTGTTGAATGTATTCCCTTGAACAGATCAAAGTGGAACCTGTTGTTCCAGCTCCATCACCAGTTATTCCCAGGCTGACGCTGAGAGTGGGTGCTGGCCAAGACAAGATGTAAGTACAAAGAAATCGATTGGAAAGGGGTGCATGCTTATCAGAGATTCATTGCTTACCACTTCTAATAAATCCTGTTTTCATAAAGGAAACTTTAAAAATTATTGGCTGATAAATGTGTGCATCTGTGAAACCTTCTCCCGATATTACAAAGTATAAATCAAAATACTTGCCATTAAAGAAATCTCACCCAATTTATTTCTTAACCTCTGAACGAAACACCTCAGCATTTCCAAGGAAAACCCTCTGAATTTCTCCATTATCTGTCCTGCTGCATTCCCCACTAATGTTCTTCTAGGAACATAGTCTTAAATCACTGGTCAATTTAGAGTAATGTCCAATCTTCAACAGTAGCCAATGAAAACCTTCATAATCCATACCGTACCCCAGGGAGAAGTTTCAGAGCCCCAGGCAGTTAACAGCTTTGTGCACTGAAACATGATGGTTGACATCCCTTTATACATTTTTATCTTAGCTAGTATAAACTGTTGGTAGTGGTTATTCATGTAGGTGCCTAATCCCTTTTAAATCCTGGTTTTGTTCATTAGCTCACTAATTATTATTACTTGTACAGTACTACAAAAGGACCCAATAGTCCTTTTGTGCTGGGTGTTGTACAAACATAAATAAATAAGACAATCCTTGCCCCAAAAAGCGTATGATCTAAATAAGGACAAGATGCAACAGGTGGGTGTAGAACACAAGCGAGGAAAGAGTGTGTGGAGGGGGGGAACAAGTGGCATCAAGTTCCATAGGTTGGCTTTGTATTGTGTGAAAGTATTTCCTTTAATCAGTTTTCAAAATGTGTTGCCTTTTAGTTACACGGGTTTCTTACATTAAGATATGGTAAATATTAACGCCCAACAGATCTTCTCCCTACCACTCATTATTTTATGTACCTCTGACATGTTGCTGCTTCTTTGTATCACAGCCAAACTAAATAGTCTAATCTTTTTTTATCTCTCTTGATGTATGAGCTAAGTTGTATTATTATCAATTATTATTATTACTATTGTATGCCAGTCTTTCCATGCCTCTTGTCATTTTCTTTGTCCTTTACTTGACCTTTTCTAACACATCTGATTTGAGATGGGGTAGCTAGTGCTGAACACAGTATTCAATGTGTCATCTTACCTGCCATCCATTTACAAAATGGCATTGTGATGGAGTGGTCTATCTCTGAGATGATTGCTGACTCAATGGGGTGGGGGAAAGGAACTAAAAAGCTTTGCCATAGTTTGAAAGAATCAATGTATCCTGGAAGCTTGGGTTAGTCAGAGGCCTTCCGTCTGGATGCCTTGTTTGGGTAGGGGCCTACCCAACTTGAAAGATTTGCTCCAGCCCTGAAAGATTCATTTTAACTTGGGAGCTTACCTGTTGCAATCTTGAAAGACTGAGTTAAGCCTGACAGTGTTTCCCCCTCAACCAGAAAAGCCTAGACAAGAGCTTGTTCTAACACTGGAAGGGGCGGGGGTTACGGTAGCTGGGAGCTATATTGTTATGAAGTTGCTGTGGGAATTTTTTTGAATTAAGTAATTTCAGTTCCTATGAGACCTAAAAAGTTATAAGTAGTATATTTTCCCCTTTACTTTTAATGCGCCTGAATCCTTTCTGCCTTTTTGCCCTTCATAATGTTAGAGTCTGGCCCAAAGTTCACATGTGTCATATCATTTTATGACAGGCATTATGTTTTCAAAATTATTCTCTGTCCCCTTAAGTATGACTTGACTGAGGACAGTTGGACACAATGTCCCTTTAAAGTCTACCAATGCACTTTCCTTATAGATACAAGGAGGATGATTTTAGACTCAGGCTTTAAGGTCAGAAGAGACCATCATGATCATCTAGTCTGACCTCCTGCACATGGCAGGCTACAGAACCTCACCCACCCACTCCTGTAATAGACCCCTAACCTCTGGCTGAGTTACTGGAGTCCTTTAGGACTTCAAGTTACAGAGAATTCACCATTTACAGTAGTTTAAACTGCAAGTGACCCATTTCCCATGCTGCACAGGAAGGCAAAAAGCCCCCAGGGTCTCTGCCAATCTTATTGGGGGGGGGGGGATTCCTTCCCAACCCTGTATGGGGTGCATATTGATAGCTAACCTTGTGAGTAACTATCATTGCTCGTACATAGGTATTTAAAAACCTGGGCAATTTCCTCATACATATACTAAGTTTAATCAGTCAAGGTTGCTATAGACTGCATGTCCCACCAATGTAAACCACATTAGAGTTTAAGTAAAAAAAAAAAAAAAAATTAGCACTCCATCTACATTCCACTCACTATTATCCTTATTCAGTGTCAACAATCTCCCTTCCACAGCACACGTGTAAACTCTTTGGGGCATGGGACTGTCTTTTGTTATATACTGTATTCTTCCACATCTTAATGCAGTGAGGCCCCAGTCCATGATTGGGGCTTCTAGGAGTTATTCCAATACAAATAATATCGCTGCCCTCTGCCTGAAGAACAATATTTAGTCTTAATTCAGACCATGTTTTTAGTTCTCTGTTCAGTCACCTAGTAGCAGAGATTGGACCTGTGGATCTAAAGCCGTAAGTCTCTACAACGCTCTGCTCTGTCAGCTCAAAGGCTGCAGCAGGCACATCAACCTCTATGTACTCCAGCAACTAGAAGGGGACACGCTGAGCCACACTGTGCAAGGGACTTATTTCAGGTTGAGAAGGGGAACTGGTGAGTGATAAGGAGACGAGGTCTTGAATTATTTTAAATGCTCACTATCTTGGTTTTTACAGTGTATATTGCTGAGATATATATACAGTTTAGCACTGTAACAGTTAACAGCTGGTGTGTGTTGGAGGGCGTTTTATATAAAATACGGTGTTGAATGGGTGTAATTTCAGAAAGAGATAGGGCTATAAAGAAATAAGGCTTGTGAAATATGCCACTGGACATTTTATTTGGTTTTATTTAGATTTTTTGTAAAAATAATGATGCCTATTCAAGGTCTATGCACCTCAGTGTAGTTAATCATATAGTAAACACCATTAAATTGAACCTCAGCAGCATTGAAATACATTCCACAGGTACTTGGCTAGTCAGCCAGCCAGCCAACTATCCCTTTCAGCATCTCAGAAGAATACTCTCCACTTTCTCCAAAGACCCCAACCATCAAATAGTGACTTTTGCAGCATGCCTGGAAAGTCTCCGAATGTGGGCTATTGTGGAACAAGGGGGAGC
Organism: Terrapene triunguis; assembly: GCF_002925995.2. NCBI lineage: Eukaryota > Metazoa > Chordata > Testudines > Emydidae > Terrapene > Terrapene triunguis. The sequence goes on from NW_020664419.1 coordinate 6,936,086, forward strand.
ATGTTCCATAGTCTTGGAGGCCCCACAGAGAATACCTGGCCAGCCACCCCCTCTTTTATAACAAGGGGATGCCTCTTCAGCACCTTTGCTGACCACATCTTTGACAGTATGTCACAGGGAGAGAGGCGGTCCCTCAGGTGAGCAGTCCTAGGCCTTAACCAACATCCTTAAAGTCTGTCCAGAGGCCAATGGGCAGCCAGTGCAAATGCTGGAACATTGGTATTGTTTGTTCCCAGCAAGAAGCAGTAAGATGCTATGTTCATTCAGCGACAGAAGGTGCAGAAGGTATAGGCCCATGGAGAATGGTACACTAAGACCAGGCCCATCTTAATCCCATCCTGGGGCTCACATACTGCGGGCATGTCTACCCAAACGTTTACTGCACAGCAAGCTGGGGTGTAAATCTACAGCACTCCAGCGAGCTGCTCACCAACGGTCCATGTGGACCCTGCCGATGCACCTGCACAACAGCAGTGGCCACACGGGTAGTTAGCTGGAGCTCACTGTAGATTTACACTCCAGCTTGCCACACGGTAAGTGTTCATGTAGACATGCCCTGCGTGGAGACACCCGAATATTAGTCCCCACTGAGGGTGAGGGGTGAGGCCAGGCTATGTTGTAAAGACAGCTTCTGGTGTGGCTGCTGAGTCAACTGCTGGAATGGAAACTCTATGCACAGAACAAGTGCAGCAAGACAGTAGCTGTGCATGCTTTCACTCATGTGCCTTAATCCTGATTTACCTGTATGGGTGAGAAGTTAGCTCATTCTCTCTACCTATTCAGTCCTTAGTCTCTGCTGAGATTGACAGTCAAGGTGCAAGTCAGAGTTAATTGTGACAGTGAATTTTAATTCTTTATATTTCTGTGAATGCTAATATTGGCTGGTCCTAGATATAAAAGTGATCTCTGCATTTCATGTTTGCCCTACATAAGCATATGTTGTCAATCTCAAGAATACGGGTCTTCATAGTATCCTAAATAAGTATGGGGTATAATGTCAAGGTAGTAGAAATTAAAATGTAGCCATTACTGAAGGATAAATAGAACAGTAGGAAAGACTGCTACACATTAGGTTTTTGCAAGTGTTTTAACTGCACAATAAAACAAGTGGAAAGTAGATTATAATCAAAACATTTCCATCTTAGTAGTAAACAATTACAGCAATACTTGCATGGATGCCACATTAAAAGAAATTTAGTGGATTCCATTCTAATGCAATTAGAGCTAATTTTGTTCTTTAAATGAATAAAAGGTCAGCTAGTAAATCTAGTTTATCTTGAGTACAGACTTCAATAAATTGTTTTATTTAATTTGCTGTAAAAGATCTTATCCTTAATGGGCCTAGGTCTTATTAGTTTGCTTGGGTTTTAAAATATTTATGACCACCTTTTTAGTGATGATTTGAATGATAAGTTGGAAAGTTGTTGTTGTTGTTTTCCTGCAGTGTTATCAAGGCACAAGATCGCTAATTGAGTCAGTGTAGGAAGGCATTTAAGATTTGTCATGTAGAGAAAGCTGGTGTGGACCCTTCCTGAATTTAAATCTCCTGTAATTAGCTGTTTTGTTGAATCATCATGTGGTGACTTGTTTGTCCGTTGTCCAGTTATTTTTTCCCCAACAAAATCATATTTCACACCTATGGTGTCTAAGAATGCTAATCTACTGATAATGCATTGGCATGCCATTTATTATGCAACTGACATGAACTTCAAATTAACTATGTGCTGTAATTCCTGATATTTGTGATAAATTCATTTTATATTTACAGCCAAATAAAAAACAAAAATACCAACGTGTAGCTTCAGTGTGGGGCTTCAACAATGTACAATTGATTTTTTTCGGGGCTTCTGTGGCTTAGAAGCAAGGCATATATTTTTGTGAAATCAAGTCTTTAATCTGTATCTTAAAATGTCAGGCTTCTTACTCCAGGCTTACAGTATTGTATTTTAGCTCTACTTTCAGTAAGGGACCTTGTTGCTAGTAGTGAGTGGAAGATAGCTGTTTTAGCACTGATTTAACTTGTAATTTGATGTGCGCAGTCTAATTAAATTGCCATTTATCTTGAAATTTTTGAAGTGGGTAGATGTGACTTTTTTTTAGAATATAAATGTGTATGTATATCATCTAAGGGTATTATTTATTGAACTAAAATCTTAAAAGAATTGATGAATGGAAAGAAGAAATTTTTGCTCCTGGTATTTCGTTGACTAACTGAAGCTTCATCCCAAATACTGTGAGAGAGACGTTCAGGGACCTAGCTAAAATGTGTTGGTGGGCTCATTCCACTGCTTAGTGTAGTGGATAAATGTCCATATCACCAAAACCACTACCATAATTGGCACTGATTGACACCCCTGGTAGGAAATCTCAGTAGAGGCTAAGGACTGAATGGCAGTAGAGACTGAATTATCCACTCACCACTAGATGTAATCTCTCTACTGAGCAGTGGTGACCTAGAAGCACGCTGGTGAGAGAAATCCTGTATTGCTATTTTCGAGTTTGTTACTGTTCAGGTTCCATGACTCTCAGTCCAACACCGTCCACGAGAAGCTCACATAACACACTCATGTTTATGTAAACTGGCACAAATGGCGTCTGCCTGAAAAGGCATAGGAAAGAGATAGCATGGATGGAAAAACATTCTGGTGGGGAACTACAAGGATCAACAAGTGGAAACCTACCGTGGCTATCTGCAGCACATCTAGATATCGCAGAAATTCATTTTTAAGCAAAGATAGAAGGGTTTTTTTTCCTACCAATCTGTATACCTATTCACTTATAAATTATTTTAAATACATATGTAATAGCTTATTAATACCCCACTAGAATACCTCCGTGTTATATATTTATGTAGCTTTTGTATTTTCATGTGGTTTCATCTTTTGTCATGCAGCATACAGACGAGTACCAAAATTACCATAGGTCAAGATTTCCAAAAATGGGGTGCATACAGTTAGGCTCCTAAGTGTTGGCCTGACTTACAAAACAGCTGAGCTCACAGGAACTCCTGGTGAAGTCAAAATCTCTAGGAAAAATTGCACAAAAAGTAGCAGAATTGAGAGAAATCAGAGAACCAAAAGAGAAACATAGAAATAAGGCTACAGATTTTTTCCTCTCCTGCTTGCATTGGAAGTGCTTGAGAATAGGGACTGTCTCAGTGTTGGTGTAATGCCCTGCTCATTGGGGCCCTTATCTCAGTTGAGACTTCTAGTTGCTACTGTAATATAAATATTTTTTTAAAAAATGTGAGGTGCTCAAACACGACAGCAATGGGAGTTGTAAAAGCACCTATATATATAGAGAGAGAGAGAGAATAGGAGTTTGCCACAGACTTCAGTGAGACTACAATTTGCCCCATACAATTTTGTACAATCCTTACAATTTTTACATGGTATCTTCTTTAATGGAAATGTGTAGGCTTTTTAAGGATGGTTGTTCTCCTTTTAATGATAAATAAGTAAGCCATTGTGAAGGAACTTTTGAACTTTGTGTGCCATTTAGTGGCAAGTTATTCAGACGTTGATAATTTAGATTACTGGCTTCATAGTGTTTGCCCACAATAGCTGAATAATGGGGATCATTAAACTCCCTGTGTAGGTATATCCAAATTGTGTTTGCCTTTAACCTTGGCTCTCAATGTGGCTGGGGAGGGAAGGATTGGCTCTTTATTGACTTGTCAAGCCATAGGTTTGCATTACAGGCCAAGCAGCTCATGACCCGTTCCATTTATTTCACTGTTTTGTGGTGGGGAAACAGGTAAAGGAATCCTGCTGGAAGCCCCTCCTTCTGCACGTTTTTATGAATGAGTCCAGTGTTTGTAGCAGTTAAGGCACCGTGACCAAATCTCCACAAGATGTAATGCAAGCAGCATGGGGCTATTGTGGGACACAGCTGTGGGCGGTGTTGGTTACCCTGTGAGACGTTGCTTATTCAACAGAAAGCTCTGGAGGAGAACTTACTGTGGAATTAAATAGGAGGGAAAAAGTGATACTTCAGGGAGAAAAATGTAGAAGGGTAAAACCACTGTTTGGAAAATCAAACAATAGAGTCCTGGCAGTGAATGTCTATGTTTATTACAGTACTAATGGGTATCCCAATTATTTTACAATGTAGCACTTAGCAGTGAAAGGCTAAATGTTAACAGTGTGATACTAGAATTAACACTTTGTGTTGCTCCATCAACTTGTTCTACAAAACCAAAAAGAACATATACTGGTTAAATCAACTCCTGATATAATTAATGGACCACCTAAGAGAGAGGAGGGAGAGAAGTGAAAAATGATCTAATTTCCAGCCAAGTAATAAGTGTAATGTAGGATTTAGGAACTCCAGTGAACTTTATAGTTTTCCTAAGGGTATGTCTACACTATGGAGACTATACTGGCATAGCTATGTCACCGTAGCTATGCAAGCATATCCCCATAGCCTACACTGACAAGGAGGTATTCCATCAGTTTAGGAACACCAATTCCCCAAATGACAGTAGCTACATCGACAAACATTTTTCACACCCCTTCTAACTTTTAAGAGTAGACCAAGCCCTACCTCTTTATATGTTTTCTTCCCTGGAATCGCTACATTTAAATTATAATAAAGAGCTGGAGGACTTCTCCAGTGAGCTAATGCCTTTTTAAATACAGAATGGGTGTGCTCTTTATTGAAGACATTGTCTAGGGTGTGGTTCATATACTCAAAGGAACATTGGCAAAGGGATAATATATTTGGCCCCAGTCCTGCACTCAAACCCCCATCCGTGGACCCTGGCATCCATACAGAGTCCTGTTGATTTTGTTCTGGCTCCACAAGGGTCTACCTAATTGTAGGATTGGGGCCTTTGTGTGCAAGTATCTATGCTTCTGAAGGTAATCAGACCCCATTGCCAGAATGGGTGAAACGTTGCTTTTTCCAGTGTGCTTTTAAAGCTGACCTAGAATTGTTTTCCCTTGAGCGTAAGAGTTAGTTCAAACCTCAAGCTCAGTCCCAGCCTCTCCTTTAATTACAGAAGCCACCCCACCAATTAATCACCATGGTTTTGGTAGTTGGAAGGTTCATGCAAAATTATTTTCATTTTGCACTTGGATCATGCTCAATGATGACTCCAAATGTGACTCTATAAAAAGGTTTGAGTCATTAAAAAACAAACCACTTAGTGTATGTGAGATTTTTTTTTGATTTTGCTGTTTGTTGCACAAGAGCGTATTGTATACCTCAATTAAAAAGGGGAAAAAAACTTCAGGCAGCTTTAGACACATATCGGCTTCCGCAGGGTTGCATGTGGAAATGGGTGTAGGCAATCTCCCTTTATGGCAAAACAGAAACTGATCAAATGGACCCAACAGAATTGAAGGTAAGTGCTTCTTCATTACACACACACAAAAAGGCTTTGCTTTGCCACAAAATTGGTGCGAAAGAAAAGAACTTGGATATCTCAGTTTTTCCCTTAAATATACCTATTTTTTTGTTACCAAAGTCTCACTTGTTTCAAAATGAAATTAAAACAAAAATAAGTAGCTTGCATAGAGCCAAAGATTTGAGATATTATTATTATTTAGTGCCTAGGAGCCCAGACATGGTCCAAGACCATTGTGTTAGGCACTGTACAAACACAGAACAAAAAGGTGATCCCTGCCCCAAAAAGCTTGCAGTCTAAGTAAAGTTGTTAGGCAAGTGGTCCATCTAGTAGCTCAGTGTATCATCGGGCGAAAGATCAGGGTTTCGGACAGACCACATCACTCAGTTTTTGCATAGGTAGGAGCCAGTGACAAAGGTGGAAATAATAGTCATTATTCAAGAGGAGGCCTTTCTGCACCCTGGTCTACACTCCAGACTTTATGTCGGTATAACTATGTCACTCAGGCGTGCATAGGGTGACCAAATGTCCCGATTTTATAGGGACAGTCCCAATTTTTGGGTCTTTTTCTTATAGACTCCTATTGCCCCCCCCCACCCCCTGTCCTGATTTTTCACATTTGCTGTCTGGTCACCCTAGGCGTGCAGAAAATCCATACCCTTGAGTGATGCAGTTATATCGACTTAAGCCCCAGTGTAGACAGCGCTGAGGTGACGGGAGAGCTTCTCTTGCTGACATAGCTACCGCCTCTCGGGAAGATGGACTATCTAGGCCAACAGGAGAAGCTCTCCCGTTGACATAAGTAGCATCTTCACTAAGCGCTACAGCAGCGCAGCTGCACTATAAAGGTAGACAAGCCCTGTGCTGCCGTAGAATCACTTTCTGATAGCTGTAGGTACTTAAAGCCCTCTCTTGATTCCCATTATAGATTGTGGAGCAGAACTGTTCCCTTCCACAAACTTGTAAGATGTTCCTGAGCATAGTCTCTGGGCATATTTGCTAAAACAAGGGAAAGCAATAGGGATTGGAGTCAGCTGACTTGGGCTCACAGGGCTTGGGCTGTGGAGCTGTTTAGTTGCAGTGTAGATGCCCCAGCTTGCGGGATCCCAGAACTTGCACTCCAGCACAAGCTCAAACGACTGCACTGCAATTGAACAGCTTTGTGGTCTGAGCCCCACGAGCCCAAGTCAGCTGATACAGGCCAGCCGCGGGTGTTTATTTGCAGCGTAGACATACACGGAGAGAATAGACAAATGGAAATATTTGCTTATTTGAAAACACTTTTATTCTACAGTTTTTTGTGTCCAAGCTTTCAAAATATATTTAGATGTGCATTTCTCTAGGAAGGGACTTTGCTAGATGTATCGATATATAGGATACTACACCGATATAGTTAAAAGTGGCCCAACTTTCCCTTATAGGCAAGACCTTATGTTCCTACGTCACATTTGAAAATGGGAATTAAGTTCCTAAGTCATTTAGGATTTTTGAAAATATTACCCATAGTTTAGACAGGGTTTTTGAGGGGACTGCATGTTTGGAACCGTACCCTCTATAAAAAACAAAGATCATCAGACTGTGATTTCTGACTAGACTATTATATCTCTTAGTACAATGACATTTTTTGTGATCGGAATTTGGAGCAATCTGTGGTTCAAATCATACTTTTAAAAGCCATTTCCTTTTGGTTTGCCCTGTGTTTATACTAATCAGTCAATGGGGCTTTCATCTGTAAGGAACAGATTGAAATCCAATCAATTACTTCTAGAGATAGGAAATTATTTCACACCTTTGAGTCTTACTCTGTTCCAGATGCAGCATGTTACAGCTTGTGACAGTTAGAGCCAATTATAACCTGACCAACCTGCCTTGGCATTAAAAAGCCTGGTAGAACTTGCTCTGTGTTTGCAAGATCAACACTTTGCTTCTGTGCACATGTCTGGTTTGGGAAGTTTAGTTTTGTGATCTGAATGTAGTGATCAGTCCAAAGCAATGATCAAAGTGGGGATTGACCAAATCTACCTTTATAAAAGGATTCCACTGCATATTTTAAGTACATTATAGTATTAGTTATAAATACGTGTATTCCATTCCATTATAAATACATTATGACATTTTGTAAGAAATATATTTCCTGCTGGCATAAAAAAGAGTTGAAAGGATATTTAAACTTGGGTAAAACCAGCTGTACTACAAAGTCTCTACAATAATTCTGCTTTCTTTGGGGAAGGGAGTGATGATAGTTTTTACTTTATATTTATGTGGTTGATGTAGACTCCCATTACCACATCTAGTCGAAGGGTTTTCTCACACTTCTTAATTCTGGTGCAGCCATTTGCATAAGACCTTTAACAATTGATTGTTATCTTTTAATATAGAAAATAATTGTGATGACATGTTGCCAGGAGAGCAGCCCACAGAGAAACATAACTCCGATCTCAAGGCTCTAGGCATTTTTTGTTCATTTGGCTGATGTTAGTTTTTGTCTGGGTCCCGCTAAAAATCATTTAAATTTAAATAATTTAATCCTGTCCCAGTTTTCTGGGAGTAAGTGAAACTAAGGATACATTTTAGTTGATTAAGTCCTACTTTATTTGGAATTATGTGGTAAACACATTAAAGTGAAATATTATCTTCTTCCAAATTATGATGGCCTAATGTGTGATCTAGTGTCTAAGAGCACAGAACTGACTACCAGGAGGACTGGCTTTGATTCTGGTCTGTGCCGCTAATTTGCTGTGTGACCCTAGCAAACCTCTTCCTCACCTGTAAAATGGGGCTGATCATTCTTGCCCTCATTTATAAAGTGTTTTGAGATCTTTGTGTTCATGGTTCTATATAAGTCTGAAGTAATATTAATTATTAGGTCCTGGGGCTGCCATTTTACCCTGGGTTCTCCCTACCTACATATTGCCACTTATGCAGCCCTGTCTTCATATAGGAGGACAAGGCTCTCCACCCTCTCTGAAATTACCTTATGATCTCTTCAAGTGGCATAAGCCTAAACAATTCATTTCTCTTCTGCCTCTGAACTTCATTAGTCCAAGGGAGTGGTAAGCCCGACTGTGCTCCAGAATGCTGCTCTGCTGTGTAATACCTGAGCACTTGTGCCATGACAAATAGGCCAGTCTTGTACTACCCTGTTTCCCCGAAAACAAGACAGTGTCTTATATTAATTTTTGCTCCCAAAGATGCGCTAGGTCTTATTTTCAGGGGAGGTCTTATTTTTCCTGGTCTTCGGGGCCTTATATTCCGGGGTGGCCTTATTATCGGGGAGGTCTTATTTTCGGGGGGATGCCTTATATTACAGCGAGAGGCAAAACTGGAAGTAGGTCTTATTTTCGGGGGATGTCTTACTTTCGGGGAAACAGGGTATGTACATGTTCTAATGACACACTTCAAATAAAGAAGTAAATTGATTAATATTTGGCACTCATCAGTGAATATTTTAAGTTGTGTTGGTTTGTTCCTCACATATGCATGTACTGAGTTTCTGCAGTATTATTTTTACTTAGTTTTATTATAGTAGTTCTTACGGCCCCATTCAGGGTCATGGCCTGGCTTTGTGTACACTAGGGAAATACATTGTTTGGAAACAGGTGAGCTAACACAATTTTAAGTAAGGCTGACCATGACCAGCTAATGCATTTATTAAAAGTGGCTAAACTTTGTCTCTGTTAGGTGCAAAGCTGTATTTAAAATCATGTTAGCTCACCCATTTTCAAATGCAACCCATTTACTTCTCTGGACAAGGCCAAAGACAGAACTTTCTCCAGGGGTGGTATGAGACTCTGGAATGAACTTCCCCAAGACCTAAGAACCATCACAACAACCTCATCACTTTCCACTCCAAGCGTAAGGTGCATTTCTTTGACCTTGCCTTCTTTAATATAAACACATAGCAACAGATACATTTATAATAATAATAAAAACCTTACCAAAATAAGACGCTCCACTGCCGGTGCGTCTCCCTTATGGGAGAGATGAGAGAACAAACAACACAGGACAGATGTGCAGTCACGCTGCTAATGCACCACTGGAAGAGTCTTAGATACTATGGTGATGAGCCTCATATAAAAACCTATATAGAACAGATTAGAGCAAAGGTGGTGCCTTGAAGAGCTTTTAATATAACTGTAAAAAAAGTTCTACAAAAGGAAGGATAAAGATGTTCCACTGGACTATCCAAAGAACTTTTGCTGTGCCAAATAATTTATCTTCTGCGTTGATTCGCCCTCTGTCTCTCATCTCATTTTTATTATTGTCAGGTTGTTTACATCAGAAATGCAGTCATGAGGCTGAAGCTGTAAACAATAGTACTGATGCTGGAGGAATTAATCCCACGTAATTACCCCGTTGCTAGTTTTCTAATGTTTCTCCTCTTTGGTTGTCCTTTATTTATTGCCTCTCACGTTTAGGCCTTGGCAGGCAGAAATGATAATATAGTTGGTATGGTAATTAATTATATCAAAACTAGTTTTGTGAGCTATATATATATTTTTACTATGATTCTTGTCATGGTGATTGCAAGAATTTAGTATTGCAAATAGGCTATCTCAATAGAAGAACAATGCATCTTTTTATTTTAATACCTCAGCATAGCATTAAATATTTTACACTTTCATATCTTTTGTACAATTTAACTTAGATTATGCGCTGAATGCAGACATGGCCCCAGTCCTAGCCACACTGCATTTTGACTATCGCAGGAGAATAGCAGCAGTGTACTCTTAGGGCATTCTTGTCAACAGGAATCAGTTGTGACATTAAAGAATGCTTTATCCCCTTTTAATGAAAATGTTTAAGTGTGGGATGCTAAGTATTTTTTAACAACGTATTTCCTAGAAAGAGAGATTTTCATTGTCGCTACTTTTTGTCTCTGTTTGTGCCAATGATCAGGAGGTGATCTACCATCATTTCCTATCGTTATTACTGTGGAAATTAGTGCGGGAGTCGCTCCCCCTGATGAGTTTGAGGCTGTACTCAGCTCTGACTTGTCTGCATTTTTGTTGAAATTGTAGGCCCGTTGACGTCAATGACAAAACTCCCCTTGACTTCAGTAGGGCCAGGATTTCACCCTTTGTCTCTTGTCTCCAGCCACCGCCCTGCTCTGATTCTACTTCCCTTTATGTGACCCTCTTGTATTCGCTCACAAGCATCTCCTTTCCGTTTTCCTTTGCTTCCCCCTATTCCTGAAATGCTCACCTTGATCCTATATGCCATGTGACCTTCTTTATTCAAAACCTACTTCTTTGCACAGTCTCTCCAGCAGTGGCCCACATTCCCATACTAACTTTGCAAAGTAAAAATTAATTAAAGAAATGTTCTAACAAGATGTGCCCTTGTGAAAACAAGCAGTCTTGTAACCTTTTTTGCGTGAACCACCCCTCTCCCTTTCATGATACCATCTTTCTGTTTCAACGTTACTTTGTTTCTAACGTAGGTTGTAAGATTCTTACACCAGCAACCTTGTCTTTAGTCTTTCTGTAAAGTGTCGTGCACTCCTAGAGCATTATAATCAAGTTTTACTCAATAATAATCAGATTATCTAGTCCAGGGGTCGGCAACCTTTCAGAAGTGGTGTGCTGAGTCTTCATTTATTCGCTCTAATTTAAGGTTTCACGTGCCAGTAATACATTTTAACATTTTTAGAAGGTCTCTTTCTATAAGTCTATAATATATAACTAAACTATTGTTGTTGTATGTAAAGTAAATAAGGCTTTTAAAATGTTTAAGAAGCTTCATTTAAAATTAAATTAAAATGCAGAGCCCCCCCCAGACTGGTGGCCAGGACCCGGGCAGTGTGAGTGCCACTGAAAATCAGCTCGTGTGCCGCCTTCGGCACCCGTGCCATAGGTTGCCTACCCCTGATCTAGTCCATCCCCCCTGCCTCTGCAAGATTGTTGCCTAGTGTATATTTATTAGAGCCACATCCTGTCTACTACTTCAACTACTAAAGAAGGTAGCAGTAAATGCTAGCCGCTAAGAATATTGTGTGGGTCTCATTTATTTATCTTGACTAAAACCAGCACTCATTCTATAACCATTTGAAAAAAGAAGTACCAAATTTTCAAATATTTGTAGAACCTCTAATGTAGACTCCTAGAGAGTGGTATTGTCCCTCAGCTTGAAGATTAAAATCAGTGCTGCCAACAGCTGATTAACTTCCCTTTCTAATGTTTCCCACTAACTGGGAATCTCAATTTCTGTAGCGAGCTTAGTTTCTGTAAAGCCATAGAGAGTATTTCTATACAGTGAGCTACAGAGAAGTTGTGGCTGTGTCCTGCACTGAAGTTCAGTTTGTAATGGCCGTCTATTTCAATCTGTTTGATAGGCAGCGATGTGCAATGAAAACTGTCCTAATGCTGTGCTGAAGCAACCTTTTTGCTTTTTGAAAGGCAAAGTGAATTGTCTATTTTGTATTTTCTTATATTTAGCCAATAACATTTTACTGTTTTACATCAACTCGTCTGTGTCCGTGTTTTTTGTCTGGCAGAGTCATCAGCAAAGTGGTGTCAGCCCCAGAGGCTAAACCATCTACTCCTGTGAATCGGCCCAAAACACCACCACCCGTGCCATCCCCACTACCAGCTCCTGTCCACGTGACCCCTCCTCCTGCTCCAGCTCCTCCTCCTCCACAAGCTATCATCTCGCCTGCTCTAATTCCACCACCTTCTCCTGCGGTCTCTGCAGCAGGAGGCTCCAAAGCGCCGGTCAGAAGTGTGGTGACGGAGACTGTCAGTACCTACGTGGTATGTGATATACTTCAATGTGTGTCTTAATGCTATTGAGATCAATCTTTTGAGAATTCTTCTTCATGACGACTTTTCATTTTCAAAGTAAAGGTACCGTGCTAATACAGTATTATGTAGTAGTCACATGTATACAGCCCCTTCTCTTTATGCACCTATTTTCAGGGGTTGATAACTTATTCAAAAAATTGTTTGTCCAGAAATTTCTTATGCTTATTCTCAGCCAAAGGTTGTCTCTCTTCTGGAATGTCTACTACAGTTCCATTTGGATATTTTCTAGTTGTCTGAGCATGAATATTTTTCTCGTTGAGATCTTTCAGATTCTTTTTTAATGCTTGCCGTAGATCTAGCCTTCAATGAGGAAAAGAACCCCTCACATAGCAGAAGTTAGAATTAGCACTTAGCAGTAATTTTCAATTTGTGTAGTACACTATTATTTACTAATTTTTTTTATCGGTGTACCAAGGTTGCAGATACTTGTGCAACTCTGAAGCTCTGCACCCTTCCTGCATATAGCTTGTAGCCAATCCACCATGTGCTGTGAGCTTGCCATATCTCAGGTGGGGTTAAAACTTGGATGTTCCTTAGAGTGTTCCCATTACAATCAGAAAAATTTGAATAATTGGCAACTGCTTAAGAACATTTTACTAGATGCTCAAAAGCCACTATCAAGAAAGAATGTTAAAAAAACTAACCTGGCTTAGGGGGTAGTGAAATCAGAAATTAAAAATATATATATAACAAATGGAAGAAATGAGAAGTTGATAGTAATGACTATAAATCAGAAGCTAGGAATTGTAGAAAATTTATAAGGGAAGCAAAAGGACTCAAGGAAAAAACTATGGCCAGCATTGTTAAAGACATTAAGGAGTTGCCCAAGTATACTAGGAACAAAAGAAATCCTAACAACAGTAATAGTCCATTAGTAGATGGAAATGGCAGAATTGTAAATAATAATGCAGAAAAGGCAGAAATGTTCAATAAATATTTCTGTTTGGGAAAAGCCAGATAGTGTAGTCATATCAGATGATCAAATACTTTCCATTCCAACAGTAACTAAGGAGGATGTTAAACAGAGCTACTAAAGTTAAATATTTTGAAATCAGCAGGTCCAGATAACTTGTGTTCAAGAATTTTAAAGAGCTGGCCAAGGAGCTCTCTAGACTGTTGATGTTGATTTTCATTAAGTCTTGGAACACTGGGGAAATTCCAGAAGACTGTAAGAAAGCTAATGTTGCATCAATATTAAACGGAATAACCCAGGATGTTATGGGCCTGTCAGCCTGACATTGATCATAAGCAAGATAATGGAACAGCTGATACGTGACTCAGTTTAATAAAGAAGTAAAAGAGGATAATATGATTAATGCCAGTCAACATACGCTTGTGGGAAATAGATCTTGTCAAACTAATTTGATATCTTTTTTGATGAGATTACAGACTTGGTTGAAAAAGGTAATAGTTCTGATGTAACATACATAGACTTCTGCACAGCATTTGACTTGGTACTGCATGACATTTTGATTAAGAAACTAAAACGGTGCAAAATGACACACATTAAATGGATTCAAAAATGGCTAATGGATAGGTCTCAAAATGTAATTGTAAACAGAGAATCATTAAGTGGGCATGTTTCTAGTGGGGTCCCGCAGGGATCAGTGCTTGGCTATACACTATTGCAGTGGTTTTCAACCTGTGGGTCACAACCCAGGAATGTAAGGCACTGGGTCGCGGTGGCTCTGGTCAGCACCGCCGGCCTGGCCATTAAAAGTCCCATCGGTGGTGCTGCCCAAGGCAGGCTAGTCCCGATCTGTTCTGACACCGCACTGTGCCCCGGAAGCAGCCAGCAGCAGGTCCGGCTCCTAGGTGGGGGGCCCACGGGGCTCCGCGCACTGCTCCCGCCCTAAGCAGCGGCTCCTGCACTCGACCAATGGGAGCTGGGGCGGGGGGGCAGTGCCTGCGGGCGAGAGCCACGCAGAGCCGCTTGCGCGCCTCCGCCTAGGAGACAGACCTGTTTGCTGGCCGCTTCCGGGGCTCAGCGCAGTCCACGGTGCCAGGACAGTCAGGAAGCCTGCCTTAGCACCCCCGCTGCGCCACTGACCGGGAGCCGCCCGAGGTAACCCCGCACCCCAATCCCCTGCCCCAGCCCTGAGCCCCCCCAAATCCAGAACCCATTCCTGCATCCCAAACCCCTCATCCCCACCCCAGAGCCTGTACCCCCAGCCCAAAGCCCTGACCCCCTCCCGCACTCCTATCCCAGCCCTGAGCCCCCTCAAATCTGGAGCCGCCTCCTTCACTCCAAACCCCTCATCCCTGGCCCCACCCCAGAGCCTGCACCCCCAGCCCTGAGCACCCTCCCACATCCTGAACCCCTCATTCCTGGCCCCACCCCACAGCCCTCTGCCCCAGCCCTGAGCCCCTTCCATACCCCAAACCCCTCATCCCCAGCTCCACTGGGTCACAGGCATCAACAATTTTCTTCAACTGTGTCACCAGAAAAAAAGTTTGAAAACCACTGCACTACTGATCACTTTTATCAATGACCTGGAAGAAAACACAGAATCATTACTAATAAAACTTGCAGATGAGACAGATTGGGGGAGTTGTAAATAAGGAAGAGGACAGGTTACTGATACGGCGTGATCTGGATCACATGGTAAGCTGGACACAAGCAAGCAATACGTGTTTTAATACAGCCAAATATAAAGTCATATATCTAGGAACAAAGAATGTTGGTTGCACTTACATGATGGAGGACTCTATTCTGGGAAGTGCTGACTCTGAAGTCATGGTGAATAATCAGCTGAACATAAGCACCCAGTGCAATGCTGTGACGAAAAGAGCTAAAGTGATCCTTGGATGTATAAATGGGACTATCAGGTAGGAGTAGGGAGATTATATTACCTCTGTATTAGGCTACTGGAATATTGTGTCCAGTTCTGGTGTCCACAGGTCAAGAAAGATGTTGATAATTGGAAAGGGCTCAGAGAAGAGCCACAAGAATGATTGAAGGATTAGACAACATACTTTAAAGTGCAAGATTCAAGGGGATTCATCTTTTTAATTTAACAAAGAGGAGATTGATCACAATCTAGAAGTGCCTACATGGATATGATAATAGAGGGCTCTTCAATGTAGCAGACAAAAATATAACAAGATCCAGTGGACAGAGGTTGACAATAGACAAATTCAGACTAGAAATAAGGTGCAAATTATTAATAGTGAGAGTATTTAACCATTGGAATAACTTATCAAAGGTTGTGGTGATTTCTCCATCACTGGCAATTATTAAATCAAGATTGGGTGTTTTCCTAAAAGGTGTGTCCTAGTTCAACCAGAAATTAATTCAGAGAAATCCTATGGCCTGTATTATACAGGAGGTCAGACTAGGTGATCGCAGTGGTGATTCATATAAGAAAACAGTGAACTTCCCAGATTAGACACCTACAAAGAATTAGTGCCTATCTTGGAAGGGCAGTGTTACTTTTGCTAGGCATTTTATTGCCAAGACTGGTCAGCCAGGTTATAATTGGTTGTAATCTGCATTCCCGTAGGCTGTAGCATTGTTTGTTTGCAGCCGAGTGCTGGTGTGTGATTCTTTCTTAGCTTTGATTCCTTCAGAGAAAATATTTTGTGTGACCCTAACATCCAAAAGTCCCAACAGTCAGTTTACATGAGGAGCAAACATTTTTGCACCAACACGAAATGACTTTGCAGAGTAAGATTTGATACATAGAGTTGAATGATCATTACAATCCAAGATCATTCAAACCAAACTCCAGCTCCCTGTCAGTGTAGAATAGCACCCTGCATCATATTTTCCTGTGCTTTCTGCAATCTAGTTTTGAATGACAAAAAACTACAGGGCTTCCCTAGAAGCTAAGAGATGTCAGTCATGAATTATAAACTGAATGCAGCCTTTGTGCATTTTCACTGATTTCCTTGGATGGTGATCTGAGATTTACAGACCAAAATGTGCTTAGTTTTTCTTTTTAATACCCTTTGTTGTTTTTAACCTACTTACTTTTAATGTCATCCTTATAAACCTCTTGCAGGTAACAAGAAAAGTTATTCTCTGTACTATACAGGATATATGACCATGTGTTCTAGCAAATATTGAAAGGAAAATACATGAAGTCCTGTTCTAAATACTTTTAAGTCACAGAAGTGATTAAATCAGTGTAGATCCTCTGACAGTTGCATATGAACTTATTATTAAATTGCATTTTATTAAATTGGTTTTGTGAATGTTTAGATTTTACCAAACAATACAAAAGACCTATTTAATGAAACAATCTTGAAATTTAAAAATTGTAATGTGGTTTAAACTGGAAATAATACCCCAAAAAAATCCATCATAAGGCATTGAATGAGATGAATTTAGTAAACAATTGCTTAATATTGTAAATGATCTGCCTTTCTCATTGCATTTACCCTTTAGTAAATTGTACTGTGACATCAATGTCATAAAAGGAATGGAAAGTTACTCAGTAACAACTTTTTTATATCCTTGATCTTATCAGCTAGTTGAGTTTGGCTAATAAGTAATAAGGCAATATATGCACGTTGCACTGTATTTATTACATACGTGTAAGACTATTATCTTATGCAAGGGGCTACCATGGTTCTATCCATAAGCAGTGTAAAATTAAAAAAGAAATCAGTCTTCAGATCACTGGGAGGGTATCAACAGCTAAGAATCTGTACTGTTAAGCCATGATGATTGCTATAAGTGAATGACTATTCTCTTGGGTCAAGTGGTTTAACTGGCTTTACTGGTTTACAGAGCAGTGTAAAACTCTGTTTGTTTTTACCATCTGAATCCAGTATAGCAAAATCAATTAGAATGGTATTGCCAAGCACTTGTGGGTAGAGTATTCTTAGATATACTTTCCAGGAGTAGAGTGAACATTAGATAGCTTTGACTGATAAACAGGAAATGTAACTTTAAGAAAATCAGTTATGTTTGCTTACTTGACATTAAAAAGAATCAACTTTTTCCTCCCTTTTTATACCAGATCCGAGATGAATGGGGTAACCAGATCTGGATCTGTCCTGGCTGCAACAAAGCTGATGATGGCAGTCCAATGATAGGCTGTGATGACTGTGATGATTGGTATCACTGGTAAGTTGTTGTAACCTCTTCTTTTGTGCCATTCTTTCACACCTTGCTGCTGTCCTAGAAACCACCTGGTTATTCACTAAAAGCTAGAATTGTATTTGGGCAGTTCCTTTTCATTTAAACTAGTAATTTGGAAGATTTTACTTTTATCTTTGTTACTTTGGAAGTTTGCAAAAGTAAATTTTACGTTGTAAGGGTGCCCAAGTTTCTTCTTTGTTTGTTTCCATTAGAACTCATAGGAAAATGTTCTGCTAAAACCAGTACTAGTAATAGTTCTGAAACTGTTATAATATCAGATACAGGTACGTACTCTAACAACAACAGGACTGTAAACACCATGAACATAGCTATAAAGTTTCAAGTTATGGGCTTATTATATGAAAAAAACACATTTTGAAACACATTCTCTTTTTTTTTTTTTTTTTTTTTTAAGTGAATCACTTTATAGGTATTTTTTTGAGACAGCTAAACAAAATCAAAAGGCTTTTCCACAAATGATTTAAATGATGATGTGGCTTCTTTTAAAATCTGGCCTATTACACCCAAAAGCAGTAGACGTCTCTTATTATTTTACAAAAAAAAAAAAAAGTTTCTTATCTAAGTGGCATTCTAAGAAATTCATTGCTTCAAAATAAGAAGGTTTAAATTTCCAAGCTGTGGGGTTTGGGGCTAAAAAATTTAGTCAGATTCTGTTTCCTATCTGAAAAGTTCATCCTGTATGGATAAGAAAGAAAAGTAACATGTTGATTTACTGAGACCTTGTGGGTTTTTTGTCAAATTTATAGGCTTTGTGTTGGAATTACGGCTGCACCCCCAGAAGAAATGCAATGGTTCTGTTCTAAGTGTGCCAGCAAAAAGAAAGATAAAAAACATAAGAAGCGGAAGCACAGAGCACACTGAAGTCTTCGCGGTGAATTTAAGTCATACAGTCACTTCAGCACTTCTGCCCTGACTCCTTGGTAGACGGATTTATTGTGCTTCTGCCTCATCATCCGTCATCAGGTTTTATGGATTGACTCCTGAATGAATCAGGAACAAAAATACACTGTCCGGTCTGGACTGTTGTTTTTTCCAAACTGTGCGTGAGCCCCAGTGGTTTAGATTTTAGTATGTTCTGTCACTGGCTTTCACTTACTGAAGGAAACTCTCAGAGTGATACCGAGGGTTAAATAGTTAACGATACAGCTCCCGCTCTTGCAGATCGGCAGCAGCAATGACAAATGTTGTAAATAAAGATATCTCCTCTGTCCTTTTTGATTTGTTTTTATTCTCTCCTGAGCCTTTGCATTAAGGTGTTAAAAGAGAGGAGAAATATGTAAATTGCAGTAACTGTAATCTAAGGAGACCTACTGGAATGATTTCTGTAGTCAGAATACAGTTTTCAAAGCTCTATCCCTGCATAGCCAGATAATCATAACATGAAAATAAAAAAAGTGGCTGGTAAATATTTTTGTGATAAGAATATATGAAGCTTTTTTCCTTGATTTTTAGTACTAACATAAAATAAACATGTTCAAGCTTTTGTGAAATATCTTCTATTTTTTAAAAGAAAGTTTCTATTGTGTCAGTTGTTTTTTTCTTCCATGTGAATTGTTTTCGGTGGACCTGTAATATATTTTATACTTTTTGTTTTTAGTCATTGTCAGTGTACCTTTTCATTGCTTGTATATTTCATCAGCGTGTAAAAACACTTCTCATTAAAAGACGTTCTCTCGTGTAAATACCTGATATTTATAAAGGTTTTTTTTTTTTTTTTAAGGTTTATGGGTTTGGGGTTTTTTGAGTGTCTAATCCTAGCAGGTATGAAAATTCTGTATGATTTATGGCCATTACTGTGGCTTTAAAGGATTGTGATAGACCCACCCCAAAAGGAGCTTTCCAGGTGGCCCACTAATGAAACCAACCAACCAACCTTCTGCTTAAGGCCCTGATTCAGGAAGGTATTTAAGGACATGTGTAACTCTAAGAGGGGAATAATCCCAGTGCATGGAATTGGGACTGTTCTTATGCATAGTGAGACAGGTACTGAAGTGTCTTTCTGAATCGGGACCTAAGGCAATGGGCTCTAGCAGTTTTAACGGTAGCAATTGAGTTTTAATTTGTAGCTGGAGCTGATCCTTTTATTTGCAAGTGTTTCTGTGTTTGTCAAAATGATTGCGCTCGCATTTAGAAAAAGGAAGTGTCGTTCGTATTCCATAAAGACTAGAAAGCATACTATGCCATTTTGTGTTTGTTGTGATGTTTTCTTTTAGTGTATCTTTTAATCAGTATTACCTTGCAAAGACAAATAAAGTATGCTACGGCAATGTATGTTTTATTCTCCATTTTAAACAAAGGAATAATTCTCTAGAATGCCACAAAACGGTGACAGTCTGAGATATTTTAGTACAGTGTGTCTGAGAATAAATCAAGTACATAGCATTACATTTTAAGTATCATGCCTTATGTTTCAAAAGCTATAGGGTAAATCCAGCCGTCGTCATTTAATTTTCGGGTGCTCTGGACTGTATAGTGATCGGCATCTTGAGTTTTAGAATGCAAACATTTAACCTGTTGCACAGATATTACAAATTACTTTTTTAAAATGCCATCTAAATTGATATTAATGAGAATGAATTAGTCATGTTTTTTAAAACATCTTGTCTAGGTAAAGAAATTAGGTTTTCCTGATATGACTGTTAAATTGCAAATCAGTGGAGATATGGATGAAATTGGTTTATTAAAAGTGTACTGTTACCTTCTTTGTTCCATGCCACCTCATTTATATTCTATCCCTAATTACCAGTCAACACATTAGCCAAGACTGTTCTTGGTGTTAATTTCTAATTTTGGGTCATTCGATGTTTTAAAACTTATTCTTGTTTTTCCTGTATCATAGACACACACACAACATACTGTCTTTGGTCCTCTTTGCTTTGGTTGCACAATAAAGAACTTAGCTTTTGGTCACTTGTTTATCAATTTCCCCCTGTGTTCGGTGAATCAGAACTTCTTACATTTAAATGATTAAATTATGCAACTGAGATACAAATGGAAAAGTCTCATGTTTGCCACTTCTCCTGCATTTCAGGAATTTGCGGGTTTGTCCATTGCTATTTCAGGGTTGTTTTCCTAAACTCGGGTCATTTATTTTATAAATTATCTTTGCAGTAATATCGCCAAAGAATCATTATCAGGAGGCTTGAATGGCTCGTGGGATTAGGAAGGGGAGATGAAGCCTTTCACCAGGTCACAAGGTTGAATCCAGCCTTGGACAGTAGAAATGAGCAGCCTGATTCTCCTTTCACTTGCGCTGGAATAGATCAGAAGTCAAGGGCATTAGTACTGGTTGTAAGCGAAGAATCAGGATCCAAAAGTGGCTACCATCTGACTGCTGTTGAGCGGCCATTTTAAAATTACCTACATTAGCATTTTGAAGTCCACCCCGAGTGGATTATTTTAATTCCTTCCATGTAAGAGATTGACAATAGAAAAGTCTCAAATAGACCTCATGGAATTTCTGGCTATTATCCCTTTTCAGGGTATAGAAACTCCGATGGTGTGAGGTCAGTTATTTTTTTTTAGTTGGGTGTTTGATCTGTATGTTTGTTTGGGAGTCTTTTCTGCTGTGTTTTGTGGTTTGATTTTTTTTTCTTGTGGTTTTGGGGCTTTCAATTTTATTACTTTTGATGGAGAGGTGTCCATGTGGTGAATGTCATGCCTGTTACGTTGGGAAGGCTTTATCAAAAGGAAAGTTTGCTGGTCTTTGTCTTTAGAGGACAAGGTTCTGTCTTGTCACTGTTCAGAGTACAGTAATAAACATAGCCAAAGGCTTGGAAAGTAAAGACCTATGAGGAAAGAAATAATTTTCAGTGTATAGAGAAGACAGAGAGAACTCTACATATATGTAAAAAACAAGACGGGGTATTCTTTTTTCCATTAATCAGTAAATCAGAACAAGTAATAGATTTAAGCCACTGCAGCGAATACTAAGAGTAAAATTAAGGAAAACTTTATAAAAGTTGGGTAGTAGGAAAAAAACCTATTGAATCTCACTGTCGGTACTGGGCCAGGGGCTAATATGATGTAAATCTGCAGAGCCTATTTCATTTTACAGCAGCTGAGAACCTGCCCTTTTGTGCTTTAAAGACCCACTTTTTGGCTCTCTAACTGAATGAAGTCACACAGAAATATTTAAGGTGTGTAGTGTGTTCATCAGTAATGTAAGATGTGCCTGAAAGCTAGTGGAGAATCCTGAAAAACTAGCTCCCAGGATGTTTGTAATTAACTACACTCATTAACTGTATAATCACATTTTGCACCCAGAAAAATCTGTGACCTAGTAGCAAGATCTTATGGAAAAGCTGTATGAAGAAAATGTCTTGCCTAGCAATTTTATTGAAGGGGATTTATGGAGATGTTCTTTTACCCAGATAATCTAACTTCAGAAGTGTATGTAGCACGCAAAGCATAATTTCTATGGTTGACAAGGTGTTTCTCTTCTGAAGGTGTCTGCAGTTAAGTAGAGTGAGGATCTTTATGCTCCTCAGTGGATTTGTGATTCCAAATGTCCTAGAAGGAGAAAAAAAATTGAGAGAGTATCAGAGCTTGTGACTTTGTCCTGGGCTTTCCAGAGATAAAATATACAGCATTACTTCACTGTATCACCTAAACCTTCTTTGTTCTCCTTTCAATAGGACGATTAAACAAAGACCTACTAACCAAATTAAAGTATAAAATGAACACTGATATATGGAAACCTTGCCAGAAAGAATGTTAATGAATGAAGTTCTCTAAAGGCATGCTGGCTACGTTTTCAATACAAATAGTTTTATGGCCAATCTCTTTAGTTCATAGCAGTTTTCTTTAGAAGTTTGTCTCAAAGTATCTGAGTTTCCTTGACTGTAGAATGAATTAGATAATGTTCTGAATAAAGTCTCTCTTCACAATCGTGTCAGTCATTCTATTTAGGAAACTCTCTTTCTTCTTTTGGAATCTTGGATCAGCTGTAAGCTAAAAAGTATAAAGCATCTATTAATCCATGTGTGGAGTACAGCAGAGGATGCTGTAATGGGAGATTTAAGACAGCCAAACGGCTTGTACCTGATTGATGTAAGCAGAGGCATTTCATTTAAATATGAAATTTTTCAACTGGCTGTTTGGCTCTTTCACTTGGGACAAGCCAAGATGCAGCTGTGATTCTTCATAGAACTGTCCCTGGGATGCAGTCTTTGGGCCAGATCCGCAGTTGGTGTAAAGTGACATAGATCCATTGGAGTCCATTTGTTTACGCCTGCTGAGAACTGGGCCTTTTGTACATGAAGGTGATTACTTTTACAATTACTTTAAATCCCCCAGGATTCATTTTGCTTTTCCTGGAACATTGATTTTTAAGCCTGGAAATATGGAGTCCTATGTTCCTGGAAATGTATGTAAAATATTATTTCATTTTTGTCAGTGGCTGATGAATAAACACTCATGGCTGACGCATAAACACAAGACTACAGTGGGCACAGAGATATTGTGGATTTGTACCTGTGTTTGTACCTTATACAAATAATGATTGTGTTGTTAGCAATGAAGCATTGCTCGAGATTTAATGGGATGTCAAAATGTTGCCCACCGTACAGGCTTTGTAAAACAAAGCTATTGGGGAAATGTAAGCAGAAAATTTCCCATGATCCTTTTAAAAATTCAAATTGAAAGTTGTTACTAATGAGTAGATATTTCCCTGCTCTGTTGTCAATTGAAGCGTTTTTCAGTGTTGTGCTATTATGTGGAAACTTGAAAGCAAAATCAGCAGAAACTGACTAAAAAAAAAAAAATTAAATTAACGAGCCTATTGTATTGCCTAAACTGGGGGGAGGCTACAAAAAATAACCAGTCTGACTAGTGAAAATTGAATTTGATTTTTAAACTTCAGTTTTAATAATATAAAATGTGAGGGGATTTGTTTTATAAAATAAAAACCATTGCCTGGCAATGTCCCTTTAAAATGTAGTTTTGACAACATACTATATCACGAGCTGTTAAGCCTCAGTCATTGGTTACTGTTCTTGTTGTGAGATGTGTGATGGCAGGTTGTTGGACCACTGTACTGTTGTAACCCAGTGCTGGTAGTGGGTTGTGTGCAAGAGGTCTTGGATACACAACTGTTAACTGCAGTGGCTCTGCTAATAAGAAAACTCAACTGATTCCTGTGAGCGGGTGTGTTGCCAGGGTCATCCTTCCACATGTTCAGGGCCAATCAATATTTGTTTTATTAAACTTCTAGATTTTTCAGTTGAATGTTCTGCATTATCTGTGGGAGCCAAATAATGCAGCAGCACCGCCACAATATTTCCTGATACGAGAGCTGGAAAGAAAATAGGAGTGGGAAGGGGATTGCACAAAATTACTTCCATTTTTAATCCAAATTTCTTTTTCAGTCATTTACTGACCAGCTCTATATTAATACTAAACGTGGTGACTGCTGGTAAATGTTCTCTTTTAGTAGTGACTACAGAGGAGGAAGGATAGCACTCAGCAAATCCGACTTCATCCTTGCCTCTGTTACAGGTGACCGTGGCACTTAATCTCTCTGCTCCCCAGTTTCCCCATCTATAGAATGGGGATGTCATGGAGCCCACAAGGCTAGGGTGCCTCCTCCTGGCGGGTCTGGGGATTAGCTCCTTCCAGAGGTGCTGCACCGTCCTCTGGCAGTCTCTCCACCCATCTTTGCAACTTCAGGAGCTCCTTAGCAACTTAGCCCTCCGGCCAGGTCGCTGTGCATCCTCCTCTTCTGGAGTAACAAAGCCTTTGGGGCAAACTGTCCCAGGCAGTCTGCTCTCCTCTGCCTGGTCTATGTCACTTCCTCCATGACTGGTATGGGAACCTGGGCACGCCTCTACCTGGGGTTCCAGCTCAGGGACCCTCTCAGCAGCAGACAAGATCTGGATACTCTATACCTTGCTGCCTTTCCCATGAGCCTTTCCGGCTCTCTCCTTTCTCGGGTTTGCCAGCCCAAACTCCCTCTTCCCAGGGAGTAACTGTAAACTACCCTCTGTAGTCCCCAAAACACCTCCGTTTTCCCGGGGAGTGACTGCAGACTCCTTCCCTGCAGCTCCTAGCTGCTCTCAGCTTCTGGGTTTTATACAGTTCCCTCCTGTTCCCATCCAGCTGAGCCTCATCTAATTAATCCCTGCTCCTTGGCTCTTCCTCCAGGTGCAGCCTGGACAGATAATTGGCCTGCCTGGCCACCTTAACCCCTTCAGGCCTTGTGTGGAGTGGACACCCCGGGACAGAGCATAACACTTCCTTTTCCCCACTCTGTGTTTTGTCTATTAAGATTGTAAACACCTCAGGGTTGGGAACTGGCTCTTACTATGTGTTTGTACAGTGCCTAACGCATTCGAGCCCTGATCTCAAATTTGCGATGGATGCCCAAAGCCTCCTGTGGGTATAATATTCGGTTAGATATGCCCATGCCTCCTGGCCCCCACTTTGGCCTGGTCCACACTAACCCCCCACTTCGAACTAAGATACACAACTTCAGCTACGTTATTAACGTAGCTGAAGTCGAAGTACCTTAGTTGGAACTTACCGCAGGTCCAGACGCGGCAGGCAGGCTCCCCCGTCGGCTCTGCGTACTCCTTTCACGGAGCAGGAGTACCGGCGTCGACGGCGAGCACTTCCGGGATCGATTTATCGCATCTAGACAAGACGCAATAAATCGATCCCAGAAGATCGATTGCTTACCGCCCGACCCGGAGGTAAGTATAGATATACCCTTTGTGTGACTGTTAGGAACTCGCCTCGCTTTAGAACTCTGTGTCTGAACCGGCTCATCAGTGGGTGCATTGTTAGTTCCATTTTCACAGCTGATGGTAGTGGAATCCTGTCTCTCTTCAGATTATACCTGGACATCTTCCACCAGGTTTCCTCAGGATTTGTATCCATCAGTCCTGCTGCTTCAGATCTGTTTATTCAGATACTTTGTGTGGCATAAGGCAGGTAGGACTAAGCTCCACACTGAGCTCTTATTTTAGTTGGTGATGCTTTTATCTTCCACTGCTGTGTTTTGTTTTGTTTTTTTGTTTTTGTTTTTGGTGGTGATTGTTGTTGTTGTTGTTGTTTTTGTTTTTGAGGCATGTCTGAAAAGCCGCTTGTTGCCTTCAGTTGCTTCTGTGAGGTCTGTCAAAATATATCCCTCACAGATGAGCATGATCACTGCCTTTTGTGGCTCTGTTGGCTGTGTAATCTACGAGAGAGCACTCTCAGTTGCTAGATACTTAGGGGAGAGCATTGTAAAAACAGACAGTGCTTCCCTGAAGCTTCTACTAAGCCCAATGGCAAGTCAACCCAGAAGATCTCAATGGACAAGTCTTTGCTTCAGCATCCAGCAGCCCAGCTGGGCATTGACTATCATAGAACTCCCTGCTCCATTTCAGGCCAACTCCTGCTACGTTTGAATTGCCGCATTTCAAGGCTTCAACACGCTTACATCACTGGCACCCGTCCTTGTGGATGCTGTTGTCTCAAAATCAGCTCTCCTTTTTTCCAGGGTGACCATGGGCCGACTATAAAGAATTTGCCAGACCCAGCATGTTTCAGTCATTGGTCACTGCATGTTGGGCTTCCTGGCCTCCTTATTGTTTGGTATCCATAACACTCCTTAGGAGACAACATTTGGGGAGCCCAGCCACAGTCCATTCAGATGCATGAGCTACATCTGCGGATGGACTCCCATGGAGAAGCTCTCGCTCAGTGAACAATTTACAATGTAGATACTACTTTCTAGAATGTAGGCACTAATTTCTAGTTACCATAGCCACATCCTGCCTAGGATGGAGAAGCCCTAGGATGGCATTGAACCAGCCCTTCCGCCCAGGCAATAATTGTGGTCTCTGCTGTCTATTTCTCCTTCTCAGTTACTTTCTTCCCCACTGCTTGGTTTGCAGGGAAACACCCTCCTCAAATCAATTCACAAAGCCATGGCTGTTCTTTCAATCACCTCTGATGACTCAAGTGTGCCATGATGCCCATGGTAAACTACCCAATGACAGTGACTATGCACGAGGCCGGTTATGGATCTATCAAAATCTCTTGTTAGTTTGGGGGGGGGGTGCATCTGTTTCTATACCTTCTCCTCGAGTCTTGTCCTTATTTTATACTGAAAGCTCTTTGGAGCATGTGCTATTTTTTTATATATTTAAGTGCAAAATGGCGTTCAGCCTGAACAATAATCCTGTGTCCAGCCCAATGTTTGCAGAGTGCCCAGCACAATGGGGCCCTGATTTGGGACTTATAGGCACTGCTGCAATAGAAAACATTGATGTAGGCAGAGCACTTCTTTTCATGAAAGAACCTAAAACATCACAAATGCTCTGGAGATGAAGGCAGGCCTGAAGATGCGATATGCATTCAGGGGCTGTGTATCCCAAATGGTGGCTCCAATTCAGATGAACCTCAGATCATTGTTTTTCAACAACAAGCAGTGGAGTGCTGGTATTTCTCTCATTTCAAGCAGTGGTCAGCAAGGATTTTCCTGGTCACTATTCACTTAGCAAGGAAAGGGTGAGAATGATCCCAGAAGATGGGCCAACTGCTAAAAGACCCTGTGGATTGGAGATTGCTGAAGCAAATAATTGCCAAGTGGAGTTCCCCTTCACCTGTCTTAGTCTAAGTTGCAGATATAGGACCTGATTCTCTTCAGAAGGGCTCAGTACCCACAACTCCAGCTCAAGTGGATGGGAGCTGCAGGTGCCCAGCACCTCTGAAAATTTGGCTCTTAATTCATCAAGTTAATATAGGTTCTATTTTATTTTTTTGGTGCCCGTGTTCAAGGGCAGGTTCTACTTAACACAGTGGTCAGGTTCATGAGGGGCCTTTTGTGTTCCAAATCCCCCTTTCAAGTCCAGAAGCTCCTCGTGTTTTAGATAGGGTGACCAGACAGCAAGTGTGAAAAATCGGGACGGGGGTGTAATAGGAGCCTATATAAGAAAAAGACCCAAAAATCGGGACTGTCCCTATAAAATCGGGACATCTGGTCACCCTAGTTATAGAGTATCACTGTGGTCTACCTAAGCTACTGAAGCCTGTTTCAGAGCCATTTGATTCCTGCCAGCTCAGGTTTCTTGCATGGAAAGTTTTTCTTTCCAGTGGCTGTGGCTTCTGTTTGTAGAGCAAGGGAACCTCAGGGTCTAGTGACTGATCCATCCTACACGACATTTTGCAAGGATAAGATGGCACTACGGACTCAGACAAGATTCCTTCGCAAGGTGGTGACAGAGCTCCACCTTAATGACTTCATCATCCTGCCAAATTTTTCCCACGCCCGAATGCCCGTCGTTGCAAGACCTTGGTTTGCAAGTTTGAGGCTACCAAAGGTCCCCAGGCTTTTATCTGCAACCGGCTGCAGATCTTGATGTCCATCCAACTTTTCACTTCACTTGACATTGGTCCAACAGGTCTGTCTTTACCAGAGCCATGGTTAAATGGCTGGCTGATTGCATTATTTCTCTTTGCGCTCTCTGCAACTTTTGGATTGCCTATGTTGGTTGTGAAGTTACACACTTACAGAATGTTATTGCTTGGAATTCTGGCATGAATCCAGATTTGGCTTCATATGTTGCACAAGCGGTTTGAGTTGTGTGCTCGTAACTTTTTCTCCCCCTAGCTATTTTAATTTTCTGGGATGACTGTACAATTTAGCTGTTTATGTCTGCTATGATGTGTCCTTATCATTATCAAAACTTTATTTCTTTGCTACTGCTGCGGCTGTGAGAGATTGCCAGTAGC
Source organism: Terrapene triunguis (assembly GCF_002925995.2). NCBI lineage: Eukaryota > Metazoa > Chordata > Testudines > Emydidae > Terrapene > Terrapene triunguis. Next base: position 6,964,068 of record NW_020664419.1, read on the forward strand.
ACATGTTTACTAGTCTGAGACCTGCAGGTTTCCTTTGTGTGAAACACAACTGACTACAATTAGTCATCTTCTGGAGAGACACCTTTGGAGCTTTTCGGTGTCCTGGAGTGGGCTCTATTGTGAGTCATACCTTTTTGAAGAAAAGAACATTACTTAACTGGGTGTGGAATGTAGTATGATAGCAGATATCTCCACAGAACTGGGGCTCCATTGAGTAATTCTTTGATTGCTACCAACGTATTGCAACAAATTAACTGATGGTTAGCGGCAGTGAGAGCTGCTATATCCTCAGCAAGGCAAGGATCTGTTGCCACCCCTTGTGTTAGTTTAATGGCTTCAGAACTCTAAAGCTATGATAGTTCCCATCAGTCCCACCTGTAGAGAGCATGGGAATCCATTAGAATTGCTTGCTTAGTATGACCAAGGACTAATTTGTTTAATACGTGTATTACAAATGGAGAAAATGAGGCAGAAGTTCTAATGTGATTTATCCCAGGTAGCAAAGTCGAGACTACAATTCAGAGCTTCTGACTTCCAGACTGGTCTCTAAACTAACCAGATTATTCTAGTCCTGGAAAAGCTTTAGGTAAAAATAGTGGCCTTGCGTTTGCAGTTCAACCATATCCAAAACCAGAATAAATCTCTGAAATGTTAACCGTCCAAAAACTGGATTCTGCTTTTTTGGCCCTTCATATCCGTATTTGCAGCTAACAACTGTTTTAATTGTGATGTCGGTTGCTGATTTGAGCTATATGTTCCTGCTTGGTAAATCTGGTGTTACCTTTGTAGGCATCTTATTATTAACTGAACATCAAGGATTCCTTCTCGCATATATAGTGTGTTGAGCCTAAATGTGCGGTCTCAGCTTTATCAGTGCAGCCCTCAGGAATCCCTTCAAAGATCCATCCAAAGCTCTGTGACCAGGGCCGGCTCTAGGTTTTTTGCTGCCCCAAGCAAAAAAATTTTGGGCTGCCCCCCACCCCAGCCCTGGGCTTTCCCCTTCCCCCCCCAACTGCACCCTCCTGCCGCCCCAGCCCTGGGTCACTGGTAACTCGCTCCCAGGGCGGGTCATTCAGCAGGAATTTTGGATGTGCAAGGAACACAGACAGGATTGGTTCCCATATGGTTACAGAACTGCAGTAAAGTGGAACAATTTTCAGCTTGTGTGACTGGAGGATATCTGGATGCATATTATAAGACTGTCCTACATAAATGAGGAAAAGTTGAGGTGCCTTTATTCTTTTGTTCCATTCTTTGTTTCTATGGGGAATGCACTATCATGGTCTTCCTTTTAAACAAATAAAACTAAAACTTAAAAAAAAAAAAACAAGCAATGGCCGTTGAAAATAGCAATTCCAGTCCTAATAACCACTGGGAAGCATTTCTTGCTCAATTTATTCTACTTTTTCTACAGCAAGTTACAGTGGATCCGTATATTTGATTTGGGGGAAATGAAGTAACAGCTGCCCAAATTGAGCTTGAGCACTCCTGAATTTTGAGGGTGTTCAAATCTGGAAGGCAGGTGCTAGATTCCCTTTCTGAATATTAGCTATATCTGGAAAGGAAAAGTCAATTTCTGCTTCCATGGCTCAGAAGTGGAAATCCTCCTAAGTGCCTGGTACTGTATCTAAAGCTGCCCAGGTCCAGAGCCTCCCCTCCCTTACTTTCCATTTTAAATTCTAGTGGGATCCACATACCTCCCTTGCTAGGCTTCAGATAGAGAGGTGCACCGTCCATTTAGTCCCCCCAATTCCTTCTTTGGCGGATAGCCCAGGGCTGGGGCGGCAGGAGGTGCGGGGGGGGGGGGG
>NW_020664419.1:6965975-6975328 GCF_002925995.2 Terrapene triunguis
GGGGGGGGGAGGGGGGGGGGGGGGGGGGGGGGGGGGGCGGCAAAAAACCTAGAGCTGGCTCTGTTCCTACCATTCACAGCAAGCTGCAGATTTCAGTACCATATTCCTTCCCCCACCCTTTCCTGTTGCTAGTGGCCAAGGGAATGCTGGGAAATGTAGTTCTTTCCCTGCTCCAGGGCTGGCTCTATAGGCAGGGAGCTAACCAAGGAACTACAGCTCCCAGGGCCCCCTGTTGGTTCTCAGCTCCCATGCTGGATTCTTGCGCCCCTTGCAAATCTGCTGCCCCAAGCAACTGCTTGCTTTGCGGTGCCTAGAGCCGGCCCTGTCTGTGACACAGTGAGATGTCATCACTAGAACTTCCCCAGATGGCTAGATTGTATTCAGGATTTGCCAACATACAGAGTTGTACCGGCTTACTTTAAGATGTGAGTCAGGTTAGTTTAAGTTGACTGGAACAGATTTAAAATAAACCACTCACATCAAAATAAGGGTCCACCCAGGAGGTTGCGTCAGATTAACTAAAACCATTGCAAGTTTGTGGGTGGGCAAAGCCCCAATCTAATGATTTCACATGGAGGTGCAGGCTCCCTGATTCGCTGCTACCAACCTCTGCTGGAAGTGATGCCATTCAATAGCCATACAATTAAGTAGCATTTCAGTGTTTGTGATCCCAGATCATATTAAACTTGATTTTTAAAAGTACATTTGATTTTCCCTCCATTTTTCCCCCAGCGGGACACCAGTAAAGGTCGTTTGGCTGCATTTCCACTTTTCATATCCATATCTACCATGTTCGGATTTCTTTTAAAAGTCTCACCTTAACTCTGAATTTTCTCAGGTTTATAACACATGTTTATGGGAAAATTGCAACATTCTTGATTTTTTTACCCTTAAATTACTTATATTTACACTCAACCTGAACTCCAGTTTAATGTATTCCCAGACCAAAAATATGTTAAATTAATATAATTATATTTAATAGCTTTTGGAAGTAAAGGTATCGTTTTAATTTGAGTTCTGGCCACCGTTATTATAGACAGACACACAAATGGCTGTTTTCAGTTTGTCTGTTTAATCTCTGTCCAGAGATGAGTTTTTCAGCGGCATCAAAATTCCTTTAATAGTTTTTGTGTCATATGCCTTGAACAAAATTTCCCTGCGGTCAGAATCCTTGTGCTTGTATGAACAATAGCTGAATTGATTGCGACGCGTGATTTGTTTTGTAGCTCTCAATGAGAGCTAATGAACAAGCCCAGTTAGAACACGACCAATTCACTTGTTTTGATGTTTGTTCAAAGTTTTCTCATGCAGGCCTGGTGGTTAGAGTTACATTGACATTTCACTATCAGCCTTGGCCTGACTCTCGCTTTGTGGCTGATTGTTCAGTAGCAAAATGGCCAGGTTCTGGAGCACTGAAGGTCAACCAACGAGCAGAGACTGCCATGACAGCAAACCTTACACCGAATTTTAGAGTGATAAGACCATCTTCTTATTTGGGCGGCTGCTGCTTCCTGCTCCCTCTCCCACAAAGGTCCCATGCTCTAGCAAGACTTATTTTCAAAAATAAGGTAACACCATCACCATCATGCCTGAGAATATCTTAGCAGTCTCCCCGTCTTCTCCAGAGTTCACCATGGCCAACCAACATGTTTTAAAAGTGTTAACCCTGTTAGGTGCTAATGGATCATCTCGTGTTACAGTGGATCACAAATTGAATATGAGTCACCAATGTAATGCAGCTGTGAAAAAGGCTAATATAATTCTGGAGTCCATTAACAGGAGTGTTGTATGTAAGGCCTGGTCTACACTAACCCCCCAATTCGAACTAAGGTACGCAACTTCAGCTACGTGAATAACGTAGCTGAAGTCGACGTACCTTAGTTCGAACTTACCGCGGTTCAGACGCGGCAGGCAGGCTCCCCCGTCGACTCCGCGTACTCCTCGCGCCGAGCAGGATTACCGGAGTCGACGGCGAGCACGTCTGGATTCGATGTATCGCATCCAGACAAGACGCGATAAATCGAACCCAGAAGTTCAATTGCCTGCCGCCGAACCAGCGCGTAAGTATAGACAAGCCCTAAGACACGGGAGGTAACTGTCCCAGTTGACTTGGCCTCAGTTGGCGCATCGTGTCCAGTTCTTGGTGACCCACTTTAAGAAGCACATGGACAAACTGGAGAGAGTCCAGAGGAGAGCAACAAAAATGATAAAAGATTAAAAAACCTGACCTATGAGAAAAGGTTAAAAAATTGGGCTTGCTTAGTATTGAGAAAAGATGACTGAGTGGGGACATAAGTCTGAGTTGGTCAGAAGATGAGGGCATTCTTCCACAATTATGTTCTGACCAACTGAGCAGAAAACATTCAATTTCTTCTTTTCTTTTCTTTTTTTTTTTTACATTGCAAACACCTGTGTTTAGAAATTTCCCTGCTTCTTTAGCTCCAAATTTTCCAACCAACTCCACTTTGGAGAACTTATTTTCTCAACGCCGGTGTTTGCAGGAATGCTATTTTACTTTTGCATGGAAGCGTGTGTGTGTAAAAAAATATACACACAGACTCAGGATGTTAAATACTCTGATATAACATCTTTCATCCAGATGGATCCCAGTGTGAGATCTTTATCATTATTACACACTGAATGAGCTTTGCCCAACTGGCTTGAGGGGTTGGCAGAGTGCTTTATGTTTAATGCTTTGGCTATATATGAAGAGGAATGCTTCAGTAATGAGGTGAGAACTGACAGGGTGCATCTTTCCTTCAGCATCTCCTTGTGCTTAAAGCAAACAATTCAGAACCCAGGAGTTTGGGTGTCTTTGCTGTCATTTTCTGCTCTTTTCTCTCCCACTGAGAGACCTGGCCCTTCACTCCTCTGTAAAAAGAAAAGAATAGACGAACAACTGGTGTAAAAACCCTAAAGGACCCAGTTTGGCTTAGAGTGAGGACTCTTTTACATGAAATGTGGAAATCTTAACTTTAGCCACTGCCAGTAATTCAACAGCTGGAACATAAAGTCAGCTCGTGCCGCCAGTTCTCTTGCAAACAGAGCAAAGGAGCACATTTGATGCAGCCACTTTTTTTTATGCCACCTGAAAAGGAAAAAAAAAAAAAATGAGTCCTATAATCAAAGTGGGTTTCCCTCTAGCAGAGTCTGTTGGCAGCTGGGCCAAACACTGCCACGGCCAGCCCTATGGTACTTAAGTAGGAGCAGATCACAAATCCAATGTCCCGCTCCAGCTTTCTCATGAGCCAACCCCGGGTACCCAAATAGGAGGGGGCTGCCTAGACTTACAGAGGATGGCTATCTAGGGACTTACTTAAACCAAAAAACTGACCAAATGAAATTACTGATCACCCTCCAACCTTGGTGCTGGAAAAGAAAGGTGAGGAAGGCACATTTTAACCCGTGCTATTTGGCACTAGTTATTTTCCCCTTTCTTAGCGTGTATTCCATTTGCTATTTGGTAAACCTCCTGTCATTCTCTGCGTGGGAATTTGCTAGCCCCTGGCTTGCTAGGGCCTTTAATATCCCTCCTGATGGCAGTTGGGGTGGAGGGTAAGCTTGAGTGCCCTGGATGGAGTGAACTTCCCCCTTCCATTCATTCAACAGATCAAAAATAAACACATCAAATAAATGCAAATGACTGATTTGTTGTAAAAGATCACATTGTCGTGACTGTCATAATTACAACCCCCTGCAACAAATGAGAGGAGTTTTGTGGCTTCATAGCCTGACTTCAGAAGCTTGCTGTGTTTGCAACCTTGGGGGCTCAGGACAGGTCTTTTCTGGGCATGCCTCCCCCTGCTGGTCACTTGTAATCAGCTCTTTTTTCCCCTCCCTGTTTAGTTCCAATCAAGTCAGAGAAGAGCTGCTTATTTCCCCCCGCAGAAAGGAGATGGTGGAAGTGTTTGAAGGTAACACAGACACATTCAGAAAAACCTGCAACTCCCCAGCCTTGCACTGGAAATGAGTCAGGGAACAATTTGACCCTTTAAATAATAACACTCATTTGGTAACAGGTCCCATACAACAGACCTGGCAATTAGCAAATTGTGGTTTGAGAAATAATAAGCACCCTAGCTAAAGAAAATCAGAGAAGGGAGTTTCAGCTATTCATTGACTCAGCTTTCTCCCTTTAGGGGGAAACATTAATGTTTAGACTTGTCTGCCTGCAAGGAGGTAAACGATCTTCTTCCTTGCTTGTGTGTGTCTAGGGAGACACTTTCTCTAGTTTAAAGCTTTACCTTACTTCTCCTGGTGTATTAGTAGAGAGTCATTTATAAAAGGCAGTCAAATATTTGTGACAGGTTTTTCCCCCCCACCAACACACGCCAGTAACAACTGGATTATTAAAATCTTAGGCTATAAATGGATAAATATGCCATGTGTATAGTATATTTGAAATGCAGTGTGTATATTACATATAAAATGTGTATGTATGTAAAATCTTTATAAGATCAGTATAGGTGTAGAAACTTTCAGTTATTATATTATATTATATTATAAAATCATTAGCCTTCAATATAAGGAATCAAAAACTCTCGCCCCCCAATCCCATGCACTAAAAGGTCAGTTCTCTGACTCGACACTGTTATTTATTATTTGTATTAGAGTAGTACCCAATCAGGATCTGGGGTATTATTTATCGCATTTAGTGCTTGCCATCAGTCATGAAAACTTAACAAAGACGCTATTGGGTTTATCTATAGGCAGCTAAACAAACGTATCTTGCTCTTCTGTTATCTTCTTGTTAACAAAACACTATCAGGATGTTCTAAACATCAGCATTTACTGCACAAGAGCCCTTTATCTAGGATGATATATAGAGAACCCATCAATTAGTGCAAGGGGTTTGTAGATACCTGCCATATATTCTCTCCAAACCCACAGTAGCTTCCCTGGCTTATTTCACGAATGATATCACTGCATTTTATGGGCCTCGGCTACTTGTGTTTGGAGCTAGAAGATCCTGTTTTAATCATAATAAATAATGTAAGGAATGACGACTACTTGTTAATAAAAACCCAAACTGAGAAAATGTTCCCAGCTTTGAACTAGTCGCTCAAGTAAGCGTGTACTGGAGTGCGGGCTTGTTCTGAGTCCTGGGACAGAGTACCACAGGAGTGTTATGAGGCGAGGACCAAACTGGCACATGATGACACTTACTAAGGAGTAGAGCCCCACACCTGGAAATCTCAAGTCATCAGTATGCACCAATGATACAGCAAAGTTGACACCCACAGTGAAATACCAGCCCCAGTGAGGTCAATGGGAATTTTGCTGATGACCTTCATCATCCAGGGGGCCTGGATTTTGTCCCCTCTTCCCCGTCTCCCCTCTGGTAGGCCCTATAGCTGCTAGATACCTGCTGCCTTGGATTTCTCCCCAAGCACAGTCACCTCCCCTAGATTTAGAAGGGGCAGTTTTCATTCTTTGTTCTCCCCCCTCCTCCCCACCCGCCTGCTCACGCTCTCTTTATTCCCAGCTCTGTGTCTCCAGGGCTACCTTGCTCTTGGCTATCCGGTGACAGTGCTCCACCGTCAGGAAACTTTCTCTTTTTAATGGCTCAAGATCTTAGTAGGAATGTTCCCCCGCTTCCCCGTTTGGAGCCTAGGTCTCTGCACGCCTGACATGACCCTACCGGGCGGGCAAGCAAGCCAGAGGGAGAGGGAGTCAGGCCCAAAGTTTTGTTTTCAAGCCCTGAGACATTGCTTTGGGGTTACAGCTAGACTCTCCAGTGAACGGCTGCATTTTTCCTGCTGTTCTGTGCAGAGGCATCATTTGCAGCCGATTTTTACTAGCCAGCGAAGCAGCACAATTTCCCCAGGGTCGGCCCCACAGTTTAAAATAACAGGCTTCCCCCCCCCACCCTTCCACAGTGGGCGCACGTTGCCAGCAGCGATTCTCACCTTCACTAGTGTCATCGCAGCCCGAGAAGGGCTGAGACGCCACCTCTTTAGCAGCGGCATCTAGAATCCTAGAAAGCTGCTTTTTCAGACCACTGGATCAATCACAGTGCAATACCCATCTGATCCCAAGCTGTAAAGTGGGATGCAAGGTCCCACCTATAAAATGGATCAACCCACTCCCCCTCTCCAGTAGAAAGTGGGGGGATCCTAAATTAACCTTAGTGGGACAGAAATTCTTCAGGTACGTGGCAAATCTTAAGGTTTAACCCAAGCTTCTGGTTGTCTCGGGGGATTTCTTTACCCCAGGGGGCAATTTAGATCTTGCAAAACAGACTTTCCTTTGCAAATAAATATATTGCCTGTTTTCAACCTGTTTCACCTCACCCTTGAAGTGACTTTCCTCTGACAGGCCGGGGTTCAGGAAAGTACTTTAAGCACTTACATAATGTGAAGTGAATGGGACATAAGCACATGCTTAAAGTTAAGCGCTTTGTTTTAGTGCTTTGCGGAGTCAGGGCCTACAGTGGCAGCAGAAAAAGCAGAGGTTGCTGTTAGTAGGCTGTCAATTTTCTGGATTAAAAATTCAAAAGCAAACTAAAAGCCTAGTGATATTTGAAGAGTCAGGGGAGGTGGCTACAACCTGATGCACACACTTGTAAGAATGTACCTGTCTACCTTTGCCTTTCTGAGCATTATAAATAGACGAATTCACTCATCCCGCCGGCCCCTCAAGCCAGCATTAATTGGCTGCTTTCTCATAGGAAGCCCAGCAGAGACTGGGAGGAGAGGGTAGTGACCGTTCACAGCGGCCCAGGGAACATGGTCTAACCACACGGGAAGAAAGCGCAGAGGTGTTTGTCTGAGAAGTTGACGCACAGGCCCATGAGAGTGTCATCAGTGCTGGAGAGTAGGCAGGACAAGACGAGTGGGGCTAAACCGTGCAGGGCTTTGAAGGTGAGGACCAAAATCTCGGACTGGATGTGGTGAAACCTTGTGACCTTGGGGGAGTTTTGCCTTCCTCTGCAGCATGGGGTGTGGGCCACTTGCTGGGGTCAGCTGGGTATATCTCCCATAACCAATTTCCTTGTCGTTGAGGGGGCATCAGACACTTGTGCACCTCGGTCCTGCCTCGTCACTGCCTGCGGCACACAATAGCTTGGTCTCTTGTGGGCTGTAATGCTTCGGTCTCATTTTGTTGGTTGGGTTTAGAGGAGCTGAGGGAGCATTGGTGGCCTGTGCTAGACAGGAGGTCAGATTAGATGATCTGGTCATTCCTTCTGGCCTGTGAAACCAGGGCAGCTAGTGGAGAGATTCGAATAGGGGGTGGTGTGGTCAGAGTCATGGGCCAGGCAGATGGCCTTAGCAGCTGTGTATGAAGCTGAGTGGGAGTGGGGCCTTGTGGGAGGGAGGCCAGAGAGGAATCAGAATGAGAGTGGAGAAGGACCTGGACTGGTATTGTGGCCATCTGGACAGAAAGAAGAGAAGTTATCTTAGGAATTCAGCGGGGAGTGCAAATGGGGCGATTGTTCTTCCTATTCAGTGTGTGATGTGCACATCCTCACACTTACGTCCTGCCTTTGAACTGGTGGCCCATTTCAAGGCAGCTATTGGAATGTCTTCCTAAGCCACTAAAAGTTTTAGTGAATTATTTCAAGGATGGCGCTACATAGAAAACTACTGAAGCCAGTAAAGAGCCCTTTGTACTGGGGAAAAAAGGTCATGAGATTGATAAAATCTCTGTAGGTCTAACTTTATAATAATCTTAAAACAGAGCCAGAGAGAGGTGGTATATACCTGCCATCTGATGGCCAGTGGTTATAGAAATCAGCCTGACATTTTTAGATATTGGTCTCTGTTGATAAACCTTGATGAATATCCAGTGAGATAAAGGAGACAGAGGTGAAGACGTTACATCACGTGCATGGGGATGCAGAAGTATGTCCAGAAAGCCAATACGAGTGGGCAGAAAACTTTCACTAACTTGTCCGAACAAAGCCATCAACTTTGTGAACTACAGAAAAATCTGCCTGAATGATACGCTATGGTCTACATTTTTCCTTGCTCCTTCTATTTGCTGAATTTGAGATTAGGGACAAGACTCTCTTGGAAGAAAGACATAAAAATGGTGACATTGTATGTATACATAAAACCACCACTTCCACATTTCCAAACTAGGGTTTTCAACAGCATCCCTTCCTGTTGGCAGCATGGGCAAGTGGCTAAGGCAGCTAGCTTGAGACTCAGAAAATCTAGGGTCTTTTCCTGGCCCTACCACTTTGGTAACTCTCCATCCCTCTGTTTCCCCATCTGGGAAACAGGACTAACCATTTTAACTTGCCTTTATTAAGTGCTTTGAGATCTACGGCGCGAAAGAGCTATATAAGAGCTAAGTAGCATCTCTCTAAGTCGAACTGAAAGGCTGCAAAGAACTAGCAAGCAATAGAAGAGAATAGTTTGACAGCATATGTAAAATGCAAATACCTGAATGCCTTGCTGGACAAAAGTGAAGTGCATCAGCTCCCAGTGGACCTCTCTCAGGTACTATATTAACATACTGGTCTATTATAAGCAGGGGAGACTTTACCACTGTTATGCAATCAGTAATATTGAGAAAAGAATCATCCCCAGTTATTTATATCCAGCTCCAGCGAGCACAGGTATGGATCCAAGGTGGAATTTGTATTTAATTAAAAGAAAAACATGTTGCAGGAAAGATGATTGTAGAAAGAGCGATAGGTAGATAGCGCGAGCTCTTTCTGCAATATACACACAATATATAGAGAGGAAGATATTTAACAAACCGATCAAGAGAGGTTTGAATCTCCATGTGGCTTTTATATTAAACATTCACATCCCAGCGCTCCCAGGTGTGTGTGTTTTCTCCACCAGCTATAAAAGTTGCTATTTGAGAGGAGAACAAAAGACAAATAGAAATCATTGATGCAAAACCTACCCATCTAAACATGATCTTTCTGGAGCAGGATCTCTAAGCTCCTGATTTGTATGATATTGCAGCGTGGCTACAATAATATCAGCTACAGTTATTATTAGCTATATTACAATGATTTACCCCTCCCCCCCACAAAAATGTACACGTGCCGACGAGTTTCTCTGTTGGGGGGGGAGGGGGAAAAAGAATAAAAGTTTAATAAACGTGTGCTGGGTTGTGGATGACTTTGTGGCGACCTTTGTTGCAAATGGCCTATGCATGCGGAATAATGGTCTCCTTGCAGAGAGGGAAATGGCTTAGTGCTATCATCGTTGCCTCGGTAACCATCAGAGTCTCCATCTAGCAGAGAGAAATGAGTTATGAAAAGGCTTGAGTGAAGAAGGGATTAACACATGATCCCAGGGACAGCATGTCAATCAAAAGCAGCGGAGAAATTACACTGCTCTATTTGAGAATTTCTCCGGAAACACAACCTTAGTGGAGATATATATATA
>NW_020664419.1:6975338-6992737 GCF_002925995.2 Terrapene triunguis
TTTGCCTGAGCCAGGCCTGGGCTAAGCTGCCCCTTGTCTGTCCCTTTTCCTGGGGTCTCTCCTCCTTTCTCTTCCTACTTTTCTTTCTCCCCGGTTTAGTTCCTCTCCATTCAGCTCTTTGCTCCCCCCCCCGCCTGGCTGGGTCCCACCCAAGTTTAAAGCCACCAGCCCAGCGCCCGGTTAACCAAATCGCATTGACCCCGCTGCCATTCGATCCCTGCCTCCTTGACACTCATTTAGGAGCGCGCAGCGGTAAAGCGGCCACGGGACAAGCCCAGCCTGAAACCGAAGCCCCGTGAAAGGGGGAGCGAGATCGGGAGAACCTGATAGCTGGAAACTTGGTCTCTCCAAAGGCTCGCCGGACCTTTTAGCCCGGATCAGGCGTCCGTGGAGCGCCAGCTCGTCGCCAGGCAGGGTGTAAACGTTAAATGTTCGCTATTTGTTCCCGGGCTCGGCCTGAAAACCGAGTCTCCGCTCCCCCGGCCCCTTCCAGCGGCCCACAGTCCCTCATTCATTAAGCGGTTTAATAACCCTTCCAGGTAATCACCTCCCCGGCCAGGGGAGCCCCTGGCCCCCCGCCCCGCTGAGCAGGCAGCTCTCCAAGTGCCTTCTGCCTGGCCCTAGTCTGGGCAGCTCGCAGGGCTGGGGGGGGGCGCTACTGCCCCCCCCCGTTTGTTTGGGCGATTCGGGGCTCAGTCTCGATCTGCCCTCAGGAGGCAGCTTGATCGAGGGGTGTGCCCCCCCCAGGTAAAATCACCTGCTCTCAAACTTTCAGCCCCAGCCGCCAGATCCAGTGGGGGGGAGGATCACCCAAAGAAAGGGTGAACTAGCTCTGTTGTCTGTTCCCCTCCCTCCCCCAAATCCGCGGGTGGGACCGGGCGACGCCTCCACTCCCAGGCTCTCCCAGGGCTGCATTGGCAGGGGAAGGGAACCTGAGGAGCGAGACTCGCTGTTTAGCCATCGCCCACTGCCATTTGTTATCTGATGCACAAAGGCCGATCTTTTTTTTTTTAACCTGAGCAAGCCCAATATTATTTGAAACGGATCGGACCCGACATTTATCTCCTTTGCTCCGCAACTCTAGATTCCGGCTTCTCAAGCGACCGTTTGAAACTGCGATTAGTTAAAAGCTGCGTGGTCGCCCCCGTCCCCCCATCCCCAGTTCGTCTTCAGTCCCCCCCGCACCCGCTTTTGTGAGACTTTCATGCGCTGCAGATCAGATATAAAATACTCTATCGGGATACTGTAATATTAAAGATCAAAAGTGGCATCAATGGAAGACCAAATGCAGAGAAAACAAAGGGGAAGGCTGGAAGATGTTCATCAGCTAATTACAACTGCAAATATTATGCAAATTATTCTTGGCACCGCGGCGGGGAAAGCGAGTTTAAGTGCGGAGATAATGCTGGGAAATTGAATGTTCATCTGGCTATGGGACGCGGTCCAACTCTGTTTCATCTAGGGCAGAACCGGTTTCTAGATACATATATCTATATTCCTATCAAATCATCTGCACGTTGGGGGCTGGGAAATGATTGATATAATTGATACTGGAAATCCCTTCCTTGACAAACATTGCACGAAATGCCCTGTACAGAAATAGGAGGGAAACAGAGATTCCCATTTGAAGGTAGCTAGGAAAACAACACCAGGTAGAAAACTGTGATCATATGTTTAGCAGATGTATATTCGCTGTGAACCGGCGTAGAGAGCCCCCTGTCCATCTAAAGCCATCAAAGCCATACGGCCATTCCCCTTAAGCGATGGGACGGGAACGGGGAGTGAGTTACCATTCGACCCCATTTTAGAAGCGTTTCCCTGGAAAAAGGACCATATTCCACCTGGTTAATGTGTAGACACTGAATGGGCCGGAGCAACTCAGGTCAACTCAGACCTAGCAACAGAAGTAGCTGAGTTTTCTTAATGCTAAAGCTAATATACAAGTAAACTACCACGGGGTATATCAAAAGATGATAAAAGTAGACACAGAGAAATACCCACCTCATATTAAATGGGCTATGAACGAGGGTGAATTTTAGACACCATTTTTTTCTGATCCGATCCAACCAATTAAGGTCAAATGATCACCTAACGTCAAGTCTAGCAGAGCCCCATTGAGAGTAGTTGGGATGGTTCTTTCGCTAGAACAGAGCCACATTAAATCGAGATGCACTTTTCTTATGAGTTTTTATTGCAATGTGATTCCTAGCCCCTGGCACAGGAAGGTGAGTTGCGGCAGCCTGCAGGAAATCAGATCTGCATCCCATCATATCACTATGGAGGGTAAGAGGCAGATATTTGAATGGCTATTTCTTTAAAGGATTAAAACGAACACATCCAGCTGCAACAAAATATCATCAGATCCATGCCCTCTTCTGAAACACACACCCACATACACACACACACACACACACAGAAAGAAATAATTTCAGGTGAACAACACCTCCCCCCTTAATTTCTGCGATGTGAAACAAACACAATTCAATGTTCATTTGCATACAAAGCAACCAGAGGTGTATCTCCACTTTATGATAAATGCTTTCCCCCCCCCCCTTTTTTTTAAACAAGCAAGGCGATTGATAACAGAAATGTCTAATCGATTTTTTTCTTATGTGTGTGTCTGTTTGGAAAAAGGGGCGGAGAGAGAATTGAATGTTATTGGCGGCTCCCTCTTTAAAAAAAAAAGATGCAAATTACGTTTTATCTTAACTTGGCTCCGTGCTTTATTCAATGTCTATGATTAATTATCTCCTTTTTTCATAAAAAATAAATCATGTAAAATTAGGATCTCGCTGCTTATGAGAAAATAAGCAAGCCCTAGTTTGAGGTCGATTTTGTTAATTTCAGCCTGAAATTGACACACTAATTAAAGCGCAGCGTACACCCTTCTCCTTCTTCTTCTTCTTTATCAGATCTACCTTATATTTTCCCAATTAAAAACTGTTAAAAAAGGCAGTTGCACTGCCCCCAGGATAAAAAAAGCCCCCTTTTCACAACATTGCCCATCGCTTTCTGCCATCAGATTCATTGTGATGTATTAGATGCAATAAATTATCCCATGTAACAAAACATTGGGAGCTGAAAGGCTGATAATCTGGAAAGCAGAGATAAGGATTCATTATTCCGAATCATTATGAATCCAACGGTGCCTCTGACTTCTTTCTTAATCAGCTCCTCTGATCCTGGATATGTGAGCAGCACAGATAAGGAAAGAGTCATTTATAATTCTGCACCTCGTCTAATATTTTAAAATAAAGTCAGAGGCAAGAAAACGCTATAAAACACAAGCAAGAGGCGAGCTCCGAATGAAAAATCACTTCTATGTTGTTATAGCCGCAGTAAGATTTAATTAAAATTCTCCACTTCCACGTGCTTTATATATTTTCTTTTTTTTTTTTTTTGCATCACGTCTATAATTGATAGGAATTTGCAATCGGGGTTATTTGTTGGACTCTAGCTCTGACTTTACTTCCAAAGTCCTTGATTCGGGGTGGAGGGAATGAACTTTGAATTTTCAGTTCCAAAGCTTTCCCCTCCCCACCACCCTCCCCACCTTTTACACGATGTCATTAGGCCGATCCTATGAATGTATAAAGCTAAAGCGAATGGAAATCGTTTTAAAGGGAATACACGCACAGAATCAAAGCCGAAGCGGCTGGCTTGGCAACATCAGATGAAGCTGTTCAGTTTGGAAAATAAAGATCCTAATTATGTTTTTAAAAAAATATCAGATGAGGATATTTCTTTCAGTGGGGTTGTTATTGATTTTGGGGGGGCGAGCGGGCGGGCGAGGAAGATCCATTTTAAAAAAGAGAAGGAGAAGGAACTTGAATTATAGAGAATAAAACATTCCTGCGCTTTGCTAATCACCCCATTCCTTAGGGCGGAGTGGCTATCAATAACCACGCCATGTAGATTATATTTATGGAGGAACCTACTGCAAATCTTTGTTTTGCTGGGTCCTAGATAGATTCTGTGTATTTAGGTCCTTGATTCCGGTGGCTACAAATATAAACGTGTGTATCTACACCTGTATCCCAGGCGTGTCTTTGTGTGGTTTTCTCGCACACGCTGCAAGTTTCGAATCGCTGAACGCTGGCTTATTTTGAAAACACAATTCCTATTTTTAAAAACCCTTCGCTCTCTGAATATTGTTCTCGTGTATTTTGGGACGGAAACTGCAGACATCGAGGGCTGCGATATTTGTGATAAACCCGGCGTGCCATTTAAAACCTCATTAGTGATGTTTAACCTTTGAATCGCCAGCCATCATCTCTGGAAATGAATTTAACGGTGTGGGATTAATCTCTCTCTCTCTCGGTGTGTGTGTGTGTGTGTGTGTGTGTGTGTGTGTGTGTGTCCAGCTACCAGTCCCTGCTGCAGAAACGGGCTTGATACAGGCTGAATATTGAAACAAAAGAGAAGGTGTCTGGATTGTCTTTCCCAATTTCGCAGGCTGCTCACTTGCCCATGGGAAGTCGGATCCAGCTAGATCCAATGAAGCTCAATATTCCCCCCTCCCCGTAATATCTGCAGTCCTGGATAGCCCCACAATACTGCAGCGTCATGTTTATTGTGCCTACATATTTCCAAGCAGACAACTTAGTTTGGGACGAGCTTCTGTAGACACCAGCTTTAATTGTTGAACTTACAACCATTTAACCAACCACAATATAACCCAAATATACCGCAGCAAATAATTCTATCGGTTAATAATGGAGGAAACGATCCATTAATTCGTTTTATTCCCACTTCGCTCTTTATTATTATTCAAGAATTTAGCCTCGGCTCTTCCTATCGGCTTAATACACGCTTTTTAAAACTCGCACGCCTTGTGGTTTTAACACGACGTTGAATAGCGAGCCCATATATTTCTGTATTCACTCTACCTGCTCCCCATCCGTTTCTACGGGATCCGAATTAAACATGTCAGCGGTATCGCTTGCCTGTTTTTATTTGTATTTCATTGAGAAGCGACTCCCCTCTGCCGTCCTAATTATCTTTAATTTATCGCCTTAATTGGATGCGTTCGCTAAAGATAGAATTGGGGGAGCGATCCAGTTACTCTTCCCCTTACAAAGAGTCACTTTAGAAAGGGAGATAGCAAATTGCCAGCGTCAGCAGAAAAAAAAATAACCCGGAGATAGGAGTGGATTTTTTTTTTTAACGATCAATTTACTCCCTGATTTACTAAGCGCAGTTTCAACTGGAGTAAAACCAAACCAAACCCCCTTCTCTCACGCCCCACTGCTGACGGTCAGGCCGGGCACCCTTGCTTGGCTGATGAGCCAACGGCAGAGCAGGAAAGGTGCATTTTCTGCCCGGTGACATAAGACTTGAGCCAAAGCCCGTTGAAATCAATGACCAGACCGCCACGGACTAGGTGCACCAGGGCCCTGCCGCAGCATGCTCTGATCGCTGTGCGCTATACAGGGCACCACATCTCCCTGGTAGGCACCGGATCATTTAGTGGAGTGTAGAAACAAGAGATTGCATCGAAACTCAAGTGGAGGTTCGTCCCCCACCCCCCTTCCCAGCCTTCTATTCTCTGATACTAAAAGTGAAATACGAATCATGGCAAAAAATACAATCTAGCTGCCCTGGGCTTCTTTTTTAGGGACAACATTTCCAAGTGATTCCTTATGAAACGTGTCTGTCCGGCATTCTGTCTTTCTGGAAGTGCCCGAAGCTTTTCATCATAGACTAGAGAGCCTTCCACCCACAAAAGAAAAGCATCTCGAGGGGGAGGTTTCGCTCTCTTCTGTACAAATACCCTGACGGGAGAATAACCTCCCCTTCCGTCCTGTGCCGCTGCCTTGCCTGGTCAGTTGCATCAGGGAGCAGAAATCGGTGGCTTGATTTTACTTTTGTTTACCCCCCCCCCCCACGTGAGGTTTGGACGGTAGCGACATAAAACGTGCCCCGGGAAAATGGCCCGGTGCTCTTCGTTCTCAATCCGATTTGGACCCTCACTTCAGTCTCGATTTAAACTACGCTCCAGCTACGTGATCCAAAGCGTTACAGCTGGATCGCCCGGGCACAGCCGCCTTTTGTCTCCCTATCACCAAAGCTGTGCACCGACCACCAAGGTGTAAAGGATTCTCCTCCCCTCCCCAGTTCGGCCAAACAGAAACGATTCTAACCATGATCTTTCGGGAAGCGCCCGATTGAAATAGACACGTGATGGTGCCTGACCGTCCGAAGGTTTAGTGTTAACATTAGCACGTCCCGTATCTCCCCGAACTCCCCGAACTAGGAGGACATGGAAGTGGACTATTGCAGTGGGTTATTGCTGAGTTTTAACCTGTCCAACATCTGCATCAGTGAAGGAAGATTTCACAGCCAGGCTGCCCCTCTCTGCATTAGCTACTTACTGCTCTCTGGGCACGGAAAGCCCACGGTTAGGTTTGAAATGCAGCCACCAGCTTAGAAGTGGGGTGTTTTCCTAGGCATGATTCATGCAAAGGGTGCTTTCCCCGCGTCCCCCTTTCAGAGCTGAATTAAGATCAAGAGCCTTTTTTTCGTTTGTCTTGTACAAACTAACTGGCACAAGAACAGAGGTTTATTTAACAACACACACCGTGTTTAAAAATCACCAGCGACGGCATTTGACTGTATCATTCTGGGGAAGGAAAACCTAGGTGATTCGTGCATCTTTTAATGTTTACACAGTTTAATTTCCTGGGTGCAGGGCCCGACTCTAAAACTGTCTGCCCTTCTCTGCTGTGGACGGGGGTTGAATCTGGCCCTGTTGCGTTTTAGGAAGTTCACCGTCGGATTTTGACAATGTCTGGGGTATCTCACCTCCCGGGAGAAAGAACTTTAGCAAGTCTGTTTCCCCCTTTGAACCGTTTTCATGGGAAGGTGCCGGTGGAATTAAAAATCCGCCATCGGTTTGGGAGTGTGTGCGTGAGAGTTTTCTCTGCAGGGGGTGTGTTTGTGACTTTGCGTGACAGTGTGTGTTTGCTCTTCGGGTCTTTGTGTATGGGTGGGAGTTGTCTCCACAGAGCTGTGTATGTGTGTGTGTGTTTTCTCTGCAGATTTCCATGTGTGAGTGTGTTAGAGGATTTGTGTTTTCTCTCTAGTTCTGTATGACAGAAGAGTTTTCTCCCCAGATCTGTGTGTGTTTATTTTCTCTCCAGATGTTTAACTCATGCTCACAAGTGCCTCACAAAAAAAACAAAAACAAACAACCAAAAAAAAAAAACCCACACACTCCAACAACAACAAGAATCAACGCGGTGAGTGTGGCCACTTTTCCTCGAAAGCTTTTGATCTAAATGGAACAAACCCCGGTGGTATTTATACGACTATACCCTTAACAAAAATTAAATAAAATTAAATAAAATTAAAAAAAACAAAAAAACCCTTTACAGACGCCGACAATTGTGCCTGGCACAGATTACATCCCGTTCCAATCGATTTCCAGCCCCGATACCTGCCTCTTCCCTCCACCCTCCCTCTTCCCCCATCCCATGTGATTCGCAGGCTGGGTGTGTAATGGCTTGCCCATCATATTTCTCTCACTCTTTCTCTGCCCTTTTCCAACCCGGAAGAGCTCTGATCTTCTAGACAGCCAGGAGGAGGAGAGGAGGAGGTCAGAGATTTGGGTGGGTGTTCAGAGGATGTGGATCACCCACGTTTTACTTCTCGCTGGAAGCTCGAGAGATGCCATCAGCAGCCGCAGCCGGAGCAGTCGAGTCTGTCTGTCATTGGTGCCTTTAGATCTTCAGCAGATCAGGAAAAAATAAAAAGCAGCTGCCCAGGTCAGTGAATATTGAGATTCTCCCCCCCCCCCTCACTCGTTCCCTTCTCCACGTGGAGAGAATTAGAAGGGATCTCGGCTCAAAGGGGCAGCAGACGCTGGCTGAAATGTAACACGACCCCACTCTCCTTTGCCTTCAGTCGCTGGAGCGATTTGGATTTTTCTCAGTGACCTTGGGGGAAGACACAACTTGCCCGAGAGCTTGTTGCCTCTGAAAGCTAGAGATTGGGGGGAGGCGGGGGGGACACGCATTGGAAGAGGTTGACAACAACTGCTTTGCCTGTAGGTACCAGAGCACACAGCTGGGTAGCTGGGGACAGGGGCTGCTTTCACAGATGGCCTCGCACATCGGCATGTGTAGACGGAGGGAATGAGGGAAGTGTATACGCGTGTGTTTACTGTGGTGTGTATTATAGATGTGTGGATAATGATGTCAGACAGATATGTGCGAGTAATGACATGGGATAGACTGATAGAATGTAATGAATTAATGAGCGAAGAGGTGTATACACACTCTCCCCGAAATATAGATTTTTTTTGGTATATCTAATCTCTTTCTCACACACACTTGCATATATTAGGTAGCAATAAAAGTACACCTACGTATACGTGTACCAGGAACAGAAACATATATAGCCCATCTCTGTCACACACAATTGCATGTGCGTATACATAAAATCCTACACTGTTTTCTGCCAGACTGCATCAGATCACACCTCCACACACATATAGTCACACAGCAAACTCCTTGGCTGTATTCTGAGCGCAGCGTTGATCCGTTCAGATCCTGCTCTCTATGTAATCTGGTTTCTAAAGAACGGTAGATGGTCTGGCTGGACGTGTGGGGTGTTTGAAGACAGGTTTCTTGAAGGGACTGGTACCTGTATAATGGAGAATGATGATTTCACTACATCCTAAGGCGTGTCTGGATCCCTCCTCCCTCCCTCCCCAAACTAGCCATCCGCTAGATCATGTAGGGTATTTAAACTAGTAATTGGGTGCCTTGGAAATGTATTTGAGTGTTAAGAAATGGGCATTAGCTGTAATGGAGTTCCTCTTACCTTCATTTGTCCATAAATAGGAGCGGGAGCATTAGGTGATGGATTTTACTGTAACCGGATAATTAATACTCATTGGATATACTTGTTTTCTTCATTATTTATGGACGGCAGTTGTAAAGCTAGATAGACCGGGTCTTTTGTGTAAGGCTCGTGTCATTTGGTGTGGTGTGTGTGTGTGTATTTCAAGTTGTAGACCTCTATTTGTGTGTGTCCGAGAGAATGTGAAGTTTGTGTATTTCGAGGTTTATGCCTTTGTGTGTGTGTTAATAATTAGGATTTGTGTTAATGTGTTTCACTGCGTTACTTAGTATATTAAGTTTGTTTCCATCCGTGTGTTGTGCGAGCCTGGGCATTGTTAATGTATGTTTCCCTCTCTGTGTTGTATGAGTTTGTGGTTAGTGTGTGTTGTCATCTGTGTAGTGTGTGAGCTTGTGTGTCTTTCGGTTCCCATGGGGCTTTCGGTTCCCAGGCTGTGTTAGTTTGCGCGTTAATGTGTAGTTCAATAGGCGGATTGTGTTAACGTGTGTCACCTTTGTGTTGTGATAGCGGGTGCGTGCTGCAGCCTGGATGTTCGTGTTTCAATCTTTGTGTTAAGTTGTGTGGCCCGTAGGTAGGGGGACAGAATCGATCCAGTTAAACTCAAATGTTCTCAAGATCCCCTAAAAGGCCCGAAGAGAACTTAGGAGAGTCGCTGTTTAGACACCAGCCAGAGATCACTTCGCAGCAATGACCGGCCTCGAAAACTACGGATTTATCTGGCAAACGCCCGCTTCTGTCTGGGAGATTTTAGAGAGGAAAAACCCCACTGTGAGAGCGTTTACCTAGGGCAGATAATGTGTCTTCAGTCTGACAATCCCTTTCAGATCCAGCGTCCCACCGAACAGGGAAAGCGATGGACTATCACAGGATAAAACAGCTGGTGTAAATGTCTCGTTTTTTCCAGATTCCCCTGAATCGATCTACCTTCGTGAGATCGGGGAAATAAAACCATCCATCCGCAGCGAGGTTACATTTAGCAAAGGGCAAATTAAACCAGATTTCAGCTTCTGTTTTTATGAAAAAAAAAAGAACCCATTCGCTGTGTGTGTATGTCCGTATGCATCGATGTATGTATATCTGGAGACGTGTATGATGTGTGTGTGCATCGTGCGGTGTCTGCAGTTTTTTGTATGTGACACCAAAAATACACACCCATGTTACAGACTATATATGCATAAAGGGACATAGGGATTTATTTTAGGGAATGCATAATTTAGCTTAGGGGATACATACAGCTCTCGATTCCCTTCCAGTAGCGAGAATTAGACATTCCTTAAAAAGTCACTTCCATTTTAATTCAAAACGTTCTGCTCAGTAAAGGAAAAAGAGAAATGTTTTCACCCTCACCAGGAAATTGTGCTGCTAATTCATTCGTATGTCCGTCTTACCTCCGTGTATTTTCAGTGTGTTTTGCTTTGTTGTGGGCCCCTGACCAGATGCGGGGCTGACAAAAGTATTTTTTTAAAGTCTTTAAACCTGGTTATAGTTTCATTCGTAGCCATTTTGTGGGACTCCCAGGGTAAATAAAGTGTCGTTTGGAATTGAAAACCCGCCGGGTTCCTAGCTGCCCTCAAGATTCGTTTACATTCACCTTTGAATCTACAGATCAAAACTGTCCTAAACGATGAATGATGGATAGGCGATAAATCCACCCTGACACACGTAGACTTCATTAGGGGTGGCGGGGACAGAGAATATTGGGCTGCTTAAAAAGAAGCGAGGAATTCCTAACTAGACATGAGCATTCACTCCTCTTTCAAGGCGAATGTAGCCCACGATAGCACCAGAGCAAGGATCGGTGGGTTTAAGCAGGACTCGTTTATAAATTAACGTCTTCAACTCTCGGCATTAAGATCAATCGGATGAGTGGGGCGGGGGGGGGCGTTGGATAGATTATTTTTTCTACGTCTAAGTGATGATTCAAAGAGAGACGATAGCTTTATTTCCTGTAAGACTGTCTCGGAACATTTCCTCAGTGGCAGTGAATTATCTTGCTGTACCTTCGGGGTTTTTTCCCCTCTCCAGACATCTTTCCAAAATACGGACTGATTCGTGTTAAATCTCGAAGCAGCTACGTTTGAAAGATGGGGGTGTTAGTATAGTGTGTGTGTGTGTGTGTGTGTGTGTGTGTGTGTGTGTGTGTGTGTGTGTGTGTGTGTGTGTGTGTGTGATGCTGAAGACAAAACGGAAGTGGAATTTACCAGGTCGGAGCTTGAAACTGACCTGCATGGCCAGCAAGCCCTGCTCTATGTGGGTGTCATCACCCGTCCTAGAGCGGAGCTGGGGGTCCCACTAACCCGGACAGGTCAGCTCGCCTTTCCCCGAAGCTCCTCTCTCTCTGTCTCTGCGGTGCAGTTTGGGAATGTGCAGGGGGCAGAGAGGGCGCCTCTGGGACTCGCGGAGCCGGTTTTGATCCTTTCTCAGACTTTGTGTCCCGGGGCAGTAGCCCTTCTTCTCAGCTTCAAAGCGGGAGGGGGAGGGAGGGGTTCCCCCCGCAGGAAAAGGCCCAACCCCTCCCCCAATTTTCATTCTTGGAATTTGTTTTCTTACGGCAGAAGAGGGATTTCCCCCTCTCTTCACCCACCCACCCAGCTACAATTCATCGGGTTTTTTTTTCTTTTTGTGGGGTGGGCTGTGGGGTTAGGGTCCGACAGGGGAAGGGGAAAGATCATTGGAAACGGTGTAATCAGTAGCTGATCTTTTCTCTCTTTCTGTCTGGTGTGTGTCTGCGCCTTTGTGTTTCCTCCCGGATTGCAAAAGAGCGATGAAATTATTCGAGAAACCATGTGGCTCCTTTCAGAGCCCAGGGCGCGAGGCAGCAGCCCCGTGTCCCTTTAGGGCAGGCTTGCTTTACAAATAAAATAAACCCCAAAAAATCCTAACCGAGCAGCGCTTCCGGCTTGTGGTTCCTTTTCACAGATAAAGGGGGTGGGGGAGAACAGATCATTTCTGGCTGATTCATTGCGGGAGGGGGGGGGAGCTTTCCCCTTTCTCGTTCTTTGTTCAAACAGAACAGTTCAGCAAATCCAGCCCCATCCCCAGCCCTCTCGTTCTCACACGCCGGGCTTTAGGGGGTTGATTTGTTTGGCTTTAAGCGGTCGTGTCTTCCGTTGTCTTCATCCTAGGGGGTAACAACGCAGAATTGACATTAGGCTGCTTTATACTTCCCCACCCCCGGCGGAGGCTGGAAGATGGGGCTCCCCACTCCAGCCTTTCCCGCCCCCCACCCCGCTTGACAGAGCACAAGTTGTTTTACACGGCAAAAAGTCTTCGGAGCTCTGCCCTGGGCCGTGTCCTTTGCATAACCCTCCGATCTGTAGCCCCAGGCTGTTTAGACAGCTTTACCTGTACTCCTCTCGTTCCCTGTAAAAATCCCAACCCGGCGCACGTAATTTAATCCGCTTTCAGTCAATTGTAGTCTAAAGGGGCGGGGGTGGGGGGGGGCTGCTTCTTCCTTTCCCTGTCCCAAGGAGACGTAGAAATTCGGACCAGGTGCTGGTAATAATGATGGGCACCGAACTAACCCACAGGCTTCGAGAGGGAGAGAGACTTTTCGGGAAAGTGGTTTCCCAGCTGTTAACGACTGGATCCCACTCTCCCAAGCTGTTCACACGGGTACAGGGACCGGTCTGGCTTTGTTCCGCAAGCTCCATTCCGGTCGCAGCGGCCCGGCAACCTGCAGAGACACGGATGGCTTGGGGGCGGGCATCCCCGGTTGGGTGGGGAGCATAGGGGTACTAGAGAAACCTTTTCGAGGGGAGTGTAGGGGTTGTGATCGCGCGGGGGATCTTCTGGTTTGCCTGTTTTGTGGGTGAGGGACCTTTTCCAGCCAGGGAGCCCTTTCCCCCCCCCCCGAAAAAATACTGCCTCTTTCCACCCCCCTCTCCAGTTCCTGCCTGCCCCAAGCAGCTGTGATTTCTGGCTCCTTTCTCGCTCTCTCAGCTGGAAAAGATCTACAGCCCGCCCTGCATGATTTCAGTGCCACGTCCCTCACCTTCAAATCGAATTAAACGCCTCCCCCCCCCCCAACGCAACCCCTATTGTTTTTTTGCTAATTGCTCCAACAATGGGCCCCTGTTAGAGCCGAGCTGTCAATTAAGGCCCCCGCTGGGGTGGAAAGAATTATGTCAACTGCACCGTACTCAACTGGACAAGGATGGGGAAGGGACAGTCCAGGCTGAGTCTAACGGGTAGCGGGGGGGGGGGAGGGCGATTAAGGGTTGCAAAGGGAATCCTAATTCTCCTAGCCCCCCAGTAATGATAAGGATGATGTTAATATTCAAGGAGCCACCATCGGTGAATAGATCGTCGTGTCATTATCATTGCTGTTCTTAAACTCTATCTCCGGACTATGTTCGGAGTAGTTAGGACTAATGAAGAAATAGGTCATGATTATTTTCTGCAGAATAACGACTAATACACGCGTCATCAGAGGTGTTTGCTTTCAATCCACCAGCCCCAAATCCCCAGCATTCTTTTGATCACCTTTTGTTTTCACCCCCTCCGCCCTCTTGTCTCAAGAGTTGCACAGACAATTCTAAGTTAAAGAGAAGACAGAGAAATGTTTAAGTTAAAGTGACAGATTTGTAACAGAAGGGTTGGGGGATGCTGGTGGAATTAGTCCAGAGTCCTTTACAAAGCGGTGTTCACTCCTAGAGCTATAGTAGTTAGACTTGTTAGGCCATTGTAGTCCATGCCCTAATCAGTGTAAGATTGTTCCACGAAGTACAAATTTCCAGTTCTACCCTCGTGCCGGATATGATCCATATTTGCCCTAATGCACATATTTATGTTTTTGCAGTAAATTGAAACATTTCTTCTCCAAATCACTTATGTAAACAAGTTTAATGATCGCCCAAGGCTCCCAGAAACACAAGTTTTCTTTGCTGGGATTAGCAACTTTACGACTTCTACATGGATATTCCTTTTGACTGTCTCGCTGTACGCCTGCAAGTTTATGTGGGCTTGGCTATAACTCTTTCTAAATACAGTTTTATCTCACCTAACCTGTCACGGCATCTTAACATCTGCGCTTTGAAAACACTGATCTTATTACGATGATCATCCTATAACCACAAGGAACGAAGCATTTTCATTCTCATCTTCATTCACTTTTTTTGGGGGGGAGGGGGATTAAACTTCCAAGACAATCTGTTCTAGAAATCTCGTGTTTCCCCCGAGGGCTTTAGGTCTGTATAAGGGGTCTTCATAAAATGTTCCTTGTCTCATCATAAGACGCCCTGACACATTGTACAGTCAGAGGGGGGAGAAGGGGCTGCCTTTAAAATGACCCCCTGCCCGCCTCCCCCTGCCCCCAAAAAGAGAATTGCCCTTGAAATTGATGGAGTCCGGCAGGATTCCCCCTCCTGGGATCGCTTTAAGCAATAAATAACGACATTAAATAAAAAAGGAAATCCAAGTAGAATCCCTCTTACCTATAGGAGACAGCTGTGTGTCTTGGGAGAGAGACGGCGCTTTTTGCAGCATCCACTCTCCGATGGTGAAATTGACTAATGCAGAGAACAGGCTAAGAAAGGGAACCGGAGAGGCCAGCAAATGTTACGGGGGGGGGGGGGGATCCTTCCCATGTTCCCCCCTCCATCCCAGTCCACAGCGGGGTGGAGGAGGGGGGGGGGAAGAAGCGAGGACAGAGAGAGAGAGAGATCAGCAGGAAAAGGGAATCGTGTGGACACACTTGCACCGTTACTCTGCATAAGGATTGAAGAGTTGGTCTAAACCTAATGCGTCTCAGATTAATTAATGCACGGGGCTCCTTGAGCGCCTGGTTTGTGTCTCGTGTGTGTGTGTGAGAGAGAGCCCCCCTCCAGCCCCGAGAAGCGCCTCTCTCTCTCTCTCTCTCTGCAGCCCCTTGCCTGCCTGCCTCTTGCCCCGCTAATGGGCTCCCTGGCACGCAGCATGGCTTCCCCTCGGCAGCATGGCTCTGAGCTCGGCCCCTGACGTCAATGCCCAGTGGCGTCGGCTAGGCTGGCCAGCGAAGGGCAATGCAGAGAGCATCAAAAGAGCAACCTCCCATTTCCCAATTACACCCTGTCAATCCAGGAGTCAAAGGGAGGCGGGGGGAGAAGCTGGGAAGCAGACACTGAATACCCCTCCTTGCAGCCCCGGCTCCATTACACAGAGCATCCCCTTCGACTCAGCCCGGGTGCCTACCTGACTGCAGCGAGGGAACGCTCAGCGCTTGTAGGCAACAAACAAGCCGTGCCAGCGCACCCAGAAATCACTAGCACGGTGCTCGGAGCTGTACACTCAACAGTTCCGAATGAGAGCCCGGGAGATTAGCTATTGAGTGCTTAGCTCATCTCGTTTTATTGCATTAGTTAAAAGCCCTTGGACTTGTTTATATCCGTGACCGCCCTCCTCTCTTTTAAATGTCTGGCATCCCCAGAGTTCATCTTCAACCCGGGATGGATAAACCGATATTTATCCGTTTACTCCTGCGAGCCCAACAGTTCTGCGGTATGTTTTCTCTGTCTCTACGCCTCAGAACTGCCCAACTCAGAAAAGTAACTGAATGTAGGTAGCCATTTATCCGCTACGAAGAGAAAGACAAAGTAGAATATAGCATGTTTGTAATAAAAACAATTCAATTGGCATACATGCAAATATGCGCATAATAAATGTATTTAATTCTCATTACTATTTTATCATAAAATCTCTCTCGCTGTCGGCTGTGTGCGGAGCAATTTCCAGTTTGCATATTAAACATAAGGCTGACTAATTAAAGCTTTGGAGGGCTGACGTAGGCGGAACGTTTTTATACCTCGTTCGGTGCTGCTGTGGACCAAATCAAGGTGTTGTCCCGATGAAATTAAGCAGGGCCAAGGCGCGAGGCTGCATGAAGAGACTATACGTTTAAAAGCACCCTGTTTTCCAGTTAGCCCGGAGCGCTGGGGAGTGGACTCCGCGTAGGTCGCCTTTTGCATGAATGAAAGGCTCATTAAAGCGCTGGGGCTTGTACTCACACAAAGGGGCCACGTTACAGGATCAATCTGCTGCCCGTGTATCTATCCCTGTATATATTGTTGCCTAGTAGTTTATTTCGCTCTCGCCTTTGAAGTCCCCCCCTCCCCGATCCGTGCACACTTCCATTGCATTATGGATTTCCTTGACACTTTGCTAGTTTGCAATCTCCGCGGGGGAAGCCATGGGACTTGTTGCACATTGTTGCCTGCCTCGGAGCCACTAGGGGATGCAATGGCTCAATAGACCGAACTGCCAGAGCCGGTTCGAAAGCTCCCAGCCAATCAGGAAAGGCTTTCACAAGCGCCCACTTCCTGCTCCTTCCTGATTGGTGCACCCCGCTTCGCAGGAGCCAGTCCCTGCCTGGGCTCGTCCCGAGCCCTCTTTCACCCCCGGAGCTGGCTCTGGGCACGTCATTTGCACACTCAGGCCGCATGGGTCGTAATGGGGCATGAATGTGTTAATTATTATTTGTGCCGGCCTGTGGAAACGAAAGTGGTCAGACGAGCGCTGAGAAAAACAGGAACTTTCTCTTTCTAACTTTCGCGGAGTTTGAGCCCCAGAGAGGAGATCGCAGCAGGCATGTTCAGCTGCAACGTTGCCGCTTGGTTTCACGACCAGCAAACAAACAGAACAAAAGCAAAACTCCCCCAAACAACCCCCTCCCCTCCCCCCCCCCCCCCGCCCAAGCCTCCTTCACTATTTTAATGGTACGTTAAACTACGCTCTGCTTGAGCTTTGTTTCCTGGATCTCTTTTTCTTCTCAGCTGAATGGAATCGGATGTAATAAAGGAACAACTCCGAAAGAATGGGTATTTCTGAAAGAATGGTTCTTCGCGTTGTTCCAGCACGTTGACACATTGGAGGAACAAACACCCTCTCACACACGTTCTAAAGTACAACTGTCGCCCCAGATTAGTCCTACTTGGAATTAACTAATTGGCCTGGAAGGGGTAATGCTTTAAAACGATACATTAGTAGCTCGACAAAGAACGTAGAGTTCCACACGTCTCCTTCACCTGCTCTCTGAAACTCTTCCGAGGGTGGCCAGGAGTCACCATAGAAAATCATTTCTTGATGGCCGGGTTGTGTCTTCAGATTCCGTGTATCTCCCGAACAAAGTAAGTGCTGTAGGTAAGAGTAGGGATGGTGCATCGGAATGAAAGAAAATAATAATAATTAATAACATCCTATAATAAGACACACGTATTGGTTACGCCCTTAATAACATTTCTGTTTCACGTGCATTCGAATATTCTCCCCCTTAAAAAGTCGTGTTAACTCTGTCTCAGTATTTCCAGCCAGAGACTTTCCGGTCACGGGGGTGAAGGGATATTGGGGGAGGGGGGTAAAGTAGAAAGGAGTAAAGCTGGGTTGCAGTTTCCTTGTGTTTCGTGCCCTGTCCCCTCCTTATCCCATGACAGGCTCCTCCCACTCAGTGCTGATGACAGTAGAACCTCCTTAAGTTGCGTCTCGCCACAGCTGTCTGTGAGCATTGAGCCGGCTGGCGCCATCCTGCTCCTTTCAGAAAGAATGCCTTCCCTGTAAAAAAA
>NW_020664419.1:6992747-7003579 GCF_002925995.2 Terrapene triunguis
AGAGAGAGATCGAAAGAGAAAGAGAGTGTGTGTGTCCTGGTAGAATAGGTGGGTCTATGCTTAGGACAATAGGTGGGCTTTCAAAGATCTCGCCGTTTATGGAGGGGCTTGTTTTCGCTTGCCTGAAAGTCAGGTGATGAAGCAGAGAAGTACTCAAACACGTTTCTCTCCCCCTCTCTCTCGCTCCTTCCCCTTTCCTCTCTCTCACTGCAGGTGATCAAAGAAGAGAAACATCTGCAAGGAGCGGAAGATACTGTTGGGATCTCGCTTCTTAGATTTTTGTTTGTTTTCCCTACTATTTTTTCATCTTTTTTTTGGAATCGATTATTATTATTATCATTTTATTTATTTATTTTTTTTTTAAAAAAAAAGCACGACAACATCTCTCTGTATAGAAACTCACCGCCTACCTTCCCGTTGAAAGTCTGCCCAGCTTTGGGGAGGAGGAAGAGAGACAGTCCCGCACCGAGAGAGCGCGATGGAGGTGACTACCGACCAGCCGCGGTGGGTCAGCCACCATCACCCCGCGGTGCTGAATGGGCAGCATCCGGACTCCCACCACCCAGGGCTCGGCCATTCCTACATGGATCCAACTCAGTACCCGCTGGCCGAGGAGGTGGATGTACTTTTTAACATCGACGGACAAGGGAATCACGTCCCTTCCTATTATAGCAACTCGGTCCGAGCCACGGTGCAGAGGTACCCGCCGGCCCATCACGGTGAGTTCTCCCCTACCTTGCCCTGGTGTGGGGACCCCCGCCAGCTGCTCTCAGGTTGACAGCGGGCAGGTTTTCGCGCCGGAAACAGGACTGCGTTTGTGTGTCTCATTTTATAAACTGCTCATTTAAAGCATTATAAGCAATAGGGGCAGGCAACCAGTAGCTGTTAGCAACTAACAAGGGCGCCTTGAATTAATCCCAGGAACACTGTCATCTGCAAAATGTGTTGCGTAAAACGCATGCATGGCCTTTTGGTATGGGCCTATTACTAGCTATATATTATAGATAAATCCTGCGAGAAGCAGCAAGATCGTATTTATTTCTCCAACCAACCAATACCATAAAAATCCCAACCACGTTGTTACCGGGGGCAAGACTATGCCACCGCTGAATTTTTGAGTTGGCTTGTCCCAAATAAGTGCTAAAGAAAAAGTAGTCGATGCAAGTCTTCCCCCCCCCCTCAACAGTTAAACTCCATTTGGATTTGTTTTTTAATTTTATTTTGCCTTTACATTACAATTCTTTGGAGCATTATCAGTGAATATTAGGGGAGGGGAGGGGGAAGAGATGGAATAGTGATATATGTGTGTATTCACGGCTGGGATGTTAAATTCACCCTGGATGGGAAAATAATACATTTGATATTAAAGCCTAGCTTTCTAAGCTTGTGCCGCATGATAGTGTGTTTTATATATTACTGTACATATACTTATACATCTCGTGTTGCGTTATGATACACCACATACATGTAATTATGTATGTAGCCGTATATAATGTGATTTTACGATCTATATCATAATTCAAACACATAGCCTCCTACACAGCTATGCCGAGGAGACACATGTACTGTTTTTACGGGGCCTAAATACATTTCAGGATGAATCTTCTCCTGCCCCCTGTTTAAAAAGAATAATTCAAGCGATTCAGCCTGTAGCGCTGGAGTTTTCTTTAGGATTAAAGAGCAGGGCATAACCTCGGGAGCCTGGGAGCGCTCCCACTCTGCAGAAGCCCTAGGTTTGAAATAAATTAGAAAAAAAAACCATCCTAAAATAAAACAAAATGGAATGGAAAGGGATGGATCGTTTGGGCATCGGAGCTAGTCCGGATTCACTGATCTGCGCACAGGACCTCACCTACTTGTTGAGTGAGCTGCTAAACATGACTCGCTGTTCAGTAAATGCATTGTTCTGCTTTTAGAGTCTGTAAAATAATGATTGCTAAGGATCAGCAGCTTTTATCCTCTCCCCCCCCCGCCCCAATTTATCAGCAGAAAGTGGAAATGCGGTCTCTCGGATGTAGCCTGAATATTATTTACTACGTTACTTCCTGGATAAGATAATGAATTTTGACCCTTCGTGTTCATTTAACCCACCTCCCCTTCCTTTAGCATATTGACTTTCAGTATTGTTCACAAATGGCTAACATGATAAGACACATGCATAGAGATCATATAGAGAGAGAGAGACTATATATCATTCTAGCTAGCTATTTGTGTCTCTAAATATCTGTATCTATTTCGATCTCTGTAGCTTTCTATATTTAGAATGATCACAATAGATTTGAATGCCTCCGTAGAGATCAATATATCGTTAGAAATATCACAAGAAGCACAATTTGGCTGCGCTCCTCGGATTCAATATGTTTTCCGTCATAAGATATTTTTTTAAAAATGTCAATTTCATTAAGTTTTTTTTCTTTTCTTTTTCTTTTTTGGCAGTCACATAAAAGGATAAAATGGTCAAAGTCAACTGCAAAAATCCAGTGCAATATTAGGAAGTCTAGCTGTATATTTTAAGATAAGGTTTGAAGATATCTAATGTAAAGATCTTTTGAGACCAGTGACACTTTGTGTGTGTGATATTGTCCTTATAAAGCTGTCTGGGTCAAACACACACAAGTCCATGTGCGAAAACAGACTAATGGTGAAAAAAAAAAGTTATTAACACATCAGTGTCTTCTCCTGGCTCTCTTCTTGTGGACAGAATATCGCCGTGTCTCGTAGTTCATGGTTACTTAAGTGCAGGGAATGAAGAACCCAATAATAGCTCAAAACTAGCAAGAATGGATTCTCCTCGGAGGGTTTGCCGTTTCATGTGGGATCTTCACTGGAGAGGCCTTGTACGATTGATTGGAGAGGGAAATTTAATAAAGGCTTGACAAATCCATAAGTAATATCCGAAGATTTGACTCCCTTTTGCCCTCCAGCCAACCACACCTGAGCACCACTCTGGGCCTCGATCCGATAATAGCTTTTACTTATAGCCTCTTGCTTTTAGGCATAAAGCTGATGCCAAACGGACTGGGGTGGGGACGGGGACTACAGTTCAGGATCGGGGCTCTAAGCTCAGTTTTGCTCAGGCCAGCGGGTTCATAGCTCTTGATTCCCTGGCTGCTGCACTTTTCTCTCCTGGTTTGACACCCGTGAGCAGAGCGCTGTGCGAGCTATTTCTTGAGGTTAGCACCAGGAGGGCTGAGATGGGTGACGAAGAGAGCTCGCCTGGGGGTCCTGCATGTGCTGGCCCATCCCTGAGGGAGTGTAACCTGGCCTGCTTCTGTTCTCTCCTAGCAGGGAGCCAGGTGTGTCGCCCACCGCTTCTCCACGGATCTCTCCCTTGGCTGGACGGGAGCAAACCCCTAGGGGGCCACCACAGTGCGTCTCCTTGGAACCTGAGTCCCTTCTCCAAGACCTCGATCCATCACAGCTCTCCGGGACCCCTCTCCGTCTACCCGCCGGCTTCCTCCTCCGCTTTATCAGCCGGCCACTCCAGTCCGCACCTTTTCACCTTCCCTCCGACCCCTCCCAAAGATGTCTCCCCGGATCCCTCCATCTCCACCCCGGGATCCACCGGCTCCAGCCGGCAGGACGAGAAGGAATGCATCAAGTACCAGGTGTCCCTGGCTGACACCATGAAGTTGGAGTCCTCTCACTCCCGCAGCACCATGGCATCGCTAGGAGGGGCCTCCTCTTCCGCTCACCACCCCATCACCACCTACCCGCCCTACGTCCCAGAATATGGCTCTGGACTCTTCCCCCCCAGCAGCCTCCTCGGGGGCTCGCCTACCGGGTTTGGGTGCAAATCAAGACCAAAAGCACGCTCCAGTACAGGTAGGGTTCTTGGATTATTAACCCCCGGGGTAGGGAGGGGAAATATGGAGAGGCCCTGAACCTACATGATCAAGGCTCAGCCCTGTGCGCAGGCCTGCAGACACGCTCCTTCTCTCAAACTCAGCCCCTGGAGAAGGTGTTTTCAATCTCCTCCGGGGCATATTATATTGGCCTCCCTACGGGCCAGATCAGCCCCCTTCCCACCACAAGAAACACTGAGCTAGGAGAGGAGGGTGAGAAGCCATGTGCAACAGGACTTTGTAATAAAACAAAGGTGTGTGTGTGAAGGGGAGGGGACGGGACATCACAGCTGCCCTGCCACACAGTCGGGGGTAAAGGCTGTAAAAAGTCCCAGCCGAAGTTTGCATCCCGAGATTAATTCGAGGGCAGCGAATCCACCTACCAGTTTGTCTACATGAATCTGGTTGATGCCCTGGCCCTTCCTTGCTTCCAGCAAGGAGGAGAACCAGAAGGTATTGTACCAGTCCCTTTTGCAGCCCCCAATCCACCCCAAAGCTGCTAAAACCAGGGGCTCTGTAACTGGTGTGCTTGAAGTGGCCTGGGACAACAGGGGACTTCAGCTTTATTTTTTTTCCCGGGGAGCTGTCACAGAACCCCGACGGGTATATATCGGTCCAGTGACTTACTGGGCAAAGAGGCAAACAGAGCAGCTCGGATTTATCCACCCCAAAGAGCCCACTTCCCAGTCTCATCCCCCCCCAGCCCAGACGCCAGTTTGTAGCAGCGTTGGGAAAGCGTTCTGCAAAGGGAGTTTTGTTTAGACTGTGCGGCTGGGGTCTGACTCCCAAAGATTTCATGAGCCGGACTTTGAAAACCAATATAGTCCATGCTCTCTCCCTCTGTGGGCAGCAGGGGACGATTAGTCAAAGCTCCCACCCCCCTTCGGTGGAGGCTGCTGCAGGGCTGCCTGGCATGAACGCGATCAGTTTTCAGGGTTTTTCCAGGGTGACATTTACTCTGACTGTCTGGGCAGGGACTGTCTCTATTTAGCTGATATGTTCGAGCTAATCCAATTATTTTCAGACTGCTGCACGCGACAGTTGCATTGTTTATCCAACGCCAGGAACTTTAATAGGGTCCGGATGCGGTTAGAGTGACAAAAAACCCCAGACCTGCATGTTCTGTACATGAAAGCAGACGGGGGGTGTGTGAGAGAGAGAGAGAGAGAAAGAGAGACATGGAGTGAAACAAAAGAGAGGGAAACAGAATAGAACAGTAAGAGGAACTTACTGGTGATGTCCAGTGTTAAGGGGAACAAACTGATCAGTGTATCGAGGGGGAAGGAAAACAAATGAACGCTGAAGGGAACCAAGTCCGGTGCATTCTTGTCTTGATTTTAGACAGTCCATGCGCCTCCTACCTTTTCTGAAAGGCGAGCCCCCAGCCCTAAGACCCGGAGCGGCAGCTCAGGAAAGAGGGTGCCCAGGAGATGGTAGAGAGGTGGCGTTTGCAGCAGCAGCCGTGCCGCAAACCGCCTCTCCGGTGTGTGCGCCCGGCCAGTCATTTCCAAAGCTGCTTCTTGTTGTTGTTGGCTTGTTTGTATTTTGTTTCCCTGCTGCCACTCTCTTGTTACTTCTAGAAAGACAGCTGCGGTTTGCAGCACCAAAAGCAGCGCCGGCTTTGTGGTGGGGTTGCCATTTCAACCTCAGCTAGCTGGGAAGCCGGGGAGGTGGGTGGGCAAAGGGACTGGAGGTGTCGCAGGTGAAGGAGGGAGAAACGGCTGCTACCTTTGTGGGGTTTTGCTGTTTGCAAATGCTCTACAACAGGCCGACCAGGCGGCAGCGTTTTGGAAAAACGGTTGAAGTTTGTGGTTAGGGTGCGGATGCCTCTTTTTTCTCTCTCTTCTTCTTCTTTAATGCACGGATTGTAATGGGCCCCAAAGGCACGGTGTGAATCAAATAAACCGGCAGCATCTCCTCGCTGCGCCAGCGGCCCCCAGTCCAGCTGGCTGCTCAGGGAGTGAGTGTTAGTGCAGCGGGGTAGGGGGGGAGAGGGGAGCCCTTTGCAAGCGGCTGCTGCCATGTTTAAGGTTGTCACGCTGTGGTTCTTGTCACCCGGGTGCCTACACAGAGCGAGCCACCCCCCCTGGCTCCCGCATCCCATTCCCCCTGCAGCGGGGCAAACCGCGGAGCGCAACGCTTCCCCCCACGGCTGGGCCCGGCCGGGGGCCACGGGCTCG
The DNA here is from genome assembly GCF_002925995.2 of Terrapene triunguis. Taxonomy (NCBI): domain Eukaryota; kingdom Metazoa; phylum Chordata; order Testudines; family Emydidae; genus Terrapene; species Terrapene triunguis. Next base: position 6,998,773 of record NW_020664419.1, read on the forward strand.
AACCAGGCTCGGGAGGCGGCGGATTGTTTGTCTGGAACGTGGCGACGCGGCCTTAGAACGCGGTGTAGCCAGGCAGGAGCGCGAGTTAATTACCCTGGGGCGCGCTAGGCGCGATCAGATCCTAACAGGCGCGCCCTGGCTGTGGGCTTGCCTGAGCCGAGCTCTCGGCGGGCGCCTTATGGGGATCTGAACCCCGCAGCCCTTTTCCCAGGGGCAGACCCCCCTTCACACACACCCCCCAAGGGCGGGCTAGCGCCTGCCCCTTTCTGGCTCTGTTGTTAGGATGGCAGGATCGGGCCCCTACTTTCTGATTAACCCGAAGCGTTTCGTTTTGAAATCGAAGGCTTTTAAAGCAGTCTGGGGCTCAGCTCGCAAGCAGCTCTGAGGTTTACAAACGAGCTCTTCTTTTCTTTCAAAGAACGAATGGAAATGAATTGTTTCAGTGCGGGAGGATGGGTCCTGTGCTGTTAGTGGCTGGGTTGGTTCAACAAAGCCCTTAGCACAAAAACCACTCCTGTGACTGTAGCAAAAAACCATATATTTCCTGTTCCCAAATGCCTAAAAGTAAGCTTTGGGCCATAACCCTTCTATGTGCAGTGATCAACTTTGAGCATCCTCGTTTTTGCTCTCTGAGCACATTTATTAGTTTGCAGGCGATCATCTTTAACCAAACTAATAAGCATAATCACCAGGATATTTTATTATTGAAAGCTCTGGGGATGTGTGGTTAGATTTAAAAATGGTTTGTCTGAACCAAAGCCAGGAGCAAAGCCTAATGTTTGTTGTCACAATTTCAGCCTGACTTTAGCTAGGTGCGGATAAAGGAGGCAAGGGAGACTATAGGCCAGGGCAATATGAAAGGTATTGCTTATTTAGGTTAAACAAATGGCAGTAATACGGGATCAGAATTAAAATAGGAGACAGCTGACAATCTCTTTCCCTCCCTGCTTGAGAAAGAAAGGAATTGGGAAGCAGGTTGATAAGAAGGAGAGAAAACAAAATATTTTAAAGCCACAGCACTGGCCCCATATGTGCATTGCAGGGTCCCCTAAGTATCTCTGTTGGAAGACTTAATTAAAAGCCTCATCAACAGAGGAGAGTGACAAAGCACCTCTGTGGGTGAGGCACCGAATCTGAGTTTGTTTTCGGTTTGTTTTCCACCAGTCGAGTGAAATACGGTCCCTGTTAATTGAATACGCCAGTAATCGACCGAATCTCTCTCTTCACTGAACCGGTTGCTGATGCTTTTGCTTTGCTGCTTGACTTAAAAGAAAACACAGCCCTCTAGGAACGCCTCATAGGCAGCGCAGGGGCTGGGCTAGGGCTTTCATTCAGACTTTAAAGATCGATTGGTGTTGTCAAGCCAAATCGATGCGATTTGGCCGATGCCCTAACTCATTGGAATATACCAAAAACTTCTGACCTGCCCGCCGAGGCCAGGGATAGAGGGAGTTAGGAATTCTATGGAGCCTTTATTCAAAGTGTCTTTGCTGGCAGGACTAGCTTCATTAGTTTCAATGGAACCGCTCCCTAGGTAAGGGCTACTAATGTGAGGAAGGGTTACAGGCCGGGCCCCCTGTGGTTTGATCGCCTGTGGATATTAGTGTGTGGGAGAAGCAGTCCCATGTAACTCATTGCAGCTGGTGCTAGCCAGTCCTACAGGATCAGGCCCTTCTTTATTTTCCTTGCTAACTGTAATGATCTCTGCGCAGGCTAGTGAACGGTTTCCAGCAGCGCAGACAAAACAAGCAAGGGGCTGATCCTGCCTCCACCGATGGGGAGGGCGGGGAAGGATCGGGCCCCTAAAGCTTTGGGATTGTGGTTTGTTTGGCCACCAGAACGACAACGTGTGTGTGAAATAATGAACAAACAGCCCTGCCCAAAGCGATGGCTAGGGCTTTGCAGAGGGCCTGGGGGAAGGCGATGCTTGGGGGAGAGGGAGCTGAGCTAGATCAGAGGCCTTTCACACTTGTCCCCCCCCCCCCCCCCGCATTGCTTTCCATAAGTGAACTATGTGCCCTCTTGTTTCCAGAAGGCAGGGAGTGTGTAAACTGTGGCGCTACCTCAACCCCCCTGTGGAGGAGAGATGGCACCGGGCATTATCTGTGTAACGCCTGTGGACTCTATCACAAAATGAACGGGCAGAACCGGCCCCTGATTAAGCCCAAGAGAAGGCTGGTAAGTCCCTTTCCGGAGCTTCGAGCCAGACAGCACTAACTTTCTGTCGTTGTTGTGTTTGATTTCCTCAGCCCAGGATGGCGAGCTTTCTGCAGGGAAAGGGCAGGAGAGCCCACAGACATGTCAGTCTGTACTGAAGAGGGGTTTTAAAGTACGAGCTATAGAGAGACTCTCAGCCCATCCCCCACATTACACTGTGCCTGCCAAGTTACGTACCATTTTTTTTTTTATATTTGTGCCTTTACAAATCTCTATCTATAGGAATTACTTTAAGGGATGCTGATTTTCTTACCTGGGTCTTGGGTGGGGAATAGCGGCTGGAGGAGAAGTGTGGCAGAGCACAAGGTCTGAGAGGCCTCACCTCGACAGGGGGGGGTTTTTGAACCCGGTTTTTTTTTTTAAATTTGAAACCCTCGTGGGGGAAATTTGTGCGTTTCTTTCTCCTCCACCCAAGAGGGATTACAGGGACAGCTGGGTTTTAAAGGAACACAGGGACTTATCCTTTCCTTCCCTCCCTTTCTGAACTCAAAAGAGTTTCCAAGTTTATTTATTGCGGTATTTAGGATGGAGCATGTCGCCCACTATGGTCAACTTCTGCTGATTGGACGACAGATCGCCTTGGTAACTGGCACTGATAGATCAGAGATTCCTAGAGTCTAAGGCTGGAAGGGGCCATAGCGACCATCTAGTCTGACCTCCTGGAAAACACAGGCCAGTGAACGTCCCCAAAAGAAGTCCCAGGGCAAATCTTTTAGAAAAAACAACCGCTCTTGATTTAAAAATTGTCAGTGATGGAGAATCCTCCACGACCCTGCATAAATTGGGCCCCAGTCTCACAAAGGATTGCACCCATGCTTAAATTTGGGCCCCATCCTCCATCGCCCTGGCATAGTCATTTGCATCAGTGCAACGTGGGTGTAAAATGCTACCGTTCCGGTCTGGTAGGAGTTTTACACCCACGGGTGTAAACGAGGACGCAGGGTGTAGGGCAGAACCTGTGAGTAATGGCACAGAAGTGAATGGTGTGTGTAAAATTAAGCATGTGCCTCAGCCCCCTCAGAGGGCACCTAAATAAATGCCTCATTCCATTAAATAATGGTTTCAGATCTTGTAACTGTAATACACATCATATGTTTAGCATCCCCAGTGATCTATCTGTGAATTTCCTGGGAAGCCACAAAAAGTCTGGAAGGCATGGCTAATGATCATGCAAGCAACAAGACCGGGGGGTGGGGGTGGGGTGTGAGAAGTGGGACAAAACTGTGTTCCCTCCCTGGGAAGTGACTGCATGTTTAGAATGAAGGAACATTTAGTCTCATTATTATTATTAAAAATGCTGACAGTATGCTGGCTGCTGTTCAAAACACAGAGGAAAGTGTGATTCCTGCCCCATGGTACTTAACAGCAGAATTAACCGACAGAATAATACAACTCCCCTTAAAGCCCAGATCCTGCAAACACTTAGGCCTCTATCCTGCAAATCATGCTTAACTTTATGCACAGCGAGTAAGCCAATGGGTCTTTGCAGGGCATGTGCGTAGTTTTGCTCAAGTGACTAGTCCCATTGATTCCACTGGGATTATTCACATGAGTAGAGTTACGCACGCACCTACGGCCCCAGTCCTGCAAACACTAAGGCCTTGTGTACACTTATCGGGGGTTCGACATGTGGCGATCGAGGCATCGGTGGTCAATTTAGTGGGTCTAGTGAAGACCAGCTAAAGTGACTGCAGATCGTTCTCCTATCGACTCCTGTACGAGAAGCGCAAGGGGAGTCGACAGGAGAGTGTCTCCAGTCGACATGGCGTAGGGTGGACCCCGCAGTAAATAGATCTAAGTACGTCGACTTCAGCTACATTACTCACATAACTGAAGTTGCGTAACTTAGATTGATCTCCCTTCCATAGTGTAGACAAGGCCTGAGGCGCCTGCTTAACTTTATGCCTGTGACTCGTCCCATTGAAGTGAATAGGACTATTCACATATGCAAATGCTACATCTTTTTTGGGATCAAGTTCTAAATGACCAGAGGAAAGATAACACTGCAAGGAGAAATGCTGTTGTCTTCGACTGGACATGTAGGTTTGGGGACGGAGGGGTAAGTTCCCTGGCACATCCTCCTCTCTCTTTCAAATGCTGCACAGTACAGGCAATACTGCTCCACTACTTACAATGAACGTTTCCCTTAAAAGAAACTGTTGGTCCTACTTAACGGAGTCTCTTTCCTGCCCTTATTAGAAAAAGGAAAAACTTTCTAGGGAGGGAAGTGCTTGTAGGCTTTTGATTTTGGGAAGCTCTAGCCTTCATGCCCCTCCCCCCCTCCATTCCCCTGTCTTAAACACACACCCATTTTTCTGTCTTTATTATTTTTTTTTCTTTCTCTCTTCATGTGTAAAGCTAACTTCCTAGGAAAAAGCTGCCGGATATCTGAGCACTGGAGATAACCCATAAACAACAGCTCCGCTTCCCCAACCCAAACACTGAGGAGTTTGAATGTATTAGAAGGAGAAGGGGCTTGAAAAAAACCCTCATACAAAACCCCAGGCAGCTGCAAGGTGTGCTCTCAAAGCAAGTGTGATTGCACATCAAAGAATGCTCTGAATCACCCCAAAGCTTCACTTACAAAAAA
>NW_020664419.1:7003589-7341977 GCF_002925995.2 Terrapene triunguis
ACGCACACGCCTTTCCCTTTGCCTAGCAAGAATGTGTCTGCAGTTCATATTTTTGTAAATCTGAATATACTCACTTCAGAGCATGCAGACACCTGGCATAATTTTTGAAACAATTTGGAGTGTTAACATTTAATTTATTTGCAATTTTTGCATTGAAAAACCTGTTATGATGGGCTAAAAAGAATTGCCACATTTAGAAAATAATCCTAGGTCTTGTCTACACTTACTGGGGGGTTCGACGTGCGGCGATTGATGCATCAGCAGTCGATTTAGTGAGTCTAGTGAAGACCTGCTAAATCGACCGCAGATCGCTCTCCTGTCGACTCCTGTACTCCACCTGAATGAGAAGCGCAAGGGGAGTCGACAGGAGAGCGTCTCCAGTTGACATTGCGTAGTGTGGACTCCGCAGTAAGTAGATCTAAGTACATCGACTTCAGCTACACTATTCATGTAGCTGAAGTTGAATAACTTAGATCGATCTCCCCCTGTAGTGTAGACAAGGTCCTAGACTGCAACTGATTGTTTACTTCACATGTTGTGTAACATACTACTACTCTGCATGGGCTCCCCTGTTTAAAAGTTTGCCAGTTAGATCTCTTAATTAATCCTCATTTTCCTTAATGAGATCAGAACAAAACTACCCTTTCCTTTATCATGATCACTAGCCATATTTGCATCCCACCTTGGCTTCACTCTTTTCTTTTTTGGTAGCCTGGACTTGGCAGAAAATGTAATGTTTGCATGTTAGTTTTAGCACATTTAGGGCCCAATCCACGGCCCACTAAAGCCAATTGGAAACTTTTCAGTGCTTGAGATGAGGTCCTCAGAGCTTGATTCTTTAGTCTGTGGGAGTTTCCATTGAGCAAAGTCTAGGTTCAGGACCTCAAGACTCCTTGAAGTCAATAGGACCAGGATTTCACCCACAGTGTTTTTCCAGTTATAGCCCGTCACATGCAGACTAACAGTTAAAATCAAATTAAATGGCTTGAACCACAGACAAATTGCTGCCTATCTTGCCTACTTTGTATACACAACTAGGACCTGATCCTTGCATTCCTGAAATACCTTAAACTCCCATTGGCCCAGATCATGGCAGCCCCTTTGAATTCGATCATGGCGAGTGTTCTAAGCAGGTTATTGTATGTGTATGTATTTACTTTATGTTTCACACTTCTTTTGTCTAAATAATGAAAATCCTAACCAGCCAATAAACAAAGGACATGTAATGCCCAATAAAACAGCCCCTCCCCCACCCCTTGACTCCCCACACTACATTTAATTATTATTTAAGTTGTAACATGACCTACCAAAAGCCAGGAAATTCACAGTTAAAGTGAACACTACCCCTAATGTCCACCTTTGTGTTTTAGATTTGTTGTACAGTGTCCAGAGACTTAGTGATTTTTAAATGTTGTATGTGCTGCGATAGGCAGCTGGAGTGGGTAGTGGGGTAAATGGTTAGATTAGTGGCACAAAGAAGAGAATTAAAACTCAGTTCCTCAAGGTGCTGAGCGGTGCCTAGCTCCAGCAAAGCACTTAAGCACACGCTTAACTTTCAGTTCATGAGTAGTCCCTTTGAAGCCAATGAATAGGTGTGGAATCAGAGCCCAATAACCATTTAATGTTCGTGAGGGGCAGAAAGGACTTTGGCTTTAAATATCTTATTTGAAAGCCTAAGGCCTGTTTTACACTGGGCGGGGGGGGGGAATCAACCTAAGATACGCAACTTCAGCTATGAGTATAGTGTAGCTGAAGTCGATGTACCTTAGGTCGACTTACCTCGCGTCCTCACGGCGCGGGGTCAACTGCCGCCTCTCCCCCGTCGACTTCGCTTCTGCCTCTCGCCACGGTGGAGTACAGGAGTCGACGGCAGAGTGATCGGGGATCAATTTATCGCGTCTACACTAGACGCGATAAATCGATCCCCGATAGATCGATCACTAACCGCCGAATCGGCGGGTAGTGTAGACGTACCCTAACACATGACAAAGTGGAGCTCAGTTTATGCATCGCAGATGGATAGAGTGGAGCAAAATGGTAAAAGTTTTGATTGTTAATTATAACATATGTATAAAAGAGGGAGTACATTCCCAAATGTCCTTCTACATTCTTATTTTACAGGTAATGAAAATGGTTCTTTTTTTCCTTTTCTTATATGGCTTCTATAAAACGGTGAAGTCTTATTTCAGATCTATAAATACTCAAATGAACTGAAACGTTTGGCTTAAAATTACGTGATTGAGAAGTCAGCTGCTGCCACCCTTAGCTGAAATATGAGTTACAAGACGGAGCCTGTGCAGTAGTTCTGTGCGCTTCAATGTGAGTGAAGTCTACAGGACGGAGCCTTATTTGGGGCCTGATCCTGCATTCTTTGCACATCCAAAATGCCCAGTGACGTCCGAGTTTTGAATGTGCTTTAGGGTCTGATCCAATACCCAGGGCGGTCAACGCCAGGCTTTCCGTTGACTTCAGTGGTTGTTAGTTTGGGCCCTAAATGCAGAATCAGACCCACAGGCACCTGAAAGGTTTAAAATGGAAAAGCCTGATGGCATTTAAGTAATGTTTTCCCCTCTGAAACGTGATCTGCCAGAGCTGCTGTTTTGGATGATTTCTTCTGGAGGTTTGGCACTTACTGTAGGCCCCCAGTGCCGTTCCTATATAATTTGGGATGAACGCACCTTGGGGATTTTCAGAATTACTATTTGTTCTCATGAGTCATTTAGCAACGTGCAGTAGTTTTGTCCAGTTTCTGTTTGCTGGCTCAGTGGTTTTGCTGATTGAATCTTTTTAATACGGGGGCTTTTTTTTCTCCCACCTTACCTCAGTCTGCAGCAAGACGGGCGGGCACATCCTGTGCAAACTGTCAGACCACCACCACCACGCTGTGGAGGAGAAATGCCAATGGTGATCCCGTCTGTAACGCCTGCGGGCTCTATTACAAGCTGCACAATGTAAGTGTAACTGTAACTCTCGTCAGGAAGCTTCTGTTTCAGGCACGTACATTAAAAATTCTCCGGAACTTAAAGGGCCCCAATCCTGAGAGGTTCGGAACACCCACTTATCCCTTTGGGACCTGCCAGGATCAGACCATTAGCCAGGATGAGGAAATGCTCCCCGTCCCCTCCTTAATGATTTTGATTAAAATAGAATTGATGTAACAGGACCCGGTTTGAAGCCTTATAAGACAGGCCCACAGATCAGTAACGATATACCTTTACCATGCGCAAGCCAAGAAAGGAGGAGTTTATCAACAGAGAGCGATATTATCTACTTTGTGTTGGACTCCGCACACTAGAAAAGACAACATGCCATGTTGCAAACTGATACGCTTTGGATGCGAAGTCCGGTTCCTTGAGAAAATATGAACTCAGGACAAAAATAACACACCAGCCATTATTTCTTAGGCCCCTCCTTGCTTCCTTCCCCCCCCCCCCCCCCCCCCTTCAAAAAGGTAACTATAATTGCCCGGGATGGTACACGCAATTCCTAAAATGAAGAGGATTTGATTTAGTTAGTGGGATGAAGAGTCTGCTAAACCTGTGCTGTGAATTTTAAAGCGCTGCTTGTGGAAGGGAAGGGGAGATGAAATGAAATGTCTGGTAGATTTAATCTAATAGCTCCATGCAAAGCCAGCTCACCTAAACCAGGGATGCATGCCCTAAGGAAAGATCTAAAGGGATCTGGGAAGAGTTATACCAATTATTATTATTATTATTATTATTATTATTATTATTATTATTTATTTTATTAATTAATAATAGACACTGTTACATTCATTCCATACCTGGAATAATAATAATAATAATAATAATAATAATAATAACAACGTAAGAAAGAAGGCAAAGACTTACAATTGCTTTGCTTTGATGTCACATTTTTTTGGAGTGGTTGTTTGCTTTATGTTTCATTTAGAAATACTGAGCTGAGTGTAGCTGAGGGCATTAGCTGGGCCATCATTTCCATTTAATATTCAAGCTGTTTTGTCTCTAGGGATGAGAGAACCAGTTTGGGTAAAATAAAAAATGACCAAGATCTTTGCCCAAGCCTAGCCATGCCCCCCTTATTGAGCATGGAACAAAGTTTGGTTAACTTTCCCCATTCGTTTTCATTTTCACATATCTCCACACTCCTTCAGTCTCAAGGAGTGAACGAAGGGCACCACCCTCTTCCTATTGAAGTCACCGAAAAAGTGGCCATTGCCTCCAATGGCAGCTGGCTCCAGGAATCTGGAGTGAAAGCACTGAACTGTCCCATGGTATTTCCAGTCCAAGAGGGATCAGAAAGTAGCAGGGAGCTCGGGTTCCTATCCAAACCTGTCTGGCTTTTGCAGGTTCACTCACCCATTCATTTTTTTATGACTATGTATCCTGTGTGTCGTGGACCTGATCCAGGCCTCCCCGCCCCCCAGATCCAAATTTTGGGGAAGTTCAGATTCAGCTGTGAAATTTGTGACATGGGGCACATCGCTCATGCTGAGCAGATTAGAACCACTTTCACATTCTTTAAAAACATCTTCAGCCAGTGACAACAACAACCTGGGTGGCGGCTATAGTACATGGGCCAGATTCTGATACCCTTTACTCAAGTCGAGTGGCATCTTGCTCTCAGTGGATCCATTGGCTTAAATGGGACTGCTGGTGGAGTAAGATACTGATCAGCAAGAGTTTCAAAACTGGCCGTTAATGAATAAGATCCTCTTTCCTCGTGGATGATGTCCAGTTGCAGCTCTGTCTTTAGCCCTGATGGGAAAGGGAAGGTAGCAACTCCCAGCACTGCTTTTCACTTGAAAATATCACCTCCCCCCCAAGATCTAAAGATCTTTGACTGCGAGGTGGAAGATCAAGGTTTTATTTATTAACACCTTTCTCCTGCCCAGACAATGTAAGAGCCTCTGATTGCAAAGGCCCTAGCGTGTTGTGGAGGTTAGGGAGATAAGCAAATACCAGCAAAGAAACCAAACCAGAGGGAACATAGGTGGGAGAAGGCAGGCTGTGAAAGCAGATACCTGGGAGTGTGGTGAGGAAGAGGGCAGGAAGGCAGCATCCCGTATGGTGACTGATTTCCATGATGTGCTGTAAAGCATTAGGAGTTTTGTTGAGTCGCCTTCAAGCGGAGGCCACCTCCTTTGCTGTCTTTCTGGGAGGCAGGATCGATAAGATTGTGTTAACTGTCTTGTGAATAGCACCAGACTAATCCTTCAGTCAATACTTTGCTACAGAGGGGGCCGGTTATGGCAGGTGGACAGGCTTCCTCTAGAGGCTAATATATTTACAAGAAAGTGTAGAGATCCTCAAGTGCTGTAAAGGGACATCACTGAAGTTGATGGAGGAACACCAGTTTGCACAGGCCGAGGATCTGGCCATGTGCGTTTTCAAACCAGCACTAGTTTCTAGTGAGCGGTGAGACAGAAGTCTGTACGGCGCCGGGTCTCATCAGATAAGTCCATTCTTAACCGGTGCTATGAGTCTCTAGTAAGCTGTGGTGATCAGTATGAATTTAAGGCCCTCTGTCCCTCCAAAGAAGCATTCAACATCTTTTAGTGTGGGCACTGTGAGGAATAGTCACTGAATATAATGGATCAAATATATGGAATACGTTTTTTATTGTTCTTGCATTTTCGTGTTTTTATTAATGAGTTTTATTCAGACCTTTAAATTGTTGTCTGTTTAGAGCCCACTCCTGCAAATGATCTGTAGGGAAAACTCCCAGTGAGACCAATTCCATGGCTGGCATGACAGCAGGGCTGGGATATTGACGCTATTCCCTGACCCTCCCAGTTATGCTAATTTATTTTTAGTGTTCCACTAGATTCCTGCTGGTAAAGCAAACCCAATTGCCTGGAGGATGTTAGTAATAATAGTCTCATTCCTGCTTCTATTGAAGTCACTGGCAAATGTCCTATTGACTTTAATAGGACCCATTAACAATCATATTAATAATTACTAATATTTCACATTTATAGGGCGCCTTCTGAGATCCTCAAGTGCTTTCTCAGATAAAGGGACTCCTAGAGATTAACTGAGCATTATAATGACTAAATCTGCTGCAGCCACAGAGCACCGTTGAGGTCAATGGCAAAAATCCCGCTGTCTTCAGTCTGAGCAAGATCAGACCTATAATATATAAGACTATCCACAGACGACGCGGGGGGGAGGGGAGCATGCAGAGTCACAGCATCCCTCCCCCCCAGATTTGCTGCTTGGCTTGTACTGAGCATGCTCACACGGACTGAGCATGCTCAGTAACAGTGCTGAAGCTGTCTGCCCTCACTTTCCCCCCCCCCACCAAGGGCAGGCACGGGTCATCTCTGACTATTCCATCTATTTGATGTGTTGGATTTGGGGCTTTCGGGGCCGATCTTGCCGCATTGAACTTACATGCAATATTCCCTAGAAATAGGATCAGGCCCGATTGACTTCAAAGGGAGTGGAGGATGCTCAGCACCTGGCAGGAGGCCCTCCGCCTCTCACAGGATCGGGCTCACAGACCTCAAATGTGCACCCTTTTAAATGTGTGAGCTGCCACTGACTTCAATAGATGCAAGTTCTGACCCTTATTTCGCAATAGCTGGAAGCTACAGGGCAGTGGAGCGGTGTGTCCCAAGAACAGAATAGTCTGTATGCTGCATACAGTAAAGCAGAGAACATATTTCCTTGCAGGACTGCCCATAATTAATGGGATCCATCTGAAATGAATGATTTTCATATAAAATGTGTTTGGCCCATTTCTATTATTATGCTACTCGAAATAATCTCTTATTTAGCATGTGTTTAGCTTTTACTGCAGAGGTAATTTTGTTGAAAAGGGAGCCGTGTCCTAACCTTTGGACCTCATGTTTATGTGCAGTGGAAACAGAGAAAGATCCGTGGGTTCAGTTCCTATGGGTGACCTTTTAATTATACCGCAACTACATTTTAAAGTCAGTGGAAAACCAAAATCTCTTTCTATCCTGCCATTGGGATCACAGCAAAATTCAGCCTCGGGTCTCTCCTGCCAGATCACTGAGGGCACCTGTGTATAGCACTTGCACACGGCGCATATTGCATATGATCTTGCCATGAGGAACTCACGAGCACTCACTCTGCTGGGAGAAATGGGGCCACATGTTCTGGTATCCCCCACCCAGTGTTGGTGGAAAGTGCAGAATTGACCACCTTGACGGCAGTGGTCTGTATATCTACCGAACACGTATGGTGTGGTCAGGAATGGTGCAAACTGTCCCCAATACCCTTCAAACCTGAGTGTCCTTCAAACTAAATGGGTAGCTCACATTCTGTGCTCGTTCAGTCCCAGGACTCTCCATTTTCAATTGGCAGCCTCATTAGCAATCTAATGGGAATACTTCTCCGCTAGGAACTGGGGATGACACCACTGACTCATTTAAAATAGGCCATCAAACAGACTCGGATGATAGCAACTTTTGATGACTACTGACCTGGGCTGGATTTGAGCCAGCATTCTACAGGTGAAAAGCTTCATCTCTCAGAGGTTCCGATCCTCTGAGTTACAAAAGGCAATTGAGAAGCAGGCTGGTCTTGTAGTTAAAGGTGCTAGACTGGGACCCACGTAAGCGTGGTCCTTTTCCTGGCTTTTCCATAGGCTTCCTGTCTGATCTGGGCCTCAGATCCCCCTCTATAGAATGGAGATAAAACTTGCCCTACCTGAGTGGACTATTGCATACCTTAATTAATAACTCATATGCCTACAAACAAGAAGGTAAATTTTCCTGTAATCATAAATAATGGTCACAACGGTGCAGGAATGATATTTTTACACCCCTATTTGTCATCATTTACTAGAGGTGAGAGAATAATTTGCAATGGATAATTTATCAGATCTATTTAGCCTCTTTTCCCGCTTGCATGATATCCACCAGCTGATTGTGATTCCCTCAAATATATTATTAATAGTAATAGTCAAAATGATCTGGTTAATATTTTGGGGATTTTGTTGAGTTATCTGGATGGAGCATAGTTTGCTGTGGGTGAAATTCATCCCTGTGCAGAGAAGTCAGGAAAAGGCCTTTGCATCACTTAAGTCCCAGCTAAGCCCTTAAACTGTAAGTGGGACTTAAGTGGGACATGTGTCTGATACTGGCCTCTGAATAGAGATGAATTTCAGCCTTGGGAATTAGATATTCAGCATTTCCTTCTTGAGCTTAGTTGTGGTTGGTTCGATAAGTCACATGGTATTGTTTCTTTTCCCTGATTGGATGTGTGAATTTCACTTCTTGGGCAAATATTCATGCATGAGAATTTAATGTTTGGGTTTTCTGCAAATATTTGTGTGTGTGAATTTTAAATTTGCTTCCTGCCAGTAAAACTCACATCAAGACAATATCTGCAGAAAAGGAACACACAAAAAGGAGTCAGCATGTCCAAAGCAAATTTATTTAAAACAAATACCAATAATATTTTTTGCTCATGTTTTGCAGCATTTCCCCAGTTCTATGATGGCGACAAGAGTATTTTAGGTCCTTTGTAGACAAGATTGAGATTTAATTATTTCACTGGATATCAGCTTTAATGATTTTAAATTTGCTGTAACAAGAGGCCTTGAGGGTTGAGATAGTGCCTTTAAGGACTATATGAGCTGATACTCACTAGCTTGTTTTGCAGATGCACTCCGGTTACCTAGTGTCCTGGAACATGGTAACCTAAACCTTTTGGTCACTGGAAGTTACATACATTAGTCTTGGCAACCGTGAAACCCTACCAGCTTTTTTTTTCACATGCCCCCAAAAGACTCGTTTGCATCTGGAATTTGGTTGGCCGTTTCCCAGGTCTTAATGATGTGTCGGTGATGAGTTCCACGGTGATCTGGGGAGGAGGCACAGCAGCAAAAAAAACAATAAAAAAATAATTGATTTTTGTTTAGATTAACAGACCCCTGACTATGAAGAAAGAAGGAATTCAGACCAGAAACCGAAAAATGTCTAGCAAATCCAAAAAGTGCAAAAAAGTCCACGACAACCTGGAAGATTTCCCCAAGAGCAGCTCCTTTAACCCCGCCGCCCTCTCCAGACACATGTCCTCCATCAGCCACATTTCACCTTTTAGTCACTCTAGCCACATGCTGACTACGCCGACACCGATGCACCCGCCATCCAGCCTCTCTTTCGGACCTCATCATCCTTCCAGCATGGTCACTGCCATGGGTTAGAGACAGACTCCCCCTGCTGAATGCTTACGGTCTCAAAATGAGATTTACTTTATATACTTGCATTTTTGCAGGCGTGCGGTTATCCATTTGAAGCCCAAAACAAATGGATAAAAATTAAAAAAAAAAAAAGTTATTTGAAGGCATAAAAGAAAAAAAAAAGGAAAACAAAAGTGATGTTTGCCACTTTTTAAAGGAACTCACTATGGTGTCTGTATTCTCAACCTCTGAATCTGGACTCCATCTGTGAATAAGCCATTCAGACTCATATTCCCTATTTAACAGGGTCTCTAGTGCTGTGAAAAAAAAAAGCTGAACATTGCATATAACTTATATTGTAAGGAATACTGTACATTTGAGGAAGACTTTATTGCATCTGGGTAAGCTGTAAAGACAGGCATGAAGGACTCAGAGGAAAAATTTTTTAAAGGCGGATGGGGAGGAGAATAAAAATGCCGACTGAGAAGAACCAGATCTAACGAACGAATGGACAAACCGCCAGTCGTGTCTTCTCTCTCTCTCTCTCTCTGGCTGGCTCAAATTGTTTGATGCATTAACTAACTAACTAACTAAAAGCTGTAGGCAGATCATTCATTCAAGGCACCAGGCCTTCTACATAGGAAGTAATAATGGTTTTGGGGCAATCAGTGTTAACATATGGATTTGCCAGTGAGGGTTTTCAGATAGCCATTCTTCAGGCCTATATGCATTGTGAACAAGTTCCTGTAATTGTTGTTTGTATGTATAATTCAAAGCACCAAATTAAGAAAGATGTAGATTTATTTCATCCTATAATACAGACTGAATGGTTGTATAAATTTATTTACTGCTAGTGTTAAGACCTGTTTTTTTTTTTTTTTTTTGTTTTGTTTTGTTTTCTTTTTTTTTTCCTTTTTTTTTTTTGGAGAATAAACTAGATTAAATTCTGTTGACTTACAGGCGTTTTGTGCTTGGCGGTGTGTGGAGGGGGATTCTTTTCATTTTTGTTTTGATGATATTTATTAAATAGCTTTCCTGGGTATGGGCGACGTGTATCTTTTTCAGCTCCTTTCGACGGCCAGTGCAATGTTTGCGGTGGTTTAAAAATAAAATAAAATAAAATAAATGAAGTGCACGTTAGAGTGGCCCACTGTTCAGTGTCTGTTACAGATCCCCTCATTTGCAAAGCATATGACTCTGCTGCAGCTCCCAGCTAGGCGAATCGTTCCTTTCACTTAGGCTTTAGAAGCTTATGCTGCCGAGATTGCAGGTTCAAGCCCCTGTGCTAACCACGACAACAAATGTACTATGAGGAATTTAGTGTGGAGGCTTTCAAAGGTACTGCTAGCAGAGAGGTACCTAACTCTGCTTTAGGCCTTTAAAAAAAAAGCCTCGAGACCTTTGGAAAAAATCCTGTATGGTGATAAGCTTTCCTCATGTTCTGTGCTAGAGATTGCTGCCCTAAAGCACCTCTTTATGCAGTGAGACCTTTTTTACAGTCTAAAGTCCAGCTCCTAGAGTGATCTCTATGTGGACAGAGCCTGCGTTCCTGCTGAGCCTCAGAGAAGTGGATGGAGCTTACTGCAGAAGCAGGAAGCTTAACAGTATACAAAGGATGATGATGAAATCTATATTGCCAACCCCTAGCCATCAAAAATCATGAGCCAGGCCCCCAAAATTCAGGAGATGAATTTTAAAATATTGAGATTTAAAATAAATAAATACATTTGGGGGGTCTTTTAACTTGCTTTCTGGTGTTTGAGTCTTTAGGGTTCATGTTTTTCTAGTGTTTCTCCACAAACATGGGGGCTGGAAACTTTAAAAAGAAAGTTGAAATTTTACATAATCACATGACTCCAGGAAGTGGGGCTTTAAGAAAAGCACCGAACATCCTGAGACTTGTGATACAATCACAAGGGTTGGCAACACTGTCAGGTCTGTAGACCTCATAGTTGTCATTAAACAAAAATAATATTCAACTCTCAACAAAAATGACCTGCAAATTGATTATTATGCCCTGAGGGTGGCAACATATGAGGCCAATACAACAGCTGAATTCCTTTTACTTACAAAGTGGAGGCTCCATCTCGCAGCCACTTACATGAATAATGCTTACTCATTCAAGTAGTCCCACTGGGCCAAACTGTGCTGTCAGTGATACTGGTCTGAACTCAGAATAAGATTTACACCAATTTACATGAGATGAGAATTAAACCCATTGGGCTTGCTTCACCTTTGCTCTGAATTGTGTGTAACCATTTACTCCAATGCAAAGTGGCTATAAAATACCATTCTGATCTGGTAACATTTCATACACGTGTTGCACTGGGTACATGACTATACCCAGGGCAACAGGTGCAGGTTCATTGACTTCCGTGGGCTTACTCACAAGAGTAGGAATTTCTCATGCGAGCAAAGGGTTGCAGGATTGGGCCCACAGTTCCTGTTGGTAACGTTCAAGATGAAAATAAAGTGGGCCAAAGAAGACTTTGATTTGTTGTGTTGTCTTTGTTTAGCTTCTTCCTCCCCCCTGCTTCCAAATAAATATAGCCGAAATAAGTCTACATCCACAACTGAGGAATGAACGGGATGTATATGGCACACACAGTAACGATTTTGTAACACTGGCTGGTTCCCTTTTATGCTGTTGATAAAGATGTGTAAACATAAAATCAAAACAAATCTATGTTAATCACCTGCTTTCTCAATGAATATTTAAAACATAAAGACTAAATGTTGAAATAAAATGGAGTGGAGGATTACTGTGGTGCAAATAGAGATCTCATTGACTCCTAATTAATCATCTGCTAATGATAAAGCTAGTCTCAATTAGTCTGACTAATCAAAGGAAGTCATCATCTTTGGCAATATTAAGCTTGAGATTTTTTTGCCCTTTTAAAAATTCATAACACTTCAACCTTTCCCTCCTTTGACTCATCAACGGATTGGCGGTAAAGACTAAGGTATTGATTCTGATCTGACTGACACCATTCTAAGTGAGATCAGAACATGGATTTAAGACTCTTTCACTAATGCCTAATCAATTGGTGTCTTTCCATTGTCTTTAAAGGAAGCTGGATCAGGCCTTGCCACCAAAAGTCTTTCACGAGGAACAGGGAGAAAAATTCTGCTTGTGACTTGCATCCTGTACCACTTCACTGACATGATCTATCTATTGATCTAATGGAACGGTAATAAAACATTGGATGCAATTCTTTCTTGAACACATTATCATTTGAGGTCCGATCCCACAAGCACTCTTTGCTTGGAACTCCAACTGAAGTCAAGGCTTGAAAGATCGGATGCTTTAGCATTACATGTACCATGTTAAAAACATTGGGTATGGGGTATAGATAGTGGGTAAAATCCTGATCTCATTGAAGTCAATGGGAGTTTTGCCATTGACTCCATCGGGGCCAAGATCTCACCCATTATCTTTATTCCGCATAGTGATGAAATGTTCTTTTCTCTAGAATACATATTCTAGAGTTTATCCATCGTAGGTTTTCTTTTCTATTACACAGGTAAGAAGGCAATACCAAAGCTAGTCTGATACACGAAAACAGGCCAAGAGCTGTCAACCGATCCATTGCTACAATATTTCTAAGTAAAACTGATCCCTTCTGAATTTTGAATCTGCCTTGCTTCATTTTTGAAATAACACAGCAGCTCTACCGGGTACATGAGAAATCATTTGTGTGTGTCAGAGAGTAAAGATCCTCTTTCTCCAGTTTACTATTCTATTTATAAAAACATAGAATATCAGGGTTGGAAGGGACCTCAGGAGATCATCTAGTCTAACCCCCTGCTCAAAGCAGGACCAATCCTCAGACAGATTTTTTTATCCCAGTTCCCTAAATGGCCCCCTCAAGAATTGAACTCACAACCCTGAGTTTAGCAGGCCAATGCTCAAACCACTGAGCTATCCCTCCCCCAAACATGTTGCATAAGACTCACCATGGAAGGTATTATGGAGGCTCAAATCCCTCAGTCCTTACTCAGGCAAAACTCAGGAGCTTTGCATGAATAATGACGTCTGGGTTTGATCCTACACGAATTGTTTTGCTTTACTTAGGGCCTGACCCAAAGCCCAGTGGTGGCTTTGAGTAATGGTAAAGGGTGATAGTATCATCTCTGACAGTATGTGCTTTATTGCCCCCCTTCTACTCGTATTCAAATCAGAGGCAAAACTCTTGTTGCCTTTAGTGGTGTTGGATCAGTCCACATAGGTATGTGTGATCAATCTATGATACAAGAACAATTTTAAAGATGCAAAGCCAAGTTGGGAAATGCCAGAATTAAGGTTGCAACCTTAATTTGCTCCACTTTTGTGTATGCTTGTGATACAGTCTTTAATTACATGATGAGACACTATTTTTTCCCACAAGACCCCATATGCAGTCAGTGCACAGGAGGGACCTGTTCTGGGGATAAATCAGGGTGGTGTAGAGAACAAACCTGTTGTCTGTGGACTCCTACCTTATTTGTTGCTGATGCTGGAAGGTGTGTGCTATTTGTAGAACTGGGGACAAGCAGGTCTAGGTCTGCCCAAAACTAAAGGCCTGACCCCCTCGGCTAAGGGGAGGAACTGCTAGACCGAGGCTATCACTGATTTCTGGGGACAATAAATGAAAAAACAGGATCGGGAGTGAGGTCAAAGGTTAAGAATGAGGAAGTCAGAGGGGGACACTGAGCAGAGAATCCTGGACAGTGCCCACGTCTCCTCAAAGGCATCCAGAGAGTCTGTAGGACTCTGCCCAGAGATGTGAGTGACAAGGGACCGGAAATAGGCCCCAACCCCCCTGTCCAGCTTCCTCCTCCTAAAGTGATGGATGGCCATCTTGACCTGAGCCAGGAGGAGGTTGTCGAGGAAGCTCCCAGGACTTTGTGGGGCCATGGATGGGGTCTGAATGGATCAGCAGGAGGAAAAGTGCAGCCAGGACCTCAGTAAAACATTCTGGTTGCACTGAATGAGACAGGGGATTGCAGGGAGAGAAAGGATGGTCTCATAGTTAGGACAGTTGAATGCACCCCTGGAGATTGTATCCCTGCCTCTTGCCACAGAGCTCCTATGTGATACCTGGCAAGTCACTTCAAGCAGACTTTTCACAGGTGGTCACTAATTATATGTTCCTCATTTTCTGGATGCCCAACCTGAGACCCTGGTGTCTGATCTGCAGAAGTGCTAAGTGCTCACAACTGCAGCTGAAGACAATGGGAGCCGTGCTTTGAACATATAAAGTGCTATGTAATGCTGAATACTCTGTAAAATCAGGTCCTAGGCATCTCAACTGGGGCACCCAAAATTAGTACATACTTTTGACCTCTCTGTGCCCCTGCTCCCCATCTGTAAAATGGGGATAATACCACCCCCGCATCTCGCAGGGAGGTAATGTTTGTGAAGCACTCAGATATTACAATGATGAGTGCCATGGAAACACCCAGGAAGAAATGAATAATTCTATCTTCAGAGCGGGGTTTAAAAAGCATGCAGTCAATAAAGGATGGGGCCCTACACTGAACAATGAGGATTAGCAGGAGTGTTGTAAGCAAGACATGAGAAGTAATTCTTCCGCTCTACTCCATGCTGATTAGGCCTCAACTGGAGTATTGTGTCCAGTTCTGGGTGTCAAATTTCAGGAAGAATTTGGACAAATTGGAGAGAGTCCAGAAAAGAGCAACAAAAACGATTAAAGGTCTAGAAAACATTACCTATGAGGGAAGGTTGAAACAATTGGGTTTGTTTAGTCTGGAAAAGAGAAGACTGAGAGGGGACATGATAACAGTTTTCAAGTATGTAAAAGGTAGTTACAAGGAGGAGAAAGAAAAATTGTTCTTCTTAACCTCTGAGGATAGGACAAGAAGCAATGGGCTTAAATTGCAGCAAGGGAGGTTTAGGATGGACATTAGGAAAAACTTCCTAACTGTCAGGGTGGTTAAGCACTGGAATAAATTGCCGAGGGAGGTTGTGGAATCTCCATCATTGGAGATTTTTAAGAGCAGGTTAGCCAAACACCTGTCAGGGATGGTCTAGATAATTAGTCCTGCCATGAGTGCAGGGGACTGGACTAGATGACCTCTCGAGGTCCCTTCCAGTTCTATGATTCTATGACACAACAACATATTGAATAACTTCTCATTATACAGAGCACCTTCCATCCTGTGCACTGAATGAGGCAGGGGAAAAAATGGTATATGATCACGTAATTGAATACTGTATACTAATGCACAAAGGGGCTGAATTAAGGTTCCACAGGCAACTTTAATTCTGGTATTTCCTATCTGTTGAGTGCTTGACTTTTCAACCTTAACAATGTTATTTTAAAGCCTTTTTTTTTGTCTTTAATATATAGAGAGAGTGCATCCACCATCAGAGAAGGAAGTATTGTGTGTGTAAATACACACACGCACACAGAAAGAGTAACTGAGGGCCTATTGTCATATATACGTGCTCTCCGTGTGTATTAAAACTAGCTGTACACACAAACACAAACACATACACAACATATCTATACAAGAATAGCCCACATAATTCCATTGCAACTCCACTGAAGTGAATAGGGCTTCCTGGACACATTTTGGCCCACTCTATATTATATGCATATGCTGTGTGTTTTAAGTTTACATTCATTTGGTGGGCTTTGCGCATAGTCTTCAGGATAGCAACTAGACAGGGTCAAACTGCTTTCTATAAAATAAGAATCTCTCACAGGCTTTGGCCTAATGCTTGAGTCAAATATTTTCTGAGGTGCAAAAACATCTGGTCAACTGTTATTTATCCCATTATTTCACATTTTCACTCTGCCTGTTGTTCTTCTGGGTTGCAGCTGATTCCAGAGGTGCTAAAATACTGCATGAATGCCTGTTCTCCAGGCCAACTGGAAGAAGGAAGCAAGAGAAATCTTGTTCTCAGGAGACTTATAGGCCAATTTTGATGTTAGTTGGGATAAGTAGCTGAACTTGTAGCTTATTTAAGACAAATCCCAGAACCTTTTTAGTTCACCCATCCCTAATGTTTACCATTAATCTTATAATTGAACTACTTGCTTAACGGTTCCTACATTAGAAGTGTTACCACCTTCTCACACTAGTTGGACCCATAACTTGTTCTTTCGCTAAGCACCAAATTGTCAGCAGGTGGAACTCACAATAGCTCCATTGACTTCATAGATCACCAAAGCCAATGGACTGATGCCAATTTACATCAGTTGAGGCTCAGACCCTCCATTTCAGATTCTGCTTTCAGTTACACCTTGCTACAACTTCAGTCAATCAAGTGAGGACTGAGTTTAAGAGCTAAGCATTGCTTACAAATAGTTAAGATGCCAGGAGAACCAAATATTAACGGCTGTAAATGCGGTGGTATCTCAGCTGTTTTTAGTTTCTCCTTGAGAACGTTTTTTCCTGAGTACAAGGACTGACCACCACCACCTGGCCCCAAACCAGCAACAACCCATTTTAAGGAGCAAAGGTGTCAGTATCTTTCAAAAGTGCAAACACATTGCTAAAGAAGTTAATCCCTTCCTGCATGCCGAAACTATCAAGAATGAATTTACTTCCGGAGAAGTCACTCTGGGGTAGATTTATAGATTTCTTGATAAATTATAAAATATATTTAGCTACTCTGGGGAAACAGTAGTGATTAGGCATGGGTCTGAACCACTGAATTTTGGGTAAACTGGGACATGAGTCCAGATCTGAACTTCACAGTTTGGGCCCATCTATAATATGACCAAAGAGAAATCGCACATTCAATCAGTGCTGGACTTCGGTGGTTGAGATTCTTATCTGAACTCTGCAGCTTGGAGTTATCGCTAATAAAAACAATACTTTATAATTTTGTCTGAAGATCTCAAAGCACTTCACAAACATGAACTAAGCTTCACAATACCATATATATCATGTAATAGATTGCTTCACCCACTGTTAGGGTGGAATGCATCATCTGTAGAGTAATAGTTTTGTATAACAGTTTGGGACAAGAAGTGAAGAAGAGAAGGAGTTGATTCAGGTAGACAGGATCATAACTGGGAATTTGTTCATGACTCTAGGTCTGTGGTTTTCAACCTTTTCTTCATTTGTGGATCCTTAAAAAAATTCAAATGGAGGTGCGGATCCCTTTGGAAATCTTAAACATAGTCCACGGACCCCCAAGTTGAAAACCACTGTTCTGTAATCACAACCATTCACACACCCTTTAGACATAGTCTGTGGACCCCCAGAGGTCCATGGACCACAGGTTGAAAACCACTCCTCTAGGTGGAAACGAAAATGAGGAGAGAAGGTCTTACAAATGATGGATTTCTGAACTGTGCCATTAGATCTTTCATGAACAGAGGTAGCTAGGATGTCTTTCTGTATGGAAAATCCTGGAGAACTTAATAGAAAATGGTAACCTTTCTGTAAGATTTTTTATACCCCATATATATATATATATATATATTCTTTCATTATTTTCATCAGTAATATATATTCATCCGTAATTCTCTATGGGATGGTTACTCTGTAAAACTCTAAAGGTGTTCAGAGTAGTTTTAAAAGAAACCATTTTAATGTCTAAAGAACCCTGTTGATTCTATCCTTATTTAGGGACTTTTCCAGATGGGTCATCAGAAATGGGGTGAAAGTTTTGTTCTCCTGTAAGATTTGAATAGCTATACTTATTTGGGGAACTGGGTCTGCTCTGCATACATAGGTCTTTCATTTGATGTCACAGCGTGAATTGCTGTTATCTTTGCAAGGCAGACCAGCCCTTTTGCACTGGGCCATGTAAGGGCCAGGTAGAGTCCATTGAGGACACCTGTCTTTATTGTTACTTCTTAAAATACAAAATTGACTTGAATTTTTATCTTTCTAACCCCAGGACTTGAGTTCAGTCTATCTGCCCTGAGTCACTGTTTCCAGACTTTCCAACTCCCACCCGTTAAACTGAAAACACATAGTACTTACTTGTCTTGCTGACTTTTGCGGCAAGTTTCATATGTCAGTCCTCCATTGTGTAGAGAAATTCGGCTTGAATGGCTTACTGACTGTTCTAGGAGATATAGCAAGTGTCTAGGGTTTTTTTTGGTTGGGAGGAGGGGAGGTCAGGGGAGGGAGCAATAGGTCTTTAAAGTCCTCCCTTGGGATTTCCCTGTGACTGAGTGGATCTACTAAAGCACTTGAGCACATTCTTTATTTTAAGCACACGAGTAGTTCCAGAGACTTCAGTGGGACTACTCCCATGTTTACAGTTAAGCACACACTTAAGTGCTTTTCTGGATCAGGACCACGGCGTGCACCCACGTCAGACTGGAAGAGGTTAGTTCCCTTAAGTTTTGGGGTTCTTTTGGAATGAGGAGGAAAAACGGAGTGGGAGTTTTAACCGTTCTCACATCATGGAGTTTTCTCTACACCCCTCAGGTGCTAGACACGACCCTCCTCTTCTAATTTAAGATCTATTTAAGATTACTTTCAGACCCATCCTTTGTAATGATGGGTCTCTGAACACCCCTGTCAAGCATTAGATCCAAACTTTGCATCTCAGGCCTATGTCTCATTGTTCTTGAAATACATTGCTTTGTCTCATTAGACGCTTCCTTTCCAGAGCTAATACGCTGATTCCTTTGCCTCTCTTCTGATTTTTGGTTGTTAGACACATATATGTTCTGCCCCTCACCCCACCCCCCCGCCCACCCTACAGAGATCTTCTGCAGGAGGAACGGTACATTAGGAACCTGAACTAACGTCTCATTGAAGCAAATGGAAAGAGTCCATTGGATCACAACCTGGCTGCATTGAATTTAGAATTGAATTTACTGCTGAGTTTGACCAACTCTGTGTCTGAATATGGATTCAGAATATGGGCACGTTTGCTTAGCTAAGTATTATGTCAGAAGCTACCAATAGAAGTTACACCAATGGATCAAAACCAATACACATTCCTAGGGCAATGGTACTGGTCATAGAATCCTAGGCTAGATTTTGCCATCAGAAACATGAGTCCAACTCCCACTGAGATCGTACTGGTCCTCAGGGTGGAATTAGACCCACAGCAATGGCACAGACCCATGAGGTAATTTATTCCCACCCCCCCGCCCCCCATGACAGCCCAATGCAGGATTTTTTCCTACAGTGCAATGGACAGTGTTTTGTCCAGCCCTGTTTTAAATGTCCCCAAAATGGGGCTTCGGCCACCTATCTCTGGAGCCTATTCCCCTGTCGAATGTGTCTCACTGCTAAGACTTTTGCTGTGATATGCAGCCTACATTTTCCATTGCTCAAATGCTGACTTGCTGACACTGCTCTTTGTATTCAGCTCAACAGTGGCAGCTTCTATTGGTGCGTTCAGCAGCAGAAATGGGCTGTTTTCAGAAAAGCTGCATCGATTCAACCAAGTCTGCTTATGCCGATTCTCCTGAAGCAGCTGCTTCTAAAAAATTCCCTGCCTCCTCAGCCTCTGTTGATAGGGCCAGATCCAAAGCCCATTGAAGTCGGTGCAAAGACTCCCATTCAATTCAAAGGGCTTTAGATCTGACCCTAAGCGAGGGACAAACTTTGAATTTCATGTGCTGACAGCCCTTCTCGGTCCTCAGCGGAATGGATGACTTGTCATAGATGATCAATAAATGTCACCACTTGCCTTACAGCACTAGACTTTTCTAAAAAAGAATCTCATAGAAGGAGACTGAAACATGGAACATGATCTTGTCCTGACTTCTTCAGTGCTCAGGGATTTGGTGCTGGTGGAGAATGGTGTCCCTGAAGTGCTGATAGGACGCATGTTCTGCAGTAAGTAAAGAGGGGCTAGTCAGTGGTTTGAGCCTTGGCCTGCTAAACCCAGGGTTGTGAGTTCAATCCTTGAGGGGGCCATTTATGGATCTGGGGCAAAAATCTGTCTGGGGATTGGTCCTGCTTTGAGCAGGGGGTTAGACTAGATGACCTCCTGAGGTCCCTTCCAACCCTGATATTCTATGAAAAGAGAAGGGGCCTGCCTGATCCTCCTCTCATGCTGATGTAATCTCTTGGATGTGAGTGGATTACTCCTGAGTTGGACTGGTATGAGATTAGAATCTGGACTAAATCTTTTACGTTTTGGATAGACAAAATTGGGTTAATTCTGCCTGCTGTTACTGTTTTCAACAGAGGGACACGTGTCAGACTGAGGTTGGCAGTGAGTCCAAAGAGCCAAGTTCTGTCCTGATTTACACCCACCAAAGTCAAAGTCTGCTTCTGCCTCGTCCCAGGGCGAGACATTTACGTTTCTGAAAAACTGTGTTCTTAGAGGGTCATATGGTTCCTGGTTCCAGGATTGGACTCCTGAATCAACTCAGGACCATATGTAAATCCATGGTAGAGATGATGATGATGACTCCCATAATGCCAAGGGCACTTCGCTACAAAGACTGATTACCTATCTCCATTAGCTTTCCAAATGTGTGCACCTTGCTGGCTGGCTCATTTGGTACCACCTCCTCCCCCATCATGGACAGGCCTGTATCCCTATGCAAAGCTAAACACCCAGCTGATTGGATGCCCATTGCGCATAGATCCCATCCGAACATTGCATTCCACCAGACGTTGGTCTGAGTGATGCGAGAATCACCTGTATGTGGAATATATGTGGTTCCAATGTAAGCTTTTACTCCTTCATTCTAAGTTGTACAGGCTGAGTCTGTATTATCTATCCCTAAAGCTGATGTTAATGAATCTGATGTTGAAGGCAGAGGTTGGGACTCATTTCAGCAGAGGTGAGTCTTTTCTTTATGTCCCCTTTTACCAATGGATGGAGTGACAGTCCCGTTACTTTCCCCAAAGTTTAGGAGCAGCTGGGAGATGAGAGGCGGAAAATTGTTAAAGAGGCCTTAACCTGGTATTCATGTGTGACTCTCAGTGTGTCTGGCATGGATAAATTCTATCACCTGGGCTGGAAACTGCTCATACCCCAGGCTGCGTCAGTGCAATGTTGCACATAGGCAGGCCACAGTTTGAAAACTGGGCCTGATAAGACAGTCACTTCTCAAGTGCCAGGTCTCCTTCCTATCTTCAGTCCATATCCAGGTCATAAGGCCTGACTGAGCTCCAAGAAAAGCCAATGGAAAGACTCCCATTGGTCACAGGGCAAGTTGGATCATGCCCCTAGTCTATAGATGATTTTGTCGGCCATCCACCCCATTGCCAGGTTTATCTTACGCAGTAGATCTGCAGGTAAGTCTGCACATCTCAGGGAGCTCCTCTTTCTCTGGGATGAAGTACAGCTGGCAGAGGGGGAGGGAGGAGTCGCTCGACCGTTGCTCTCTTAAAGGGCTAGTCCTTACAATTCAATTGCAGCAGATTCCCAGAGTCCTGACTCTTTAGGTCTGAACTTCTCCATCTTTACTGACACCTGCTAGTATTTCAAGCCATTTTGACATGCCTCTTGGTTAGCCCTTTCCCTTTACAATCGACGAATTTACCTGATTAAACTTGCATTGGATGTGGTTTCAAAAGCCGTTCTAGAATCAGCAGCAATTGTCGGCTCAAATTATTTTAATATTTATCAAGTCTAGTATTGACGTGGTTAATTAAAGGGCACTCAGATGCTATGATGATGTTAAAAGCCTTAGAAATGTCAATAAACAACGACATTATTTGCCTCTTAATCTGACATTGTACCACACGAAGGAGTGTTAGGCATAGTTAGAGCAAGTGACTGGAAGTCAGGACCCCTGGGTTCTATTCCCTCTGCCACTGATTCAGTGTGCAATCGCGGTCGTTTAGGCTCAGATTTTCAGAAGTGGCCTCTACGTCTGGGCATCTCCCTTTTTTGGTTGCCCAGGTTGGTCTTAGACACCTGATTTGGGGATGGCTGAAAATAGACTTAGGGACTTAATTTCAGGCACCCAGGTTCTAAAAAATGTTGGGCTTAATCTTTTTGCACATTAATTTCCCCATTTTGAAAAACGAGGCTAATAAGATGATGCACCTTTGCAAAGCCCTACAGAGGAAAAACATTATAGATGTGCCAAATATTAAATATGATGATTATTAACAATAGCATGTCAGGGTGGCAAGTTATAATGCATTGGAAGCTTCAAAACTACCAGCATAGGAATATAACAATTGCCACAATAGTACAGACCAATGGTCCACCTACTCTGGTGTCTGACCCGTGCCAGTGGAATATACACCGCTACCTCGATATAATGTGACCCGATATAACATGAATTTGGATATAATGCGGTAAAGCAGTGCTCCGGAGGGGTGGAGGGGTAGGGGTAGGTTGCACACTCCTGTGGATCAAAGCAATTTCAATATAACGCGACTTCGCCTATAACGCGGTAAGATTTTTTGGCTCCCAAGGACAGCGTTATATCGAGGTAGAGGTGTAGCTATTTCAGAGTCCGGCTTAAATACCTCTTAATGCACCTAGCCAATATTGCAATACTGCTCTGTGGTGGGGGAAAAATATGTGTCTTGAGTCCAGCTGGGAACTCAGTTTATGGGAGGCTGGTTTCTGAAGACAAAGGATTGATAGCCCTTCTAAATCATGTAAACATGGTGCTTGCCTATAAATACAGCTTCAGCAAACACAATGAGTCACTTCATTTGCTGATATTGTGAAGATAGAAATGAAGAATGTGAAAGATAATATGGGGCATGAAAGATGGTGTTGCGATTAAAGGCGCAGGTTTGGGCGTCAACCGATGTGAGTTTTATTCTGGGCATGGAAATAGGTTTCTTCTGTCCTGAAAGCAAGAGGGGAAGATTTTGAGAATCGCTCAGCTTTGACCTAACGCTGCTTGCCTAGAAATCAGTAGTAAAGCTCTCCTTCGGCAGGCCAACACTGAGCGCCTTCGAAAATCCCATCCTTAAACGCTCTGGGCCTCAGTTTACTTCGGCTGTTAAACAGGGATGATGATAGAGGTGTCAAGAGGTTAAACGAATATATAGCTGTAAAGGGAAAGGCCCTAGGAACATGCCCAGTATCAAGAAAGCTCTGTTTTTTCTTGTGATTGGAACAGTGACATTTTGACCGCCACCCAGGAAGGAGACTTCACATTCATGATCAATCAGTGATGAACAGTAATAATAACACAGTGTAAAACAGCATGCACACCCCAAGTAAAGAGTTGGTCTCAGCTGGTCACATAAATCTAAAGGGCTCCAGCTACATAGTTATCAATTAAACTGTCAAGTAATAATTACACCACTTCCCACTAGATTTCTGGCATGTAGAACTACTAGGCTATGTTGCCAAAATAGCCCTAGCGGGGAGTTAAACTGGTGGTCAACTTGCTAGGGCTAATAGAAGATTTAGCCAATGGGTATTCTATTCTATTCTATTCTATTCTAGTTCTTACGTCTCACCCAGCTGTATGGAAGCTGAGTTGTATTCTCTGGAGCCATGGGGAGTATTTATGACCAGGATATATTTAGTTCAAAAAGATTTATGATCATCAGTAACCTTTGCAGCTATACAAAATGAAGACCATGCTACAAGATACTCAAACCTCATGCTTCAGGGTTTTGGCTACCTGTTGGTGCCAGGAAGCAATACTAATATTAAATCAATACTGGATGTCTTTCTAAGAGAGACGCTTTAATTAAACTACAAGCTATTGGGCTCAATGGAGGAATCACTGGCTAAAAAAGTATGCTCTGATGCAGGAGGTCAGACTAGATGATCAAAATGGCTCTTTTTGGCATTAAGATCTATGAATGTTGCACATTTGCAAATTATGCATTTTTGTTTGTTGGTTCTGAGGTTTGTTTGGGGTGGCTGTAATAATGATATATTAGCTTATTTGGAAGCATCAGGTACTGGTGAGAGTTGGAAACATGCTGCTCAACTAGCTGGATCAAAGTTTGATCTATCATGACAAGTACTTCTTTGGTTCCTATGTGATCTAGGTATGGAGCTGTGTTTTAGTGTAAAACCCTTATTCCAGTACTACATTTGCATCTAATCCACTTCTAAGAATAGTATCATCAAGCTGTTGTGAGGCTTACCTCATTAATGTTTGTAAAGCCATCTGAGATCCTCGGCTTTAAGGTACAGTATGAATTTAATTAATTAATTAATTAATTAATTAATTAATTAATTAATTAATAACACTACTACTACTAATTCTAATAGTGCTACTGATTCACAGATTCCAAGGGCAGAAGTAGGGCCCTACCAAAATCACGCTCCATTTTGGTCAATTTTACGGTGGTAGGATTTTAAAAATGGTAAATTGCCTGATTTCAGCTATGTAAATCTGCAATTTCATGGTGCTGTAATTGTAGAGGCCCTGACCCAAAAAGGAGTTGAGGGGTGTGGGGGGTCGCAAGATTATTGTAGGGGGGATTGCGGTACTGCTACTGTTACTTCTGCGCTGCTGCTGACCGGAGAGCGGCGGCTGCTGGCCGGGAGCCCAGCTCTGAAGGCAGAGCCGCCAGCAGCAGCGCAGAAGGAAGGATGGCACGGTATGGTATTGCCACCCTTACTTTTGTGCTTCTGCCTGCAGAGCTGGGCCCTCAGTCAGCAGCCTCCACTCTCCAGCTGCCCAGCTCTGAAGGCAGCAGTGCAGAAGTAAGGGTGGCAATACCGCGACCCCCCCTAAAATAACTTTGCGACCCCCCTGCAACTCCCTTTTGGGTCAGGACCCCCAATTTGAGAAACACTGGTCTCCCCCGTGAAATCTGTATAGTATAGGGTAAAAGCACACAAAAGACCAGATTTCACGGGGGGAGACCAGATTTCACGGTCCATGACGCATTTTTCATGCCCGTGAATTTGGTAGGGCCCTAGCCAGAAGGGACCATTGTGATCATCTGTCCTCCTGTAAAACACCAATCATAGCACTTCCCCAAAATAATTCTTAGGGCAGATCTTTTAGAAAATACATTGTCTGTGATGGAGAATCCACCACGACACCTGGCAAGTTATTTCAATGATAATAGAGGCCGTGTGGTCTCGCAGGTAGGGCAGTTGTTGGACGGACAGGCGACCTGGTTTCTAATCCTGGCTGGGCCAGTGAGCTCCAGCTATTCACTTCACTTTGGCTGCCTTGTCTACTGAGACTGTGAATTCTCCATGGTTGAGGGTGTCTCTTAGTATGTGTTTGTGCTGCTCCTAGTACAACGTGACCCTGATCTTTTTGGGGATCCTCTAATTATTAATAATAATCTTCACCATTCATTAACTCCTTTAAAATTGGACAATAATTTCCACACAAAGACCATGGAAAAGACCCACTCCTCCCTTCCCCCCCCCACAAAAATCATTTCACCCCTGGAGCAGGCCTCCCAAAACCTGCCGAAGGTTGAAAGTGCCCACTTCTTCCACATCTGCGACTGGTTCTTCCGAAGCACTCTGCGTGACCTTTCTTTCAAACGTGGACGGGAGTCGCTCAGCACTCGAGCAGATATTGGATGACTCTGCGAGAGCTGTTGAAAGACAGGGGTGATAAATAGTGTTTGAACTGCGTTTCTCCTCGCCTTCAGGCAGAATTTGAGACTCTCAGGTACATCGCCCTGGAGAGTGATTCGCCGGGCCTACCACGGGCACACGTACACAGGCTTCCTCCTAGTCAGAAAGCTGACACTTCCAGCTCGCTGACCTCAGGACTGTAAGTGTTTAAAATGTTCCAGCACACACAGAGAAAAAAAACCACAATTCGACTTTACTTCCCTGTATTTAACACCCGAGACAGATAGTGCAACATGCCTGTAAAATACGTGCGGGTTTAAAAATAGAGGTCAGGGGAAAAAAATCAGTGACTCCACCCAGTTAAATTCTGGCTGTGTGGAACTAGCCATAATACCCAATCTCCTCATTATCTGGGGGCACTAGTACACTTCAGAAGTAGTATCGGCATACAAATATTTCCGTCTGAGATCAACCCTACATTCCTTGGGCGTTCTCTTCCTGCTCAGGGTATGAGGAAGGCCTTGGTGTGGTAACTGTACCAATAATCCCTCCTAGTGGAGTTTATAGCCGCAAAAGAGTGCTTTTGTGGGTACAGTTTATACTGGTTCCAATGAACAAAACAAACTCTCCCGGCAAAAGGAATGTTTTGTTGGTGTAACTGCATGTAGATTAGAGCTCTTGTTGGCATAGCTACATTGGTTAGCAGTTTGATTTTTTTTCATACTCCTCACTGACATAACTATGCAGGCCACATTTTTTGTGTAGACCAGGCCTTATATACATGGGAAGCTGAGCATAGGCAGGAGCTTAGCTATCATGCTAATATAAATAATCAGATAGGATATAAATATAAAATACATAGATCAACTGATAGATCTATAGATGCACTGATAAGTTGGTCAGGGTGGCTGCATATGTGTACATGCAGAAATATGTGAGCCATGTCTTCTGGCCTGTTGGCCATGCTCCATTATGCCCCTCCCATATGAAATATACTGTAGCATTTTACTAAAATAGCCCCAAACTCTATGACAATAATACATAACCCTTTTCATCTATAGAGCTCAATACACTTTACAAAGGAGATCAGTATCAATATGTCCATTTTACAGATGGGGCAGACTGAGGTACAGGGAAGTGACATGACTTGCCCAAGGTCACCCAGCAAACCAATGGCAGAGCTGGGAATAAAACCCAGGTTTCGCATGCCCCTGTCCAGTGCTCTATTCACTGTTGTAACATGCTGTGTTTTGGACCACTCTTGTGAATTTCTGTAGTGCTTTGTTTGGCAAGTGGTGCGCAAGGGACGTGATGGTGGCCCTGTGAGGAGGTCTCTCTGTGAGTGACAGAAGGTGGTATCCAGGCATCCAGCATCGTCTGTGGCTGGCCCGGCTTTTACTGGTATGTGGACATTGGCAGCAACGGGTAGAATTTGACCCCAAAGCTCCAAAAGGCAGCTTAAAATAAAATGTTACATATGTTACACATAGATTTTTTTCTTTACTGAGGGACAAAGTCAAAACACCGAGTTCAGTGATAGCCCACCTGGTGGAACATCCAAATAACCCCTGTGAGGTGCGGGGGCAGGAGCTGACTGGCCAAAGGCTATGAAGTCTTTTACCTAGTGGTTCCCAAACTTTTTCATGCCATGACCCCCACTTTGGGCTCACCTCTGTTAACACGACACTCCTGGTACCTCGTATGCAGGTTGGCACTGCACAAATGAACACTCCATCTTAACAGTCTACTTTGAAAACTGTGGGTGGGTCGCTAGGCCCAGATTAACCAATATGCACTCAGTGCACTTGCAGACGCCCCCCCTTCTCACAGGGGGTCCCCCAATCACCAGACCAAAAGAAAGGGATGGGCTACTGGTGTCCCAGCGTCTACATCCAGCCTGCCAGATCATTTTATCTGGCCTGCCACGTGGAGTTTGTGACCTGCTGCTGGCCACTGAAGGCGTGCGGCCGAGGCGGTGAGAGTGTGCTGTTCCTCCACTAGCAGACGGTGCTGCCTAGCTGCTCTGAGAGCTGCTTGGGAACCACTCCTGAGGGCCCTGATTTAAATCCAGCCTGTGGTGACAAACAACCAGTATTGCTTCTCATCTAGTTGTTGTTTTGAGGCCTATGTGAAATGGGCATTGATGGTCTCTCTCTGGAGGACTCATCATAAAAATCTCTCTACCGCAGATATGTCGCAAAGCTATAGCAGCTTTCATCTGGAAGTCGCAAAGCACATTAATGAACGAAGGTGTTAATATTAGGTAAGCATGACAACATCACTTGGAGGTAGGTAGGTGTTATCCTCAAATGGGCAAATTTAGGCAGAAGGAGATTATGGCCCAGGTCCTCAAAGGTATTTAGGTGCCTAACACCTACTGAAGTCAAAGGAAGCTAGGATCCTAAATACCTTTGAGGGTTTGGGCCTAAGTGTTTTGCGCAAGGTTGTACAGTAGCAGAGGTGGGGCTAAAACCCAGAACTCCTAGTCAGCACTGCTTCCTGGACACTAATTTCTGACAAGCTCAGAAAAAGGTCAAAGGTCGAATGGGCATGGGGACTTGATGCTATCTCACCCCTACAGGACTGAAATGCATTGGTGAGACAGTATGGTGAAATTTGCACTGATGCTGTCTTCGCTGTGACTAAGTAGAATCATAGAATCGTAGGACTGGAAGGGCGCTCAAGAGGTCATCTAGTCCAGTCCCCTGCACTCAAGGCAGAACTAAGTATTATCTAGACCGTCCCTGGTGATTATCTAACCTGCTCTGAAACTCCCCCAATGATGGAGTTTCCACAACCTCCTTAGGCAATTTGTTCCAGTGCTTAGGAAGTTTTTCCTAATGTCCAACTTAAACCTCGCTTGCTGCAATTTCAAGCCTATTGCTTCTTGTCCTATCCTCAGAGGTTAAGAAAACAATTTTTCTTCCTCCTTATAACAACCTTTTATGTACTTGAAAACTATTATAATGTCCTCTCAGTCTTCTCCAGACTGAACAAACCCAGTTTTTTTAACCTTTCATAGAATATCAGGGTTGGAAGGGACCTCAGGAGGTCATCTAGTCCAACCCCATGCTCAATGTAGGACCAATCCCCAGACAGATTTTTGCCCCAGATCCCTAAATGGCCCCCTCAAGGATTGAACTCACAACCCTAAGTTTATCAGAACAATGCTCAAACCACTTAGGCTACGTCTTCACTACCCACCTGAATCGGCGGGTAGAAATCGATCTCTCGGGGATCAAATTATCGCATCTCGTCGGGACGCGACAATCGATCCCCGAATCGACGCTTGTACTCCACCAGTGCAGGTAGGAATAAGCACCGTCGATGGGGGAGCCGAGGAGGTCGATTTGCCGCCATCCTCACAGCGGGGTAAGTCGGCTCAGATACATCGAATTCAGCTACGCTATTCGCGTAGCTGAATTTGCGTATCTTAAATCGATCCCCCCCTCCCAGTGAAGACGTAGCCTAAGCTATCCCTCCCCCCCTTTTCTTGTATGTCATGTTTTCTAGACCTTTAATAATTTTTGTTGCTCTCCTCCGGATGTTCTCCAATTTTTCCACATTTTTTCCTGAAATGTGGCACCCAGAACTGGATGCAATACTCCATTTGAGGCCTAATCAGCGCGGAGTTGAGCGGAAGAATTTCTTCTCGTGTCTTGCTTACAACATTCCTGCTAATACATACCTGAATAATGTTTGCTTTTTTTTTTTTTTTTTTTGCAACAGAGTTACACTGTTGACTCACATTTAGCTTGTGATCCACTATGACCCCCAGATCCCATTCCACAGTATTCCTTTTAGGCAGTCATTTCCCATTTTGTATGTGTGCAACTGATTGTGGAGTACTTTGCATTTGTCTTTATTGAATTTCATCCTAGCTGGCTCCAGTCTCCAAGATTGTCAGGCTGGGCTATTTCATAAGGGGTTTGCATCCGCAAGCACAAAAGATCACTGCCAAGAAGGAAGAATGATCCTGGATATGCAACAAGAACCAAACCAAAGTTTTTGCTTCCCCCCTCCCTTCCTTGAACCAAAACTACTTTGAGGTTTTGTAAAGTGTATTAACATTTTCATTTTCACTCCTCCCACACAAGCATTTCCTGCGTCCAGCTAGGACAGCAAGCAGGAAGTGCAGAAATACTGCAAGGACGGCCTGGGCTAGTAAGGTTTCCCACACACTTTTGCAGACTCCAGAATATTTGGTGCTGGAGATAAGGTCTTGAGAAGTTGTCTGAACTAGAGAGGGGGCTTGACCCATGGCCCTTGATCCAAACGCCCCTGAACTTTAAGGGCGTTAGAAATCTGAACCCAGGTCTGGATCCAAACTTTGCAAATGACTCTTATCTCGATAAGAAGCCAAAATAAAATCTTTGCTCCTAACCCACCCAAAATGAAATCTGGAGCCACATCTGCAGCTGAATTTTGAAGCTGGAGCCCTCTCTAACTTGAATGTTCAGGTACTTCTCTGAACCTAAGTGAGCTGACAAACACTCTGCTCTCATTGAAATCAATGAGAGTTTTACCACTGACTTTAAGTAGAGCAGGATCAGACCCACAGACTGGGACTGGAGCAGGAGGAGAAAGAGAATAAAGCAATATGTTTAACAGGAGCGGGACAGCCATCTATTTGCGCTGTTTCTCCTCTGAAGCTCTATGCTTCCTATAAAGCTGTCTTTGTTAAAAATGATGTTGGCATATGGTGTTGCCTTTACAAAAAGGCACTTTGACTCGGATTTAGTGCAGCACAGAAGCACGGTATAGTTGCTTTAAATAAAAATCAAGGGTAGACAAACCTCCCAAGAGTCTCAAGGTTTAAACAAATTACATGAAGTATTTCCCAGGTTAAGTTGGCAGGGGTGTTCTTGGATCCTGAAGAGTGACCCTGAGTTCGCTGTGTTCACACCATCTTGGGTATTGTAAGAAGCTTTTTTATGAAGCTGTTTGCCAGAACTGAAGTTCTAAATTGAAATGTGTCGACAGAAGGAATCTTACTGTTTATTTATTATTTGAATACATCTTGAGTCATGGTATGATATGACTGGGGTAAGTCATAATTCACTCACCTTCCTTCCTCTATGGATACTTGCATTGATTCCCAGCCAGACCTTCCAGATGTAGTTCTAGGGACTGATCCTGAGGGCTCTCAGCTCCTATTGGCTTGAACTGAGTTAAGGGTTCTCAGCCTCTGGCAGGATTGGGCCCTTACCCACATAAATTCCTGTTACCATTAGGGAGTCCACAATGCAGTCAAGCCACTTCACTGTATTTAAAGACAGGCAGTTTTAGATTTAAGATGGAGCTTGATAAGTTTATAACTAAGATTATGTGATGGGGTTGCCTGCGCTAGCTGTCCTGGATGACCCAGGAGGTCTCTTACAGTCTGATGTCCTATGTTGCACCTTGAACACGTGATGTGTCCAATCTCGCATGCACGCGGCCAAATGTACCTTGATGTAAATCCTTCATTCCGGGGTGTGTCTATCTATTTACCTGTCGATTTAGTGGCTATCACTACAGTAGTGTCTGATACTGTGTTCTGCTCTCCTGGTGTCGGTACATTGAAAATCGTTAGATAAATAGTTGTAAATAAGTAATGGTCTCAAGTTGCAGTGGGGGAGGTTTAGGTTGGATATTAGGAAAAACTTTTTCACTAGGAGGGTGATGAAGCACTGGAATGGGTTAACTAGGGAGGTGGTGGAATCTCCTTCCTTAGAGGTTTTTAAGGTCAGGCTTGACGAAGCCCTGGCTGGGATGATTTAGTTGGGGATTGGACCTGCTTTGAGCAGGGGGTTGGACTAGATGACCTCCTGAGGTCCCTTCCAACCCTGATATTCTATGATTACATGATTCTAAGTGAACCGCTAATTTAGCAATGTGGAAATGAACTGAATACAAAGGAGTCACCTGTAAGTTGATCTCCCTGTAACATCCGGCGGACATCCCCTCTATATCCCTTACCAGGACTTTGGAACAAATATAAGAAGCTGCCTCGGACAATCCGCTCCAGGTTTTACATTGAACTCAGTGCATACTGAG
The DNA here is from genome assembly GCF_002925995.2 of Terrapene triunguis. NCBI lineage: Eukaryota > Metazoa > Chordata > Testudines > Emydidae > Terrapene > Terrapene triunguis. The sequence continues at coordinate 7,035,142 of NW_020664419.1, forward strand.
ACTTTAGTCAGGGCTGTCTGAATACTGACGCTGGGAAGAGGCATCAAGAAGGCACCTAATTCTGTATATTACTACCTGGTCTCAGTGCCTTGATTTCAGGAGTTCGCAGTAACTGTCCACAACAGTTCTCCTCCTCCCACTCTGCTCTCACTTCCTTGCTGCCTTGAGTCATCACAGTTTCTTCTCCTCCTCATGTTGCTCAGCCCTGTACCACCAGCTTGTCTGTTGGTGCTGTCAATGAGTTACTGTAATTGGTATACTAGACTGGCCCACAAAAAAGCTGGCTTTGTGGCGTACGCATCTGTAACTGAAAGGAAATACTGTCATTCTCTTTTCTGCATACTGCACCTTTAAACTTCAGAGACATCTTGTCTCTCTTTAGAGGAAACTGTGAAGCAGCTGCCATTTTGTGTTTCAGAGCAGATGCAGATTGTTAAGGGCTGAGTCACTGTGTGCTCTCTCTTCTCTGTCACACAGACTTTATATATGTTCTTTCTTTCTTTGTTGTTTTCCTTATCCTGAAACAAAAGTCATCTGAAAAAGCCATGCTTTGATCTCCATATGTAGTAAAACATCCACATATTTGGCATACATGTCTTTGGCTTACTGGCCAGTACATACATATAGTAACTTCAATAGCTTGCAGCAAATAAAGAAAACCCAGTCCAATAGGAAAAGTATTGCACATTAGCTAGTGAAGACAGAGGAAATGTTTCAATGTGCACAAGGAAATTGGATCTCTTATTTACATAAGATGACACTGTGCTAATTTGCTAAGTGAATAGAAATATGAGAAACAAAAACACCCCTTAAAGTGTGCCACTGAATGCAGCTTTCTGCTACTGGAGAAACCAGTAATCAGCATGGGTCCGATCCAGAAGTCCTCTCCATTCAGACCTTGCTCAGGCAAAATACCCATTGGCTTCAGTTGGAGTTTGTCTTGATGAAATGAGGGCTTAACTGTGCCATTCAGGCATGACTTTGCATTTGAGAGGTTGTGTGGAGCCACCTTATCCTAGGGGATGCTCCAGATGCGACTGTCCATCTGGGAAGCACCATAGGGTCCAAGGAGAACCCTCTGCACCATCTACTAGGATGGCCCAGCATCCTTCACAGTCTGTGTTGGGCTTGCTCTACTGGTGGGTGCACAGAGCAGGGTGGGTGGGGTCATGGTCCCATCTCTTTCCCTCTCCCTTTGTGGTGGCTAGCACCCTAGATAGATGGCAAGGGGAAAACGTTTAAGTCAAAAAGTAGAAGGGAGTGGGCTGGGGGCCTCTCCCTGGCTTCAGTGAGCAGTGTTCCACCCATAGGCACAGACTTCCTCATTTCCTGGGGTTGCTCGACCCCTGCTCCATCCTAGGCCCCGCCTCCACTCCACACCTTCCCCCAACCCCCTGCCCTGCCTCTTCCCACCCCCTCCCCTGCCTCTTCCTGCCCCCGCTCCTTCCCCACCTGAACAGATGATGGAGGTGGGCGGGAGGCGCTGGGAGGGAGGAGGAGGAGGAGCTGATCGGCAGGGCTGCTGGCAGGAGGGAGGTGCTGGGGAGAAGCGGGAGGCGCTGATCTGCAGGGCTGCTGGTGGGTGCTAAGCACCCACTATTTTTTTTCCGTGGGTGCTCCCCCATGGAGTCGGCGCCTATGGTTCCACCACAGCTCCGCCTTCTGCTTCAGTCCACTTTAACCACTGGTTTGGCAGAACTTTACTTGCCCTCAGGCAGAGGTTTAAGGGGTGAAGGGCTCCTGGAAGAGGGAACTCTGACTCACCTGGGCAAGAGACAGTCACACTTCAGAGAAGCACGGCCACCCTCAGCAGCAAACAGGGACCTGGGTTTGGCTGTTACTTTATATATATATATAGTGACAGGGTGAACTGTCACATGGGGAGAGAAAGAAACAAAACAATCAAAACCCCAAGCAGCTGTCTCCAATTAAATAATCCTCTCAGAGGCATGCTGGGAAAGGGAGGGGCTTGGGGTCTACATAGGCCAGTCCCAGCTCTTTCCAGAGAGAGAGAGGAGGTGAGGCAAAACCCAAGAATACTGAGAGGGTGAAGGAATGCCAAGGGGAAAACCAGCCTCAGAAAGAGGCAGGAGGAAAGAGGCAATCACCTTGTGGAAAAATGGTACTGAGTTTGTGGAGAACTGGGCACAGGTTGATGCTTGCCTGCCTGCTTAACAAACTTTGAACTTGCCTGAAAGATAAGAGAACCTGTGGGGGAAACAGGACTAAGGACTTTGGGAGTAGATGGATAAATACTGATCCACTCCTCTTATAAGTACTCCTACATTTTCTCTAGCACCCTTCCCTCCCCTCCGCCTGCGCTCCATTCTTTCTGTGGTGGTCAGGTCTTCCTGGACCACCAGGCAATGGCTTGGTGACATGTAGAGCTGTGGGATTTGGGCCATAGCTGGAAGGCCAAGCCACCAGAGTGGCTGTTTGTCAAATTCCCTGGGGCTGGTGAGAATCCACCACAATGCACATCCATGCATCTAGCTAGCTAGCTAATCAGCTGAGAGGATTTTCTAGGTGGAGTATGTAGCTGGAATACCCAGGATCAGATGTTGGATGAAATGTGCATTTTTCTAAAGCATTTGCATTTCCCCCCCTCCTGAAGAACTGGCTATTTTCTCCACAAATGTGGTTTATTTAGCTACCAATATGGCGTGATCTCAGAGCAAGAACAAAAATAATCATTTCTCTATATGAAAAAGCTCTACAATAATAAATGCCAAGAGCGCGCCAAGATGAAAGGCCCAAAGTGGCTGCTCTGACGGAAGGGAAGCTGCTTGATGGGGAAGTGCAATAATATTTGCCTTGCCTTAAGACTCTGAAGGCTGTTCTGTTAAAGCATTTCCCCCTGAGCTTTACCAGCATAAGGGCACCATATTAAATCTTTGATAGCCCACAGCCACATTAGCAGGCGTGTGATGGGTTGGGACAGTAGAACTTTACGTTTGTTTTCCTTAATAAACTTGATTGTATTTTAACAGTCAAGTTAGATGACAATGATTTTGACCACCACAAGACAAGCCAATGTTACAACGGGAGAGGCAAGGGGAGTAGCTGGGGAGAGACAAGGCCTTCTCATTGTCTACGTGCAAACCAACCAAAAATTGAGACTTCGTGAGCAGAGTACACCACCGTTGCTTCATTTCTTTGGCTTGCTGGCTTCTGGCCTCTGGCTAAGTGATGCCACCATATATGATAGATATTAGTCACGAGAGAGACAGGGTGGGTAAGGTAATATCATTTACTGGACCAACTTCGGTGGAAGGTACAAGCTTTCAAACTCCAAGGAGTTCTTCAGGTCTTTAGTCATGTTGCTTATGGCACAACTGGAAGGTGCTCACATACCTAGGTGATCAGTGCAGTATAAGAACCTATGTAGAGTAGAGTAGAAGTGAATGGGATGTGTCATCTGGTGTCTTGCTACAAAAACAATGGAGGCTCATGGTAACCTCTAAATCGTCAACTACATGTGAGTTACATGGCAAACCCGAATGATCCCATGTCTCCTCTGAGGCAAACATCTGCCATCTGTTATGGAAAGCTGAGCAAAACCCTTCCTGTTGGACTGTACACACCTGATATGCCAACAATCCGTAGGGTGCAAATGTACAGTTATTGAGAAGGTTAATGAGCCCCAAACACTTTGCTGATATATTTCATCTGCTGGGCAGGCTGCTCAGCCATTGGCAATTGCTAGACTGCCAACCGCCCAAACACCATTTGGGATACACAGTGAGGACTAATTTGACCTGGGCTCTCTTTACAGGGCTGACCTGAGATGTTGCCTGAATGCTCTGCAGAAGGGGACTATACAAATTCTTCTTGTGTACAGTGCTGTGTGGGTCCACTCCCAAACCTCTCATCTTCTTATTATGTGGCATCTCCATAACTGGAGGTTTGCAACTATGGTAGCCCATTCTATATGGTCCTCTGCTAATCTCTTTGAGGATGAATAATTTTTTTGATCCACCCAGGATCCATCAAAGATCTTCTTTTCCTGTCTTGTGTCTTCTTCTGTCAACATTCCCTTCCAATGCCAGTCAACAGGGGCGGCTTCAGGCACCAGTGCACCAAGCGCGTGCCTGGGGCGGCAAGCCCTGGGGGTGGCCTGCCGGTCGCCGTGAGGGTGGCAGTCAGGCTGCCTTCGGCGGCATGCCTGCGGGAGGTCCGCCGGTCCCGCGGCTTCGGCGGCAATTCGGTGGCGGGTACGCCGAAGGCGTGGGACTGGCGGACCTCCCACAGGCATGCCGCCGAAGCTGCATTACCAGCGGACCGCCCGCAGGCGTGCCGCTGAAGGCTGCCTGACTGCAGTGCTTGGGGCGGCAAAATACATAGAGCCGCCCCTGCCAGTCAACATGCATTTCCCACTATACCTCTTAAAATGTACCCTGCAAATCAAATCTTTCTTTTCATACAATCTCTAATAGTGTCTGTTGAATTCCAATAATTTCTAATACTTTTTAGTTGGTCACACGATCTATCCATATTTTCAGAAATCTTCTGTAACACCATAATTTGAAGGACTGTAGTTTCTTTATTATTGATTGTTTAAATGTCCATATTTCCAGCCCTAATTTAACGCAGACCAAATGTAAGTTTTTTCAAAGTCAAATTTAGTCTTCAGCTTTATTTCCCTTCTCATAAGATGTTTATTCTTCCAGAATGTGTCTCTGACTCTTGCTGTTCTGGTGCTGACTTCGGTATCCTGTCTTCCATCTTCTATAATGATGCTTCCTAAGTAGCAATAATTTCTTACTTGCTGTATGGGTGTGTCATTCATTTGAATCTTGCATGTTTTCCCAGACTCCTTGCATCCTACCATAGTTTTGTGTTGTCCACATTCAATTCTAGACCATGTTCTTCATCATATTCATATATAATCTCCACTAACTTCATCAGACCTTCTTCTGAATCAGTCAACAGCACTGTGTTATCTGCCCAGAGAATGTTATTCATCCATTTTCCATTCATCTTAATACCTTCTTTTGTTTCTTTGATTAATTTAATCACTCGCTATAAATGTTGAATAAAATTGGTGACATTATACAACCTTGTCTCAGTCCTCTCTTGATCTCTATTAGATTTTCCTTTTAATCTCCCATTATAAACCTCTATAAGCATATGTAAATGGTTCATTACCGTATGCAGATGAATTCACAACCATCTTCTGGCCTCTCACAAAGATGTTCGTAGAGCATGCATGTCTTCCATTTCCATAGGCAATGTTTTCCACCTCAGGATTATATGTGTCCCATATGCTATGTTTACCGCTGAGGGAAAGTGGCCTATTCAATTGTTTGTTTCTTTACATAGATGAGGGGACGCTGCATTGCTCTCATCACCTTAATGTTGAGATAAGCCTTGAAGGAGTGAGGAAAAGCAGACTGATTAATGCCAGTGTGTTACACCTTTTGAAAAGACTAGCAGTGGCTAATTACCCAGTGCTCTGGTGACCCTGACAGGGACTCAGAGGGTGTGACTTTTGTATGATATCTCCTTTGGCTCCCCATTCAGCTCACCAAAGAAGTCCTTGACGGTCTATACCTCTGGATAACCTATGCCTCATGGAATGTCCTTAGTGCATGGATCCTGTTTGATGTGATCTGGATGATTCCTTAATCTTGATTCAGGGCCAGTTTTGCCCTTCTCCTTTTCTTCATTTATCTTGTGGTGTACCTCCCTCACACAGTTGTCATGCAACAGCTGTCTCCCTGAATTGCAATACTCTAGCTGCACCCCCCTCTAATATCCTCTGCCTGCTCCTGTCCTGTTCTCTGCATCTCTCTGGTCCTCTGCTTTGGTCCCCCACAAACCCTTTAGTCACTGCTTGCTCCTACTGGCTGTCTGAATCTCTGTCCCACCTATACTTTCTTGTGTGTTTAGGTGTTTAGAGTAGGATTCCGGAGGGTGTGGCCAACTCAACCAATGCATAGCCAGATCAGTCGCTTCCTTGCTTAGTTGCACTCTGACATGGCTAAGGCAGAAGCACCTGTTTGAGCACGCAGGAACCAGTGAGTGCTCTTGAAAATGCTCATTGAGCATACAGCCCCTTAACCATGCCCTTGCTGGGCCCATTTGGAGAACTCAGCACCCAGAATGCACGGACGTGACTACAAACCTGCTCTGAAAATTCCATGAAAACCCAAACCCACACTGAGGCCTTGTTGACGCACTCAAGAAAAGAACTCCAGAGGCCTGCAAGCCGTTTAATACAGTGTTTCTCAAACTGGGGTCGCCGCTTGTGTAGGGAAAGCCCCTGGCGGGCCGGGACGGTTTGTTTACCTGCCCCGTCCGCAGGTCCGGCCGATCGCAGCTCCCACTGGCCACGGTTTGCCGCTGCAGGCCAATGGGAGCTGCTGGAAGCGGCGGCCAGTATGTCCCTCTGCCCGCGCCACTTCCAGCAGCTCCCATTGGCCTGGAGCAGCGAACCGCGGCCAGTGGGAGCTGCGATCAGCTGGACCTGTGGATGGGGCAGGTAAATAAACTGGCCCGGCCCGCCAGGAGCTTTCCCTACACAAGCGGCAACCCCAGTTTGAGAAACACTGATTTATTAGATCTAATTACTGCATAGATAAATTTTTGAAGGCTTGATTAATCCAAAAGGTGGATTCCATACCTTTTCTCCAGGTATAGCAGTAACAGAGGGTGTCGTACAGGCTTCTCTGACTTGGCACCCACTGATTTTTCGGGATGTTTGAGCTCCCGGTTTTGCTAAACTACCTCCACCCATCTTGGAATGTTGCCTCCCACTCATGCCCGTCTTGTCTCCTCCCACCGTTGTCTGGAACACACATGGAGCCAGCTCAGACAAGAGCAGTTATGACAACCATCATCTTTGGCGACAGGGTTTTTGCCGCCCCACGCGGCGAAAAAAAAGAAAAGAAAAGAAAAGCCGCGATCGGCGGCACTTCGGCGGCAGCTCTACCGCCGCCGCTTCGTTCCTCGGCGGCCATTCGGCGGTGCCGCCCCTCTCCGTTGGCCGCCCCAAGCACCGGCTTGCTGCGCTGGTGCCTGGAGCCGGCCCTGTTTGCCGATACATGGACACTGAACCAGGGGGACCTTCAGCATGAGAAGCATCTGCTGCTACACCTTCTCGAGCTAATGCTGTATAAGTAAGGCTGTCAGAGACTCATAGCCTCTGCAGACGGGGCCCAGGGGGTGCATCTGACACTCCGAGTTACACAACAGTAAGATGTGGTTGGAGGGAATGACTTATCAGGAAAGATGAAAAAGAGCTAAATACATCTAGCTTGGCCAAGACACACCGGAAGGTAGGAAGAGACATGATAACAATCTACAGATATTTGAGTCTGTGAATAGCAAGGAGAAGGAATTATTTAGGGTCGCTCAAAGTATAAAAGAAGGAGTAAAGGGATACCACACACCCATGCCATGGTAATGAGTACAAAGTAGGATTGATCAGGCAAAATTAAGGCCAAGATTAAACTGGATATCAGCAAAATCTTCCTACCAATGAGACCTACTGGGCTGAGAAATAATCTTTGCCGGGAAGTTTTGGAAACTCAGCCGCTGGGCATATTTAAAACAGGAGTGGACAGTACACGAGGAAGTGTACTGCCGTGAACAATCCTACATTGGCAGGGTGATGGACTAGTTCAGAGGTTCTCACCCAGGGGTACATGGGGGTACGCAGAGGAATTCCAGGGGATACATCAACTCATCTAGATATTTGCCTAGTTTTACAACAGGCTACATAAAAAGCACTAGCCAAGTCAGTACAAACTAAAATTTCATACAGACAATGACTTGTTTATACTGCTCTATATACTATACACTGAAATGTAAGTATAATATTTATATTATTTTATAATTATATGATAAAAATGAGAAAGTAAGCAATTTTTCAGTAATAATATGATTTTGTAAACATGTAGTTTAAGTGAGGTGAAACCTGAAGGTATGCAAGACAGATCGGACTCCTGAAAGTATAGTAGTCTGGAAAGGTTGAAAGCCACCATACTAATTGACCTAAAAGGTCTTTTTCCATCTCAGAGGCCTTGTCTACACTACGGGGGTAAATCAACCTAAGTTACTCAACTATAGCTACGTGAATAATGTAGCGGGAGTCGACATAGCTTAGGTCGACTTACTGCGATGTCTACACCACGCTGCGATGACGGGAGACACTCTCCTGTCGGCTTCCCTTACTTGTCTCATTCTGGTGGAGTCAACGGGAGAGCGATCTGTGCTTGATTTAGCGGGTCTTCTTTAGACCCGCTAAATCGACCCCAGTGCATCGATCGCCACAGCGTCGATCCCCAGTAAGTGTAGACATGCCTTAAGATTCTTTGATTCATCTGATCAAGTTCCTGTTCTCATGGACAATAGATCTATGAGGCCACCTAATCCAACCTGCAGCCAGGGTGTGACTCTCTCGTATTCTCTGATGGCACCACTTGCAACAAAAGCCAGAACGGAGGCTGTTGTTTCATGATCATGTCCCCCTTTTAAAATCGGAAGTAAACCCTCTCTACAACTACAGAGCTGAAATCATAGCATGAAGAGTCAGGGCCTGGTCCTGGCTTCAATCACAACGGGATGAGTAGGAATTCCTCTGCAGGCTGAGGGGAATAGGTAGCCTTCAGAATATAGGGTTCACTGTTGCTTAGTCAACATCTGTAATGTGGGACGACTAATTCCAAACATCCCGGGCCCGATTTGTAGGCACAGGATCGTTCCACTGATTTGCATGGTGGCTTTCCTACCTTTTTTTTTTTGAACATGAAAAGTGGGAGTGCAGATTTCGCACACAGATTATAATAAGAAGTGATAGGAGCTTGTGTCAGCTTGTAGAGGGTTCATGCGTGGAAAGCAGGCAGGGGCTGGAGGGAAGAGTTGGTTGCCCAGGGAAGGTGTAATTAACACATGGTAAAAATGTAGAGTCCTGATTCAGGGAAATACAAGAAATCGCTGCTCTAATGCGTTGCCTAGCAGTACCCAGGCACTCCTTCATGTCACACCCAGCGAAACTCTCACTTTCATGCAACCCACTGCAAAGATATTATTATGCAGTGAGAAAAGAACAGTAAATGCAAAGCTTTGTTCTCATAGTACTCTTTTATTATAGGCACCTAAGCATTCAGCTACTACAGTGATGAGTGTGGTATAACTATCTGGATAGTTAGATTTATCTGCAAATGCCTGGCTAGCTCATATTAATATAGCTTTGCAACACCCCTGTGAGGAAAATGGGTTGAAACCCATTTTATGGATTGATTAAAAAAACAGTGAGGCACAAACAGGTTACGTGACTTGTACAAAGTCAAACTGCAGATTGGTGTGGCAGAGCTTGGATAAAAAGCCAGAAGCACGGGCCTCCATTTCCTTTCTTTAAGCACCCATCCTGCTCTTCACCCCTTGAAAAGAGTCTATAAACCCATATTGTTCCGTGTTTGTACAGCCCCCAGCACAACGGAGTCCTGGTTTATGAGTGGGGCTCTGAGGCGCAACTGCAATACCGAATTATTATTATTTAATAATACTCACTTACTGCAACTGGCAATACATGGATTTGTCAGTACAATGTTCTCCAAAGCTGGAGATGGCCAACCATCCAATCCTGCAAAATATTGAAGTCAATGGGGCTACTCTTCTGGGGAGGGCTACTAACATGAGCACAGGTTAGCAGGATGAGGCTCAACTTTGTGTAAATTACATGCTTCTATGAAGATGATCCTTCTCAGTATTTTAGAGATTCCTGTTTATTTCAACAGGAAGTTTGCCTCAGTAAGACCTGTGAGATCAGATCCACTGTATTTATCACAGTAGCACCTAGAGACCCCAGTCAAGGATAAGAGCCAGTGTAAGGAAAAAGTCCTTGTCCTAAAAAGGTCACAACATAAGGGTCCTGCAGGCTGACCCACACCGACCTCTCCGAGTTGAATGGCACTCCATGTGGGACTAAAGGTCCAGCCGCATGCATCGGATTACAGGAGCAAGGCCTGAATGAATGACAAGGCACAAGAGGTGGATGAAACACACGAACAAGTCGGAGTGGGAGGAGGAGGTAGGAGCAATGTGTGGTGATGTTGTGGTTAGCATGCCTTTTCTCATTGAATAACAGCATGTGAAACCTGCCTAGCTAGACGATACACGAGTTTTTATGTCCCCCCCAGAACTGCAGTGTAATTCCCAGGGGTGCTTGAAAAACCTTGCAACGTTTTGTTAGAATTTACTCTGCAATCAACATGGATTTTTTATGCACTGAAACTCATGTCCACCTTCCTCTTTTACCATTTGGGAGTTTTTTTATGTGGTGTGTTGATTCTGTCCTTTTTTTTTTTTTGGTTGCTTGGTAAGTACCTGTAATAGTTTCTCATTCTGCCTTGACAGATTGTCCCTACTTACAGTCGTTCCATAGATGGGAAGGACCACTCACCAGAGGACCATGTGGAATATTTTAACATGAAGGTTTTTTTTTTAATAGGCTTCAGTTTTATTCCCAGCAAATCTTTTTTGTGTGACTATCGCTGTATCTCTGTAAGGGACTCCCTCTTCCTTAGACTGGGAGATGTCTGAAGAAACATACAGTGTGAGGGGGCGTTTTAGTTTGTTTTCTTGCAGGTGCTTTCCAGCAAAATACATTTTCACGCCCTTTGTGATACGCAAAAAGGTTTGGCAATCTGGTTCCATGCCCTGACCTATTTAGCAGAGAGTCAAGTGGGGTGAGGAAAATTGTTCTGACCCTATTTTTATTGCAATTGGCTCCTTTGGTGAAATGGAAAGGCAAAGAAATGTGGACTATTAAGTCTGACCTGAGCAGGCCCCTCAAATAATCCTTGTGTAACCAGGGGCGGCTCTAGCTTTTTTGCCACCCCAAGCACGGCAGGCAGGCTGCCTTTGGTGGCATGCCAGTGGGAGGTCCCTGGTCCCGCGGATTCGGCAGCTTGCCTGCAGGAGGTCCACTGGTCCCGTGGCTTCGGTGTACCCGCCGCCGAACTGCCGCTGAAGCCGCGGGACCGGCAGAGCTCCCGCAGGCAAGCCGCTGAAGGCAGCCTGACTGCCGCCCTCGCAGGGACCGGCAGACCGCCCCCCGCGGCTTGCCGCCCCAGGCACGCGCTTGGAGCACTGGTGCCTGGAGCCGCCACTGTGTGTAACCCACACACCTCCGGGGTGTGGTGTTCTGTCCCATCTAGTGGCACCAAGACCACTTAGAGAGAGAGATATAATGAATCTGCTCTACAGGCTTCACTAATGCAAAGTTGGCTTTTAGCTCATGCTGTAGAGGTTCATGCACTAAGCTCCAGAGGTCCCTGGTTCAGTCCTGCCCACTGGCGTCTGTCAGTGTTACACTTGCGCAGTGGCAGAGGAAGCCAATGTGTTTTTGGCAAGAGAAGCCAGACAGGTTTAATGTGTGGTGCATGATTGTCCACTGCCTTTCTCCCTCTGCAGTCATTTTTACTTGTGCAAGATGAATGCAGATCAGGGTGGCAGTTTTACACAGGTGGCAGAGAATCAGCCATGGATGCTCTAGTTGGTTTTTTTCCTCCTTCCAATTCCTTGGAAAGGGAGTTCCAGAGACTGGTAACAAAAAGGGGAAAAAAAACCTATTAGTTTATTGTTAGAAGTTAATCCAAACAAGAGGTGAATTACATAGACACTTCCCCAGAACAAACAGGCATGTAGCCACAAGAGAATTCCTGGAACTGGTCGGTCTCCCACCTAAGACAAACATGTCTGAAATCTCTTGATTCCATGCACGAGTGCTCACTGTGGTCATATGCACAGCGCTTGCCTAACACATCTCTCACGGTGGGTCAAATCTGCTTGCAGGTTGCTTAATACTGTTGCTCATTATTAATACAGCTTTGTAGGTGCGTCAGGTCTTTTACAAGCAAATTACGTGACAGGCCCCTGCCCCGAGGAGTTTGGAGTTTAAATGAGACAAACCCAGCAAGAGATGAGAATAAATAATGGGAGGAAGAGGGTTACACAAGTGAAAGATCATGAGATGTCACGAGATGTTATGAAGGCATGTTGGACCAAATCCTAAAGACCAATTTTTACCATAGTTCCCCATGTTGAGTTGCCTCTCCTCCTGCAAATCAGTAATTCCATTTATTTCATCTAATTTGTTTGCACAGGCCACAGAGCTGTATTGATAAATCATCTTCATCATCACTCTATAAGAAGTTTTGACCCAAATCAGTAGGGCTGTTCATGGAGAAAGGCATTACTCAACTGATTTAAGGGTTGCAGAATTGGGCTTCCAGTCTTTATCTAGGCAAAATTCCCGCTGAAGTCAATGTAAGAACATAAGAACGGCCATACTGGGTCAAACCAATGGTCCATCTAGCCCAGTATCCTGTCTTCTGATAGTTGCCGGAGTCAGATGCTTCAAGAGGGAATGAACAGAACTGGGCAATTAATGAGTGATCCATCCCCTGTTGTCCAATCTCAGCTGCTGGCAGTCAGAGGTTTAGGGACACTGAGACCTGGGGTTGCGTCCCTGACCATCTTGGCTAATAGCATTGAAGGACCTATCCTCCATGAACTTATCTCATTCTTTTTTGAACCCAGTTATACTTTTGGCCTTCACAACATCCCCTGGCAACAAGTTCCACAGGCTGACTGTGTATTGTGTGAAGAAATACTTCCTTTTGTTTTAAACCTACTGTCTATTAATTTCATCGGTGACCCCAGGTTTGTGTGTTATGTGGAGGGGTAAATAGTACTTCCTTATTCACTTTCTCCACACCATTCATGATTTTATAGATCTCTATCATATCCCCCCTTAGTCATCTCTTTTCTAAGCTGAACAGTCCCAGTCTTTTTAATCTCTCCTCATACGGAAGCTGTTCCATACCCCCAATCATTTTTGTTGCCCTTCTCTGTCCCTTTTCCAATTCTAATATATCTTTTTTGAGATGGGGCAACCAGAACTGCACTGGTATTCAAGGTGTGGGAGCATCAATCATTTATACAGCAGCATTATATTTTCTGCCTTATTATCTATCCCTTTCCTAATGGTTCCCAACATTCGGTTAGCTTTTTTGACTGCTGCCGCACATTCAGTGGATGTTAAATAGGAATTTTGCTTCATTAAGGATCGAGTGAAGACTGAGTAAGGAATTCAGGCCTTGAATCCTTGTTAGTTCCTCTTTGGGGTCACAGGTGTTTAGTCACCAGGCACCTCAAATGGGTGGCCTCAGAATATTTCAAATGTGGGTGTCCCTTTCTGAGAGAAGCCCACCATGGTGGTGCCACAGTGGATCACTCGTGCTGCTGGTACGCCAATGCCAAAACACGAAAGCCTCAACAACTACTTCCATGATTACATGGAGCCCCTGGGCTCTTGTTGATGGCAAAATGATGGGTAACAGTATATATTACTCTGGATTCCTGGCAGAAATGGGTCAACACTGTGAAGGTCAAGTCCAGATCCAGATCTGAGGTCCCCCAACATTCAAAGTGTTTGAACTCCCCTCTGTAACTCCGGAGAACGCCAGTCATTTGAGATATGAGTCTGAAATGGGTAGAACATACAACAAACATGCATTGAGAGAATACAAACTTGTGACAAAAATGGCGTTGGAGGCAAGATCCATCCCATTGTCAGCTCAAGTGGATGGAGCCCATACATAACTGTTGCGCCTGCTTCAAGAGGCAGGCACATAGCTGCAGACAGATACCACATCTCAGTAATGTGCATGGTGCTTGATGTTCCTTATGTGGGTGAAAGGCAAAGAGGAGGCTTTGCATATATTGGCTGTTCATGGGAAAAACAAACCCTGACTGTAAGGGAAAGAGGGTGGCATGGGTAAAAGCTGAGAATGGAAATCAACTAGTTCTTATTCTTAGGTCAGGTGCAGCTTCTTAGCCCATAGAGAGGTATGTATTGAAAAAGCTGGTTGCAACCATCATGTTCCAGAGCCTGGAAATGCCTGTTTGCAGAGTGCTGGCATAGACATAAGCAAGACCACATGAGAGTACAAAGTACTCACCAGGGGTGCTGCTGGCCTACATGTGATGTGGATCTCCTTCCTTGTGCTTTGATCGTCTACTGCACACTCCGTGCCATCAACAGTGTGCTATGATGGTGGGCCAGCTACCGTATGTGGCAGTGGAGAGGGTGGTGTGACTTTGTACTCTGCTCTTGGAAGCTCTTGGCCAACTTCAGCCCATCAATATATGGGACCAGTGTCCTAAACTTAGAGGGAATGTTTGTTTAGTGGGAAACAAGATAGCCTGGTGGCCAGAGCAGGGGACTTGAAATCAAAATTCCTGGGTGCTATTGTCAGCTCCATTGCTGACTTATGTGTCCATGGCCAAGTGCTTCTATGCCTCTGATGGTCAGTCAGGAGATACTAGAGAAGAGAACAAGCATGTTGGGCTGGATCAATGGTTCTGAACTTTTTCCATACCGTGACCCCCTTATTGAGAGAAAAAAAATTAATGACTCCCTTCCCATAGCTCTGCGAGCCCACTCCCATTTAATCAGAAGAAAGGGAAAATGGTTGTGACCCACCTGGATCTGATCACAAACCCTCTGGGAGTTGGCACCCCCATGCTGAGAACCCATTGTCTAGTTCAGGGGTAGGCAACCTATGGCACGGGTGCCGAAGGCGGTACGTGAGCTGATTTTCAGTGGCACTCACACTGCCCGGGTCCTGGCCACCAGTCTGGGGGGGTCAGCATTTTAATTTAATTTTAAATGAAGCTTCTTAAACATTTTAAAAGCCTTATTTACTTTACATACAACAATAGTTTAGTTCTATATTATAGACTTATAGAAAGAGACCTTCTAAAAATGTTAAAATGGTATTACTGGCACGCGAAAACTTAAATTAGAGTGAATAAATGAAGACTCAGCACACCCCTTCTGAAAGGTTGCCGACCCCTGGTCTAGATCTTCAGGGGGTAGAAGTCAGCACTGCTCCATTGTAATCAATGGAGTTATGCCAGTTTACACCAGACGAAGATCAGGCCTTTATTGTATACGATTTCCCAGTTAGAAGTTTATTTTAAGTCAAAGCTTTTTAGCCACGTGTGCTAGGCTGATCTAAAATCCAGTGCATAAGGAAAATGGTACAGAATTAGACACTTGGTTAAAACAACACCTATACGTTAAGCTGAGTCTGAGGATGCACTTTTGAGCACTACAAGAAATCCACTCCATGCAAAGCGCATATGTTTCTTTCCTCCTCTCCGAACAGCTCTTGTTTCAGGGAAAGGTGTTTGTCTTCTAAATCCCCTTTCATGTGTCTCCACCCTCAAGCCCGTTGTCTAGCAGTTTCAAGCACACTGGCTGTAAGCATGGTTGTTTGCTTTTGAAACCAGTTTGGAAGCTCCTTTTATTTTTGAAACTATTGGTTGTTGTTACAGGCTTAGACATATACAAATACAACAAAGGAGTCAAAAGCTGGGGAGCCAGAGCATGCAAATCTGTCGACGTGCTATTGAATTCACGTATTGTTACAAGTGAAACACCGGCACGGTGCGTCTAGGGAGAAGGGGGAAGTATGAGGTGCTAGAATGACAGCCTTTAAGTTTTTGGCAAGGCAGGACAGACAGGCTGTTCTATTTTGGAAATGTTGACTTTCTCCTTTTCTCTTTCTCATGTCTTCTTTTCATTCTTCAGGAAGGGAGCTCCAGAAACGGGTAACAAGAGACTTGCACATTGCAGGCCAGAACCTTGGATGGTGCAAAGCAACGCAACCACATTGACTTTATGCTGATTCAGACCAGCTGAGGATCTGACCGTACAGCTTTGTGTTATGAAGAAGTTTCACTGAGAAGTTGATTTTCTAAGACAATGAGACACAAACGGGTTCACTGCTATGATGAAAAGCCCTCTCCGTCCCCCCCCCCCCCTCCCCCCCCCCCAGCACACAGCAGAAGGTGTGCTTTCTGCTCCTTTTTCCTTTTGGGTGGAGCCAGGTGATCATTTTTTAATTCTGCCCTTGTGCAGAAAAGCGGGATGGAATTGATTGGAGGAGAGATGCATCTTGTTCAAACTAGAAGCTAAAATATATTCCAAATGAGAAATCATTAGCATTTTCATTAAATGGCAGAGTGTGACTTACATTTACCTCAGGCAACTTTGGCTTGTAGGATGGCAAGTTACTGGGAATTTTCCAACAGTTCTTATTGATTTAGATGTAGTAGTTCCATTTGGTTTTTGTTTTTTTGCAACCTCCATCGCATGCGAGAGAACCCCAAACCGAACCAAACTAAAACAAACAACACCTCCAGCACATGACGTGGAAGGACAGTTGCGGCGTAATATGAAATGTATCCTGATCAACTAGTTACAAAGCGCAGCGACTCACCAGTTTTCCGAAAGGTAATAGCTAAACTAAAAGAAGAAAAACCAAGCATGCGGCAGGACAACCCCCCTGGGCAATCCGATGACATGAGGCCTTGATCCCAGAATCATCACTAGGCATGGAAATTCCCAGTGGAAGTTCTGCGCATGGCTGGTGGGACAGGTTGTCAGTGCAGTTTGGTGTTTGCATATTGCAAGTGTTTGCATAGAGGAAGGCCTAAATCCCTCTTGAAAATGAGATTTAGGCTCCTACATCCGTTAGGCGTTGTGACTCTGAGCACAGCAATACTGAAATAGCTTTCAAAATCAGCGCGTCAGTCACTTGGCGTTGGTTCCCCTGTTCTGAATTTGGCATGCTCTGCTGAGGTTGGCAGATTTTATCCACTTCAAAGATGTTCAGACGGGATCAAAACCAGGCGCTAATGTAAACAAGGCTGGAGGAGAGCTGAGCTGGGTAAGGCATTTACAAAGAATGGGCCGGATCCAGCGGTCCGTATTCAAGCGAAATTCCATTCGTGGGACCCTGTCCTCAGTCAGGAGGGCAAGTTCAGGCACAATGATCTCTAATGAGGTTTTAATTGCTTTGATCATTTTCCAAATGCTATTGAAAGTGTTACACAACAGACACTTGCTCTAGTGATGAAGCGTGTATGGCAAGCTGACTCGGCAGTACAGTGACACATTGAGAGATGGAGTCGATATGGAGATGTGGGAGTTTGCTGTCCTGGCTGGTGGAGATAAGGTGCATTGCAGACAGGCAGGTAGGCTTCCAGTGTTTACCTGTGCTTATCTACAGCACGAATTATAATAGATTCCTTAGTGCTGCTTCCTGAAGTGATAGGCCAGGGGACCTGAAAAGTAGCTGCATTAGCAGACTCCACCTCTCCAACTGAGTTGCCTCTGATCTCCCCGAGTCTGGTCCTGACCTCCCAAATCCCGGTCTCTAGTATGACAATGCTTCATCTGCCACTGCACAGCCACGAATAAAGAATGATTAATAAAATGGCCCTCATGCAAACCTTTTAAAATGCATTTGCATACACGCAAAGCACTTAAAACTTCATCAGATGCTAACGATAATATAGGCACCGTATACAATTATCCAGAAGGATCCCAAAACATTCATGAGTACCTATCAGGTAGGTACTTCTGAAATGGACCAGAAATAGGACCTCTGAAATGCAGACACTTGTGGAGTGGCCCATGGAGGTCATTTTGTATCCTCAGACATGACAGACCCTAGGAAGAACAGGAGTACTTGTGGCACCTTAGAGACTAAGGCCTGGGCTACACTGGGGGGGCGGTTCGAACTAAGATACGCAACTTCAGCTACGCTATTTGCTAAGGCTGCTGGAAATGTATAAGAACCCTGGGACATGATCCTACTTCATCTCAGATCTGCTTTGGGTTTCAAGAGGGGGAAACCTTAAGCCACAAGGATTGAGATCCCCAGTCATTGACTGGAGCCACCCTGAATATGGACATTGGACTATAACCTATGGACTATATCTAAAAGGACTTTTGGCAACTACAAGCTCACCTCTGCTATGTATCTAAACCTCAAGAATTGAATTCAAGTCTGTATGTATATTGATCTTTTGACCAACACTCTCTCTCTTTTCTTTTTAAATAAATTTTAGCTTAGTTAATAAGAATTGGCTGTAAGCGTGTATGTTGGGTAAGATCTTTGTTATAATTGGACCTGGGTATGTGGCTAATCCTTTGGGATTGGAAGAACCTTTTATTTTATATGATGAGATAAGATTTTCAGTAATCATCATTATATCTGACAGGTGTGTCTGGACGGAGGCCTGAGGCTGGGTATTTAATAATAATGGAGATATCCCATCTCCTAGAGCTGGAAGGGACCTTGAAAGGTCATCGAGTCCAGCCCCCTGCCTTCACTAGCAGGACCAAGTACTGATTTTGCCCCAGATCCCTAAGTGGCCCCCTCAAGGATTGAATTCACAACCCTGGGTTTAGCAGGCCAATGTTCTACCACTGAGCTATCCCTCCCCCCATTTTAAGGGAACTGTGTTGTTTGGACTTCTGAGTAACCAGTAAGGTACTACAGAAGCTGTTTCGTGCTGGCTTGGTGAATCTGAGTATTGGAATAACCACCAGCTTTTGGGGTTTGTCTGCCCCGTTTTGTTTGCAGTTCACCCTAACTAAGTGACCTCAGCTGGCTCCCACGGGCAGCACCGTCACTGTCATCTAGTCCATCTCTGAGCTCCAACTGTGTTTAATATTTTATTTAGACCAGTTTCAAAGCCCCAAGCCATGGGGCTTTCACCATTAGGATGGATGCTCCTTGCTTCCCTGGAGTTGCAAGTCTCACCTGCAGGATGGTCTTAACTTCAAACAGCCAGGGGAAGAGGGGTTTGAGACTTAAAATCTGATTGTGTTCAGATTTACAGCTCTGCCACCAGGCTAACCCTAACTCTAACTCTGTCCTTCCCATCTCAAGCATCTGGCTTCTCCATTTTACGTACGTGCCTAAGTCCAAAGAAGTTAGTTGCACTCCCTTTAATTAAAAAAAAAACAAAAAACAAACAAAAAAAAACAAATCCAAGCCTAATCAGTGCTCACAGACTTGGGTAAACCAGGCTGAATGACAAGAGTTTTCCAGAGGAATTTGTTCTGTGCGTAAGTTAACTTTAAATGCTTTTTTGGGTTGCCAGATGATTTAATACCGGATGAGCCAATGAAAGACAAAGCACTTCAGAGGTGCTAAAATTACTTTCAAAGTTCTTCATAGAATATGGTTTGCTGAGACAACACCAGTTTAGAGGCTTCAGTGGGATTAGTAGTAAGCAAAGTTTTCTTTTTCATATATATATCTACTGAGATTGACAGCCCATCTCTATTCCCTTTGATTCTCCCCCACCCCAAGTTTAGGATTCTTTAATAATAATTTAAAAAACCAACAACCCCCCAATCCCCCCAGCTTCTGTCAAACTCTCTATTTCTGCTCTCCTTCCTTTTATGAATGCAGATCGCACTCCTCCATCTTTCTTGTATTTCACTGCAGCCTTGCAGGAGGATTCTTCAATGCAACACTAGCGTCTTCGGTTCTAATCACTGCATGTGACTAATTTGTATTGCTCTCTCTCTCCCTCTCTCTCTGATATCAATTTCATGTCCCTTGTTCTGGACTGGACACCGGGAGCAATATGCTGCCCTCCAACTATGTGGCTTGCATTGATTTCCAGAGTCATGCACACATCTGCTGAGAGAATTTGGCATGAGGTGTTTTTTTGCAGGACGTGGAACTTGGGCTGAGTTTTTGAGGTGTGTCCCTTTCTTCTCAAGCTATTGCTGACATGAATGGGATAAGGAGAATGCCCCCATCCATTTGATTTGTGATAACGGAAATCCATTCTTCTGTGTCCCACCCAAAGGAGCAATATTTGCTAGTTATCCTAGGGAGAATGGGCTGGATCCTCCATTGCCCTGCACCTTGTGCTGTCATTTAAACCATGCAGTGTGAGTGCAACGTAGGTGCCAAATGCTACCATTCTGATTTAGCAGCAGTTTACTTCCACCTTCACTCTGCAGAGGTGTAAATGACTCCTCAAAGTGCAGAATACATCGATCCGAGGAAGTGCACATATAACATTGGTCCAGTGGTTAGGATACTATGATAGGACTTAGGTTCACGGCCTGGTTCTGCCAGTTACTCCCCGTGTGACCTTGTATTTGGGCACCTAACTCCCACTGAAATTGACTTTCGCTAAAGATCTAGACCAGGGATCGGCAACCTTTGGCACACGGCCCATCAGGGAAATCTGCTGGCGGGCTGGGACGGTTCGTTTACCTGCAGCGTCTGCAGGTTCGGCCGATCGCGGCTCCCACTGGCTGCAGTTCACCGTTTCAGGCCAATGGGGGCTGTGAGAAGCGGCGGCCAGCACATCCCTCGGCCCACGCCGCTTCCCGCAGCCCCCATTGGTCTGGAACGGTGAACCGCGGCCAGTGGGAGCTGCGATCGGCCGAACCTGCAGACGCTGCAAGTAAACAAACGGGCCCGGCCCGTCAGCGGATCTTC
Source organism: Terrapene triunguis (assembly GCF_002925995.2). Lineage (NCBI taxonomy): Eukaryota > Metazoa > Chordata > Testudines > Emydidae > Terrapene > Terrapene triunguis. Next base: position 7,055,484 of record NW_020664419.1, read on the forward strand.
CTGATGGGCTGCGTGCCAAAGGTTGCCGATCCCTGATCTAGACTCTCTAGCTGGGGCTGTGGCAGACTCACGTCCTCTGTGAATTGGGCTCAGAGTAGGATACAGAACACACACTGACACATGGGTTACATTAGCACATCCCTGTGCGCCTTTGAGTTATATCTTCTTTGTAGTTTGTTCTCTTGGCAACGTTGTGGAGTCAAAGTGCTTTGGGAGTGTGAGCTGGATTCCATTCTGCCTCACGCATTGCCAACAAAACGGTCAGCCAGCTTCCGGCTGCAGAATCCCTGTAACCGGTCAGGAGGATGTGGGAGTCAGAAAGAGCATAGCTCTGGTTTCATGAGACTGGGCAGGCAGTTAAAATAAGAGATGCAAATGGAATTTGATGTGTAACCTATTGACAGAATGAATATAGTGTTATTGCCACAGACAGTAAGCCACTTACATTATTTTTAACTATAATGCTTGAGGCAAAAATCTCAGACACTCGTCACCTCTGAAAACCAGGTCTTTGATTTAGATGCCTAACGTTGGCGTTTTAAAAAAAATAGGAACCTCAGCTTAGGCTGCTAAATCCATGTTGAGAAAACGGAATCAGTGGTCTGATGTTCCAGTTGGTCTGAAGTCAATGGAAAGCGTTGGGTGCTCACCAGTTTTGGAAATCAGAGCATTCATTGAAGTGGTTCGGCAGGCACAGTGGAGCACCCTTTAAAGTGTGTGTGTGTGTGTGTTGCAGGGCAGGCATAGTTTTCCCTCCCTACCCCCAGCTCAATCCTCCTCTTCCCCTCTCTGGGGCCCCACCCCACCCATCAGCAGCCTGACCTGCCTGGTCCATGAGCCCCTACTTCCACCCCCTCCAAATTTGAGTGAGTGGCATTGAGACCTCACACTCGGGAGCATAGTGCCACTCCGGTTTGGCCTCAGTACAGATTTAGGGCTCAGATCTTAGGTGTCTAAGTCCCATGGAGGATGGGTGCCTAAATACCTTTGAAGATCTGTGCCTAGATACCCTGGTTTAGGATATGGATTTAGGAGCCTAACTTTAGGCTCCTATTTCGGAAAGATCCAGGGGTTTAAATCTATTTAAAAAAAACAAACAATTTATTTATTTAATTTACCTTCAACAAGTTCACTTTGCTCATCTTCATTTCTGGAGCACTGTGTAGGTTTTACCCTTTCCGTTCTGCCCATCCTCCCTTGTAGCTCTCCCTAGCTTTCTGTAATACTTTTGTGGTCACTTACTCAGATCCTTCAGTGGTGAAATGGGTCTCAAGAGGGGAAAACTCTATTAAGCAGCTAGTGAAAGGTATTAAATGCTACTGCGGAGTCAATGTTTTTAATGGAAACAGTGTGTTTCGATGGCCTACCTTGAGGTTGCTTTGAGATGGGCGTGATGACACCATCCTGACCTTGCGGAAATTAACTTCCCTTCCTCTCTGCTCTCCACTCCGCTGAATGAAAGGTGGCCATCATGCGTCAGCAGCTGATTGTGCTCACGTAAATAAGAATTTGTACCTGATTCTGGCATGTTCTTTTAACGTAAAATGGCAGCGTCAGAGACTGACATATTTGAATCCCTCAGCACTTTGAAATACATCAGCAGTTAGCTGGCTGTGTTTGTACAGAGCCTAGCGTAATAGGGTCCTGGTCCATGGTCACGATTGTAATACGTTGTCCCTTTTTGATACAAGCAGCTAGTCAAAGTTTGGAGCCTGGTGGGTGTTCCCTTTGGTAGTAGAAATCGGTGCTGGTCAGGTATTTCTTCGATGCAATTTTGTTTATTTATGAAGAATGTACAAAGTCCTGCGTCTCCTGCAGAAGGAATCAAATAGCAGGAAACACCTTCCTTTGCTCACAGCACCAATAGCACTCCATTCAGTCTGCACCCCTGACCCCCCAAACCCTTCCCTATGTGACTTCCAGGGCCAGCCATGTGCTTTTAGCTGCTTCATCAGACTGCCTCTCTTACTCCATCTGTTCTTGTCAGACCGCAGTTTCTGTGAAATCTCTCTCTCCCTTCCAGCCCACACCTACTCAAAACAATACACAGCCAAAAGCTCCTGGGCGGGTTCACACACACACTTTTTTTTGTCTTAGGTGGGGCTTTTGCTTCCAGTTCTGTTAATTGAATGGTGAGTTCACACCCACCAATCTCAATGGGGTTTTAGCCCAATCCCTGACTAGATTTTGCCCAGATCATAACAATAATAAAATAAATACAAATAATAAATGGAGATATACCTATCTCATAGAACTGGAAGGTGGTCATTAAGTCCAATCCCTTGCCTTCACTAGCAGGACCAAGTCCTGTCCCTGACAGTTGTTTCCCCCCCCCCGATGGCCCCCTCAAGTATTGAACTCTCAATGCTGGGTTTAACAGGCCAATGCTCAAACCACTGAGCTATCCCTGTTTAGACAATGGGACCCCCATTTTGATTCCATCCTCCACAACACAAGTGTCATACTTTAGAGCCATGAACAATTTTTCTTCTGGAAAATTTTTGCCTTTTGCATTGTGGGCAGCTTCATGGCCCTCAGAGGTAGATAAATGGCAAAATGTTACAATACAGCTGCTGAAATGAAACAAAAGTTCAGCTTTCAGCTTTTGAACCTTGACTTTGAAAAAACATCTTTGGCTTAGTAGAGGCCAATTTCCCCTCAGATATAAGCTAATTTTCACTGAATATGAATGTATGTTTCTTGTTAGTAGTAGTATCCCCAGAGCATCTGGAGAGTCCAGTCAAAATCAGGGTCCCACTAAGGTTATGTCTTCACTGCAGCGTTTGTTTGGAGGATCGGCATCCAGGTCAGCCTAGCCTGCGTGTGAGCAGCCAGACTGTAAAGCTACACTTGAGTCAGTGGTGCGGCACCCCCCGTGTGTGTGGCTAGGACTCCAGGGAGCATATCCCATGGTTCTTTGTGCTGCAGTAGGCTGAGCTGCCCTACAATTCCTTCCCTGTGAATTGTGGGAGAATTTGTCTGTCCTTCTGGGCACACAGCAGGAATTGTGAGAAGGCCCTGGAGAACTATCAGCACTTGAGTGATCTAGCCTCACTGCAAACTGGGTGAGTTACCAGCCCGAGTGAAAGGAAAACCGGGGCTCTAACCCATATCCCCAGCCGGGTCACAGCCTGAAAACACCAGTGTGTGTGTGTGTGTGTGTGTGTGTGTGTGTGTGTGTGTGTGTGTGAACACCTGAGTAAGAATCTAGGCTAACTCCGCAATGAAGACATACCCTCACGGCTTATCTTCACCGCAGAGTTAACTTGGGTTATAACTCAAGTATTGCCCCTGTTTCTGTCTGCACACAAACATCTTTAATTTGAGTGTGGTGGTGCTTTCACCCCTCTGTGCAGATCTGGAGTTATTTTGCAGTGTGGCTGCTCTCACTCAAGCTAGGATAACTCAAGAGGAGTTGTCGTGAGTGTAGATAATGTGAATTAATTTTGTAGTGAAGACACAGCCATAGTGAGAGATAGACCTGGGAGTCTGAACAGACTAAGGTGTGGTCTACATCTAAATATTAGATCCACCTGGCTACATTGCTCAGGGCTGTGAAAAAATTCACATCCTGTGCAATATAGTTAGGTTGATCCTAACTCCCATTGTAGATGCCACTAGGCCAATGGAAGAATTCTTCTGTCAACCTACATGGATGGAAAAACTCCTTCCATAGATGAAGAACATGTCTACACTACAGCAGTGCAGCTGCAGCACTGTAGCTGCTGTAGTATGGACAAAATATGTGTATGAGGGGAGAAGGAAATATTATCCCCATTTTACAGGCATGAGGAGGTTAAGTGACTTGCCTGAGGTCATAAAGGAAGCCTGTGGCAGAACCCCAGGTCTCCTGAATACCAGGCCAGCTCTTAACCAAGAGCTCTTAAGTAGGCCATATAATTGCAGCATGACTTCATCATATATACTCTGATGTAATATATACCACCTCAACTTAATTACTATACAAATGAACAACAGTGTAAATCACAAGCAGAGTCCCATTAAAAGTAATCAAAGCTTGGGTGGGAGAGAAAATGAAAGGTGGTGATTGAACTCTGAAGGAAAATACATTCTTGTTTGGACATAATTGTTTTCTTGACAAAGCCCAACGGTGTTCTCTTGTTCTCATTTTCCAACTTTTCGCCGATAAGTGAAACTAGTTTAGACCTATCTTAAGAGCAAATGTTCTCTAAGCTATGTTCATTCCTTATATTTTTGTACGTTAATCATTAAATATAATTAATTAGAGCATCTTGTAATTAACTTGGACAGCATAATTATACGAGGGAATGAGTTTGCAACCACACCACATTTAAAATTAAAATAAAACTCTGAATAAAAGGACTAACCGCGGCATGGAATTAGATGAGTAACGAGGCTCGATTTGCTCCCCTGGAGCTGTGGTACACACTCACAGGCGTTCATGTGGGTGCACGCACACACACTTTGAGCTGTGCCAGACCCCTTCATGGCTTAGCTGAGGAGGTTGGGAGGCACAAATGCTTTAAAGCAACTTTTGTACTCCCCTGATAAATGGGGCTGCTGGAGCCTAGTTTGACCTCCTCCCATAATAAATTAAGAGCAGCCTCAGGGCTGTTCTAGCACACACTGGTTTGTAATGGCCCTTGAAGGGCTGTTATGCTGGCTGGAGATTGTGCGGGGGGAAGGTTGTGAAGGAGTTGGGAATGGGTGGCAGAGAACTGGTTACACTAGCTTCCCATCAACTGGGGGTTCCTCCACTTCACAGAATCCTCAGATGCATGTTGAGGGCAGCTCCATTGTTCCTTGAACCACCAGTGATGCAAAGGACTCCCCTCCCCCCCTTTTTTTTAAATAGCCACAATCTGGCCCAATGAGTTGAGCTTTCATGACATCAAAAGGCACAAATGTCTTTTGTGTTCATTCAAGCAAAACGTTTTGATCCACTTGAAAAGAATTTTATTCTGTTGCGTTTTTTTGTTTCAACTTTGGCCGTTGGAGGTTTTTTTCATCCCCTTTTTTGGGTGTGTAAACAGAACGTTTCAACTTTTTCGAAATGAAACGTTTTGACTCTTTCACAACCCCCCCGCCCCCCAGCTGAAACAATTCGTAAAGTCTGACCAAAATTCAGGAAGTAGCTTTGGGCCTGGAAAAATACATTTTTCAGTGAAAAAAACATTTTTTTTACATTTTTCCCCCCCAGGTGGCGTAGGATGTGATGATGGTCTCTCTAGAGGCAGCACTCTTCTCTTCGTGTCAGTTTTGGTCAAATATCCTAGACTGGCTCTTGTCTTAGGCCAAGTAGAGGAGTAAGGTAAATTTACCTCATCTTACCAGGCAATCACTCCCGCCAAAAGTTAAACAATACAGTACAGTAAAAGCTTTGGTATCCAGCATGTTGGGGGACTGGGGGGTGCCAGTAAGTAAAAAATGCTGGCTAACTAAGAGGGAGGGAGTTTGAGTGCGGGAGGGGGCTTGGGGCAGGGGGTTGGGGTGCAGAGGAGGTGCGGGGTGCCGAATCTGGGCGATACTAACCTCGGGTGGCTACCCGCGAGCGGCGACATGTCCCTGCTGCTCCTAGGTGGAAGCACAGCTAGGTGGCTCTGTGCGCCACCCCGGTGGCTCCAATTGGCCGTGGTTCCCAGCCAATGGGAGTTGCGGAGCCAGCGCTCAGGGCAGGGCGGGGCGAGGGCAGCGCGCAGAGCTGTGCCTCTGCCTAGGAGCAGCAGGGACATGTCGCCACTCGCGGGGAGCCACCTGAGGTGAGCGTTGCCCAGATCTGTCACCCCACCCTCCTTCCCGCACCCCAACCACCTGCCCTGAGCCCCCTCCTGCACCCAGACTCCCTCCCAGAGCCTGTGCCTCGCACCCCCTCCTGCACTCTGAACCCCTTGTAGCCGGTCCTCCATTTAGGAGCAGCAGGGACGTGTCACTGCTTCTGGGGAGCCACGTGGAGCCAGGTAGGGAGCCTGCCAGCCCCGTGCCAACCAGACTATAAACCGGACTTTCAATGAAGATCAGAAATGCCGGTTTATAGTTGGTAAAGTGCCGGATAACACAGCTTTTTTTACCAAGGGTTCTGTCACTTTTACTCCTGCTGAGTAGTACCTTACCCAGCAAGCAACAAAACCCCATGGAAATCACTCTCCTATGGCTACACTGATTCTGCAGGGTTAGCAGGAACGGTAACCATAAGCACATGTAAAACAAGGGGACTACTGGCATGAATGAGCCTATTCAGGTAGTAAGGTACTACTTGATGGGAGTAAGGGTGAGAGAATGGGGCCCCCAGGTTTTGATCTAGCATCCCCAGAAGTCAACGAGTGTCTTTCCTGGACTTCAGTGTGCTTGGATCACTTCTGGAGGTGGGGTGGAAGAAGGAAAATAATCCAGTTTGCTCTCCCTTGGAGGTGCTGATCCTGCAAGGCTGATGGCAGTAAAATCTTGTTGTTAATTAATAAAGCTGGCAACTATAACTCTGGCCACCAGGGAGGCATTGTGGGCTAGTGAAGTGGTTCTCAACCATTTGTCAATGGTATGGCCTCTCAGTAAATAGTCTGGGGGTGGAGGCCCTGGGGTGGTTTTGGTTGGGTCCTGCCCCCTGGGTGTTGAGTCCTGCCTGGCACTCACCCCACAGACTGCTGCAGCTCCTGTTCTGTGCGGCGGGCTGGGCTTGAGTCTCTGCTCTGGGCGTTGCAACCTCTGGGGTTGACGCCCTGCTCAGGTTTGGGTGGAGTTGACTGCAGTTGTGACCTGGCTCATGGGGTTGCAGTGCCACTCACTCAAATTCAGCCTACCCAGCCTCCTGTCATCATGAGGTCTAGGCCAAACCTGAGTGCCACTGGCACCCCAGAAGTTGCAGTGCCTGGAGCAGGGAGGCGAGCCCAGCTAGTCCCATGGGACAAGAGCCACACGAGCTGCCATGTGACCTTTTGAAACATTCTGGCAACCCAGTTTTGGGTCCAGATCCAGGGTTGAACCCTGGTCTAGTGGATCCGGCAGTGGCTTGGGGCACAAGCGATTGAGGTTCTGTTTGTGGCTGCACACAGACCTGCTGTGAGACCATGGGTAAGCCACTTCAGCTGTATTTCTCCCATCGTCAATCTGTCATGTCTATTTCAATTGTAAACTCCTGGGGGGGCAGCCACTGTCCTATGTGTTTGTACAGCACCATGACGAACAGGACACTTGAGGCACCAATACAATGTAAGTAAATAACAAACTAAGTAAGCAGTTGCTGTTTTTCCCCGAGTCTCCTTTTTTTGGTCAGAGCTGCACTTTAAACGTTAGCTCTAAGCAGTCAGGATTAATTAATCACTCCGAGTTTATTCAATTTTATTTTTCATTTCGTTCGGTTTGCAGCAGGAACGTCCCAGGCTTTTTTTCTTTCCAAATTCAATTTCCACCCTTCGCAGGCAGACAATACTTTTGCTTTGTTGTTCTTCGTCACCTAGGCGCAGACTTTTAAACATTTCCTCTTCACATTTTTGTGGTCAGTTTTCAAGTGGATGGCGGGGGGGGGGCAGGGGGGGGGGGGGAGAGGATGCAACAGAAGCTGGTGCAATGAAAGATGGGATTGTTTGATAGCCAAGCCACCTGGCTACTATGATTCCAGTGAGTGGAGACAGATAATAGGGCACCTCAATGAGACATGCTCCTTTTTTTTCCCGGGGGTCACAAGCTGGGAGACTAAAGGACATTGAAATGTGACCTTAGTTATATTTCTCTATTCATCAGGAAATAGCCACATTGTCCTTTCTTACGGCCCGACTAAGCGCTAATACCGCTTGGCTCCGTACTCAGGTAGGATACTGAGAGTTTGCCTGACTAAGGTCTGATCCAGAGTCGATAGACATTTCTGTGCATGAAGTAGCTTCGAGATCTTTTGTCCCTCAGGCCCCAAAATACTCCTCCCTGGGCAAATGGACAGACACATACCGATTCTGCGCAGTTGCTTTTTCTGAAGTCAATGGCAAAACTCCCATTGACTCCACTGGATTAGGCACCATGGCCCTGAGCCCATAACGTGATGCATGTGGAGAGACTCCTTTCATCCATGCAGCGCTTCCCTGAAGAGAGTGGGGCCTCTGTGTTGACTCAGGAGACTGTGCGCACACATCCCGTGGCAGGATTGGGGCCTACAATTGAGAAGCACTTTGGGCTCCTTCTATGTAAATGATGCTATACAAATATCCCCCTCCCCCCCCTGCAAATCATTAAAAATCTGGTCAGCTCCTTTTCACAGAACAATATCACACCCTCTTTACAACATCCCACACCTTTAAAACATGAATTCGTATAAGTACTTAACATTTGCATGACAGTAGCACCTAGGGGCCAACCAAGTCAGGTCCCTATTGTGTTAGATGCTTTATGAATACGTTAGAAATGACACAGTTAAGGGATCCAACTAGTTCCTTAGTATAATCCTCCATCATTCACTATGGGCTTGATCCTGTCTCACTATAGTCAATGGGAGATCATACTGGATCAAGCCCTACTGCCCTACCAGATTTGTATGTGCAGGGGAGTGCAGGGGATGTTTGAAAATCAGGGTCCTCATGAGAAACTTGCTTCAAAATGAACCAGGGAGCAACTATTGCCACACTATTATAAAGTTTGGGGCCTTTGGAAATCAAGATGAACTAGAGTGAAATCAATGGAGTTACACTGGAATGTGTGAGATCAGAATTAGGCCCATTCTTAGTTAAAATGAATGCAAAGTTTAAGAAAACACATGCAAATGTAACACACAGAGACACATCTGGCCAGACCTGGGAGCAGGGGAGTAACTGTCTAGTGGTTTGTTTTTTGCAGGCTCTATTACGAAGGATACACACCTATTTTAAAAAATGCAGGTTAGCAGCAGCTTCCATTTTGGGAAGCGTTCTCCTTCGGCTTAGTCTGGTCTTTGGTCTAGCAGACGGGAGGCTAATAAGAATCTCTGATGCAAATAACTGCTTGATTTACAGTAGGAGCTCAACCTAAAAGATATATACTGACAGGCGATGGTGAGAAGTATTTTTCCTATGAATTACGGAAAAGCCAGTTACATATTTCTTTTCCTTTTTGTGTTTCGCAGCTGAAATTCTATGGATATTTTCAGAAATTAATCTCACATTAGGCTATAGACTGGAAAATGAAGTTTCTGGATGTGACTGTCATACACTACTGCAAATGAAAATCCATCCCCCTAACATCTAAATTAGGATGAAATTGATCAAACTTTTGAGTATGAAATTGACTCAAGGTTAGCTTTAAAAATACCTGTCCTTCAGCTAGGATCTGATCCAAAACCTGTTGATGTCAATGGGAGTTTTGCTGCTGACTTAATGGGAGATTTGCCTGAGTAATGGCTGCATTGGGCCCAGCTGAGTACCTGAGGTGTGACCGCGTACTGTATCAATCACAAAAGTAAGCCATAATCATTTCTATAGGGGCTTGTATCTTTCGATACACAGGCCAGTCAGGTTAAAGGGACTGGTTTTGGGAATAGAAGTGCTGCTGAACATAGAGGGGGTTCTCCGACCCAGAGTACCTAACAGTCCCCAATGGTTATTCATTCCTTTCACTTTCTCAATGCCTTTTCACCTGAGGATCTCAAAGCACTTTACAAATATTAAGTGGGGGATTTCTGAAAGCACTCAGCAGTGGCTTAACTCTGCTCCCACTGAAGTTAAAGGGAGTTTTACCGTTGCCTTCAATGAGAGAAGAGATAAGTCAGTACCGAGCAGTTCGGGGGGGGGGAGGGGATCACACTGTAAGATCTAGATTGTGCCCTTGTTTTACTCAGTTGAGCAGAGGAGTCAAGGGAAGTATGAATTCCCCCCAGCCCTCCAATCCTTCCAAAACCCTCACGCAGGCTACTAGACCTTGGATAAGAGTCTGGAGAAGTTCTCAGCCCTGCAGAGAAGTTACATGACTTAGCTAAGGTCACACAACGCATCAGTGGGAGGACTGACAACACAGCATATGAGTCCTGACTAGCAGCTCTAACCACTAGACCCCTTTTTCCTCCCTCCCTCTACCCCACTGGCTGTGAGATCATGGGAGTTAAATGAACACAGGACATGTTTTTGTCTCTCTGTATGAACAAATTGTGTGCAGCAGCATCCTGGCAAGTCATGTCTCTTCCTCAGATGGGCTCAAGCGGCAAGAGTTTAACACTTTTGCTGGAAATTTGGAAACCATAATCCTCAGCCCACTGGCGCCATGACTTGCACCTTAGGGCTTCTGGGAGTGGCTAACTGAGCACTTTGTTTATTAACCAAGCAACTGGCAATAGAGAATAGCAACCAAGGGCCTTTTCAGAGCTGTTGAACACTCACCCTTTCACTTAGAGTCAATCTGAGCGGCACGAGCTCAGCACCTCCGAAAAATCAAACCTTTAGAGCCTGATTAGGTGGCTGGGGCACATGACTTATGAGGAGAGGCTGAGGGAACTGGGGTTATTTAGTCTGCAGAAGAGAAGAGTGAGGGGGGATTGATAGCAGCCTTCAACTACCTGAAGGAGGGTTCCAAAGAGGATGGAGCTCGGCTGTTCTCAGTGGTGGCAGATGACCGAACAAGGAGCAATGGTCTCAAGTTGCAGTGGGGGAGGTTTAGGTTGGATATTAGGAAACACTATTTCACTAGGAGGGTGGTGAAGCACTGGAATGGGTTACCTAGGGAGGTGGTGGAATCTCCTTCCTTACAGGTTTTTAAGGCCCGGCTTGACAAAGCCCTGGCTGGGATGATTTAGTTGGTGTTGGTCCTGCTTTGAGCACGGGGTTGGACTATATGATCTCCTGAGGTCTCTTCCAACCCTAATATTCTATGATTCTATGATCCAAAAGCTCGCTGCCATCAGCTGGAATCCTTTTACAAAGGGCTTGTCTACACAGGATGTTCGTGTGTGCCAAGCCAGTGAGTGAATCTACAGCGCGCTAGCTTGCCATGCAGTAACGTCCTGGGTGGACCCTGCTAGAGCGCACTAAAAGTTCCATAGTGTGCTTTGATGTACTCACGTTTGTTTCAAACAGCGGTTTGCTGTAGATTCACACCCTGGCTTTCCGTGCACTAGCATTCCATGTAGAGCAGCCCAGGCTTAGTCCCATAGGTCCCGAATCTTCACTTTGTGTAGTCACTTACACCAGTGCAAAGTAGGTGTCACACACTCCCAAGTCAGAACGATGGCAATTTACACCCACGGTGCACCGTGTAAACGGCTACACTAGGCAGTGCAGAATCAGGTCCCCTTTTATTGTTGTGCTTAAATAGCTGCATACTAGGTCTGTGACACAGACAACATGCTGTGTAGTATGTACCAGACTGATGCAGGAGACACAAACGCCATTTCCAAAATACCTGCTGAAACAGAAGGGAAACAAAAATTGACGCGCTACTTGTTCCTTAATGATACGGGATAGCTCCTCAGCTGGCGTATATGGGCGCAGTATTTACATCAGCTGATGACCCGACCCATAATCTTTCACGGAGCCGCTAATTAGTTTGTATTACTCTGTATATTGTGGCGGGAGCAGGTCTGCTTACAACGTTCTGTAATCAAAGAAATAACTCAGACAAGCGGAAGTTTGAAGCGTTTGGTTCTGGCATTTCACTATATTCCAATGGCCACGATCTTCTGTGTTCAGGAGGACACAGCAGACCAAGCTAACACTATGGGGGTAAATATGGCTCACTCCCGGGATTCTGAATCAGTACTTAGCTCTTCCAGCTACCAGGCAGGTCTATAAGACTAATAAAGACAGATGGAGTAAGCCAGTCTTACATTGGACAGGCAAAACAGGACACATACAACTAAAATAAGATCCATATATGGGCATAAACCAGGAGCGAAGGATTCTTATTAAAAGTGGGTTGGGGGCATGAGGCTCTGCCCCCTGCATAACCTCGCCCCTGCCCCTCCTCTTCCCCCCTGAGACCCCACCCTGGTCAAGCTGGAAGCTGGAGCTGGGTTGGGGAGCCCGGGCCCCTCCATCTGCCTGGGTTGTGTGTGTTTGTGGGGGGCTGAGAGCAGCCCCTTGCTCATGTCCCTGTCCCCAGACCCCCTGCCAGGGCAGGTGGAGGGTCTGTGGCTCCCCACAGCGACCCGCGCAGCTCTTACCCCGATTTAGCTCTGGCTTCTGGCCTGGCTTGGGGGTGGGGCCTCGGAGGCCGAAGAGCCACAGCCAGGCCATGGTAAGAGCCACCCAGGCAGCCATGGGGAGCCGTGGACTCTCCATCTGGCCTGGGCTAGGGACATGGGAGGCGGGGACATGGGCCAGGGTCTGCTCTCGGGCCCCCCACACTGGGCAGGTGGAGGATTGGCGCCTCCTCACAGCTGCCCAGTTTCTCCAGGCTGCTCGTATCCAGGCTGGGCTTCAGCGCCTGACCTGGCCAGGAGGTAGGGCCCCTTGGCCCTCCCGTTCCAGCGCCCCTAGCATAAGCGTAGAAAGAACATTGGCAAGAGGTATGGATCGGAGAACCCCAGCCAGACCCTTGGGCAGACACAGATATAACCCGAGCAGTGCGCGGTGTAATGGCAATGTCCTTGTGGTGTGCAAACACACAGCTTTTTAATGACAGCTTCCTTGGGAGAAATCTTCCCATCTCCTTGATGTTGGGGTGTTGCCTGCAGTACTCACCCCAACCGACATTTGAGCTGCCCCAGGCTGGAATCATTGCTTTTACAGCCGTGTGTCCAGTTTTCATAGAATCATAGAAGACTAGAAGGGACCTTGAGAGATTATCTAGTCCAGGGCAGGATGAAGCTGTTATGAAACTGCCCACACCTGTGTCACTTTGAGTCTTTGAGTCAGCCTTGCAGCAGATGTCTGCCGGAAGAAGACACGACACAGGATGGCAAATCATTTCTGAGTGCGGTGACTCATCTAAATTCTCCTGCCGTGTAACTCATCCATTGGCCAGATTTTCAGAAGTCCTCAGTATTTTCCATGAGAGCTGCTCGGTGCTGAGCACTTTTAAAAATCTGGACATAGATAAATGGCCTGATTTTCAAAAACGGAGCATCCAGCAGCTCCCACAGAAATCACCTAAGTCTTGGCTGCAGTGAATTTTCTAGGGAGAGTCTGAGGGTCCATATTCTCCTCTCAGCCTACCCCCTACACTTTAAAAGCACTGAGGGCTGGCTGAGCTCTGCTCCCATTGAAGTCAATGGCAAAATGCCCACTGACTTCCGTGGGAGCAGAGGTAGACCAGCACGGAGTTCTTTTGACAATCACACCCCGGGAACGTAACGTTAGGCACCCGTTTCTGAAGATCTTCTCCTGAATCTTTTCTATTGATAGACCACAGACAAAAAACCCCCACCATTGTTCAGGAATGGCAGGAATTTAAAACTGATAAACAATACAAAACCCAGATGCTAAGTGGAGATGCAGCATATGGTGCATATAAATGGAAGTCTGTTGGCGATCTTCTCACAAGGCGAGTACTGTGGATTGTGGTTTTGTGGGCAATGACTGTGCCATGCTCACCATTACTATTTGATCTGCCCCCTGTAACAAGATTACTTTCTTGAACATGGTCCTTTCTTTGTTTAATTGGGAACACACTGCATTCTTTGTCTGTGCGGTTCAGAAGATGTCACTTCAGTTAAACTCCTCCGATGCAGTGAGATGTTCTGACTCCAGACAGTTTCCCCTTGGATGGAATGTTACAGAGGAGAAATCAGTTTAAATGTAATGATTCCCTTTTGAACCATTTGGTAACAATCATTTATTCCTGAGTCGAGACTGTATTGGCCAAACTCTGCCATAGAATCATAGAAGTGTAGGACTGGAAGGGACCTCAATAGGTCATCTAGTCCAGTCCCCTGCACTCAAGACAGGACTACGTAACTAGACCATTCCTGACAGATGTTTGTCTAACCTGTTCTTAAAAACCTCCAATGACAGAGATTCCACAACCTCCCTAGGCAATTTATTCCAGTACCTAACCACCCTGACAGTTAGGCAGTTTTTCCTAATGTCCAACCTAAACCTCCCTTGCTGCAATTTAAGCCCATTGCTTCTTGTTCTGTCCTCAGAGGTTAAGGAGAGCAATTTTTCACCCTCCTGCTTGTAACAACCTTTTGTTAACTTTTTTTTAACTGCCATCAATTAGACCCAGGAAACCCCCTGGCAGCCAATGAGATAGCAGAGGTGGAGACAGGGTCAGAGCAGGATTGGGCTCTACATATTACTGACAGAGATAAACTCAAGCTATACAATTTGAGTCAGGATCTAGAGTTCAAACACAATAAAATTTGACCTTGGGATTTTGGTTCAGCCTTTTACATGGATCTGGGCCATTTGGATGGTGTGGATAATTGCACTCTTTGGATACTCAATGCTGGAACTGAACTGTGAATTCCCCTCCCCTCCAAAGCGAATGGCCAGACTGTGACTTGCCCTAACATGACCTTATCCCACATGACCACGTGGAGGCTCCCTGCATTCCAAATCGAGGGTGGGGGGAGAACAATGTCTGCATCCCTGACACTCCCTTCCCTGCAAGCAGGTGGAAGTGGAGGGCATAGAGAAGGGTGGGAAGTTGGCTAATCAAAGGCTCCACTCCCACCCTCCCTACAATGAGGCAGGGAGCAAGGTGCTGGGTGCAGTAAATGACTTCCTCTCTGAAGCAAGTGTGAGGAAGTGTGATTCTCTGAGAGACAATTTCTTCTCAGAGCTTCTCCTGGATAGGAGCAACTTTGCACTTCCCCATGCTCAGGGCTGGGCCTTGCGGCTCCAACTGGCTCTATGAAATTTTCCAGTCTAGGATTTTGCTTTGGGCTCATCTCTAGCTTTTGATGAGAGCAGGTTTTTATGTCTGGATTGTAAACATCATTAAAGAAAGTTTACATATGTGCTGCCAATTAAACCTTAAGAGCTGGGTCCCGCTCCCATTGAAGTCAGTTGGAAAACTCCCATTAGTGTCCAGAGATTTGTTTGAGAATGGAAGATGTGAAGGTGGGATTTGAATTGGTGATTGATGTGCTGGGGAAGGCCAGGAGTTCAAGGTCCAAGTGGGGGCACAGAAAAAGTCCTGCCCCTTTCCACAACTCTGGAAGGATAAAGTGTGCCCTAAAATAACTGAGAATCAAGCCTTTTAGGCTTAAAAACCAAAATTCTCAGACGATGTAAATTGATGTAGCACCAAAGGAGCTGTGAGGATTTACACCAGCTGTGGGTCTGGCTCTAAAATTATGAACATTTGTGCAGCAATACAATTTTTTCCTTCCATTTGTTAAATGGTTATTAGTTAGTGTTTACGCCGAGCGTTAGGCATACAGTGCTCTAAACAAATACTAAGTGATGTTATCAAATCAGCTTGGAGACTCTTTTAAATAATATTTTACTATTGACAGTGGGACTTGGTGTGAATGAGGCATAACAGATCAGAACCCAGCCCCTTTCATTTTGGAGGTACGAACTGCTCCACAAGTGACATGTTTTAAGGGAAATATCTAGATCGCTATTAGAGGGAGTGTAATGGGTGGACACTCACCACTTCAGCGCCTCCTAGCAGCTGGGTGTGGTACAGCAGTCCTTTTCTCACCCCTAGAGACCCCTGCAGGTCGACCTTGGTGGGTTTTCCATGGCTTGGCCTTCCAGCTAAGTCACAAAGTCCAAATGAACCTCTTTGGGGTAGTAAAGAGTTCAAAAAATGTATAGTCCCATTGCCCTCGCTAGGGTCTTCAGCTCTGGCTCTGGGCCCTTTAAATTCCCCCCATTTGTTCAGGCTCTCAATCAAGCTCTGTCTCCTTCTTGGGCAGTGGTTCTCAAAGTATTGTACTGGTGACCCCTTTCATACAGCAAGCCTCTGAGTGCAACCCCCCCTTTTTAAATTAAAAACACTTGTTTATATATTTAACACCATTATAAATGCTGGGGAGTTGGGGTGGAGGCTGACAGCTCGTGACCCCCCATGTAATAACCTCACGACTCCCTGAGGGGTCCCGACCCCCAGTTTGAGAACCCCTGTTCGTGGGGCTTATGCCACTGTGGCCAGTAAGGGAACCCAGGCCTGCAGCCTACCTCAGGTTCCAGCCCAGGGATCCTAAGAACAGCAGCTACGCACTGCTTGATTTCAGTTCACTGCTGCTTCTTCCCTGGGCTTCTTCCTACCTGGTCCCATGTAGCTTCACCCTTATCTCAGGGTTAAGGTCTTAGGTCCTCTCTCTCTCTCTCTCTCTCTCCATGGAATCCCAGCTTAAGCAAACACAGCCAGAACCAAACTCTGGTTATCCCTCAAGCACCTTTGGCAAGAGACAAGCCCCCTTCCTCACCCCATCTGGTCCCAGCCAGGAACTGACCTGCTAAGACCCTACAGCTCCATTTATCTGAGCCTGCTGGGCTCTGATTGGCTGCTTCCATAAGGCCTCTCAGGCCTGGAGGACCTACCTTCACTGCGTCTTTTTTCTGTCACTATGCTGCTTCCTGGGACAGGGTGTAGCAGGACTGAGGAGCCTGCTGTGTAGGGAACAGTAAGGGCCAGGACTGCCCCCTCACTGGGAGATGTAAACCCTACACTCCTTAAACTGAGCTCTCAAGCGGTTGGTATAATACAGTGTTTCACTTTTGGTTGGCCTGTAGTTTTACAATCTGCTTCTCTGAGTAGGGTGTTGCATGTAGCTGCACAGACCCTAGGAGGGGACAAGGGAACAGAATGGTCAGAGCCTACATTTTCCTCTGCTCCCCTTTTTGCTCGGGGAATGAGTAAGTTAATTCACCCCTCTTCATGGAGCGCCTTACTGACCTTCTTGTCCTTTACCGGAGACTCTGGCCAGTGAGTAGTGTGGGCAAAGGTAGAGCTCCTCACACTTCCCACCTCTTCCTGCCCATTTGATCAGCCATGTAGCCCTTGTTCTCTTCATACTGACTGGAGCAACACTGTGAGCTGGGCTAAGCAGGTGGGAGGTGGGGGTGGGACAAAAAAGGGGCCTTACCTATCAAGGCCGGCCTTACAGGTGAGCGACATGGGTGACTGCCCAGGGCACCATAGTCAGGGGACGTTGTCCGAGTGCAGCAAGCTGGCAGGCCTGGGCTGTCAGAGTGGGGGTGAGTGCAGGAAGCCCAGGGTTGGAGCCATTGGGAGACAATAGAAATGGGATCCCACCAAGCTGTTTTTAAAAAGTCACCTTTCAAAGTAGATCTGCACTTCAAAAGGTTACATTCTGCTGTTGGCTACAAATGTGCAGCCCCATGGGAGATATTCTCCCTTTGCATGGAAAATGAAGAGTTTGTTGGTTCTTCCAGCTGAGATAAAGTGTGAAAGAGGGCTGCATCCCAAACCACCTAGTACCATGTAACAGGATACTAACAGTTAAGCAACTAACCCATCAGATAGCCGGACTTTCTCTCTGGAGGTTAGGAATCAAGTTTCCTGTGGCCCTTTGTCACCATTGCTAGCGGTTCCTGGCAGTATTACCAGCCCCCGGCTGGCTGGCCAGGGGCTCCAACCCTGGGCTTCCATGCACTCACCCCCACTCTGACAGTCCAGGTCTCAAAACTGGTGAGAATTTAGTTATCAATTCTGTTGATGATACATGAGTCAGAATAGAATCCAACTCATTCTTCTGAGTTTCATTGGGTCTGCAGGGCTAATTGGAGTAAAAAATATTTGATTCAGTGAAGCAGGCAGAAAAAGACAATGACCACACATCTGGAACTAGCTTATTGAATTAAGAAGTGTTTTTTGAGAGTAGATCCACACAAGCATTAAGTCTCTGTGAAAAATGTCATGAAAGAATATTTCCAGTTTCATTTGGTGGCTCCCAAATTTAATTTTTATGAACTTTTCATAGAATCAAGAAATTGCATTTAAATATATGA
The DNA here is from genome assembly GCF_002925995.2 of Terrapene triunguis. Classification (NCBI taxonomy): domain Eukaryota; kingdom Metazoa; phylum Chordata; order Testudines; family Emydidae; genus Terrapene; species Terrapene triunguis. Next base: position 7,073,279 of record NW_020664419.1, read on the forward strand.
AATTTCTTAACAACCCACTGGTGCCAGCCTTCATCACACGGAATAGCATCTTATACTAAAGCGGGCTGGAAAATAGAAATCCCTTCCTGTGAAAAATTTCACCATTTTTTGGGGGGGAAAAAGTCACCCCAAAGCAGGATGAAAAGTCAAAAGTGTGAACATTTTCAGGGGAAGAGATTTCCAGAAAATTCCATTTCAAGAGAACCAAAATGCTTGGTAGCTGCCTGCCTGGAAGGATCTTGCCAATTTCACGTTCTGCCTGCATGCAGACTGCCAGAGGCTGGGTGCTCTGCCTCCTCCATAACCTGGCAGAAGCAGCTGGGCTGCTGGGGAGGTGGAGTGCCAGGGCACTCAACCTCCAGTAGCCCTCCTGGAAAACTCTTGTCAGGCTGTCAGGTGAAATTGACAAAACGAGTCATTTCAATTTTCCTGACAGGAAATTTAAATTTTTTGGCAAGGTTGAGGAAAATTTTGATTTTGCAAAAAGGGCCAGGTTTTCCAAAGTGGTCAGGCTGCTGAGAACCCCGAATGAGGCCAGGGACATAAAGTTACATGGCAAGATGGCATCTACAGGCTTTGATCCTTTAGACATAAGTATGTCTGCCTCATCTGGGAGGCCCTCTGGTGATTATGCATGATGAATTTTAAAGAGACAGTACCACAATCTACTACAAAGAGGGCATTTCCCATCAGAAAATCAATTCCAACAGAAAATTCCTGAACAGCTCTACTAATTACGCACACATCCACACAGACACATTGATTCCAAGAGGATGACACATGTAGTAAGATACTACTCAGTGTGAGTCAAGGTGTCAGAATCAAGCCCTCTGAATGAATAATGATTCAGGTGCTGTAGCAGCATTTATTTGTGTTAGTGGGAAATTAGGCTCAGAACTTATGCATAAGTTCCTTGGCTCTTTCGGGGCCTTATTCTACTCGCAATGGGCCTTATCCAGCTGCCCCTTGTACTCCATGTGACTCTTTCCATTGACTTTAAGGAGAGTTGGATTGGACTGTAAATCAATACTTTTATTCTTTGAAATGCTTTGCAGTGCAACTGTCTGTGCTAGGCACAGATACAAAATGTACTCAGCAGGTCTATTCCAGCTCTCACTGAAGTCAAAAGGAGTTTTGCCATTAATGAAAATAGGGGCAGGCTAGTTGTTTGTACCTTGATTGTTAAGTAACCCAGTCTGTTTTTCAGGGAAAGTTCAGTTCAAGCATCTTTGCCATTGCACGTATCAGAGGGAAAAGGACTGGTTGTGACTAAAGAGGGCTACATTCCGAAATCAGTAAGCATTAAAGAGCGTGATTTGACTTTGTGGCTACATAAATCAGTATTTCAGTTTCTCATTTGGTATTCACTGAAATGAAAACATAATCTGAGTTAATTGCTCTTCCCCAAGGTGTCTTGTTGCGCAATGTTTTATAAAATTAAAGCCTGTTAAGTACACACGAAGAAACATCGTTTAGATGCAGAACATAAACTACCAGCACCTTTAATTCTGCTGTCATGTATGGTTGATTAACCTGGTACTACAAGAGCCTTGGGCAGAGCTTCTGTGCTGTTAGAAAACATATTTCTACTTAAGAGAATTTAGACAACAAAGGGATCCTACACGTTTCACATTGTTGGAGGCTAGACAGGCTTTCTGGATCTCTGAGTCCTCTCATGAAGCCTACTAAGACCTGGAAAATAATAATAGCAATAGTAATAATAATACAGCATCCTTCATCCAACCTAATTATAGTTTCTTTCATTCCAAAGGTTCCCACAGTAATTAACCAACTATCAATCAAGTCCTGGATCCCTTATTCAAGCACAATTCCCATGGACTTCAACAAGTTGGCCAAGACAGGATACTGGGCTAGATGGACCTTTGGTCTGACCCAGTATGACCGTTCTTATGTTCTTATGAGTAAGGAGTGAAGACTAGGATACTGACTGGGGAGGAGGAGACATGTTCATATGCCAGTGAGATTTAGTGATGGAAAGGTCAGTGTGCTGCTGTTGTCCTTTGCAGAGAAATCGCAGCTCACCCATCCCCAGGAATTCCCTGAGGGCAGCGATACTGAGACTCATGGACTTTCTGAGCGATCCAGATGCACAGATGTTCTTTGGCTTCAGCACGCACAAGAGCCAAAATGGATCTAAGAGGTTCAGCTTTCATAGGATCATAGAAGGTTAGGGTTGGAAGAGACCTCAGGAGGTCAACTAGACCAACCCCCTGCTCAAAGCAGGACCAATCCCAACTTAAAATCATCCCAGCTAGGGCTTTGTCAAGCCGGAACTTAAAAACCTGTAAGGAAGGAGATTCCACCATGTCCCTAGGTAACCCATTCCAGTGCTTCACCACCCTCCTAGTGAAATAGTTTTTCCTAATATCTAACCTAGACCTCCCCCACTGCAACATGAGACCACTGCTTCTTGTTCTGTCATCTGTCATCACTGAGAACAGTCTAGCTCCGTCCTCTTTGGAACCCCCCTTCACATAGTTGAAGGCTGCTATCAAATCCCCCCTCACTCTTCTCTTCTGCAGACTAAATAAACCCAGTTCCCTCAGCCTCTTCTTGTAAGTCATGTGCCCCAGCCCCCTAATCATTTTCGTTGCTCTCCGCTGGACTCTCTCCAATTTGTCCACATCCTTTCTGTAGTGGGAGCCCCAAAACTGGATGCAATACTCCAGATGTGGCCTCACCAGTGCCGAATAGAGGGGAATAATCACTTCCCTCGATCTGCTGGCAATGCTTCTACTAATGCAGCCCAATATGCCATTGGCCTTCTTGGCAGCAAGGGCACACTGTTGACTCATATCCAGCTTCTCATTCACTGTAATCCCCAGGTCCTTTTCTGCAGAACTGCCGCTTAGCCAGTTGGTCCCCAGCCTGTAGCAGTGCATGGGATTCTTCCATCCTAAGAGCAGGACTCTGCTCTTGTCCTTGTTGAACCTCATCCGATTTCTTTTGGCCCAATCCTCCAATTTGTCTAGGTCACTCTGGAACCTATCCTTACCCTCCAGCGTATCTACCTCTCCCCCCAGCTTAGTGTCATCCGTAAACTTGCTGTGGGTGCAATCCATCCCATCATCCAGATCATTAATGAAGATGTTGACCAAAACCAGCCCCAAGACCGACCCCTGGGGCACTCCACTTGATACTGCCAACTAGACATTGAGCCATTGATCACTACCCGCTGAGCCTGATTATGAGCTGGCTATGGGGTAGTTGAGGGAAATGAGGTCACCCAAGTGGTATAAAGCAAATGCAGTAGAAAGACCCTTCCATCACTCTGACGCTCTGTACCTCAGGGGAACACCCTACACCCCCACGTTCATCTTCATAAAATGATTGTGTGGTATCCAGTGCAAAGTTTGTCATGTTGGGTGTCTTCGGAAGGCTCATGATACACTGAGCATGGTTGTTACAGTAATATTATAGTAATGTTATAAGTTATAATTTCATGTATGTAGTTATGAGGCTGAAAATGTATCCTCATGGCTTAAAGCAAGCCCAGGAAAAATCTCTAAGAGCAGAGAGGCAGTTCACACCTCATCAGGGCAGGTATGGGACAAACCCAGCCCAGCCTCACAGCAACAAAAGAATCTGTTAGACTCTCGAGAGAATCACCCCCCTTCCTTTGGCCAGTTTGGGACTGCGATGAGGTAATGCTCACCTGACTCTGAAGGGGGGGGGCAAAGCCAAGAGGGAAGAAAGGACATGAGAAAAGGGAGAGACATTTGTCATGCTCTCACTCTCTCTCTTCCACCTACATCTACAGACACCACCACACCAAGCAACTGAAGCGCTAATCAAAGGGGAGAGCCTGGCTGAAGAGCACCCAGCCAGCCTGTGGTGAGAAGCATCTACGTTTGTAAGGGCACTGAAAGTGTTAAGATCAGCTTAGAATGCATTTTGCTTTTATTTTATTTGACCAAATCTGACTTGTTATGTTTTGACTTATAATCACTTAAAATCTATCTTTATAGTTAATAAATCTATTTGTTTATTCTACCTGAAGCAGTGCGTTTGGTCTGAAGTATGATAGAGACTCCCCTTGGGATAACAAGCCTGGTGCATATCAATTTCTTTGTTAAATTGACGAACTCATAAACTTGTAGCATCCAGTGGCCATAACTGGACACTGCAAGACGGAGGTTCCTAGGGTTGTGTCTGGGACCGGAGATATTGGCTAGTGTCATTCGGTTGCACAATCCAAGGAGCACCTTACATGCCAGAGGCTGTGCGTGAACAGCCCAGGAGTGGGGGTTCTCACAGCAGAGCAGGGTAAGGCTGGCTCCCAGAGTCAAGGATTGGAGTGACCTAGCAGATCACCGGTCCAGATAACACCAGAGGGGAACGTCACAATCACATAACCAGTTAGGATCCTGCTAAGCTAGCTTGTAAGGAGGGGAGAAGAGTCCCTTAGGAACACAGGAAGCAGCAGAGTGTAGCTGGAGAGCACATCCGCAGCTACCAGCTTGACCAGAAGTTGCACAGTAGCATGACCAGGCAGACTTTTCAGGCAGTTTGCTCCAGTGTAACTACATGGCAAGACGTGCCCTAGATAGAGCAGGGGTGCTGAGTGCAGGGCCAAGTTGGCAGTTTGCCAGGTGCCCAGGGGCTGTATTTTGACTAAAACGGAGCAAATTGAATCTTCCCTAATGATTAAAATGAGCTTATGGCCCACAGACACTGCAGGTTTTATCATGCATTGCTCCAGCGAATTAAAGGCGTGATCCAAAGTCAACAAGAAGACTCCCATTGACTGCAGCGGGCTTTGGATCAGCCCTAACTGTGTAATTTGTTATGTCCTTTGGCTTTCCCAAGGCTGGCTGGCGCAGCGGAAGAGGAGTAGAAGGGGACAGTTCAGGAGTTTTAGTCTTGTGGAGCTCCTAAACTCTGCAGGGTTGAGTGTCTGTTCCCACGGAGCTTCTAACTTCTGCAATGGTGCAGCTCTGCTCTTGCAGTGCTTTGGAGCTCTACTGGATTGAAGCTCCCTGGTCTCCTTCTCTCCTGAGCAGTCAGCTTTGGGAAGCCAGCTTGGGCAGCTGTCATCATGGATAGTTCTCGGAAAGCATCCATCCATGTGCAGCAGCAGTGAAAAAAGCTAACAGAATGTTGGGAACCATTAGGAAAGGGATAGATAATAAGACAGAAAATATTATAATACCACTATACACATTCATGGTACACCCACATCTTGAATACTGCATGCAGTTCTGGTCACCCCATTTCAAAATATATATATATTAGAATTGAAAAAGGTACAGTGAAGGGCAACAAAAATGATTAGGGGTATGGAACAGCTTCCATATAACGAGAGATTAAAAAGACAGAGTTGATTCTGCTCGAAAAAGAGACCATTAAGGGGATATATCAGAGAGGTCTATAAAATTATTAATGGTATGGAGAAAGTGAATAGGCAAGTTTTATTTACCCTTTCACATAACACATGACTAGGAGTATCAGAGGGGTAGCCGTGTTAGTCTGAAGAAGTGAGGTTCTGCTTGCATCTGAAGAAGTGAGGTTCTTACCCACTAAAGCTTATGCTCCCAATACTTCTGTTAGTCTTAAAGGTGCCACAGGACCCTCTGTTGCTTTTTACATGACTAGGAGTCACCCAATGGTATTCATAGGCGGCAGGTTTAAAACAAACATAAGGAAGTACTTTTCACACAACACACAATCAACCTGTGGAACTCATTGCCAGGGGATGTTGTGAAATCCAAAAGTATAACTGGATTAAAAAAAAAGAATTAGGTAGGTTCATCGAGGATAGGTCCATCAATGGCTCTTAGAGAAGATGGTCAGGGATGCAACCCCATGCTCTGGGTCTCCCTGAACCTCTGACTGCTAGAAGCTGGGACTGGATGAGAGGGGGTGGATGACTCGATAAATTGCCATGTTCTTTTCACTCCCTCTGAAACATCTGGCACTGGCCACTGTTGGAAGACAGGACACTAGGCTAGATGGACCATCAATCTGACTCAGTATGGCCATTCTTATGTTCTTATGGAGTACTCCATGTATCTGAAACCTTGATTGGATGATGGATTTGATTACGCCCCAACGGTCTGTTGCAAAGCTTACTGATGTCAAGGGGACTCTTTCTATAGACTTCACTGCGCTTTGGATTAGGTTTCACTGTATTGAAAATCATTGCAAGCACTTCTTTAGGACTGTCTGAAGCCCTGCTTTGCACACTCAACTTATAGTCAACTCATTTAATGAACTAGGCATGATTAGAATTAGTGAGTGAATTGCTGAAAAGTTGTAGGGCCAGCGTTTTTCTCCCGGTCACAGTGGTGCAACTCCCATTAGCTTCAGTGGGAGTCTCTCCATTGTAACCAGGAGGAAAATTCTGCCCTTGTGTCAGATTTCCCCAAGAAATCAGAGACAAACCAGATTTTTCTTATCACTTCTGATCACAAAGTTAACACCACTAGGGAGGTGCAGGTTGCCTTGGAGAACTACGAAGGATAGACTCAGGCTATGTCTACATTACAGACCTTACTGCGGCACAGCTGTACCGCTGCCGCCACGCCACTGGAAGGTCTCCCGTGTAGCCACACTATGTCAGCGGAAGAGAGCTCACCCGTTGGCATAATTAAACCACCCCCAATGAGCCGCGGTAGCTATTTTGGCAGGAGGGCGTCTCCCACTGACGTAACGCTGGCCACACCGGCGTTTCTGTTGGTGAAACTTACGTTGGTCAGGGGTGTGCTTTTTCACACCCTTGACCGCCCAAAGTTTTACTGACAAAAGTGCTAGTGTAGACAGAGCCATATCCTTTTCTGAATGGACTTCCAAACCCAAATAGGACTAGTGAATAAAGGGATCCTCCTGAAATCTACCAGCACATCTACCCAGTTACTTATAACTAAATCCCTGCTCCATCTTCAGGCCCAGTGGCCAGTCAGTAACATGCTGTAGCTGAAACACAGCCTAGACCTGGGGAAAGAAATCCCATCATATTCAACTCCAGTGGAACATGGAGGGCCAATGCTACTGTCAGTCATTCTGGATTTACACTGTACACCCATAACCTTTTAAACAGGGCCACCCAGAGGATTCAGAGGGCCTCGGGCAAAGCGGGGGAGCGGACATAAAAAAAGGCGCCACCCGCTGCAGCGCTTGTATTCACCGGGCGGCGCTCCGAGTCTGCGGTGGCGGCGGGTCCTTCACTTGCTCCGCATCTTCGGCAGCACTGAAGGACCCTCTGCCGAAATGCTGCCAAAGACCCGGAGCGACTGAAGGACCCTCCGCCAAAATGCCGCCGAAGACCTGGAGCGACTGAAGGGCCCGCACCCGAAGTGCCACCGAAGACCCGGACCGTCGCCGGGTGAGTAGCCAGGGAAGGGATTCTCAGCCAGGGCTTGCGGGGCCCCTGTGGGGCCCAGGGCCTGGGGCAAATTGACCCACTTGCCCCCCCCGGGCGGCCCTGCTTTTAAATATACAGGAACGGAGTCTCCACTGCTCCCAGTATCTGTGGGAGGGCTTAGGTCACAAAGGCACTTGCGGCAGCACTTGCGACTCTGGGACCAGTTCTATATTGACTGTGGTGCAGTTCAGAGCTGCCTTGGGCATGCTGAGCTGAGAATCTCTGGCCCAATTTGAATGTCCTACATGTATCAATAGTCATTCTGAGACCCTTTAATGCTTTCCATCTTCAAAGTGCTTTACAAACATTAACTAATTAGCCTCCACAACACCTCTGTAGCTATGGATAGCTATTGTCCCCATTATACAGATAGTAAAGCTGTGACAGAGGAGTTTACTAACCCAAAGCCAGAGACAGGCTTTATGTTGGACCCAGGATTAGAACGGAAAAACTCTTGGCTCCTAGACCTGTGCTCCGACCCTTTGATCACATCTCTCTTTAAACATTTTCGTGAGGGTCTGGTGGATTCAGTGTAATAATATGTAGTGATTTTTACTAGTAAAACAGAACAATGCCATATGTTTAGGTTCCTAGGCCAAATTATCTTTTGGTATAACTCCATTGACCTTAATAAAGTTACACCAGTAGACTGTTTGGCCCGAATAGTTTTCATTCTGTGGGGTGACCTCCCCCCTCGCCCCCGTATAATTTTAATACTGGGCTAGTATCAGAGGGGTAGCCGTGTTAGTCTGGATCTGTAAAAAGCAACAGAGAATCCTGTGGCACCTTTAAGACTAACAGATGTATTGGAGCATAAGCTTTCGTGGGTGAATGCCCACTCTCAAGCCTGGGAGGGAGGGGGAGATCCTGAGCGGCCGCGGCGCGGGAGCCGCTTCTCCCCCTCCCTCCTAGGCTTGAGAGCCTGGGGGGAGGAGGCAGGGCTGGGGATTTGGGGAAGGGGAGGAGTTGAGGTGGGGCCGGGGGTGGGGTAATTAAAAAACCGGGGGGGGGGGGTAGCCAAAATTGTTTTTGCTTGGGGCGGCAAAAATCCTAGAGCCGGCCCTGCAGATCACAAGGCCCAGGGTGAAGTGTGTGAGGGCTGGGTACAAAACATTGTCAGTGGCAGGGGTCCAGCTGTGGAGCCAACGCCCAGAGATCAGGCAAATCCAGAGTCTGAGCATCTTAGAATCATAGAATCATAGGGTTAGAAAGAACCGCAAGGGACATCTAGTCTAACCCCTGGCCAAAGTGAAAGATTTGTTGTGGCTAAACCGTCCAAGACAGAGGGCTATCTTTAGGAAATGCTGCAAAATCTTCCTCTTCAAAAAGGCCTTTCTTCCATAAGAATGTCACGCACAGACTGACACCACCTTCTACCCCTAACCCCTACCAACTCCCTCCACCCCTGAAAAAGGAAAATTAATAAAATTCCCCCAAATCTTATCCCAAGGAGAGATTTTATCCTTAAAAGGGAGAAGTGCCAGAGACTCCATCAAACCCACTAGGGACTTTGGTATTGCTATTGATGTTACATGGAAGCCACTTAGATAATATGGTGATAGGCGGCAGTATAAAAGCCTAAGATAGACTGATAGAGAGTGGGGAGGTTTGACTATATCAGGGATCGGCAACCTGTGGCCCATGGCCCGTCAGGGAAATCCGCTGGCGGGCTGGGACAGTTTGTTTACCTGCGGCGTCCGCAGGTTCGGCCGATCGCAGCTCCCACTGGCTGCAGTTTGCCGTTCCAGGCCAATGGGGGCTGTGGGAAGCAGCGACCAGCACGTCCCTCGGCCCGCGCCGCTTCCCGCAGCCCCCATTGGCCTGGAATGATGAACCGCAGCCAGCGGGAGCTGCGATCGGCCGAACCTGCAGACGCTGTAGGTAAACAAACTGTCCCGGCCCGCCAGCGGATTTCCCTGACGGGCCACATGCCAAAGGTTGACGATCCCTGGACTATATTACCCATATTGGAAGAAAGCAAGATGCACAAATATTATACTGAGTGTATTCTCCAGGTTCAGCTGCATGCTGAAAGAATGAGAAGGGGCAGAAATGCTATGACATTTCATGCACTTTTGCCTGGTTGCGTTTATAGTCGGAGAACTCTGGAAACAGGTCCAGGAGATGCAGGAGCTGGGAGAAGTGATTTGTATGAGGAGTACACTGTACACAAGTTTTCTGGACCGGGTGATGCATTGGGATGTTATTTATGGCAGAGGGAATGAAAGGTCGCATGAACAGAAGGTAAAGTAGAGAGCAACTTCGATGGGTGTCATTCTAGGCCCAATGGGAAGACTGGTTTAGCAATCACAGAGCTGTCATTTTAGCTTAAAATATTTTAAGCCAATGGATGAAGGCTCCTACCCTCCTTCACATTTTCATAAATGACATAATAAAATTGATGACATAAAAACAGGTAAGCTGTTACCATTACATTTTCTTTACAACCAGTACAAAGGAAAAAAAATCTAAACCTTAAAATACTTCAAAAGAATCTCAGGGTGAAATCTTGGCTGCATGGAAAACAATAGCAAAACTCCCATTGACTTCAGTGGTAGGGTCAGAATTGTGCCCTAAGTGCCTGATTGTGCTCTGGCTTTCACAAATATTACACAGGTGTAACTCTATTGGCTTTAGTGGAGGGACACTGATTTACACCCTTGTGAAAGAGAGAGAAACGGATTTGAAGTCCTTAAAAGTCCTGAGGTCTCTTCCAATCCTAATCTTCTATGATTCTATGGTTCTATGAAAACTAAACAGATTTCAGCATGTTAATTTTTCTGTTTCCTTCCTTGTTTTTCTATCTTGATTCCAGGCTGTTCAATATACTTCCACATCCATAACTTTCTCCTGCGACACACAGAAGTGATAAGAGTCTATTTCATTCTCCATTATCTTCTACTAGGGCCCAGTATTGCTCAGTAGTCAAGGAGGGACATGAAATATCCTAGTTTAGTGGCTGGTGACTTTTTTTTCACCATTTGTTAGAGGAGGAGATGAATATCCCAGTACATTGAAAACCACTTGAAGGCCTTTTTACACTGCCAGACCAGTGTAAAGGGGGCTTGGTATAAATAACAATCAGGCCCAAAGACTGTGGCAGAGGTAGCCAGAAACTCAAATGCCAGTTCTGTACCTTCCCTTTTAGAAGCATCCAGCTCCTGCGGGGAGTCAACTGAATAACTTCTCTCTGTGCTATTTGGTTGGAAGGGATCATAAAAACAGTAAAAGGTTAATTACACTCATTGAAGGAGTTGTGCTGTTTCAGCTTATGTATTGTCTGGGGGATATGTATATTTTGGCAGACATCAGGTGAACATTAATACCGTAAGTTGGCTGGCATCAGGTAAACAGTAATGCTAACTATTACCCAGTCTTTCCTTAAATATTGACATTAGAGCTTCCAATTTCACTCTGGATCTCAAGCCACACAAAGTTTTATGGGTGCTTGGATCTGGGAGTTTGGTCCAGCCCTGTGACAGATCTGACAATTTCCTGCAATATCTTAGGGAGATTTTACTGAATTCCGTTTATGTATCATTGCAGGCCAGGGATTGTATATAATTCCATAGGGGATGGTGACCACAGCCCTCCAGGAACTAAGGACAGTGGGGGGTTGTGACGTGTTGGACCCCCGCTCCTGGATGCCACCTGATGTGCTGGGGTCCCACTGGTTCCACATGTTCTACCAGCCTGGGTTTTCTCACCCTGTTCCGCTTTGCCAGGCCCTCAAGCTTTCTCCAGCACACATACACAGGTAGGCACACATCCAGCTACAAATGGACACAGAGACACTGAGATCAGCTCTGTGTGGGAGGAATCAGCTCAGAGATTGCCCAGCACTCATGTTCACACCTCCTTTGCAGTATAAACCCAAAATTATATTGTCTTGCACTGTATAGAAAGATCTGCAGAGCACAAGCTCATAAAAGTTCGCCCTCTCCCTCAATGTGGAGAGAGAGATGCACAGCTTCTTGTCCCCTTCCCTTCCCCCCCTACCCCCCCGGATATGAATTGCACAAACTGGGTTATGTTATAAACAAGAAATAAGTTTATTAACTACAAAAGGTAAATTTTAAGTGATTATAAGGGATAGCAACAGAACAAAGCAGATTACTGAGCAAATAAAACAAAACATGCAAACTAAGTTTAATACACTAAAGAAATGGGTCATACATAGTAATTTCTCACCCTAAATATTGTTTAGGCAGGTTGTAGAGTTTCTGCAGCTCAGAGTTCCAGTTATGTCTCTTTACAGGCTAGACACCTGTTCTCAGCCTGGACTCAGTCCTTGCCTTCCCCTAGCTTAGTTCCTTGGTTTCTTCAAGAGCTTTCAGCAGTCTTCCTTCTTGGGTGGGGAGGCAAATGGAGAGCCCAGATTGCCTTGCTTCCCAGCCTTAAATAGAATTTACATAAGGTGGGAAGCCTTTGTTTCCAGTGGAAAAGTACCAGCAGTGTTCAAGGTGGTATTTTGTACCAGGTGACATCATCACATGACCTTGCAGTGTCAGGGCAACCATGAGACAAGGTTTATTTGCAAGGTCCATAAAAGGAACTCCTGGGAAGACGGGGGATCCACATCTTCGAAGACTCATTGTCTTTTCCTAATGGTCCATTAAGGCTGATTGCTTACTGTCTGGTGGGCGTTTTCCAAGCACATCGTTGTAATTGTTACATAGACAATATTCCTAACTTTAGATGCAGAAAAGATACATGCATGCAAATTGGATAAGCACATACAGTAGATCATAACCTTTTCAATGATACCTCACATGACCCATCTTGCATAAAACATATCTTCATTATGCCATATTCATATAACAATATTTCTATGAAGAAAATGGGGTGTAATGTCACAGGGGTGATTAGGCAAATTCACTCAGGTTGTGACACCTCCAGAGAGGTACCATCTCTTGTGGAGATTTGCCTATACTAGCTCAAACTGGATTGTCCAGAGGCCAACGGACAAAGAAAGGGATTTGGATAAATAGCCTGTGTTTAAACTGACTCATGGCCTTTTTTCTGACACAGCCAATGGACAGGACCTTCTGTCCAAAGGGAGGTCCTCAATCCTTAGGGAAGGCTTGGGAGGACTGACATCAAACAGAGCCCTTGTGGAGATGGAACTGGGGAGTGATCTCTGGCAAGTTTATTAGCACATGTGTTGGTTCTTTTGTTGTTTTAAATATGTTTTCTCGGTAATGCTTTTACCTTAAGGATAAATGTGCTTACTGAAAAAAAGCTGGGTGGTAACTTAAACCAGGGGCAATTACTGTTTAGGCAGTCTGGCTTTCTGGGGATATCACAGTGCAGCCACGGAGCTGTGCAGCCTGGAAAAAGCCCAGTTAGGAGACAGAGAGAGAGACGCATGTCTCCACTCAAGGGGTGTGATGACTGGGGAGCCGGAAGCCCAAGTTTAAGTGCCCTTGGTGGGCCATGGATGGAGGGGGAATACAGATGCAGTTGCCCTAAACTGACACGTATATGGTGACATCCTATGTGGGATATAGGACAGTGTGAATTGCCATAAATGCCAACAGCATCGGAAGCAAGTACTATAGAAGGAAGAAGCCCAGAGAAAGAAGAGTCTGGTAGTCTTTTTAGGAAACAAATAGTGAAAGGAGAGGCAGGAGCAGGAATTAGGGACCATAAGAACATAAGACAGGCCATATTGGGTCAGAGCAAGGTCCATCTAGCCCAGTATCCTGTCTTCCCACAGTGGCTAATGCCAGGTGCCCCAGAGGGAATGAACAGAACAGGTAATCATCAAGTGATCCATCCCCTGTCGCCCATTCCCAGCTTCTGGCTCGCCCATTCCCACCACTGAAGGAAGAAACAGCAGGTGTTGAGATTGTATTGGCAGCAAGAATTTTCTCCTGCTAACCTGAAGAAATCAGAGGTGCACTCAGATGATCTAAGACAGGCTGGGGTACCCCTCCAGGGAGGGCATGAAGGGGACTGTCTGGTGCCACAGACCGTCCGGGAAAGGTAATGGTGATGGTGAGAGGTCCAGAGACGTGGGTTCATCTGTAATGCCTTGTACACATTTAGGCATTTTTCTAAAAAAAAATTCCCATCCCAAGTAAAACTGGGCACAGCTCCACCAATAGTAGCAATGAGGCGAGCGCTAGCTTAGAGAGGCTCTGGGTGGCTGTAAGCATTTTAAGCACCAGAGCCCTGACCCTCAAAGGTATTTAGAAACCTAAGTCCCATTCATTTAAAATGGGAATCAGGCACCCAAATACGTTTGAGGATTTGGGCTTAGTCATCTTATACTGCCCAGAGCAGGCCTAGACAACATGGTTCTTAATAACAGAATTGTGACTACAGACCTTTTGTCTATTCTAGAACTTCCACCATTACTACTACAGTACTTTCAAATAAAGGCTAAGCGTAGACTAGGCTGAGTTGACTTGGAAAAAAGATGGCTGTTTTCTCTTTTTATAGCACATTTGCAATCCCATTTTTGCATTTGAAAAGTCTTTTGTTCCCTTCGAACTTCCCTTATATGGACTTTCATGTCACCACTGCATTGAGAGAGCGGCTTTCGTGGCACTGTTTCAAAACCCAGTCACCTCTGTCAGTCAGTCGTTGCATTAATAACAAAACAAGGACTGTTAAAGGTGTACCAAACCTAAGGAGACCTGGAATTACAAGAGAACAACTTCTTGATGTGCCCAAGGGGAAAGCTGAATAAACAAGGGCTTCAAGCCTGTTCAAAAATGTGTCAAAATGACATCTGCAAAATGTAATAATGGCTTAATAGAAACTCAGACCATACATTGTCCAGTAAAATGAGAGCATAAATGTTAGGAAAATCTTTCTACTCCTAATAAGTTCCTTTGGAATCCATTATTTAACTTGGATTTCATTGGCTGGATGACAGGGCTTTGTTTAATGTTGACAGTCCACTTCCCTAAATATTTCAGTTCACCTTTTTTATTTTCTCAACATGTTTGTATCATGATGGCATTTAGTCTTTCTCAGCTATCTTTTTTGGTTTCACTATGAGACCGAGACAAATCCCTCAGCTGGTGGAAATCTGTATAGCTCCATTCACTTTGATAGATGCCAATTTACACCAGATTAGGATCTGATCTTGGCTCAGTCTCACTCACTCTTATTTTCCATCTTTTACTTCTTTTCGTCTCCTTATTTGCAGCACTGCAGAAGGGTCATTGATCATGTCTTGTGATTTACAGGACATGTTCCCATTTGAATAGTACTGTCGTTTGGACTCGACAGTCGAAAAATCTGTATTTTTTTTTTAAAAGTAAAGCATTGAAATAAAAAACAAAACAAAAGCCAAGTCCAATTTTTGTACAAGCCTTTTCATAGGCTGTTGCTTTAAAAATCTATCAGCTATATTTTATGTTTTCGCAGCTGTATGCCTCTAATACAACCTTGGGCCCATTTATTGGAATTTCTGACTGAACTTTTGTTTTTATAGGTGTGTGTATATGTGTTATCGAAGATATTTTGGCATTTTAGCCAAAGACTTAAATTGTGTCGACTTTAGCTGAAAATGTAACTCACTTTTTCTGGGTGTTCGGAAAAAGCCGTTTACTTGACAGGTGCCCCTGGTCCCTACAATAAGTCTTTCAGCAAATTTATTTTACTAAGAGGTTGTTTAGGTTAGAAAATAATAACACGAGCTAAATTCTGCTCTTGGTTATGCTGGTGTAATTCTGGAGTAAATCCATGGAAGCCAAGGCAATTATTCTGCATTTTGCATCTGTATAAATGAAAGGAGAATGCGATTTCTAACTGGAAACCAGATTTTCTCTTCTGTTTTGGCAAGATCAGTGGCGATAGCTACTTGTGAAGGTAAGTCTCTTCTATTTTTCACAGTACTGTGTTTTTTTTTGCTTAGAAACTGTTTCATTTTCCTCTCTTGCAGTGGACGACCTTGGTTACAAACTGAAACCATGCAAATTAATTGTTAAACAATAGCTTTTATGTAGTAAGAGCTTAGTATTACACTTAGGGAAAGCATGTCCTGTCTATATTCACTGGAAATGCTAGAGACCTTGAGTATTAGAATACTTCAATTACAACAGATCCCTGCTAAGGCCTTGGGGAAAGGAAAAGTGCCTCAGATGAGTGTGAGACAGGCTTCCACTCCAATCTGTCAGCTGCCACTCAACTTTATGATGGAAACTTACGAGTCCAGTTGAATGGGTGGGCTCAGTGCCTGGAGGGTGGGGAGTGGGAGAGGGGTGAAGGTTGTTGGGTCAAGTACTGAAAAGCTTAGTTGTCATTACTGAAATAATATATAACTGTTTCTATTATTTTGGGGTTTCTGGTGTGGATTCCCAGGCACTGGAGCCTGGGCAGGTTTGAATAGGCTGTTTTCCTGCCTGCCAGTGCTTTAGTCTGGAGCAAGAGTTCAGCGGATTCATGGAGAAAGAGATACGTACATGTAAATAACTGGGTAGGGTGCTAATGAAAATTCCCCTGGAATTCTAATATAGGAGGTTTTAAGGCCAGATCCTCTGCCACTTACGGCATGGTGAGCTCTGCCATTGACTTCACTGGGGGCAGGACTTGAGTTCTGATTTTCTGAGAGGCTCTGTGTTCTGTGGGCCGTTCCTGTTTTGTCTGTACTCTCAGCTGGATGTGTCAGCCCCCAGCCCTGCAGGTGCAGCGGGCGTTGGAATGCTGGGGATTACGCTGACTTGTGGCTGTTTTGTTGGGCTTTGCATTGACAAGGAAAAGTGGTGGAGTTTAGATACCCGAAGGAATAGACTTTAAGGCCAGAAGGGACGACCGTGATTCTGTTGTCTGACCTCCTGAATAACTCAGGCCACAGAATTTCACCTTCCAAGCCTCTTGTTGAGCTGGAGCATGTTCCTTAGAAAGACACCCAGTCTTAGGCTGGGTTTAGCTAACCTGTGTTACCTGAACCCAAGCTAAACTCCAAGCCATCAAACGAATGAGATAAGCAGCTAGCGCGGTTAAACAACAGCCTATCATCATTCTGACACCACATTTCCTAGTTCAGATAAAGCCTTAATGAAGCCTCCCATTTCTCCATCTCCTCTTTCGGGATGCGAGAATATTAGATAAACCCATCTGAAATAGAAGAAAAGAGCGTAAAATGTGGGAGTTCAAAAAAAGAGAAAGAAAGAGAGCAAACAACAAGAAGTGGGAAGAAAGGAAAGAAAAAAAGTAGAGATTCTTTTCTTTTCCATATTCACCCTATTATTCAACAGGTTTTTTCCTCTGTCGTTCCCCTACTTCCTTTTCATCTTCCCTTGCCTCCCTGCCTGCTTCTCTCTCCTATTCTTCCACCTTCATTTCTTTCACGTTCCATCACTTCATCGCTTAAGGGATTTCCTCTCACAAAAACTTCTGGGAATTAAGTGTCTGTAGAGATGGGCTAGCTAGCAGCCTGTTCTAACAATCAGGCCACTGGGAGGTTAGTGGGAACTTGGGTTAAAGAAGGATGGGCAGGATTGGATCCCATTGGCTGGGCGTACCCTGCAGTAGCATGCACAGAGGGTTTTCCTGCTGCCCAAGTGGAAGTGGAGGGGAGATGCTGCTTCTATGGCATTGTACGTCCAACTCCATTACTCCCTGCAGAAGCTTTTCTACTAGGGTTCCCATGAAGGATGACGACTGGAGTTTGAAGGCAATGGAACTACGCACGTGAGTAAGGACTGGCTGTGTGAATCAGGATCAGGCCTGCTTCTGCATCACCTCTGGCCCCAAGTTAGTGGACAAATATGATCAGACCCAAAATTGTATATGGATGATGGAGAGGCCTTTACAATCCGGACGTTCAGTTCTGCCGAGCCTTGTTCAAGGAAGTTGTCCTTACACAGGCACAAGACAATGAACAGGGCAACTCACCTGAGCATGGGCTGCTTTTCCGAATAAGGCTGTGAAGGATCAAGCCCTGGGAGAATGAGGCTGATTGGCCAGTTGAACACTTTGTGCCCCTGCTTTAATGGTCACTCCTCTGGATGGACAAACGTTTCCTTGGTTCTCCAGTTATTTTCTCTCCTTTCAGTAGCTTTGCTGCCCTCCTCACCCATCTCACTTATGCCACAACTAACAGTGTAGCTGGTTGCTAATAAGTCAAGGCTCGATGCAACTTCAAATATATATTAGTGGATAATAAATTCACCCATCTCACAGTGGCTGGGTACCAGGTGGGCATTTGAAATGTGGGACGTGAATTCAAGGGATGCCGGGGCTGGAATGTACAGGCTCCGGGAGTACATTATATGTAAACACTTGATTCATTAACACTTTTTGGAATGTTAAAAGTGGTTCATAAACCGATTGGTAGCCAGGAAAAACGAGCAGCAATGAGGTCATTGCAGTTGGAATGGACTCATTATAATGCCAACTGTCAAAACTTTTTGAAGCCAGTTTCTGTCTTTTTGAAAGAAGGTCCTCCAGGCTCAGGGTACTCTGGCTTGATTGTCTTTGGCAGGGTGGGGAGAGCAGGGGGTAGAGAAAGTCAGTGATTTAAAAAGTGGGGACCAGATACACCACTCCCTGATCCTGTGGTCTGGTTGGTCTATGCTGGTCCCAGATTTGACATGAGGTGGCTCTAGTTCAGGCCACCAGCATAAGGTCCTGTAGGGTCATACACCAGCTGAAGACCAGTATAGCAGAGACCTAACACAACCCTTTCCCACTCCAACATGCTCCCTAAACTGGAAGAGGGAGTGGCCCTGGTGAAAGAACTGGATCTCCCAGCTGGTGAAGAATCCTCTTCCTTCAGGGGAATTCCTTGCTGGCTAGCTATGGCCAGATTCCATCCAGCGTTGTCCCACCTGAGTAGCACAAAGGGGATGGATCATAAATGAGAATCTGGCCTTAGAGCTTCCCATCCTAAGTTTATGGGCTCTGTTCTGGCTTTTACCATACAGTCTGCATTTCAAGGGGCAGGAAGTGGGGGGATATGGAGATGCTATAGGGGAGCACACCCTGGTGTAGAAGCCATGCTACGTTTGGAGAAGGTGCAGTGAACACTTCAAAGAGTTCACACAGCTCAACTTGCAGCCTTAAACCTAGAATGGAGATATAACAAAGCCTCTGGTTGCTTCCCCATTGGAAATCCCTGCAGACTGTATTGAAATCCATTACCTGATTTCTACTGGGTCTCCATTGGTCTCTAAGTCCCTCACTCAGCAAGGTACTTAAGCAGATGCCTGACTTTAAGCATGTGAGTACTCCCATTAAAGTCAGTAGCCTTCAACAGTCAATAGCCCAGTTATGCTCTTCCAAACTCAAGTTGGTCAACTGGAACCAGCTGAAAATTTTGCATTGGAATCTGATCTCAGATTTGGAGTTGCTAGTGGCCAAGCTAGTTTTTGTTTGTTTGGGATTTTTGCTGCGTGGATAGGAGGGACAAGTATTTTGGGTCCCACAAAAAGCCCCGAGGATCATCCCCCTTTTTTAACCACCCAATACCACTACTATTCTACTGAATGGGGACTGGATGGCACTCCCTTGGGGAGCTGAGTGCAGTTCCCCTACTGGCCCGATGTGTAGTGGCTGAGTGCAGCAAGATGCTGGTCCACCCATTTGTTTGGTTTAAAAAAAATTCCTCTCTCTTTAAAGAGATCTTTGATGATTTTGATGGTGGTGGAGACAAGTAGCATCCAAAATCAGGCTAAAAAGTGGCTAAAGACTATTAAAGACATTTAAAGGCCATACCTACTTGAGTGCTAAGTCAAAAGTACTTGAGTGAATGCCTATATGATTGTGAATGATAAGATTGCTCACTACAGATACAGCAGCGGGGAAACACCAAGGAGGGAGAAGAGCTATTTAAACTAATGGACAGTGTTGGCACAAGAACAAATGGAGATAAACTGTTCGTGAATATATTCAGGCTGTAAATTGGAAGAAGATTTCTAACCATCAGAGGAGTGAGGTTCTGGAACTACCTCCCAAGAGGAGTAGTGAGGACAAACAACCTAACTAGTTTTAAGATGGTTGCCTGAGAGAGCAGGAGACTAGCCTTGATGACCCAGGAGTTTCTTCCAGTCCTATGTTCCTCCAGACATTTAAAATCAGCCGTTCTTTGCTCTTCATCCCAAGCCTCCATCTGGATTAGTGAAGGGCAGTCCTTATTTGGTGCATGGACCTTGTTGTTGGAACTTTCAACTAGTATATGTCCATTAGAGCCCCTCCATTGATGTCTTCAAGCCTTTCAATTCTGGTTGGCTGATCAGGGGCCATTCTGGCCTTCCCTTGCCTTTTTCGTTTTGTGTTAACAGCTGATTTGCTCAATCACTGTCTCAGGTGTTAGTTAAGCTTTGTTTCCATTTGTGCAGTGCGTCAGATTCTTGGAGACGATGCTGAAATAAAATTCAGAGCTTCCCCAAAGTCTTCCTCTATAGTTAGCTCAAACCACATGGGGTCTTCCCTGGGTCCACATCCATGCCACAGCCTTGATGACATTGTAGTTGCATGTGACTCCAAGAACTGCATCCGAGGTATGGGCCTACAGTGCCTATGTCTTACCTGACTGTGATGGAATAATGAAAGGTAAACGAGAGACAGTACAGATGCCTTTAGTGCAGGGATCTAATACATTAGAGGCAAATTTCTGTCTTAGATGTGCAAAAGATTTTACTGTCTGATTTTATAAACAGAAGTATAATGTTGGCCTTTGATGAACTCTTTTGCTCTATACAAATGGCTTATAGTCCACTAACTGCACTGTTTGTGCTGCTTCTATCAACACCAGTTAATCAGAGAATTATGGATGTTAGAACATGAAAAGATCTGGTGCCAGTAACTTGACTACACCACCCCCTCTTTACCACAGAATTTTCCTTTTTGCCAGCCAGGGGATGAAAACACAGATGTGATGAACTTTGTTTCCCCTCCCATGTGTAGCCTCTACTAATATTATTGGGAGTTATATACCAAAGACAGACTAGACCTCAAGTTACCAATGAGGTGCTGATGGAACTGCCCCTCTTTCTGTAAGCCCTTTTTAGGCAGGTGCTGTCCCAATTTGGGGTTAAGTGGCTCTTTTAGTGCATGCCTGAGGTTTATGAAAGAAGAAGCAGAGATAAAGGTACTTGTGTTGAAAATCACTCTGTGTGCTGGTATTCCGAAAAGTAACTCTGTGGCATTTCATATTAATTCCCTCTCAATGGCTTCCATAGCAAGTCAGCTCTGTTGGAAGACCCTATGTGCTTTTTTCTATATTGCAAACTCAACCTGACATCTGAAAGAGAAGCTGCATTCTTGGTTCATCACTCCAGATGAGCCAGCACCAGAACTGCTAGTTCCAGACAATCCGGCAGTTAGTTTCTTTCTTTCAGAGCTCATCACCTCAGTAACTGAGCACCACTTTAGATCTAGATGTGAGCTCTGCACCGAGATCCCATCTTTACTTTAGGCTGAACCAAAACTGTGGATTTAAACACTCCCAAAATGGAGGAGACTTCAGCCTGATCCCATCTCTCGCCATCCCAGGTAATGCATGTTCTGCAGCTGGAATTTAGCTGAAGTGTAAGACAGAAAGGAACCTAAGACAGAAAGGAACCTAACTCACTCTCTTGTAGCTGTGAGGCTAAGGGTAGTAAAAAGGTTTTTGTCGACACAGTAAACAGATATGACTCAAAGACAGCTAGAGACCAGATCTGTTGAGTAAGAAGGTGCCGTTTTCATATACCCACGTCTCTGCCACTTTGAAGCAGGGCCAAGGTGGGTGAGGTAAAATCTTTTATTGGACCAACGTTTGTTGGTGAGAGACACAAGCTTTCAAGCTACACAGAGCTCTTCTTCAGGTCTGGTCCAATAAAAGATATTGCCTCCCCCACCTTGTCTCTCCAGTATTCTGGGACTGATGTAGCTACAACTACATTGCACGCTTTGAAGCAGATTCATTTTCAGTCACTTTGTAGCAAGGAAGCTGCAAAGGTCCTCTGGGCTTCGGCAAGTGATCAAATTTTTCACCTCTCTTTTTCATTGGTGTGAGTGGCGCAGAAATCAGCACTGGAGATTAAGACGACGTGCTTGTTTGCTCAGATACGCATCGATTCCTTTCACCACAGTACTTATATTGGTAGATCTCAGGGTTCTTTGGGTACTGAGATAGATCATAAGGCTAGCTAGATGAACTTGTAAGGCAGGAAATGGTTATTTGTCCTGGGATTTCTCTTCGAAGGTGCGAATGTCACCATTTCCTGTTTGTTTTCTTAAACTTAGCAGTTAAACCATTTCTTACTCAGAGCTAAAAAAGATAAAAAAAGTTTCTTCTTCCCTATTTTTGCTAGAAAATAAGTAGATTATCTCACACTGCAAACCTTTCCTAGAGTATTATGGATTACACATAAATAGGCAGACAGAGACATTATACAAAAATAGATATATAGGTAGATCTATTTTAAAATCTCTCATAGATACTTATAAGGGTGTTATTACTATATCTGAGCACCTCACAATCCTTTATGCATGTAGCATTCCAATGCCCTTCTGAATTAGGAAAGAGCTATTATACCAATTTTACAGATGGGAAACTGAGGCAAGGAGGAACTAGGAGATTTTTCTGAGCTCTGGGGCCAGAGGCAGATTAGGGGTTTGTGGGGCCCTGGGCCCGAGCAAGTGGGCCCCCCTCCCTGCTTCCGCCTACAGTCCACCTCGCCCCTCTCGGTGCTCCTGCTGGAGAAATGGGGTTGGGGTATGGTGGCTTGCCCCACTCCCCCCGCCTTCCTGGCACTCCTGTTGGGGAGCTGGGTCGGGATGCAGGGACTTGCCCCGCTCTGCCTGCTCAACGTGCCTGTTCACTAGAAAACCACTGGGCTTAATCCTTCTGTTTACTCAGGCAAAACTTCTATTAAAGTCAATGGGAGTTTCTGCCTGGTTAAGGAAGTGTAAGATTGGGAATATTTTAATTAGCTCTTTACATGAAAACACCAACGGACAGCAGTGGCTTTTGCGAAGTCCACAAAGAGACATAAAACAGAGATCAGCCCCTCCCGCCAGTTGCATTATATTTTAAAATCCCCTCTACGGGTCTGATCCTAAGGTCGCTAAAGACAATGGAAAGACTTCCCTGGGCTTTATATCTAGCCTGAAAGGAGAACTGCTGAGGGTTTTCTCCTATTTTGAGTATACTTTTCTATTGATTCACCTTTGAGATGTGGCCAAAACAGGCCCCCAGTCCTGAACACCTTCAGACTTGGGAAAAGTTGAATCTAGATCTGAGATTCGTACCAGGGGCCCCTCTGCAGCTCATCTTTGTGCACATTTGCCTCATGCCTTTACGGTTGTGTATACCAAACCTAAAACCACAAAGGTATCTTCTGGGCAGACACAGCCCTTCCCCCAAACAAGTAGTAAAACTTGACTATACCTCCTATTGTTATGATTTGTATTTACAGTAGTGCCTAGAGGCCTTGGCCAAAACTTAGATCCCAATGTGCCCTAGATCCTGTACAGATGTATAGTAAGAGTCAGTCCCTGCCTACAATCTAAGAGGTCAATTCTCTTCTTGCTCAGGATTATCTGGCTGTCTCTCACATAATCATTTCCCTGCCCTTGTGGGGCCCGAGGCCTTGGTGCACCTTGGTCCATAGGCACCAACTCCGTGGATTCTCCGGGGCTGGAGCATCAAGGGGAAGAAAATAGTGGGTGCTCAGCACCTACTGGCAGCCCCGCCGATCAGCTCCTCCCCTTTCCCCCCAGTGCCTCCCACCCACCGGCGGGCCCTGCTGATCAGCTCCTCCCCCTCCCTCCCAGCGCTTCCCGCCCACCACAATCAGCTGTTCAGCGGCGTGCAGGAGGTGCTGGGGGGAGGGGGTGGAATGGGGCAGGAAGAGGCAGAACGGGGTCAGGGCCTTGGGGGAAGCAGTGGAGTGAGGGGCAGAGTGGGGTTCGAGCTCCCCTGGGGAAATGAGGAAGCCTTGGTCCATCTATTTCTCTGCCTGTGGCACATAATAATCTGGTCTCCTGGGGGCTGTAATAATTTTCTCTAATTTTGGTTGTTGGGTTTAGTGTGTGGGTGTTGGGTGGTGCTGGTGGCCTGTGATATACAGGTCAACCTAGATGATCTGGTGGTCTCTTCTGGCCTTAAACTCTACGACTCTTACCCTGGTATAAATCCGGAATAAATCCAAAGAAGCCAATGAAGTTACACCAGTGTAAAACCACAGTCCATATGAGAAGAATCAGACCTTAAATAGAGAAGATGGAGAAATGAGGCAGGGTATCACTACCCTGCATCTGGGAGCAGCCCAGGTAGACAGACTTGCATTAGCCTCCTGGTCCAGCTGGACAAACTTGCATTAGCTATCCCTGCTAAAAATACCACTGTGGACGTTGCGGCTGCCTTCGTCCAAGCCTGCCCCACCCTGTGGGTCCAAGTTTGGGTGGGGAGCCTGAGCCACTGCCCATGGCGCAACATCCACACTGCTATTTTTAGCGTGCTTGCTCAAGCGATGCTCACGTGAGTCTGTCTCCCCAGCAGGGAGGTGTAGACATACCCTCAGTGACTCTCCCATGGAGACACAGGGAGTTTAA
Source organism: Terrapene triunguis (assembly GCF_002925995.2). NCBI lineage: Eukaryota > Metazoa > Chordata > Testudines > Emydidae > Terrapene > Terrapene triunguis. The sequence continues at coordinate 7,097,166 of NW_020664419.1, forward strand.
GGCAGAGCAGGCGATAAGGTAAAGGCACTGGACTGGGACTCTAAGACCCTGTAATCAGGCGTGGACTCACCCCTGCGGCACCTCCTGCTGGTCGTCTCGGGAATTAGCTCACCAGCCTCCAGAGCGCCCTCTGCAGGCCAGGTGTCCTGCCTGTCTTTGGCCCCCGTGTCCCTCCCAGACCCCGGTGCCCTTGGCTTAGGTGCTGCCCCCCCTGGCAACACCCCACTCTCTCTCTGGGTCTCCCCACCCAGGGGAACCCCTACCCCCTATCCCAATGTCACCTCAGCTGTGGCTACTGCCAGTCACCATCTGGCCCCCGCGCCCTGGGGCAGACTGCAGTCTATCAGCCAATCATCACCGGCAACAAGGGGTTTGGACTGGCTGCCTTTACCCACCCTCTGGCTGCCCCTGTGCAACCCCAATACCTATTTGGGCCTAAGACCAGGCCCTGCAGCCTGGGGAATTGCTGGCCTAGGGCTTCCCAGCCCCCAAGGCCTTTCCCCAGCCCTGCCTCACTCTCAGTCCCCGGGTGAGCTCCCTGCAGCCAGGCCTGTCTCTCTCTCCTGTCACAGAGAAACTCCTCTGTGTTGGCTATTCTGGCCTTCTTATAAGGCTGAGTGGCTCAGGTTGGGGCGTGGCCCCAGCTGCAGCCACTTCCCCAATCAGCCGGGGTTTTGCCCCTTTACACAGCCCCAGCCCTCTGCAGAGCTTTTCCAAACCCTTCAGGGCTGGAGCGGGCGTTCACCCCGCTACACACCCCCTCTCCTTGTCCAACAAGCCTTGTGGAATGTCCCCAGAGGACTTCCCTGCTCCATTTGCCAGCTTGGGTTTTTTTTCTCATTGGACTTTTTCCCTCTCTCCTCCCACCTTTTCTTCTAAGCAGAATACAAACCCAGCAGCACTCACGCTAAATCCACAAGGTCTGCATGAGTGTGAAATGAATTCTTCCATCCACAGCTGCAACAAGCACATCTGGTTTCCAGCACTGATTTAATAGACAATCTGGGGAGATTCCCGCCTGCCCCTCCCCCCTGACCCGCCGACAAATAAACACAAAGTTCAAGAGACCAATTTTCTGGGCAATTTTCAGCCTGCTTTCATGCCCTTCCCCATACGCAGACCACTCAGCTAATAGCTTCACGCTGTCAATTTCACACTCCGGGCCTAAACCTAGGACACACCGTACTGTAGAAGCAGGACCAGAAAGAACAGATGTGCCACTTATTATTACTCCACCCAGGAAGAATGGTTTTTTTTTTTTAAATAAAACCATTATGTAGGAGGAAGCGGCATGTTTCTCTCTCAGCTCATATTTACACTACCTTTTTGTGAGTCTTCAGTAGGGCCCATTCTTCCCTTCACAGCCTGGCCTCCATCCTCAAGCCTTCAAACTGTAGTAGAAGAACTTGGCCAGGAAAGCTGGGAGGGTACCTCTCTTTGGAATCTATAAACATTATTCCTTCGCCAGCTACACCATGGCACTTTGAGAGTGGATTACAATGAACTATGGATCTAAATGTCACAGGAGTATACGTAACGCATTCAGAGGAGATCAAAAGGTCATCCTCTCAGTAGGCAATTCAGAATCTGGGATTTCTTCATTGCACGAGCTGCCCCAGTTCTAAGTCTTTACAATGAGCACTTTATACAATACACCGCCGCTTCGTTTTGTGTAGCACCTTTCATATAAAAGTAGATCCTACGTTCCCATTCAAGCCTACCAAAAGCTTTCTCCATCTCAAAGACATTTTATATTTCCTGGAGATCCAGGTTGCCCCATGCTGCAGCTGCCCTCAGTTATAATTAGTCCAACTGGACTAGTTGGACTCATTGTAACTCCATCATCCTTGTCTCTTCCAGTACAGGCTTTGGGGCTGATTCAGGACAAGGTTACTTCAGTTTTATGTCAGTGTAACTCCACTGAACTTGAATGATAGAATCATAGAATATCAGGGTTGGAAGGGACCTCAGGAGGTCATCTAGTCCATCCCCCTCCTCAAAGCAGGACCAACACCAACTAAATCAGAATGGTTTCATTCCCCAGGCCGTTGGTGAATCAGGCCCTTCCCTTCCCCCCAACTGTCTGGATTTACTGTCTGCCTGAGGTTATCTTCCAGTTCCTTTTTGTACACTTTCTGAATCCTCTTTGAATTCTTTTAGGGATGCTTCTATCCTGTCTTTTAATTCCTTTTGACCAACTTTGAGGGCCTCCTGACTGGCTTTGATTTCTGTTATCATTGCATCAATATTCTTGATCTGTGTTCAAGTAGGAAAAGCAGCTTTTTAATTCCTTTCCCTGGGGGAAAAAAACCCCACCTCTCCTCATACTTGACTTCAATTTTCACAGCATCCAAGTGGTCGAAGAAGAGATAGGCTTATAGATTGTGTTGATTCTTCACTGGGAGAAGAAGAAGCTGACAGAGGACGATGATAGTAATATCTAGCTCTGATAGAGCACTTATCAACAGTAGATCTCTAGAGACTTTACAAAGGAGGTCAATATTATTACCCCCTTTTTCCAGAGGGGAAACCGAGGCACGGTGCAATGAAGTGATTTGCCCGAGGTCACCTACAGGGGCGTTATTTGCTATAGGGTAAGAGGAGCAGTTGTTCCCTCCCAGACCTGGGTTTTCTCTCCCCTTTCATAGGTCTATATGTCTTCTACTTTTTGTCCCCCACCCATTACTTCACAGGAAATTATATAATCACATATAATGAGCCACACGCTGACACAACTTTGCCCCCCCCCACTTTCTAAAACAAAATCTCTGGCCACCTACAGAACCTGTAATAGAATGTGGGTCTCTGGTGGCCTCATTCAGTGCTCTCTCCACTAGGTAATACTACCTTCCTAATACTGACTTTCTTGGATCAACATAGCAGAACATATGAGCTGTCATACCGGGTGAGGCTAGTGGTCCATTAATTCAGGATCCCATCACCGACAAAGGCCAGTACCAGCTGCTTCAGAGGATGGTAAAAGAATCTCTGTGCTAGGTAGTTATGGGGTAACCTGCCAGCATGGAAAGTGTCTTCCTAACCCTAAAGGTAGGCTTGTGCCATGATGCATGGTGGTTCATATCAACATACAAGCAGCAGCAACACTACATACTGTGTTCAGATTTTCCAGCCAAACTACTTCTCTCGCTTGGCTCCCCGTGCCAATGTTCATTCTCTGCTTACTGTGCAGTTGTCTCCCCTGCCCCAAGCACAGCGCAAGTCCTTCTGTGTCTGTCCCAAGTGATATTATGTGCCATGCAGTCAGGTAGCAGGCTCTTTATGGGCCACTTGTTGGAACTAAACGAAGCCATTGCATTTGAAAAAAAACCATGTTTGCTTTTTAATATAGTAGTATGACTTAGCCCTCAGATAGCATTTTTCAGCAGTGGATCTTAAAGCGCTTCACAATCTTCAATGTATTCGTTCTCACCACACCCCTCTGAGCTAGGAAAGGATTAGTATCAACCCAGTTTTACAGAAAGGGACCTGAGAGGCACAGGGAGTCTAAGTGACTTTGCCCAAGGTCATACAGAAGTTCTGTGACAGAGCAGGGATTGAACCCAGGTCTCTAAGATTAGGGCCTTTATCACTGGGGCCAATCTTTTACTCTGTGTGACTAAAAGAACCTTTACGGGGCTGGGGTGAGTGTGGCTGTAGCACCTGATCCCACATCAGATAGGTGATTTCAGTAAGTTGTCACAGCTTCATTTTCTCAACAGCTTTGCCACAGACTCATAGATTCAGATTTTAAGGTGACAAGGGACCATTCTGATCCCTTAGGCTTATCTCCTGCATAACACAACCCCTGGAATGTCACCCTGTCATTCTTGAATCAAGCCCATGACTCATCATTGGCCAAAATCACATTCGCACTGGGGTGCACGGCTGTGTATTCCAGAGTTTATTTTTAGAGATGGTCCAGACCAGGGCTCCAGATGTGATCTTCGTGTAAGCCCTGTGGCCTGAACCTCTGCTACTGTTGGTGAGTAAGGAGAAGAGAGGCCCAGAGCGGCTTGACAACTCCAGATGGTCAGCGGCTCCACTGGGGAGGGAAAACTCTCTACCAGCATGTCTCAGAGAACAAGGGGAATGACTGAATGGGCCCAGCCTCATTTGCATTTCAGTTATGCGACAGTTTGGGGGCATTTTGATTAAAATACAATTAAGTTTTGAGTTTGGTGGCAATCAAATGCTATTGACCCTGTTAGGAAACAAAAAGACAAGACAGCAGCACCAAATATACTGGCAGTTAGGGGTTACCCTCACTGAGACCATAGTGAGGCAAAGTTAGATAATGGAGCTTGGCAAGGGCTGAAGAGAGAAAGAGCAAGAGAGCGGCAGAGGCAGAAAGGGGCTCCTACCTTGTGCTGGCAGTAAGGACTACGTTAAGGGTCTGTAAAGCACTGATTTCTCTCCAAAAACTCAGCACAGAGGCAGCTTAAAGAGAATGGATAGGTTTGAGGTGGTGTATGGAGCTGAGGCTGGCAGAGATTCTGAGGTGGTGTGGGCTGAAACTACAGAGACCAGCAGTCTATATGAGGGACTCTGGTGCAGGCCTCCCTACCCAGCAATCAAAGCTGAAATCACTTCAGTTGGGTCAGATGGTAGAGCTCCCAGATTAGCCCAGACAGCACTTCCTTTGGGGCTGGAGCCACCAGAGTCCCTGAATTCCACCAGCCCTGGACAATAAACTGTGAGGGAGGAACTGAGGTGGAGGTAAGTGGCTAAAACACATTAGTCACTCACAACTGCAAAAGGAGGACTGAGGATGGTACTATGGTTAAAACACACAGGAGGAGCATGTGGTGGAGTAGGAGTTTTATAATAATATATATTGTGATATTGCACTCTATATGATTTTATGAAAGTATGCTGATGAGTATGAATATAATGTAACTGGAATATGCTTCATGCAAAAGGTCTCCTGTAAGGTATCATTACAAAGTTTATAATCTACTGAGTGTGGTCATCCTATTCATATAAATGTATCACGTTTGTATCTGAAACTAGAAATATAAAACATAACTCTGAGGGCCTATTGTAATTACGCAAAGGATGGGCCATTAATGGTGGTTTGGAATCTTGATGGCTCCCATTAACCAGGACAATTGTCTGCAGATGGCTCTGTTTTACTGTGAGGCTTCGTGTGTGCTGGCAAGTGGGTAATGAAGTCTTACAGTGACATGTGATCATGTCACCTGAACTGGAATCCATCTTTAACCTGGTGCTTTTCCATTGAGAAGTGGGGGGTGGGAACCCAGAGAGACAAAGGATTCCCGCCTTATGCAAAAGATATATAAGTGGGTGGAACAGAGAAAAGGGGGCTGCAGTCATGAGAAATCCCCTAGCTACCACCTGAGCTGGAACAAGGGCTGTACCAGGGGAAAGGACTGTGCCCAGACTAGGAAGGCGTCCAGTCTGTGAAAGAAACGTATTGAAACATCTCTGAGGGTGAGATTTTATCTGTATTCAGTTTTATTATTGTATTAGACTTAGATTTGCATATTTTATTTTATTTTACTTGGTAATTCACTTTGTTCTGTCTGTAACACCTTGGAACCACTTAAATCCTACTTTCTGTATTTAATAAAATCACTTTTTACTTATTAATTAACCCAGAGTATGTATTAATACCGGGGGGGGGGGCAAAAAGCTGTGCATATCTCTCTATCAGTGTTATAGAGGGTGAACAATTTCTGAGTTTACTCTGTATAAGCTTTATACAGGGTAAAACGGATTTATTTGGGGTTTATACCCCATTGGGAGTTGGGCATCTGAGTGTTAAAGACAGGAACACTTCTGTAAGCTGCTTTCAGTTAAGTCTGCAGCTTTGGGGCACGTGGTTCAGACCCTAGGTCTGTGTTGGAGCAGACGGGCGTGTCTGGCTCAGCAAGACAGGGTGCTGGAGTCCCGAGCTGGCAGGGCAGGGAAGCAGTGGCAGAAGTAGTCTTGGCACATCAGTTGGCAGTTCCCAAGGGGGTTTCTGTGATCCAACCCATCACATATATTACTTTATTAATTGTGATCTTTTCCAAGATCATTCTCCCCTCTTTCCCCTACTAAAGTTTTCTTTGTTTTAAGTCAGTGCTTGCACCCGGGGAAGTATTACCTGTCAAGGGGTGCCCGGGGTGGTGTATATAGTGTCCCAGGTTTCTGGATGGGGGCTCAAACTGGAGTATTTACGTTTTTAGAATGAACCACTAGAAAATTGAACCTGACCCTATTTGCTGTCCAGAACACCTGGCAGAAAGACTGCATTTGCAAGAGACCAGCTCCAGAGCTGAATCTAAACGCCACAACCCAAGCATCTCTCTCTAACATGCACAACCAGAATACCAAATCCAAATCCCTTTGACGTTTGGGACGGGTGGATTTATATTCAGATCTGAATCCAGACCTGTCACCCAGTTTTGTAACTTGGGCCCATCTCTAATTCTTTTATCTGAAGAGCTTGCTCAGGATGCCCACATCCTGCCATGTGGCATGTCTGAAGTGGGACAGGAAAGAAAGCAGGCCAGGAGGAGATGTGTGCAGAACTACATCAAAAAAGAGTTGAACCCTAAACCTTTTCACACATGGAAAGGTGCCCTCCTTGTCTCCAGAACTTTCATGGATTTCTTCCAGCCTATCTCAGGAGCATTCTCTAACTCTGTTCCCCTCCTTCTCTCATCCACTCACCAGCACTGACCTCCTCTCTTTCCCTTCACATGATCTTGCCAGTGTCAGCATGAGGGTCTTCTTTGTAGCTTTTATATCTCTGGATCATTGACTTTCCAGCTCATTTCAAATCTTGGCTGGGCAGGCATGTCTTTTCACCCTGGTCTATAGAGCTGTTCATTTCAGTCCCTTCGTATTATTACTTTGTTAGGGAATATAGCTCTGTGCGTGCAATATTTAAGTCTCCTTTCAGGGCTGGCTCACCCTGAGTAACACTTTGGCACTTCATGGTAGGCTCCCGTTGAGTGATCTTGACATTGAGGAGGGAGTTCTAAACACCATACCCAGGTTACTGGGCGTTTCTCACATGGGAAAGCATAAAGACTTTATTCACATTATGCTAGCCTGTGCCAATAAATGCACAACTCCTCAATGGAAAGACTATAAAGCCCTGCCACAAGGAGAATGATCATGAGACCTCACAGTGCCACATAGTCAAAAAGGAGTCATGTGCCAGAAGGAATGACTGGAAATCAGTCTTCCTCTGGTTTCTTTTTAGTGAATGCATGGAGAGAAAGAAACTTGCCTCCATCCACTATAATGAACAGAATCCTTGCAGAGTCCAGAACTTATTTTAATGAAATAACTTATTTTTATTCTCCTTAGAAGATGAAGAGGTGACTTGATCACAATCTATAAAGACCTTCATTGGGGAAAAAGTACTGGGTACTAAAGGGCTCTTAAATCTAATGGGGAAAAAGGCATAACAAGAACCAATGGCTGGAAGCTGAAGCCAGACAAGTTCAAATTAGAAATAAGGCACATATTTTTTAACAGTGAGGAGGATTAATCACTGGAACAATCTACCAAGTGAAGTGGTGGATTCTCCATCTCTTGATGTCTTCAGATTAAGACTGGATGCCTTTCTGGAAGAGATGCTTTAGCCAAACACAAGTTTTTGGGGTCAGTACAGGGGTAGATGGGTGAAATTCTATGGCCTGTGTTATATGGGAGGTCAGACCAGATGATCTCAAGGTCACTTCTGGCTTTCAGATCTATAGAGCTATGCCAGCACAGACCCATGCTTTCCATTTGTGCTACCTCTGCTGAGTGTGTAGTGGAGTTCCAGAAAACAAGCAAAATGTTAGGAGTCATCAGGAATGGGATAGAAAATAGTAAAGATTAGAGGCTATTATAATGCTGTTATATAAAGCAATAATAAGCCCTCACTTGGAATACTAGAATCAACCTGTCTCAAGAAGGAGAGCAGAAATCGAAGGGGTTTAGAGGGAAGAGATGAAAATGACTAAAGGGGTGGGAAGACTTCCATATGAAGAGAGCTGGAAAAGCTCAGGACTGTTTAATTCAGAAAGGGCACAAGAAAGAAAGGATGTGATAAAATTATGCAAAACTGTGAATGGTGTAGAAAAAGTAGACTGGGTGCACCCATTTACCCTCTCTTGTAACACAAGAACAAGTGGCCTTTCAGTGAAATAGAGAGGTAGCTAACTGAAAACAGATAAAAGGAAAAACTTGTTATGTAAAGCACAATTAGCCCCCAGAACTCATTACCACAAGATACCCATGTGACCGTCTGGAGGTTAGGCCTACGTCACCAGTCTGATTTTGTGAAAACTATGGTGTGTTTCTTTCTCCATATTGAGCATCACCTTGACTGTGTGCTTCAATATACACTGTAACTGCCATGTTGGATTGCACCATCTCACTTGTGTTAGGCAGTGGCTGGTGCTCTAGGACTAGTCTACCCTGGCAATGTTAACGTGGCTTGTGTAGTTGTGGCAGAACCACCTCCACGAGGGGCTTAGCCACCAGCGCTTGGAGCGCGGCTTCCAGCACTAGTGCACCGTCTACACTGGCGCTTTCCAGCGCTGAATCTTACTGTACTCAGGTGGGTGTTTTTTCACACCCCTGAGCGAGAAAGTTGCGGCGCTGTAAAGTGCCAGTGTAGACAAGCCCCTAAGCACCAGCCACTGCCTAACACAAGTGAGATGGTGCAATCCAACATGGCAGTTACAGTGTATATTGAAGCACACAGTCAAGGTGATGACTGGAACGAGAGGGCCATCAAAGGCCATCAGCAACTGAACAGCCTTGCCTGTTGGCTTTTAATGACCCTCTGCCCAGTACAACACTCACGTGGCTTCAGCATGGAATGTCCCCAGTAGAAGGACAGAAAGAGAAGGGTTTACAGAATGCTTTTTTTAAAGGAGATAGGCTTTCTAAGACTTAGGGTATGTCTTCACTACCCACTGGATCGGCGGGTAGCGATCGATCCAGCGGGGATCGATTTATCGCGTCTAGTCTAGACGCGATAAATCGACTCCCGAGCACTCTCCCGTCGACTCCTGTACTCCAGTGCCACGAGAGGCGCAAGCAGAGTTGACGGGGGAGTGGCAGCAGTCGATTCACCACGGTGAAGACACCATGGTAAGTCGATCTAAGTACGTCGACTTCAGCTACGTTATTCATGTAGCTGAAGTTGCATAACTTAGATCGATCGCTCTCCCACCCCCCAGTGTAGACCAGGGCTTAGTCTGCACTACAAAGGATGGCATAATTATCTCAGTTAAGCGTGTGAAAAATCACACCACTAGCTGACATAGCTATGCTGGCAAAAATCCTGGTGTAGACACAACTGTGTGGACAGAGTGCTTCTGCTGGCAGAGCTAATGTTATTTGGGGAGATTGTGTAGCTATGCCATCAGAAGAACTCCTTTTGTTGGCTTATACTACATCTCAATGAGGAGTTCCTGCTAGGAAGCTCAGCTGACATAGCTGTTCTGGCAAAGACTCAGGGAGAAACATACCACCAGAAAGAGAAGACGGAGCAGGTGGAATGGAGGACAGGGCTGTGTGAAGGGGGGTTCAAAGAGTTCCAATGGAACCAGAGGCCTGAGCCCATAAAAGGCCCTGATGTATTTTCCCCCAACATGGGGCCCTAGCCTTGTCCGATTAGAGCCCTAAATGGACTGTTTGGGGCTCCGACTAATGCTTTCTAGATTTCATTGATATTCACATGAAAACAGGGAAGGGCGGCCTGTAATTACAGAGGTTATTTTAGAGAGGCTGAAAAAAAGACAGTTTAGATATGGCTGATTTCAGGGGACAAAGCTATGACAATGGAGCTAACAGCATACAAAGATGTTGAAAGTCAATGTCAGCAGATGAATCAGTACATGTTTTTCATCCCAGGTGTTGCCCACTCACTGAATCTTGTTGGAGAAGCTGCTGCAATGATTGTTCCCTGAGTTGATCTATTTTTTGGAATTGTTCAAAGATTGTATACCCTGGTCGCCACTCCTGCTAGTCATTAGGATGTGTTGAAAAAGCATGTTAGCATCACATTAAAATGCCAAAAGCATTACCAGTTGGTCAGCAAGGGTAGAGGCAATCCATTCACTGCGAAATCAGGTTGAGGGTGATATTGATGTGCTAGGCAAGATCAAAGCTTCACACAGTCCTGTGCCAGAACTGAAGTCTGATAGCTTGCAAATGAACATTTCAGTTTTCATTTCTTGCTTTGGCCAAGATGAGGCACACTTCATCATCATCATCACTCCCATAACCGCATTGGTCGTTGCGGCACCATCATTGATGAGCAATCAACCAATTGTCTCCACCCCTGACAATTGTGTGTCAGTGCTTGAGTCTCCGTGAAGTCCATTCCTGTCCACTCTTTTATGTTGTCAATCCATCTCTTCTTCTGTCTACCTCTTCTTCTCTTCCCCTGTACTATCCCTTGGAGGATGATCTTGGATAGGCCAGATGATCTTGTTACATGGCCGTACCACTTCAGTTTGCACTTCTTCACGGTCATCAGGAGGTCTTCATATGGCCCAGTGCATTGGGTGATGACATTGCGGACCTCTTCACTAGTCACATGGTCGAAGTAGGAGATGCCCAGGATTTTAAGGAAGTATCTCATCTCTACTACCTGTATTTTCCATTCAATTTCTGCAGTAAGGGTCCATGTCTCGCACGCATACAGAAAAAATGGAGATGACCAATGCGCGCAGCAGTCTCAGTTTGGATTCCAGGGAGATGTTCTTATTCCTCCAAACTAGCTTTAGCTTGGCCACCGCTGCTGTTGTTTGTGCAGTTCTTGCCCGAATTTCTGCCTTGGATCCTTCATCAGTGATGATTGCCCCCAAATACTTGAACGGTTTCACTGTCTCCAGCTCTTGTCCACTGACAGTGGTATGTGAGCTGATCCCATCACGTGTGTTTGTCATCAGCTTGGTGGCACACTATCTTATCATAGAATCATAGAATCCTTAGGATTAGATTAGATTAGGATTGGAAGAGATCTCAGGAGGTCATCTAGTCCAACCCCCTCCTCAAAGCAGGACCAACACCAACTAAATCATCCCAGCCAGGGCTTTGTCAAGCCGGGCCTTAAAACCACTAAGGATGGAGATTCCACCACCTCCCTAGGTAACCCATTCCAGTGCTTCACCACCCTCCTAGTGAAATATCAAAAATTAATGTTGTGAGCAAAAAATGGCAGCATCTGGATCTTGACATTCCAATGGCTTGTGGTTTAGTTGGTGGTCTTTGAGATGCCTTATCAGAATTATTGTCTTCCGGGTTCATTGCATTTAAGGAAGCTGCTGCTTCATGGGCTGAAATATCAGGAATATCAATGTAATACAAAGAGAAACCATTTTGAAGAAGGTAAAGTAATGCCAGGCGAATTTGCAAAGTATGGAGATTCATCAAATGCCTCCAAAGTTTTTGAATACAAGGTTTTCAACCCCATGTTCGACACAATAGTAACATAATTGAATGATAGGTTGTGTAAGTATGATGGAATAGGAGAAAGTTATGTTTTTTTTGACAGGCAAGAAACTGAAAAGTATCAGTAGCAAACATTTAAAAAGGCACGTTGGAAATTTAGCAAGCATCCATCCTGAGGATTTAAACTCTGGCAGTTTTGAAAATGAGTTTGAGGTCTTTGCTAGTTTTTGCAAGTAGATCTTTAAAGATGCCTTGGAAACGAAGGCACCCATTGAGCTTCTTACCTACATTCACAAAAGATCTTTAGATGTGACTTTCCTTCACACAGAAACAGCCTGGCACATTTTTTTCTGTCTTCCTGTAACCTTGGCTGCTAATGAAAGTTTCAGCAAGCTAAAATTCATCAAGACCTATCTAAGAATGTCCACGGGGCAGGAAAGGTTAAGCAATCTGGCTGTTATTTCTACAGAGAACTCAGAAGCAAGGTGGATAGGCTGGGATGAGCTAATTAATGAGATTTCTTCAAAGAAGGCCAGGAAGGTCCCTTTGTAAAAATACTTGGTAGTGATTGCCGTTTGTTTGTTTGTTTGTTTTTGTTTTTGGCCAGGGTGGGGAGGGCCCTGGATCTGAGTCATCCAACTGGGTCCAGAACACTCTTGCATGGCACTGGGGGCGGGGTGGGGTGGAGGGGGACACTGACCAAAACCCCAAAGGCTTCCAGGAGTAGTAAGGTCTTTGAAGGAGGGAATTGCCAGCAGGATTTTGTTGTTTTCCCCCTAAATCTGTACATCTCTTAAGCTTCCTAAGAAAGAGACAAGGTGCGTGAGGTAATATCTTTTATTGGACCAACTTCTGTTTGTGAGAGAGACAAGTTGTTTCACTAAGAGAAGTTGGTCCAATAAAAGATATTACCTCACCCACCTTGTCTCTCTCATATCCTGGGGCCAACATGGCTACAACAACACTGCAAACACGGTTCCAGTATGTGTTGCGTATACACAAGTACTGCCTGCTCCTGAGCGAGTTAAACTGAATACCAGAAGTTTCACACCTGGTGGGTGGAGTTCTGGGAGAGGGTACCAGGGAGATTGAAGGATCAGCACTGTGCCCAGAAGAGATAGTGGCTGGACAATGGATTCCAATACTCGGAGTGGGGGTGCCAGATAGTGGGTCAGCACCCTGAGAGTGTATCTAGGGACCCCAAGATCGGGGCAGTGGCTGGACTCCATTGAAGCTCCAGAAGCTTAACAAACCCGAGGGTATCCAGAAGAGAGAGGCTTGGATTCCCTTCACAGCAGTCTTAGGAGGTGGCCAGGAGGAGACGCTCACTAGGATCTGTGAGCTTTGGGTACATCTACACTACCCGCCGGATTGGTGGGTAGCGATCGATCTATCGGGGATTGATTTATCGTGTCTACACGATAAATCGATCCCCGATAGATCAATCACTCTCCCTTCGACTGCTGAACTTCAGCAGTGTGAGAGGCGGAAGCAAAGTTGATGGGGGAGCCGCGGCCGTCGATCCAGCGCCGCGAGGATGCGAAGTAAGTAATTTTAATTCGATCTAAGATACGTCGACTTCAGCTACGCTATTCTCATAGCTGAAGTTGCGTATCTTAGATCGATTTCCCCCCCCCCCCCAGTGTAGACCAGGCCTCAGATAAAGAGTGGGATTTTCAAAAGTGCCCAGAGGCCTAACTTCTATTAATTCCAATGGCAGTTAGGTGCCTAGGCACTTTTGAAAGTCACACTAGGTGCCCGTCTATCTTTAGATGCTGCAATATCTCTGAAAATCTTGCCCTTAGAACTTATCAGTGTTAAAAAGAAAGCCGCGGAGACGTATATGTTTAATGAAAACAGTCACAGTAGATGAACAGGAGGAAAAAAATGGAAGGGATGTAAAATCTCATGGGCATGAGCCAAACTCTGAGGGGGCAAAAAAGAAACTTCCCGTATGGACAGGTTAGTTACCCACCTTAAGGTTCCTTGCACCTTCCTCTGAAGCATCTGGTGTGGGCTGTTGTCCGAGACAGGATGCTGGAAGAGATGCACCAGTGGTCTTAACCAGTAATGCAACTCCTATGTTTCTTTATAGCCTATTCTGGGCATCTTTTTTATTACCCTTCTCACCTTTGGCCTAGCTACCTGCATCTGCTTCCTCTTCCCCAAAAGCAGAGCTTTCCTCATGTTCTGTGCTGTTCAGTCAGAATTTTGCCCCATTCTTAGAAGCGGTTGATTCCAAAGGAGAGTTGTAATTAAATAAAAAGAAATACAGAGAAGAAACAAATAAAAAGCAAAGCACTGGACTATGATCTTGGCTAGTTGCAGCCTAGAAGGGTCACTACAGTGGTCTATGAGACATAATTACACAGATGGTAGTTGTAGCCTAATAAGTTGGTGGCCGTTCTTATTTCATAGCCTGTAGTCTGTGGGCTCTCAAAGGTCTAGGTACTGTGTTTTCCTAGTTTGCCCTTTTCTTTTCTGTCTCATGTGGTTAGAGCGGGCCGAAATTTTTCCACAAAACATTTTTGGTGGAAGACATGCCAATTAGTCAAAATTGAAACTATTGGCAAAACAGATTTGGCTTCAGCAAAACTCCCAACTCGAAAAAATGTTGGGGAAAAAAGTTTGAAATTTTCGACATTTTCTAAATGAAAAATTCTGTCTGTCCGCTTTGAAATACTTTGTTTCAAAATGTAAGGCCTGGTCTACACTAGGGCGAGTTAAGTTGGTCTAAGTTACACAACTTCAGCTATGAAAATAGCGTAGCTGAAGTCGACGTACTTAATGCTACTTACCGCGGTGCCTTCACTGCGGTAGGTCGACTGCTGACGCTCCCCCGTCGACTCCGCCTACGCTTCTCGCTCTGGTGGAGTACCGGAGTCAACGGGAGAGTGCTCAGTGGTCGATTTATTGCGTCTTCACTAGATGTGATAAATCGACCCCCGCTGGATCGATCGCTCTGGAGATAAGTGTAGACATGCCCTAAGCCAGTTAAACTAAAAATAAGGCAAGGGGAAAGGGGAGAAAAAAAAGGTTGAAATTGAAATGAAATGTTTTAGTTGAGCCAAACTGAAAAAAATGTCAGTTTTTCCATTTGCCAATATTATAGAGATTTCAACTTTTCATCCTATTTGAGATGAGAAAAAATGTTGAATTCTTGAAAAGAGCTGAAGAACAGGAAATTGTTTCCTCCTCAGTTCTACTCTTTCGCAACCTTCAAAGTCTGTGTTTCTCTCCCAGCATGTATGCAGGACACTTTTTGCAGAAGGAGCTCCATTGTTCTCATGAAAATCAAGTGTCAGACTTTTCGTTGACATGACTTCCTCCTCAGCACAAAACTGCACTTCCAGCAATACATCAGTACCTTGTGTGGGTCAACTCACAAAATAATGCAGTGAGGTAAACCTCCCTTGATACGCAAGGCCAGACCTTAAACCAGCTCCAAAAGGGCTGATGAGGACTCCCTGTGCTGGCATAAAGTTGCCAGCCCCTACTGGACCCTTCCTGTGCAGCGGGCGTGTCGAGTCCAGTTGTAGGTGGGAAGGAAAGTCACAGGAACTGGAGGTGCTTGTCAGAGGCAGGAAGACGCAGAGCCAGAGTATGATACACTCCACTCCACCATTCCTCAGCTGTAGGAATAGTCTCTAGGGGACTTTTTTTTAGCTCATGCAAGTTAAAGCAGGCGTTTGGCTGCGTTGACTTGCACCTAGAGCTGGTTCAGTCTCCTGGTCGGCACATGATTGGGGGAGGTGTAAAGATGGCTTTGGCCAAGGATTGTACTCACATCCTGGCCATAAGAACTGTGGGGGCAATAGAACTGCTGGTGGGATTTAATACCACATAAAGGGTGTGGCTGGACAAGGTGGGGGCCTGGCAAGGGTCTCATCCTCTGGGCATCAGCTGATAGCTTGCACTGCATGACCCTGGGCTGGCTGTGCCTGCTGGATGATTCTTCTGGCCCCCGAACATACACGGAGGATGCCATTTGTAGAACCAAATGGCGTCCGCCACACAGTGTGACCTTGCATGCCCTGTCACATCGTTGAGAAGGATGCCATTTTGCAAGTGTAGAATTGAATGCATGACTAAAAATTGTCACGGCACGACGCTGACAAATAAATCCATTCCAATCAACAGGAGTGTGTGTAGTAAGGTTCTATCCAATGTGAGAAAGGACAACACAACTGGGCCATTAAAAATGGCTTGGATTTAATAAGACAGTTATTGTATGTGACTTTCCTTCGAATGACTACAAACATAAATGCTGAGGTTTACCAGCGTTGAAATAAAATGAGTGCATAACGCAGAGGTGTCAAACCTCAACCAACATTATTCTCAGTATTGAACAGGAGCACAGTCAAATGACAGAAGGGCCAAAAGTACTATTACCCCTTAGAAGAATTCTTGGAAGATACTTAATTGACAAGACAATGTCACACTTGTACAACAGATTTCCTTCATGTTTCTTCCTCTCCCCCACTCCTCACACCCTTTCTTCTTTCTTTGATTCTTTATGGAGTTGGAAGGTTGGAAGGGATGGGGGAAGGATATGAAGGCACATTATAGATGATCAAGTCTGTTAAATATAACTTCGTTCTCTGGTCACTTCTACTTATCTAGGTACTTATATGGCCCTCATCACCATGCTATCTGAGCAACTCACCATTGTTAATACTATCCCCATTTTACAGATAGGAAACTGAGGCATTAAGGGCTACATCCACAAAGGGAGTGAGGCACCTAAGACCAAAATTTAGATTCCCCAAACCTGTGTTCAGCTGCTGCCTAACCCTGTAGGTGCTTCAACCCTCCTTGGTGCCTAAGTTCCTGCAGATAAAGACCCCTAGGTGTCTACATTTCTGCTGGCACGTGTGCAAACAACCACCTATGTCCTGAGCTCATGCCTCAGTCCCAGTGGGATTCTCAAATGAGGTGTTCTCCCCACCTTTCTCATCTATGGGCCCAATCCAGTAGGCGTACCCTGAGTTTGCCTAAACCTGAATGAAACAGCCAGAGGAGTAGGTGCTCCTCCCCTCCTCTGCTGTAACCTTTAGCCTAGTGGTTCTGGTACTCATCCAGGATGCGGTTCAATACCTCTCCTCTGCCATTTAATCCTGGGTCCCCCAAGTGCCCTAACCACTGGGCCACAGGGTGTTTTGTGATGGGTTGCTGTCAGTCTCCCCTGGTGGCACTGTTCACCAATAATTAAATATGCATTGGAGCAGGGAGACCGGCACCCAGCTCTCCCACATTTCAGGTTAGCATCCTGACCACTGGGCTAAAAGTTGGAAGTGGGGGAAGGGGCTCCACCACCCGCAACCATGGTGCTTTGCACGAGAAAGGCCTTAGGCCCCTGACTCCAGGAGAGGGTTCTGGGCAGGAGTGGCAGAAGGTCCCTAAAAGTGTGTGTGTGGGGGGCACTGGTGCCCAAACCGTGCCCCTTCCCCCTGAGCCCCTGCCCTCATGCTGCCCCTCCCTGCCGAGGCCCCGCTCCTGCACCACCTCTCCCCCCCAAGACCCTGCCCCTTTTCCCCCATCACTCATCCTTACAGCTGGTAAAAAGTGGGAGGGCCATGGCCCCATGCCCCCCCGCCCCCCCATTCCGGCGCCCCTGAGTATAGACCTGCCCTTTAGTCAACAGACCGGTTCCTATTGAATGGGCTTTGGGTCAGGCTCTATGTGCTGGTTGGGTTTTATAGACGTGGGTTTTATAGAATTGCATAAAAGTGGAGAGGGTAGGGGCACTATGGAGCAGTTTGTTCATTCGCTAGACCCAGAACGGGGAATTATATCGGTAGGGTCAGATCATCGGTGGGTGTAAATTGATGGAACTCCATTGAAGTCAACGGTGCTATGCCCAGTCATACCCACTGAGGAGCTGCCCCTTAGTTTAGGTAGATACTGGAAGTGTGTTATTAATGATTTATTGAACTCTGACAGTCTTCCCTGCGATAATCCAGTGCATTAGGTGCTGTCGCTTACCCAGATGGACAGATATGTGGAGACAGATGTAACCCAGTGTATGCTACAGATCCCCCTCTGTGCCCAATCCAGAGATGGTAGGAATCTGGTTCAGTTCCAGGTACGGAGCTTTAGCAGCTCATGTTAATAGCTTTGGAGGTCTCTGTTTCAATCCCTGGTGTGTTGGCCAAGATGGCACCTTGTTACACACAGACACTGCCAAGTTTTGGCCAAGCATGCCTCAAGAGCTAAACTTTGCAGCTCAGGCCCATCTCTAAGCTACGTGGTCCCTCTCCCAAGCAGATTTCAATCTAAACATCCACACGACTCAGTACAGATGCACGACATACCAGATGGACAGATGAAGGTCCAAGTTCAGGCCGGTGTGAAGTTTGTTGTAGTGAATTTTGCCATCATTATTATTGCTCTGATTTTAAATGTCACTTGTTTTCATGGGGGGAAGCAGTCCTGGATGGCTTTGAGGAAGAACTGATGAACCATTTGACTGATTCTTGGAGGAGAGTGACAGAGAGAGGACCAGCTGTGAAAGGGTTAAAGGCGTGAGTGCCTCCCACCCCACTGCCGAGTGACTTTAATGTTGGTGAAAAGTGCTAGAATGAAATCCCTGGAAACTGACGTCCTCTCTTTGGGTCAAATCCCGATCCCATTAGAGTCTGTGACAAACTCTGGCGGACATCAATGGGATTAAGATTTGGTCATTTCGGCACAAACAGGACCGGTGCGGAAATGCAGCAGCATAATCATTCCTACGCTGCTCCACCGGTCTGCATCACGTCTGACTAGGCCGGACCACGTCTGACTAGGCCGGACCACGTCCAGGGATGTTCACTTTCCATGCAAAGTTTCAGTCCTTGGCTCATTTGCGGAGTAAGCGCACCACTTGCAGCACTGTAGGTGCTTTTTAACGATACAAACATCTGCCCACTAGGAAGTGTGCTGAGACCACCAAATGTACTTTGTCTCCCCGACTGATCTGCTGTCAGATGCAGGGTTCTTAACTCACCAGGCTGAGCGCTCTGAAATGTGATGGTATTTTTGCAGTTGAACCCTCCCCCAGACAGGCATGCTCTGCATTTACTGTCCTCTCCTGTCCCTCAGAGGGCATAGCTGCTGCATAACGCCACAGGGAAGAGAACAGGAATGACTGACAACAGATTTAGTAGATAAGGTGCTTTTAAGGTACAGGCCAGAGGAGGCTGCAGGAAACCTGCCCCCAGGAGGTAAGTGGCAGCTTAAGCGCCAGGAAGGGTGGGAGGAGCAAAGCCAGCTAAAGCCAGGTTAAGCCAGCTCTTCTATACTTAGTTCACAGCATTTAAAGTTTAAACCCTGCTGCCCCTGGCTAATCTATCATCTCACTTGGCATGCAACTATCTCTTTTATACTTGGATAATATTATGTTAGAGTACAGCATATGTAGAAGCACATACACACACATTCGCTAGCTAGACTGTAAGTTCTTCAGGGTGAGTACCTTATCTTGGATTGGGCCTTGATCCTGCAAATGTTTACATCCATAAGCATGTGAGTAATCCCACTGACTTCATCGGGGCTACTCATGAGCTTAATATTCAGCACATGCCCAGGGTTTTGCCGGTTGGGCCCCTTGGGCCCCATAACTGAAATTAATGGAAAGTCTCCCAATTGCTTTCGTGGGCTTTGGCTAAGGCACTGGGTTTGTAAAGTGCCATGCACTCCTATGGCACAGTAGACATAATAAACAATAATAACAATAACTACATGCACAGGGAGATTTTCATTATGCCATGTGCCCATTTGCAAACCTAGAAAGTACTCACGAATGTCAATTGCATAT
The DNA here is from genome assembly GCF_002925995.2 of Terrapene triunguis. Lineage (NCBI taxonomy): Eukaryota > Metazoa > Chordata > Testudines > Emydidae > Terrapene > Terrapene triunguis. The sequence continues at coordinate 7,116,379 of NW_020664419.1, forward strand.
TTAATGCGTGCACAGAAGTTTGAAAAATCTGCCCCCGTGGTGGACTTCATCTGGGCTTATTTATTCCTCTGTAGGTTTGTCCAAATATATATATATATATATATATCTGCGCTAGGAAGTCATATATAAGTTTGGAAATATGCACTGGGTTGTACACACGCCAACTTTCTGCAAGGATTTCAGGCAGCGGTGAAGGTAAGTTGAGTGAAAATGTTTCTGTGAATGTTCAAAGCAGGGAAAGTTTGAATCTTGTACAATACAATTAAAATGTGTATTTCAGTGATAACTGAATCAGACATAAACACAAAGAAAATATGTGAGAAGAAAGAACTAAAAAATTACACACTGTCGACATGCTCTGAATTAATTTGCTAGGTAGAAACCATGATGTCGACGGAGATATTGTATCTGGAGCTAGCTCTACAGTGAGCAGAATAACCTCTAATACTGTGTTGATATGAAGGACTTTGACACAGTTTGAAAGCAAGAGTGATACATTAGAGTATAAACATAACAGTTTGCATTAGGGTCCAATGGAAATAATTTATGCTGCAGGCTTTTTTGTTCTAGTGATGATTATTTTATGAGGAATAGGTTTTGATTTCTCAACTTAGACGTGCTGCCCACAAACAGCACTTTCTGGGGATTAGCGATTGATCTTTCCATTTCTCAGCTTCCTTGCTTTCTTTTATATCTTCTGCTTCCCGTTTTTTGTGAGTGCTCTGTAACCAAATGCAGAAAGACTTCTGCTAAAGCAATAAGCCACCAGATACATTTCTTCCCCCACCTAGTCTTTTCTTAGGCTGGCTGTGATCGGAAGACCAAGGAAAACAGAAACAAAGTTTGGCATTCTCTCCTGTTTCCCCCTGGAATGATCAGGGAATTCCCCCTATTGGGTGTGTTCAGACCACAGAAATACAGGGTCAGATCCTGAAGAATATTACTCAGGCAAAACTCCCGTTGACTTTAACCGGTATTTTGCAAAGGTAAGGATTTGGGCCTCAGTCAGGAAAGCACTTAAGCATGTGCCCAATGCTGAATAAGGATATGCCACAGGGCAAGATTCCCTGGATATGTTCCTGGATTCTTACTGCAAACAGACCTCAAACACTCCAGTGGCAAGTTCAACTCCAAGAGCATCTTGATGCAGTTGCGCTACTGCAGTGTTTTAAGTGTAGACTTGCCCATAGTCTACTCACACTGTCACAGGATACTTTCCTGAGCCGGGCTTTGGCCCTTAGTGAATATTATACAACAGGCATAGCCAACAGATAGCCCCTGGGACAAATGGGAGCTGTGGAGCTGTATATGGAGATGCAGCCCCATGAAGACTGAAGATCTCAGCGTGTATTGCTCCATCTTGATCTGAGCAGCTGAGCTGAGACAGAGCATTTCCTAGTGGGAACATCAATCTCCATGACGTCAAAGTGCAGGCCAGCTGCAAGATGCTCCATTTGTTTCCAACTTAAGGATCCAGGAGGCTCCTGACAAGTGCCCAATGGTTCTTTTAATTGGGCAGAATTTGGATGCTCCGATGTCCCACAACCAGCGAGAAACCAGTCAGTCAGCGGTGAGCTCTGATTACCGCTCTTGACTGCCTAATAGTGGTTCAGACACTATTATTTTTGTTGCTCCAACTCTCCCACCCCAACCCACATGGTCTATCTTGTCTTTTGGACTGTAATCTCTTTGGGGCTGGGACTATCATTTATGGGATTTGTACAGTGCTGAACACAGTGGAGTTCTGAGCTGGTTGACCTCTAGGAGTTATCACAATATCACTATTAGAATATCACAATCATCTGGAAACGTTTTTTTTTTTTACCTTTGTTACTAGAGCTGGTCAAATACTGCAAAACAGTGCTCATGAACATCTTGAATAGCTGTTTGGTTCGACCTCATTCACAGGACTTATTGTTCAATATGCGTAAAGAGGCTCTTGTTAACACAGATGTTTGGGGATTGGCTATTCCATATCTGAGTGCTCATATCTGCACACGAACGAGCGGATTCATGCATGAACAAGAACATTTGCCATTCATTATTTGTTATTCATCACTCATCATTTGTTATTGATCATTCTCTTTTTAAAAATGGCTAGTCATCCAATCAGAGGGCAGAAAAAATACCAACTGACTTAGGCTAGGTCTACACTAGAAGAGGTTTGCGGATATAGTTAGACTGGTACACCTGTATCAGTGCACCTCCTAGTGTGGGCACATCTTAGGCCTGGTCTACACTGGGGGGGAGGGGATCGATCTAAGATACGTCGACTTCAGCTACGAGAATAGCGTAGCTGAAGTCGCCGTATCTTAGATCGACTTAGACTGACTTACTTTGCAGCCTCACGGCGCAGGATTGATGGCCGCCGCTTCCCTGTCAACTCTGCTTCTGCCTCTCGCCCTGGTGGAGTTTCGAAGTCGACGGGGAGCGCGTTCGGGGATCGATGTATCGCATCTAGACGAGACGCGATACATCGATCCCCGATAGATCGATCACTACCTGCCGATCCAGCGGGTAGTGTAGACATAGCCTTAGAAGTGCTTTTGCTGATATACTGGTTTACCAAGGAAAATAAACTGTGGTGGCAAAAGCACTTTTATGCCAGGGTAACCGTGTCTACCCTAAGGTTTTTGGCAGTATAGAAATATCATAGACAATCGCACCTCTAACCAATTGCACCTTTATTTGCAACAGTTTCTAGTATACACTTGGCCTTAGATAACCAATCACTCACCATGAAGAGCAAATAGTCCAAGTGAACAGGCCACAAACAACCAACAGGTTGAAATTTCTTCACATAAACTATAGGGCAAACACTTGTGACTACTGGGTACGTTTGCAGAAATCAGGACTGATTATAGAAAATAGTTGATGGAAAATTGAGTAATATTATGATTAGTAGTATATTTGAATAGATTTCAATTTAAAAAATGCCTATCCAAGGCGCTAAGTGCCTTAACACATCATTAACAATACAGTAAAGTAACATGGCTATTATTGGTTTATTTACGGTAGCGCCTAGAGCTCCCAAATGAGATCTTCTTTATTGCTGTACATACATGCAATGCCCCAGCTGTATTTTTTTACCTAGTCCCCCATGTAGTTCGAAGTCAATCTTGCTTGTTGAATTTCAGCTGTGAGACAATTCGCTGCTAAGCGTCAGTGACCTCTGCCCCCTGTAGTTCAGTGATAGTCCTGTCGTACTGTTTATTGTTGCCCATACCTTCACGACAGCCCGGCATCCTTTGCATTCTGGAGGGGTATTTTTCGTTCCGAACGTATATTTCATGGAAACATATGAAGAAACATGTGGAAGCACCTGTGTGGCAGGAGAGTCATAGTTTTTGAAGTTTCAGACAATGAATGCTTGGAATGAATGTCTTGGTGCTTTACCCGCCTTCGAGATGACTCAGAAAAGAAACTCAGAAAGATTCATAGTTTCCAAGGCCCGAAGGGACCAGTGTAATCATCTAGTCTGATCTCCTGGATAACACAGGCCATAAGACTTCCCTGATATAATTCTTGTCTGAACTAGAGCAGTGGTTCCCAAAATGGAATCTTCAGATGCCTGGACTCCATCCTGTGACAAAGGTCCAGAACATGAATCGTGTTCTGGCACTTTTGCTGCATGGAGGATACACTTTTTGTTCTCAAAATGGTGTGCTCCACATAGTGTGACATTCACGGTGACCATATTTTCCCAAAGGGAACACAGGATACCGTGTGAGGCGAGCCCGAGCCCTCCCACCATGTGGGGCTGGCCCAAGCCGCTCTCCTGAGTCCTGCCCCCCTCCCCGTGTGGAGCTGGCCCGAGCTGCTCGCCCGAGTCCTGCCTGTACCCCCACACAAGGCTGGGGCTGGCGTCACTGCTCACCCAAGCCCTGCCTGCCCCCTGTGCAAGGCTGGGACTGGCATCACTGCTTGCCTGTGCCCTGCCTGCCCCCTGGGTGAGGCTGGCATCGCCACTTGCCCCCACACCCCTATACGTTCCTTCACACCCCACTTTTGCCAAAGAAGTCGGGACGGCTCGGACAGGGCTTAAAAAAGGGACTGTCCCAGCTAAAACTGGACGTATGGTCCCCCTAGTGACTTTGCATGAGCTAGGGGCATCCCCATGCTGTTGGGGGCATTCTGGTAGTATCAGAAATGAAAAGGGTTCAGGACATCTAATCAGATGCCAAAGGGGTCCCTGGGGAAAAAGTTTGGGAACCACTGACGTAGAGCACATTTTTGAGTTCAAAGAGATGGTGGTGGGAAGAATATCACCACCTGTTTTTCCTAATTTGACACTATCATGCTTATATTTTGGGAAATCCTGCTTGGCCAGCTAGATCAGCATGGTCAACTGGTCTCCTTTCCTTTATTCCATTTCTCCTTCTTGCTGCCTCTTTAATCCCTCTTACATTTGTCCTTTCTCCCACCCATGTCTCTTCCCCTTCCCCTCCTACTTCCATCAGTCTCATTCCTCCCTTCCCTTTTCCTTCTCCCTCCACTCCTCTTTCTTCTACCCAGGCACCATTCTCCTGGTGTGTGAGAATGCTCCCCTCATTCATCATGGACATGATGCCCCACAGCTCTCAGTGTGGGCCCACCAAATCTGAATCTGCCACAGTCCCAGTCCCGGCTGCCTTGGCAGGTAAGCAAAAGGTGGCGACTTTGAGTAGGAAGCTGACATCCTGTCTGCTACTTGGATGCCAATGGCCCATCATCCAGAGCTATATGGCACCTTTAGGGAGGTTTTCCACAGAGTTTGTTATTTTAAAAAAAAAAAGCAGAAACATAGTGTGCAACAAGTGATTCTACTTGGAGATGTAGGTGAACCTTGTCTTCCTCTCTCTCCTCCCACATACTGAGTGACTGTACCAGCCATACACACACCAAGTAGAGGAGAGTTTACTGATCTCCAGCACTAATAAAAAATGCTCCTTTGGAGGGGCAAAGGGAGAGACATTTTCCTAGAACTGCTAGTGTCTAGGTAAAGACTGTTGTTCTCTTGGCTATTCAATTGAAACCGAGTAGTTCCTCTAGCAAGGGTAGCAGTGCGTCCCATGTCAAACACTTGGCTACTGCTGAGACGTTACAGGGGTGATAAATACCCTCTACCATACATTTCAGCGTGTCTCAAAGACCTTTGCAAAGATTACTTATTTAGGTGTCACAGCAACTCCTGTGGGGTGGGTATTATTCCATTCTTGGAGAGAAATATCATCCCCCTAGCTTTATTGCACAGAGGAGAGGACAGGCTAAATGCAATGGGGGAGGTGGGGAGAAGACCTTCAAGCAGTAGTAGATCTTGTGGAAACCATCTTCATAAACCTCTGAGCTATTGCAGGAGGATCACAGTGACATTAATCTCAGTGCCACATACCCCCTGCAAGATTGGTTCTTCCAAGATGAGGCCTACTACATACTATGTGGGGTGGCACTAGAGATGTGATTTGCCCTGATTTACCTTGTATGTTTGCGGCTTGCCACCTTCAGTGTCCTGAATGCTTCCTGGAAGTTGCTGTGCTCTAGAAGTGAATGGGAGTTTAGGGTACTCAACATATTGTAGAAGGTGCTCAAAGCCCTGGGCCACATCTTCAGCTGGTGTAAATCTGAAGCCAAAGGTGCTATGCAGATTTGCCTCAGACCCTTTGTCTGCATGGGGTCTTAAGCCGCACTAAAGAGGATAAAAGGCCTTTCTCTGAGGAGGTGGCAGGGCACAGATTGTCCATCCAGGGCACAGATTGTCCTTTGGGTTATGAGGTTCTACCTCACACAATTCTCCCTACATTTCTGCATAGGGAAGTGGTTCTCAACCAGGGGTACATGTACCCCTGGGGGCACACAGGTCTTCCAGGGCGTACATCAACTCATCTAGATTTTTGCCTTGTATTACAACAGGCTACATAAAAAGCACCAGCAAAGTCAGAACAAACTAAAATTTCATACAGACAATGGCTTGTTTATACAGCGCTATATACTATACACTGAAATGTAAGTACAATATTTATATTCCCATCGATTTATTTTATAATTATATGATAATTAGAAAGTAAGCAACTTTTCAGTAACAGTGTGCTGGGACAGTTTTGTATATTTATGTCTGGTTTTGCAGGCAAGTAGTTTTTAAGTGAGGTGAACCTTGGGGTAGACAGGACAATTCAGACCCCTGAAAGGGGTAGAGTTGTCTGGAAAGGTTGAGAAGCACTGGCATAGGATATAGCCCAATCTTCATTTGGGTACAGCATGATCTTCACTTAATGGCTTAAAATAGTATGGTAGTGTTACTGTTGGCAGCTAAAAAGTAGCTCACCCCGATGGGGGAACAGTATTTCAACAGTGGGTGAAATGATCCTTATAATTTAGCTTACAAGTTATCACCATAAGCCTGAGCAGGGGGCAGCGTGCTGTCATCTGTGCCCTGCCTCATCCAGCCTGAAGGGGGAGGGATAGCTTAGTGGTTTGATCATTGGCCTGCTAACCCCAGGGTTGTGAGTTCAATCCTTGAGGGGATCACCCAGGGATCTAGAGCAAAATCAGTACTTGGTCCTGCTAGTGAAGCCAGGGGGCTGGACTCAATGACCTTTCAGTGTCCCTTACAGTTCTATGAAATAGGTATATCTCCATATATTTATTTATCTGCCCTGCATGCTGCCTGGAGGACATTCATTGCTGTGAAGGAGGAGGCCAAATTTGCCCTGACATGAGTGACTGTTTCCAGGATCTTTAAGTCAGCCATCACCTGAATTCGTCCCCACACTGGATTTACCCCTCCTCTACAAGAGTAACCAGGATCTGGTTCAGCCCTAGTCCAGCAAGATGTCCTGGTTTGTGTCCCACCCCATAACCACGAGGAATCACCAGGGTTCAGGATGCCCCCGTCCCTCAGATCCATCCTAACATACACCTGGCCTCTCCCAGGATCCCTCTGGAGAATCCACCACGGGGAGAAAGAAAGGAATGTACCACTTCTGTGTAGACACTTTGCCCCAGCTACTCTTCTTGTCACTGGTGCAGTGGTGAATTCTCCACAGCCCAGCGAGGTGTAAGAAACAAGGGAAAGGTGGCCAGTACAGGAAGCAACATCATGAAAAGACTCAGGCTTCAGTTTCATCCCCTCTTGTTAGTGCCGTTGTTCAATTTGATTCTGAGCGTGCTTTTTCAGATCTAATTGTTTTTCATTCTCTGTGCTGTATCACCCTGGCAGTGTGAGGGACCAGGGACCAGTAAGATGCCAGGAGTGAAGGTCGGCACTGGAAGCCTAATGAGAAGTGAATCTGGAGGAAGACTTTGAAGGAGGAATGTAAGGTTGCCTGAAGCATAGGATCAGCCCAGGACTGGCCTTAGGTGTTTTGTCATCCAGGGTGGAAATTTTTTTTGGTGCCCTGTGAATGGCCAAGCAAAAAAAAGAACAACACAATCTGCCCTCTTCCCCACAGATGTTGGCACAGATGTTGATTTGGCAACCCTAGAAATTGGCACCCTGATTGCCCACCCCTAAGGGTGGCCCTGATAAGGCCTAGTAGGAGGGCAGTGGATTGGGAATCTGGAGATGTGGGCTCTATTCCTGGCTCTGCCACTGATCTGCTGCGTGACCTTAGTCAAGTCACTTCTGTCCCTCAGCAGGCATAGCTGTCTGTGTGCTTAGGCTATACACTTGCTAGGGAAAGGACTGCCTCTTATGTGTATGTACAGCGCCTAGCACAATGAGGCCCCAGTCTCAATTGGGTCCTCTAAGCACTAGCATAATACAATAAATAGTAATAATCTACTCACATAACATTGCAATTAAACTAATAAGAAATCCAATTTTTTAAAAAAGGAGTGAAACATATTTTTCTTCCCGTTAAAAAAGCAAAGATCCTTATCGCTGCTTCAATCTTTCCAGGCAAACACACTGACAAAATGTCAGGCCCAGGCAAACCTATAATTAAGGCCAAATACAACTGCTAATAAAGGCTGAAAAAACTCGACCGAGTTTACTTCTATCACCCCCACTAGGAGCTTTCCATCAAAATCTTTTATCTGCCTTTGCAAATGCCACTTTGACATTATTTCCACTGAATAAATCAAACGTGGACGTCGCACACGCTGTCCTTGTTGCTGAGAAGATGTTCCCGCTTCAGAAATAAAGATTTTTTTGTTGTCATCGCAGCCTCTCTGACTCACAAAGTGCAGGGAGCTTTTAGAAAGAAAGAATGGGGAAAAAAATGGAGCAGGGGGGGTCGGGGGGGGGAGGAGAGGGAGAGAGAGAAAACGTGAGCCAGAGATTGTGGCAAGCTTTACAAATTGGCACAGCCTTATCGACAGCATTTCATGGTTTTCTGGAACTCTTTCAAAGGAAACTTGCCTTTGTGTGCGGCAGCTTAAGCTTTACTAATATTTAAAGCTATATTTAAAAGTTTAGGAAAATTACTTTTTAGTTCCTCTGTCTCTTCACATCGTCGTGGCCAGCGTTTACTCCGCCTCGCTGTTATTTCCCCCCGTCAACGTTCTGTGCTTCTCCAGCCCTCTTCGGCCTTCTGCGGCAGGCACACTGCCCGACTCCCTTTGGCTGGGGTTGCCGGAGAAGAGAATGGAGTGGCTTCTATTGTGACAGACGAGGCCCACTTTTCAGTTTCAAGGGGAGCTGCTCTTGGAGGCGCCTTGTTCCAGCCTGTTCTTTTCTCCTCCTTTAACAGAATAAATATCTGTCTCTTGGACTAATGTGGGCGTGTCTGACTTAGGGCATGTTTAAAAGTGCAGGCAAGGTTGGACACCTTTAGCATGCCAGCTGATTCAGGCCAAGCCTAGAGAGGAGCCTAGAGTGGACCATGACCACCTAACATGTTTTTAAAGGGGTTAATTCCTGTCTACACTAGTATTTAGTTAGTGTCATAATTAAAACGTGCTAGCTAACATGGTGTTAAACTTGCCCTGCTTTCCTAGTCTAGACATGGCCATGATGATCATATTTATGCTGCTTTCCTGCTTGAAACTTAATGGAAGGGTCCAAATCCTCAACTGGGGTAAATCAACATGCCTACATTGACTTCAATACAGGAGAAACATCAATGACTTTGTTGACTTCATAGGAACTACGTCAATTTGTGCCAGCTGAGCACAAGCTGGTTCCTTATCTTATATCAGTACTGTCTCTGATCCTCAGACTAAAAGCTTTTGGGGAAGATGGTGTCAGAAAGCATTAGTATCCCTCAAAAATATGTATTGAATTATATACAGTTAAAATACACGTGCCCTGTAAACTACTAGTACATATAGTGCATAGTCTATGTATATAGAATGACAATATTACAATACAGTAATATCTGTATTGTGCTTTAAGTTATTAATCAAAACAATGCTCCAGGGGTGCTGAAACAATTTGTGTAGTGGGGGTGCTGAGAGCCATTGAACCAAACTGTAAACTCTCTATATAATGGAAACCACTTCAAGCCAGGGGGTGCAGCAGCACCCCCCGCACCCTTAGTTCCAACACCTATGCAATGCTCCATGGGCAGCTCTTACCAATGCCCGGGTCCAGCTTCCAGCCTGGCCAGGAGGCAGGGCCTCGGGGGAAGAGGAGGAACAGGGGGTGGGGCCACAGAAGCAGGGGCGGAGCCTCAAGGCCTCCCACTTCTAACAGAAGTTGGTCCAATAAAAGGTATTACCTCACCCACCTTGCCTTTCTGTTAGAGTGGTGTAAATCCTGAGTAATTGCCCTGAGCAAACTGGTTGCCCATTTTGACTTTACTCTGCTGCGTTCAGTGGTGTTACTCAGAATGTACGTTGCTGTACCTGAGAGCAGAATCTGGCCCCAAATCCCCACCTGGAGCATATAAGAATCAATGTGACAGGCTGCAGTGACTTACAAACACATACAGAGTGAATTTTTAAAATGCAAATCAGCATTCCCCTGAGCCACCACCATAGTCTTTGGGGTAGATATGTATTTAGGTGATTTATAAAAAGATCATTATTTACCCAGCAAACTGTGGCAACTCCTTCAGAAGCTGCCATGCTCGACTGACTTAATACATATTTAGTGTGTGCTGAGTAAAAGTGGGCACCGTGATGCAAAGCAACAACATCTCAGCATTAGATACCTCCCAGGAGATGGGGGGCGGGAGGGTCTCCATATGCCAAATTAGACAATATTGTGGATTAGTCACTTGCCAAATTCCTTTTCTTCTTCTTTTTAATCCAAACCATTTGAATTCAACAGGAGCCAAAAATAAAGTAAAATCAAATATAAAATAAAAGCATCTTCATCCAGGTGACAGCTTTGCATTAACAATCATATGTTTTTTAAAAAGAATATATTGATCATGAACGGTGTTTGAAGCAGGGGCTGGAGAAAATACAATTCCATAACAAATGCTTTAGTGTAGCAAATTTGAGCCTGAAATAAATCCTTGCACTCAAATTCTAAACCGTCTAGAAGCAAAAAATCATCTCCCCCCCCCCCCCCCCGCTGACCCAGCGTTAAACTGCAACACAGCTCCTGGCAGTGACAACCAATGTAATATTGCACCTACTGCTTAGCAAGAGGGATCTGAGCCTTGCTTCTTTCCGATTGTTCCTTAGTTAGGCTGAATCCAGATTAAAAGCTAACGTCTTTCAGACTTTGCTTGGTCTGGAGCCTGTGTCTTACTCCGGCTTTGTTGTGCAGTGAGGTAGTGTGTAATTTTCTGACTCTTCCCAACTCCTTACTTTGAGACAATAATCCACTCTGTCTCCTCTTAATTAAAGTAAATAACTCAGGCTCACAATAGCAGTTCAGAAAGGCCTTTAGTCTCCTCATTCCCTCAGTGCAAGGAGCTAATTGATTTTCAGATGATAATGGTGTTTACATTAGAAAGCCCACACTACCTCCCTCCGCCACTCCTTTTCTCTTCTTAAATCTTCCTCCTCTCATGAATATCAAATGGCCAAGATACTTCCACTGTGGTTGGTGGCTCCTACTGTGCATGGTATCACTCCAAAATACTTAACAAACTAATGGAGCGATTGCTGATTTGCATGCCAGTATCTTGCGCCGTGCGTGATACACGCACACACACACACACAAGAGCCAGTGGAATGTTCCTTTTTCTTCTTAGCTCCATTGTCTTGGGATACAGAGTCCACAGTTACAGGCCCGAAGGCAGGACTTGGAGCTTTCGGTTGGGTGGAATTTTAAGGGTGAGCGGGCAAGGTCACTTATATGACAGCTTAAGTAAAAATGAAAATATATGGAAATGTGGAATGCCTGATGCAGCAAATAGAGGAGTAAGTCCAAACTGCATGGACCTGAACTGATGTGTAAAACAGCACACGCGGTTCATATGCCCAGACGGAATACCTTATATACATATGTTACATGTGAGTTCGGACTGTGATATATGAAAAGAGTAAAGTTCATGGTAAATCATACAAATCTCATATCAAACACATACTAACATACTGCTTCTACAGCACACACACACACACACAGCAGGTCGATCCTGTGCACTGAGTGAGACAGGGGTCTTGTGATCATGTAATTAAAGACTGTATCATACGGCATATACACAAGTGGGACAAATTAAGGTTGCACAGGCCACAGGCATTGACTTTCTAATGTGCTGGGGGGTGCTCGACCCCTGGCTCTGTCCCAGGCCCCTCCCCCACTCCACCCCTTCCTCCAAGGCCCCGCTCCACCTCTTCCTGCACCCACTCCACCCCCGCCCTGCCACTTCCTGCCCCTTCCCCTCAGCCCGCTGTGCCCTTGCTCCTCCCCCACCCTCCCCAAGCCTCCTGCACACCGCAAAACAGTTGATTGCTGGAGGTGCGGGGAGGGACGGGGGAGGCGCTGATCAGCGGGGCCTGCTGGCAGGTGGCAATCACTGGGGGACAGAGGAGGAGCTGGTGGGGGGCTGCCAGTGGGTGCTCAACACCCACCATTTCCCCCCGTGGGTGCTCCAGCCCCGGAGCACCCACGTAGTTGGCGCCTATGGCACAGGCAACCTTAATTCTGGCATGTCCTAAGTTTTCAGTGCTTGACTTTGCAATCTTAACAATGTTCTTTTAACTTAGGATTTATTTCGGGGGGGGGGAGGGGGGTGGGTGTGTGTGTGTGGGGGAGGAGTAATTTAATGGTAAATGTTGTTACATGGGCACTGGAATGGGACTCAGAGTTCAGTTCCTGGCTGTGCCACAGATTTCCTGTTTGACTTTGGACAAGTCACCTAATATCTCTGTGACTAAGTTCCCAGCTATAACATGGAGATAATAATATTTCATTTCTCCCGTTCCTTATTTGTTTTCACAGCACCTAACACAATGGGCCCTGGTCTTAATCAAGTCCTGTAGGTGATATTGTAATAACAACAATACCTATTTTGGTTATTTTACTGTTCATTATTTATGACGTGCCCATACATTGTACAAGATGTAAATAAATACACGCTCCTTTCCCTGAGGAATTTGTAACCCAAAAGGCAGACCAAGAACAAAGAAGGTGGTCCTTGGAGGATGGTGACTGTTTGCTTGAAGAAGGTTTTTGTTTGCTTTTCTATGAAATGGGAGTGTTGATGACATGTTGTTGACATGGTTCATTGTTTGTCGTCCTTGCGGAATAAGTAGGTTGTCAGGCAGGAGGGAGCCTGGCACACTGGGGTGGCTTAAGGGGCTTATACTGCAGCCCGTCACCATAGTATCAGAGCATCAGGATAGAGATTTTTTTCCTGGGATATGGGTGGTGTGGAAGAAGGCTCAAAGGCCCCCCTTCCCCCCCCCCCACTGGAAAGAGACCGGGGCCACTGGCAGGGTTTGCACTTCACGGCAGGGGAGCTGATACCCCGTGGAGAAGTACAGCCTCTGCCAGCCCTGCTCCACACCTGCCTGAGGCTTGCAGTTTGGGCGGGGGGGCAACACAGCCCCCTGCCTCCCAAATTACGCCCATGTTAAAAATTAGGCGGGCATGGCCCTTCCTGCCCCTCAGTTCCAGCGCCCCTGTGGAAGGTATTGTCACAGCCACGTCATGAGCGGCCAGAGCTAATAGGCAGAACCAGAGTCTGCAGTCGTGAGACAGGATACCAGAAGTCGGAGACAACTAGAGATCAGAACCACAAGGCAGGAACCAGAGTCAGGCTGGATTAGGATACCAAACTGGTAGTCAGGACCCATAAGGCAGATGCTATGAGTCAAGTCAGGTCTGGATGGATGGCAGGAAATCAAGCTGCAGGAGGCAGGGTGGAGCCCAGTCGCTTGCACAGCTTCCTCTTCCAGCTGCTGGCTTAAGCAGGGCCAGTGGGCCGATCAACCAGCCACTCTGGCACTCTGCCCATCGGGCCTCAGGCTCACACTAGGGCTGGGCCGCATGGGTCCCAGGTAAGCCATGGTTAGCGCCTGCCAGGTGGAGGGTTGGAGTGTAGCTACTCCCTTTAGGCCTGGGTTTGAGACCCAGGGGTCATAACAAGTACAAGCCTTCAAGCTTCACAGTGAAGCTCAAGAGCTTGTACCTTCTACCAACAATCATTGGTCCAATAAAAGAGATTACTGCATCTACCTCTCATATCCTGGGACCTACGCAGCTATACCACTACTACAAAGGGCCCCAGTGGCCTAATGGATGAGGCATTGGCTTTCTAAACCCCAGATTGTGGGTTCAAGTCCCATCCGGGATGGAAAAAACACAACACTACTGCAAACTGGCAGCAGAAGTTGGCTCTTAGATTCCTATTCTGTTTTTGCATTTAACTAACTAACCAACTCTCTATATCTATAGCTCCAAGAACTAATTAATTTAAATGCAGCCCTCCCAATATTTATGTGGGAGAGGGAGACCCAAACACACCTGAACTCTGGGGAAGTTCATATCCAGAATGTGATGATTGTGATCTGAAGTGTGCAGCACCTCAGGACCATCCCTGCTTCCTGTATAACACTGAAAACCTGGGGAAAGAAGGCTGAAGCTCAGCTGTTGAGCTATCAGGTATTGCCCTGTAACACCTAGCCACAATGGGCTTGGCTAATGAACTAATTCCAGGCTTAGCTCTGTGCTTGAGTTGGATTAAATCAAGCTCTTTGTATCTATTGGTTTGTTATTATCATATTATTTTACTATAGTGAATATACTTAATTGTATTATTAATGGTGTACTAAGGTGCCTAGAGATTTGAACGATCAGTTGAATGATCTATCAGTTGAAATGTATTTTGGTTTGGGGGAAGGAAATGTGCTGATGTGTTAATTGATTTATACTGGTTAGCTCCTATTATATTCTGGGCCAGATGTTCAGCTGGTGAAAATTGACATCAGTGGAGCCTTGGTGATGTGGCAACCCCATTTTCTGGCCTGGAGTTTTTAAGTGTGCGTCGAGCCTACCCAGGGCTTTGTTTATCCTTTTACATGGGGATTTAAGATCAAAATTTAAAGAAATGAAAATCAATTCTAAAGGATAAAGTACTTTCCACTATTGCACATATTTAAGGATCTCTGTCGCGTTCATTGGGCGTGAAATTCCACTTTGATTCGCTCCTACCAGCTGTTCGGGAACAAGGGCTGCGGCCTTGAATAGGTTTCACGTTCTCATTACAGGGGCATCAAAAACGTACTAATAACAGGTCAGGTTTAATTGAGTACAGAAACAAGAAGCTGAATGTAGGATGGGCCAGCTGCTTGTTCCTAGCCCTATGGTCAGAGTTTAGGGATCTCATTAAAGCTTTTACGACCATTTGAAACAATATTTTCATTCATGCTACAGAGTCCTTATGTGGCAGCTTAACAGAATATTGGGCCGTGTCCTGGGGCAGACAGAACTGCTTTAGTTTAGCTTTTCTTTTTTTTTGTTTTAACATCTTTATTGCGTGTTAAAGATATTCAAAGCAAGACACGAAACATAGAACACTTAGGGTCGCCTTCTTCCCTGCCATTATAGGCCCTAAATCAGGGAGCTAGGAAGCAAGAGGGAACGTGGTGCTCTGGATCCTGTACTGGACGGGAACTCAGGATTCTATCTCGTGTGACCTTAGGAAAGACACTTCACTGTTCTGAGCCTCTGTTTCACCGCCCATGCTTTGTCCCTAGGGCAGGGACTTTCTCTTACTATGTTTGTGTACGGCAGCCACCACAATGAGTCCCTGACATCAGTTGGGGCCTCTAGGTGTAATATATTTAATAATAATCAAGACTTGTGAGTCTATCCCAGATCTCTGGTGAATGGCGTAAAGTGACAGCCTGGTGCAAGTCAGTGGAGTTAGATCAGCAGAGGATTTGGACCCTCGTCTCTACTCAATAACAGATCACACCAATGTACTCTTCAGTACCTGTTTAATACTTTGCCCTTCCCTAGCACCTATCACGAGGGGATCTCGGAATGTTTAATTAACGTGAGGTGGGTAGGGATTATCCTCTCCATTTTATACAACAAGCTCAAAGCAAAGCACCTGAGAGTTAAAGGCTAACCTTTGTCAAACGTGGGTGCCTAAAGTTTGTCTCCGTCCTATGTCCATACTTTGGTATGTAAATAAACAGTCTGATTTTTAAAAAGGCTCAGCACCCACAGCTCCAAGTGACGTCACCTTTAGGAACTGGAGGGTCGCAGCCCCTCTGAAAAGCAGCCCATTACATGGTATGATTAAATGTGGGTTTCAGTTTAGCACTCACCTTTACAAACGTTGGCCTAACTGGCTTGAACAAGGTCACCTGGATGGTCAGTGTCAGAGAGCTGGGAACAGGCTTGGGAGTTATGATGCCTAATTTTCCACTTTAGGGTCAGATTCTGGCCAAGCCATGGGTGAGTGTACAAAGGGGCAGGGAGAATCAGGAAGGTAGGCCATGTTCCTGAGTGGGATCTGGCCTTGTGGCCTACTATTACCCCCATCGGCATCAGGGGCCACATTCAGCGCGGAGGCAGCTCCATTAGTATTTAAATAGAGATGAATTTGCCCTAGCTGTCTAAGAAGGAATAGAACTCCTCTAAACCAAACAGCAGGGGTGGCTTTTTCTTCTTCCTAGGCCCTTTGGTGGGACCCAGTGATCCAGCTCTCAGCATTTATTCACTCCTCTCAATCAATCATAGACTATCAGGGTTAGAAGGGACCTCAGGAGGTCATCTAGTCCAACCCCCTGCTCAAAGCAGGACCAATCCCCAGACAAATTTTTGCCCCAGATCCCTCAATGGCCCTCTCAAGGATTGAACTCACAACCCTGGATTTAGCAGGCCAATGCTCAAACCACTAACTCAGGAGAACTATAAGGGTTGTTTTCCCGAGCCGAAGCCAAGCAAGGAGGACCTCAGGACTTGATCCTGTCTCAGCTAATATTAGAGTAAAGATTAACAAAGGCACAAAAGAACCTCGTAGTTCCCTTGATCACAACTGCCTCTAAATTGTTCCTTCAGCCCCAGAAAGGTCCCTCCCCAAGCAGTTGGACATCAAGCTTTGTTCCAGCTCATCCTTATGACTTCCCAGCAAGAATATTTACATCAAAGCACAATGGGGCATGTTCATCCCTGGTGCAATGACACTGTCTTTGGCTGTGTTACGCCAGGGATGAACTTGGCCCACATGCTTTGGAATCCTTCCTTAGTAAGTGGGAGCCTGCAAAGAACTTCCCATCTTAACAGAATAGTACGTGCCAGGGGCAGCAATGCAATCTAGCGGTGGATGGCGAGATTCTGCTGTGGATGCTGGGGGCAGATGCCATGTGGCCTGTAGCAGCCCCCTTCACCTGGGACTCCCTTAGAGTCCATGCTGGAGCAGTAGCTGATCACCCCTTGCTTCAGGCCATCCAGGAAGTTGGGCAGCACAACTTCTAGGGAGCCAAGTCCCTGGTTGGCCAGCCCCCTGGGCTCCCAGGATCCCTGGTTGTCAGGCAGCCCAGGAAGCCAGGCAGTTGGGGAGCAAAGCAGCCAGCCTGCCCGTCCCCGTGGTGGGCAGCAGGGGAGCTCAGGCAGCCATCAAGCTGAAAACTTCTGTTTTGGTTCTCCTGAAATGGAATTTTTTTCATCTTTCTTTCCTGTGAAAAAAATCAAGATTTTTTTTTTCTTCATTCTGAGGCTCGGTCTACACTGGGGGGGGGGGGGGGGGGGGGGGGACTGATCTATATTTTGCAACTTATTCACGTAGCTGAAGTCGACGTACTTAGATCTACTTACCGCGGTGTCTTCACTGTGGTAAGTCAGCGGCTGAGCTGATGCTCCCCCATCGACTCTGCTTGCGCCTCTCGCTCCAGTGGAGTACCAGAGTCTAGACTAGACACGATAAATCGACCCCCGCTGGATCGATCGCTGCCTGGGTAATGTACACAAGCCCTGATTTGGAGTGAAAATTTTTTTTTTTGAAATATTGAAATATTTTTTGGGGATGGAAAATCTTATTTCTACACAGCTGTAGAATTCACATGATCTTTTCTAAAGTGACAAATGTTATCCCTATGAGCCAGGACTCAGAAGATCTGGATTCAAATCCTGGTTTTCCTGCAGCTTTCCCATGTGTCCTTGGGCAAGGCAGTTAATTTCTGTACCGCAGTTCCCCATCTGTAAAGTGAAGGTAACAATACTTTCTTACTCCCCCCCTTTGTCTAATTAGAAGATAGCTTTTTGTAGCAGGATGTACAGCACCTAGCACACTCTCAGGTGTGATATCATAGTAAATAGATCTCGATTGGGACTTTCAGGCGCTGCCATAATAAATAATAATGTAATTATTATTGTGGTTGTGCTGGGTACAGTTCATACTTGTTTCACTTGCTGTAGAAAGAGTAACAAATGTATGATCCTTTTTGTTCTTCTTTATAGTCATTAATTCGCCATTGAACAATCCCTACATTTAGATCAGAGAACTCTTACTGTATTTAAGACAAGTCTGAGGAGTTTATTCAGGACTGACTCACACAGAAGTCTCTTTCATACCATACCCCCTTTGATTGACTACTTGTGCATTTCCTTATTTGTTTTCCTTTGGGGAAACCTTTAACTACAACCTTTCCCAACCTTTTGTTTGCCTCTGTAGAGTCATAGAAAACCAATGACGACATTGCTCATGCAGCAATTGTCTCGCCCTCCATCCTAGGCTAGTTTGGTAGGCATCAGTTCAGTTGAGGTGAAAAGGAGAAGGGGAAAGCAGTAGGTATTGTACCACACGCCAAAGGTTAGAGCCAAACCATGCTGGGAAAGGTTGGCAGTGAGATCCATTGGATTAGTTCTGTTTGCAGTGCTATATGTAACCTTGACATGCAATCAGCAAAGTAAAATATTCATTATTGCCTGACTGTCAGCTGAAGACAATTTCAATTATTCTGGCATTTCAATGGATGATGAAGAAGCCCTTTAGGCTGGCTCATGAGATTAGACTTAAAGGCTCTGTAAATTCAGAAAGTTGCAATCAGTACATTATCTGGCAGGCAGCTGTGGAATATACTATTGCAGGGAAGGGGAAGGGAAAAAAAAAGACAAATTGCTAAATTGAGGTTGTGGTTTTTGATATATCAATTTACAGCTTTAACATATTCATTTGTGAAATAATTATTTTGGGTTTCTTAAATCACCTTTAACTGCACAGACATGAAGTTTCCAAATTCTATAACTTCAAAGCGCAGTGTTTCTTTTGCCTAGTGCCTAATTTCGGTGAGGGGACCCCAAAAATATACTGCCAACAGAAGAATGAATCTTTCTAAAAGTTATTCAAATATTGTAATATATGGTTGTTAATCAGAAAATTCCATTAGCACAAAATATTAATACTATCCCACCCGGATGTGATCTGTACCTCTTTGCGCTAAGTGCAGACTGATGTGGTAATTAGTGGTATTATTTACCACTCTTGTCTGATGTGTAATAACGATAATAATTAATAATAATAAATGCTAAATAATTTATTTATATCATCCTATCTTGCATTTATAGAGCGTGGACCCAATTCTGCTTCCCCATTTATCTGAGCGCTCCTCTCCGAGACAGGACCACACACAAATATCCTGAGAAAGATGACATAGGGTGGTTGAGAAGGATGGACTTGTGGTTAAGGCACTACCCTGGGACTCAGTAGGTCTGGGTGAAATTCCCAGGGGGAAATTCTGTGCTGCACCTCTAAGAGGAGAAAACTCACAGCTCAGGAGACAGGTCAGGGCTAAGGTGGCATTAAGCCACCTTTGTGCCATCCCACTCATGGGCTGTTTTGTAGCTTCCAGTGTAATTTAGATAGGCTTGGGGCCTGTCTGAGTTATGGCAACCTCCCTGGGATGTCCTATGGATTGCAGTGCTGCCTGGAATTTCAACAATGCTTTGAGCTGTGGCCATGCTCATCCTGCCACTAGCAAGTTTGACCTGTCCCTGGCACCAAGACTTGCAAGGGTCTCCTCTGAAGAGAGCCTTATGGCTGTCTTCCGTAGTGCCTGTTCCAGAAGAATCCTGACCTGACAGGATATGGGGTATTTAGGGCTCCTTTATAATGCTCTGGACCCTTTACACATCTCTGTTAGAAAATTCTTCATCCTGGGCAAGAGATTTAATCTTTGAGTCTCAATTTCCAATCTGTAAAATGGGCATAATAATATTTCTTTCCCCCACCATCTGGGTGTCTTCTCTATTTAAACTGTATGTTCTTCAGGGCAGGGACTGTCACTCATCATGTGTATGTACATCACCAAGCATAGTGGGGCCCTGGTCTTGGCTGGACCTCTGTGTGCTAGATCCTGAATTCCATTGGCTCTACTTGGAGTTGTACCTACCAAACTCCCATTGCAGGAGTTTTGCACTGCTAGTTCCCATTGCTAGCAATGGAATTTTAGGATGTGCAAGGAATTCAGGCCTCAATATGCACCAAATTCCTGCTTCTAATCAGTCTCAGACATAGGCATATTACTCCAGCTAGCAGCAGTCTGTACAGGGGCATGTGCGTGGGGGCCATAGACATGTTAGGGAACATATGACAATTAAAATGTTGGTAGAGCTGGTGGGGAAATGGTGAGGAAAAACGGCAATAATTTCATTGTTTGGCAAAGGTTCAAGATTTGTTGACCATCTCTCTATCTGGATGAACACCCCTCTAATTCCTTGGCCGTACCCAGTAATGTCCTTCCATGTGTCCTGCAGAACAAGCTCTCTATAGGTTTTTGGGGAGAGCTACACAAGCATAGCCCATTTCTTCCCTACACTCCCACTGCTGCTTGTGGGGTTCAACAGTAAGTGCTTATGCACCTGCCAGAATATGTCCCTATATCGAAGCCATTGGTAAAGAAGCTTGGACTCTGGTCCAGGATATATTATCATTGCCTAACTTCCTTATCACTTTTTATTTGTTTTAGCCAGACGGATTCTGATCTCATTTACCCCAGTGCAACTCCATTGACTTCAGTGGAGTTACTTTGAATTTACAGTGCCATAAATGAGAGCAGAATCAAGAAGATTGTAGCTTTTTGACCAGTTGTGATACCTACCTGGTCTAACAATATGGTGTGGTAGGCCCACTGAAGTCAATGGGACTCTTTCCATTTTCTGTTTGTCAGAAGATGGGAATAGCTACAGGGGATGGATCACTTGATGTTTACCTGCTCTGTTCATTCCCTCTGAAGCACCTTGCATTAGCCACTGTCGGAAGACAGGATACTGGGCTAGATGGACCTTTGGTCTGACCCAGTATGGCCAGTCTTATGTTCTTATTGTTTTCAGTAGATTTGGGGTCAGGCTTTAAATGGTGGAATGTACAGGCCAGAATTTTCAAAAGTGTCTAGTAATTAAGGGTTCCCCAATTTTTTGTGAAGGGTGTTTCAACCTGTGGTGCCTCAAATGCTGAGCATCCCCCTTCTGAAAATCAGGCCCCTTTAAGAGGTCTCAAGTCAGAAGCACCCAGAATCCCCGCCCCACCGCCTCAGCTCACCTCCGCTCCACCTCCTCCCCTGAGCACGCCGCAGCTCCGCTTCTCCCCCCTCCCTCCCAGCGCTTCCGGCTGCAAAACAGCTGATTCGTGGTGGCAAGTGCTGGGAGGGAGGGGGGTGGAGAGGGAACGTGGGGCGCTCGGGGAAGAGGCGGGGCCGGTGTTGGGATTTGGGGAAGGGGTCCAATAGGGGCAGGGAGGGGGCGACGTTGGGGCGAGGACTTTGGGAAAGGAGTTTGGATGGGGGCGGGGCAGGGGCAGGAGGGGGCGGGGGCAGGGTCCGGGGCGAGCACCCACCAGCGCCTGGAAAACTTGGCGCCTATGTCCAGAATGACTAGTTACTTTTGAAAATCTTGGCCAAAGACCCCTGTATTTAGTATACCCTCAGCATACATATAGGATTTGTGTATAGTGCAGGGGTGGCCGACCTGTGGCTCTTGAGATGCATGCGGCTCTTCAGAGGTTAATATACAGCTCCTTACCTAGGCGCTGATTCCAGGGCTGGAGCTATAGATGCTAACTTTCCAATGTGCTGGGGGGTGCTCACTGCTCAACCCCCTGCTCTGCCCCAGGCCCTGCCCCCACTTCACCCCTTCCCCCAAGGCCCCTTCCCCTGAGCCTGCCATTCCCTCGCTTCTCCCCCTCATAGCCTCCTGTGCACGTGAAACAGCTGATTGCGGTGGGAGGGGGGAGTAGGCGCTGATTGGTGGGGGCTGCCGGCAAGCGAGAGGTGCTGGGAAGCGGATGGGGGGCTGCTGACATATTACTGTGGCTCTTTGGCAATGTCCATTGTAAATTCTGGCTCCTTCTCAGGCTCAGGTTGGCCAGTGTATGGTATCCTTTTTCAGGTGGGATTTTGACCTATATTTTAATAATCAAGTTTTTAAAGTTAGACACAATGTTCTGTGTTACTGATTCCCTTGAAATATTTAAAATACCCTGTTTTCTAGCTTGGTTATCAAAGCCGTAAAGAGATCTTTAAAAAAAAATCTGTAGCAATTTACCCCACAGTTATGCATCTTTCTGCTTTTTGAGAACATTTAACTAAAATGAGATGAGCGCTCTGTACCCTTGGAACCAGTGTTGTGTTTTTCCCCCATTGCTGATCTACATAATTCAAAACAAGGAAATGTTAGCAGGTAAAACTCCAGGGTAAAAACCTTTGCTGTTGGAAATATTTGCATTTATCTGCTCTAAAGCAGATATGCACATTTTTATACTTCCTCATTCTTGGTTTGTTAAAAAGATCTTTGAAATTCAACAGCTTCCATGTAAATGTTATTGGGGTTTCTTTCCCCGTCTCTCAGGATTTCACTTTTATAAGGTGGGGTAAAACCAAAATCTGGATCCCTGACCATTGGTGGTCATTAAAATCTGAATGGCAGGTTTCTGAAGAAGTGGGCTGCAGCCCACGAAAGCTTATGCTGAAATAAATTTGTTAGTCTCTAAGGTGCCACAAGTACTCCTGTTCTTTTATTAAAATCTGAATGTAAGTCTGGATCTGAAATTTGCAAATGGCTTCTATCATTATGGCAGATCAATTTGGATTTGAACATGCCTCCACTGAAAATGTGGGGTGTATTTGAAATGTAAACCTAGATCTGGATCTGAAATTCTCCCCAAGTCCTTATCTTTATAAAAGACTGAACCAAACCCTCCAGATCTAAATACTCCTGAATTAAGGAGTATTCAAAATCCTGATCCAGACTGGGATTGTGCCATTTAAATCTATCACTACTTTTGTCCATATTGTGGGCGGACTGACCCAGCTTTATCAAGATCTTCCTTAAATTATCCTGTTTTAAATGATTTATCAGCAATTCCAGTTAACTCGTAAAGTATCCCCTGAGGCCTTTTCAAGAAGGCGTTTATCAGTCAATAACAGCGAATTCAAATTCCCCTCTCCTCCCCTCCCCTGTTTACAAAACTGAATGATCCACCAGGGACAATTTCTTGTCTTTCACAATACCAGGGTAATGCCCTTCATTACGAACACTGGAGTTTGACTCCAGACTTTATAGTACATTGCACTGATATATTTTCTCATGGGAAAGATTGGGCTAGTACAGGCAAGCATCTGCTATTCTTAAGTGAACCGATTTAAGGCTGGGGAATTTGAAAAGACACCGGAATAGAGTTTTAATGCTTCACAAGATAATACAAAGTGACAGTTTTCAAAAGACTTGTTAAAAAATTACTGTTATTTTGAAGGCTTGGGGAACTCATTCCAGAATTTGACAATAGATGGATGGCTAACCATATTAATCCAACTTAGAGCCCCCTCCTTCTTCTTTTTGGACTGGTTTCACTGAACCAGTTAAATTGCAAGAGCTTACTTCAATATGGCTAATGCTCCAAACCACTGTTTGAATTTTATACTAATTAGGGCCAATCCACTGACATTTTTTTCTATAATGCGAAGACTTGTGCCAGCAGTAACTCAGTGAAATTTAACATAAAAGCAAGATAAAACAATTAAAGTGGCAGAATATTTGATTAAGTAGCTCATGGATTTATAGTCAAGTAAATTGAAATTGAAGGGACAGTGAATTTTTTTTTTAAAATGGCAACCATATTTTATGTTCATTATCAGAGACTCGGGGTTCTTTGTGCTTTTGTGATTAAAAATACCAGTTTAGGGGTAGAAATTCTGGGATTTATTACTCTTGTCTTTTTTTCTGAGTTTTTTTTTTCTTTATATGGTAAAATATGAAGGTTCCATTGAAAAGTCATATTGAGTAAATATATTGCTATCCAACTAGGAGACGCTTGACATCACTTAAACAGTATTAATCCTGACAGATGCAAAAAACCCAAACACACACATTTTTGTTTTGGTGACCGAGATTAAATCCTTCCTTGGGGGTTTAAGGGCTGGAAATAGAGTACATGATAAGGGAGCATGACGGGTTGTAGCTGACATTCCTGGAGAACAAGGGGTTAAGTCCAGATCAGTTTCCCTTTCCCTATATATAGCTGCTTAGATGAATTAGTACAATTTCGTGGCTACTTGGGAGACAGAAAAGAGGAATCCAGGGTTGTGAGTTCAATCCTTGAGGGGGCCACTTAGGGGTCTGGGGCAAAAATCTGTCTGGGGATTGGTCCTGCTTTGAGCAGCAGGTTGAACTAGATGACCTTCTGAGGTCTCTTCCAGCCCTGGTATTCTATGGAGTGGAATCTGAAATGGAGGAGTCTTTGTGACTGAAAATTTATTTTACTTCTTGTTATTAACATGCTCCCTTGAGGAAAAGACTTTGCTGACTGTGACCATGTGTTTCCCCTGCTGAGGCATTCCACCAAATAACACAGCCCTGTCCTGTACTCTTCGCACACCCAACATTCCTGTTTGAAGCCAAGGGCTAAATTCTGAAGCCAATGGGAATTTGGGATATGCTGTGTGAGAAATGCGGTGTTGGCCTTTAGGATGTTGCATCAGACACAGTGACATTATGGAATAATACTATAATAATAACACCCAGCTCTTCTAGAGTGCTTTTCATCAGTAGCTATCAAAGTGCCTTACAAAGCGGGTCAGTATTATTATCCCCATTTTGCTGATGGGAAAACTGAGGCACCAGCGTGACTTGTTCAAGGTCACCCAATAGCAGAGCCAGGGATAGAACACAGGCTTTCTGAAACCCAGACCACTACTCCAGCCACTAGGCCACACTTCCTCAGGTGTGTTTTATATCCCACTTCTTGTTTTGGCACTGACCATGCTATATATTGAGGCCCTGATCCTAAAGCCATCCTGCAGGCATAAGTTCCCATTGCAGTTCTGTTTGCGTAAAAATGTCAGGAGCTTGTCTTTAGTGTGTTAATACTGCAACATTAATCCAGACCCTATAAGCAGATAGTCATAATACCCTGTCTCATTTATTTATATGGCCTCCTTAGTGTACTAGCTGAGTCCTTCACAATCTTTTTAAATGTATTTAGCCATGCAGGAACAACCCTTTGAGGTAGGGAAGTGTTATTATCCCCATTTTACAAACGGAAAGCCAAGGTTCAGAGAGAATAAATGTCTTGTCTAAGGTCCTTCAGGAAATCTGTGGCAGAGCTAGGAATCATATGCACATCTTCCAAGTCCCACATCTAGTGCTTTAACCACAAGGCCGTCCATCTCCACTGAGTTAGGGGCATTCAGCATCACGAAAGACCAGGCCTCATGTGAGTATGTTATACATGGCTGTCATTACATCTGAAAAAAGCTCCCAAGGCCCTCTGGAATACGTACATTGAAATAACATATGTTGCTCCATATAAGGAAAGATACTGTCTTTGCAACAACTCACAAGAATTAATGTTGTGATGAAATATACGACCATCTCCCAGACTGTACAGCTTGGTCATTTATTCATAACATCTGGATCTGACTCCCGGAAATTCAACAGTGTTCAGATTTAGTTGTCCAGGGTGGCTCGCTATAGAGACGGAACCAAATTAAGCCGTTTCGACCTGCGTCCGGATGCGAACTTCCCAAACTTTAAGACTGGCGCATAAGGGGAATTGTTTGGGTCTGCGGTTCCGGTCTGGGCTCAGCATTCGTTACCATGACCAGAGTCTGATAATTTTACTCTGCATTAGAGGCACCTCACTCATTGATTTCAGTGAGTCTACGCATGGTGTCAGGTCTTACTCAGCCTGAGTAAGAGTGTTAGGACCGGCACTGAGATTGTGGGCTGCACCTTTAAGCGGCACAACATAGAACTCATAGCCCAGGTGAGTGGGGACTATGGTGGCTTTAAACCACAGTGGTGCCCTCTTGTTCCTGGGCTGCTCCAGAGCCCTTATTTTAGAGCCTCCCTGGGATTGCCCTATGGGCTGCTGCACTATGTGCCATGGGCCCACCCCTGAGACACCCCTTTCATCCCCATCCTGCCCCACACATACCCCCATTACCAGGGCTTGTGAAAGGTCCTCTGAAGGCAGCCTTACAGCTGTCTTCTGCAGTGCCTGTACTGGGGAATCCTTCGCTGATTGACGGTGGGCTTTTAGGAACCTTTACGCTGCTCTGGCCTGTTATGTGGTGTAAAGGGGCTGCAGTAATGATAATTAAACAGTTTAAAAAGGATAATTGTCTGTCTATCTGAGAGACCAGGTGGGTGAGGTGATATCTTTTAGTGCACCAACGTCTGCTGGTGAAAGAGACAAGCTTTTGAGTTTACACAGAGCTTTTCTTCAGGTCTGGGCTATCTGTCTATCTGCCCACACACACACGGTAGTTTTAAAAAGTAAACAGTTGCAGTAATAGAGACCAAAAGGGATAATATGCCTTAGAACAGATCACTGTGGTAGGGATTTGACATTATTCCAAATAGATAAAAACGTGTTTTTCTGAAAGAAACAGAGAAAATAAGCACCCTGATTAATTAGTATAAGCTGGGGAAAGGGGTTTTTGTTGTTGTTGTTGTTTGAAAGAGCAGTCACGTTTTCCAGGAAAGTAGTTGGTAAAAGCAAAGGCGTGAGACAATGCTCCATGTATAAACCAACTTGATTTTAGTCAGGCCCTGCAAGCGATGATATCAGCTTCCCTGTTTTGTCGGCGTTCCTTTTGCTGCCAAGCATCCTCACCATGGAGTTGGGGACTCTAAGCCATCTGTTCAGCCTTTTAGAGGCCTGCTTTTCAATAGCGGGACTAGGCTCTGTGACATTTCTTCCCACTGGTACCTTTACTCGGGACATCTGCTCGAAGGTCAGTCGAAACAAAAGTGCAGCCTCGCAGACGTCAGGCAAAATGGTGCCAGGGGCAGGGATGGGAAAGGGGGAAAGGGCCAGAAGAACATGACATAATCTGCACCAAAATCCTGGCCTTTTATATAAATTACCATTGGCCCTCATCCTCCCAATGCCATTTTAATGCATTTCACAGTGGTGAAATGTGCGGAGAATACATGTCTCGGTTTCATTATTGGCAACCCAGTTGACATGAATTAGGCTCTCCTAATGAAATTGCCTTAAAAAGGATGAGATTTTAAAAAATAATTTTGGGCCTCTTTTTATTTATTTTCTGAGCCTTTAGGAATCACTTGCTTCATATTGTTAGGCTTTTCTCTGAAACTATGGTGGTTAGAAACTTTATTTTTGCAGTGAAATTGGAGATTCTCACATAATCACATGACTCCAAGAGCTAAAACTTAAAAAAGACACAAAGGGGTTGTCTACAGGGCCCCCTAGTTCGGATTACAGGGTTGTGAATTGCATCACACAGCCAAGTGTTGTGCTGTATCTCTCCCGAGTGGCTGCTGCTAGCGCAAACCAAAAGGTGCCTAGCTTGCATTACATAGTCCTCTTCAAACTATAACTGTGTTATTGCGAACTAGATACCTGTTAGTTTGTGTAGTAACAACCATACGGGAGAGTTACAGCACAACACTTTGGTGTGCACTATGGTTCACACTCCCATAGTCTGAACTACAGGGCCAAGTAGACAAGCTCCAAATATCACAATACAAAGCATGAGGGCTGGAAACACTGCAGTTTGGGCAGCATAATGAAAACTTCAGTTCTGGTAAGCCTAATAAGGCCCTGAGCTTGGAAGGTGCTGAGTACCTTCTGAGACTGAGAATTGAGGATGCTCAGCACATCCCAGGATCAGGCCCTGAATGTCCATTATACTCAAACTGAAAAGAATCTGGTCATGGAACTAAAGTGCAGGTGTGGCAGTTAGAGATCTGAGCTCTGTCAAGGGCTTCCTTTATCTAGTCACTCAGGGTCAGATTCTGATACCCACATTGATCCCAGGTTATGAGAATCTGGTCCGTAACTGCTCCCTGCCTCAGTTTCCCCTTCTATAAAACGGGGATAACAATACAGCAGCCACTTGGGAGATAAAGTCACTAATTTCTGTAGAGCTTTTTGTGATCTTTGGATAGAAGGGACAATAGAATTGCAAATGTGAGTATTATTCTTTGGACAGAGGCTGCTTGTTCAGACCTTATGAATCAGTATAATTCCTTTGTATTGCAAATAAGTGTTGTAGTTTGTGTGGTTGAAATAACAGTCAATATATATATAAAGAGAGAGAGAGAGAAGCCTTGTTATTATATATATGTTATGTAAGCATACATTATTTTTAGCCATAAAAGTAACTGGTCCACACCTATGGTTTAGTACAAAACTGGGATAATACTTAGACCTTGCTACACAGGGGGAATTATAATTCCCTTTTACAGTCATGGCTAGGAAATGATTATTGAAATGGTAACAAGTTTCCGGACCTTAACTCCCCAGCCAAGGTTCAGGGGGATGGGGAAGCCGGGGAGGGATCTGTAGAAGCAGGATTTCAGTGCAGCCTTGAAGTATTTAATCAAATGCAAGCAGCTGGAGTGCAGCGGTAGTGATCACTGACAGGGCATTACCTCTGGGTAGGGTGACCAGATGTCCCGATTTTATAGGGACTGTCCCGATTTTGGGGTCTTTTTCTTATATAGGCTCCTATTACCCCCCAACCCCGTCCCTATTTTTCACACTTGCTGTCTGGTTACCCTACCTCTAGGGGAAGCTCCAAGATATGATTTGTAACTTCTACGGGTCAATGGGTAGGGGAGATGTAGCGGTATTTTTGGAAGGAGAGGATAAAATAAGGTGATACTCTTGGGCTTAAACAGAAAATATAAGCCACATGATGAAGAGTTTGGTGTGATTTGAAAGGGGAGATTTCACTGCAGTAATTTTGTAGGACTCATAAAAGAATGAGGTGAATCAGATATTGGTTTGTCCGTGCTGGTTATCTGCATCTTCCTGAGGATGGTAGCACTTGCTAGTAAGGCAGTGGACATCTTTGTTAGTGAGGTTAGTTGTAGTAGCAGAGTCTCTCCTGTAAGCGCACTACCTTGGAATTGGCTTCTCTAAGCAATCATAAACTAAACAGCGTCAGGCTAGTCCGTTACTTGGATGGGAGACCTCTACGGAAATATACCTAGGGTGCTTCAAGAAGTGGTATTGATTGTTGATCCAATGGGGGCATGTTGTCTCTCTGAAGACTTATCTCTGTGGGAAAGATTTTTTGGTATAACATGAGGTGTGAATTTAAACTGATAAGCATGCTGGTCTAGCTCCTTGGAGAGACATTCTCATTCCCGTATGAATGACGTTTTTCAGTTTAACTTAAGTTCATAGAACAAAAACATGCTCTTCTTCCAATGATGAATCCATGGCATAGCCCTCTGGTTTCTATACCCACATCTGCTGGCTCCAAGTCCTATGTTTTTAACCACTAGGTAATACTTTCTGTGAGCATACTGTCCTGACGCAACGCTTGCCCTGTCATATATGATTATCAATCAGTTTTATGAGACTGCATGAATGGAAAAGGATTAACTCTCTTTAAAAGCATCCCTCATGCCTAGCAAAAGTAGTTCTACTTTATGGTGTATAACATACGTTTTCTAATGATTTTTGTTTGAATATTATTCAGTTGCTTTTAAAATGATGCATTTTGGGAAGCACACACTGAAATTTGGATATGTCCTAAATCCTGTGTACTGGACTTTTACTATACTTTAAAAAATACACAAAAATCAGTTTATTTAAGCAGTTGAGGGATTGATCTTGCAAAAAAAAAATGTGTGCAGCTGAGTACCGTTACTCATGTGAGTAGTCCTACTGAGGGTATTCAGATTGCTTGGGTGAAGAATGTTCCCCACCAATGTATGTCTTTGCAATACTGGACCCATTGAAAAGTAACTGGAAAACTATCATGTAACTAGTGATGTTACAGGCAGGTTAGTTACCGGGGCAGATTCAGAGCAGAGACTGGCTACAAACATCCAGCTGGAGATACCCTCCGCATGGCAGAGTTGAGCTGGCCTTTGTGCCATCCTTCCCACAGCCCCGGCACGGGAGGTGGGCATGTTGGGGGCAACAAGGGGTGGAGGCTGGGGATGGCTGCAGTGTGATCCATGCTTGCAGTTCACAGCAGGCAGATGGTCCCTTGGGAACTAGTTCCAGTTGGCTCATGTCAGGTCAGCACCCAGGCAGCTTAGACCTGAGTCTTGGGGCAGGGCCAGACAGAGAATCAGGGAGTCATAACCAGTTCCCTGACACTCCCTTCCACAAGCTACAAAGAATCAGCTCTTAGCTCTGTTTTTATGCTGGCATTAGTAAACAGAAGAGATATAGCTGAATTATGTTAACTTCTTACAAATGATGTATCTATGTGAAACACCTGGATCACATATGCACACGGGTCCAGATCCAAAAAGGTATTTAGGCTCCTAACTGCCACTGAAATCAGCCTAAATACCTTACAGGATCTGGGCCACATACCCCATAGTTATCAAAAGGGCTGCACCTGCTAATGCTAGAACTGAACCGGGACCTCTCTCTCAGTGGCTCAGTCTCTCTGGGGCAAATTCACCCTTGGAATAAAACAGATACAGTAGTGCCAGATCTTCTGCGGGTGATTTCCATGGAGCAATTGTGATTTACACCAATGGATAATCTGCCCCAAAATTCCTATTGGAGTCAGTGGAATCTGCCCAGGTCTGAAGGTGGCCTTTTGTCTTTCAAAAATTGGCTACAAACTGGAAATCCATGTCAGTGTTTAGATGATACTGTAGGACTCCAGAGTTTGTCATGAACTTGTAAGGTGAAAATAAAACCACATTTGTTGACAGTAAATGAGGTAATATTTACATAATACAGTCATACCTGTTTCCTTGTAAAGAGATCAAGGGCTGTTTCTCTTGCAATACACGTCCATGCTGTATATTCTAGCAGGGACAATAATATGTGAAACGGAACATTTATCCAGGCATATAATTATTTCTACTGTTTTCCATTTGATCTCTATTCCCTAGTAGTTTATTAGAAGTGGACAAAGTATATGGCAACATAGAAGAACAAAAGCAGCCCCTTGTTATAATTGTCTTTCAAAAAGAGCTTGGTTATTAATATAATTATTAACAAAATGGTAGTGCAGTGGGACCCTGATCTTGGAAAGGGCCTGCAAGTGCTACCATTTTGCTGTAGGTACTCAGAGTAAAAGATGGTCCGTAACCCAAAAGAATTTGTAATCTAAATAGACAAGATGACAAAGGGTAGGAGGGGAAACAGAGCCAAAGTGATTTGCCCAAGGTCACCCAGCAGATAAGTAGCCAAGTAGGCAATATGACCCAGGGGTCCTGTATTCTAGTCCACTTTCCTATCTCTTCGACCGCTCTGCCTATTGGTATTTATTTATTAGTATCCTGTCAAACACTGAGGCCTGATCCAAGTCCCCTGGAGTCAATGAAACTATTTCCATTGATTTCAAAGGGCCCTGGTCAGGCTCTGAATGAGGATGAGCCAGTTTTCAGCAAATATATACCAGCCAGGCAATTTCTGTTATTGCAAGACACAAGACATCAGGTAACCTGTTCTCTGTTTCTCTGATTTCTCTTTCCCTGGTGGTTATAATCATCACGATCATCTTATTTTTATATAGCACATTCCATGCCAGTTGTTTCTGAAGATGCTTATTAGAGTCCCAGAAATAAATATAGATAATAATAATAATAATCGAGGAGACTCCCTACAGCATTTTAAGATACATTCAATATGGAGGGTGCAATATAAAAGTAAGATAACAATTATGATGATATAATAAATCCTTTTATCTTTTACATCTCCAAAGCACTCTGTGGGCAGTCACTGTCTAGAAAAAATACATGTCTATTTCTCCTGTAAAAGGAAGTCTTGAATACAGCAAACCTCACGGTCAATCAGACAAGTTCCCCCTCTAGCCCCACCAGCTGCCTGTGCAGTCCCCCCTCCCTCCCCAATGCTGTGCAAAAATGGGCTCTGTGTCAATGGGCTCCCTCTACCCACCCCAGAGGTGGCTGCCTTTCAGTGGAGGGTGACACACGAATGTGGAGTGTTTTTCAAAGCCCTGGTTAGAACAGGAACAGTACAGTTCACCCCTCAAAACCAGGGTTTGCTGTCCCAGTGCTAATAGTGGCTCATAGCAATTTATCTCATCTACGCTCAAGGTTGGGACTAGTAGCTGGCTACCAGTGCTTGGAATCAGGAAAAATCCCCCCTTGTAGATAGCGTTTAAGGGACAAAGTCTGGTGTTCAGTTCCACATTCTCTCACCCAACAAACTGGTTTTAATGCCTGAGGCTACCTGAGAGGACATGGTGATTGTTGCATTGGCCTGCTTGGTGACTGCATGACCAATATCTCTAACCCACTGCTTTGTAAAGTCCTTTGAGATTCACAATGGACAAATCTCAAAGTACCTGGAGGTTCAGTGCAGCAACTGTTGAGAAGACGAGGCTGGTCCAGTGGTGAGGACACTAGTCTGCTACTCAGGAGACCTGCATTTGATACTCTGTTCCCTCACAGACTTCCTGTGTGATCTTGGGTAGTTGCTTTGTGCCTCAGTTCCCCATCTATAAAATGAGGATATTGCACTGCCTACCTCACAGGGGTATTGTGAGGATAAATCCATTAAAGACTGAGGTGCTGAGATCCTATGTAATTGGGATCAAAGAAGTACCTAAGGTAGATAATAATAACAACTAGCTCTTGCACAGCACTTTTCCTCAGTAGATCTCAAGTGCTTTACAAAGGAGATAAGTGTCATTATCCTCATTTTACAAGGGGGAACACTGAGGTACAGAGATGAAGTGACATGCTCAAGGTCACCCACTAGAAGACCCAGGAATGAAACCCAGGTCTCTTAAGTTTGAGGGCAGTCCTCTATTCATAAGGCCACACTGTCTTTGTCCCAAGTTTTGGAAGATTATCCACTCCCTTCTTCTGTCTGGAGATGTCACACAATCGACTTTTCCTCACAGTGCGTCAAGTCATTCCTGACTTAGGCAGGAGACAATCTGCCTTGCAAATGGAATCAGGGAATGCAGAGCTGCATGCATAGATGTTAGAGGTGGAAAATGCCCATCTATTAAGTCATCTGATCCATCCTGTTAGACCACTGCAGAAAAACATCCTTCTCAGTAGCCAGCACAATGCTGTGCCAACCCCGTGTGATGAGTTCATGTCAGTTCTGATTTTATAGTGATTCATTCACTCATCCCTAATTTGGATATCTAGGAATGAAATATGCAACGTATGGCCCACGTCAATTCCATTCTCTGTGCAACTGAAGAAATCCATTAGAACCGGCCTGATTGCCTCCTGTTTGCTGTAGAGTACGTTTCACAAGTTATGTCTGTCTGTCTCCTTTCTCCGCATGCCCTATCACATTTAGAAGCAGGTACAAGCAGGGAAGTTCAGATCTGTTCCAAACTTTCTCCATGTTCAGGGGGGTTTGGATTCAGAAGGTTCCAGTTTGGACCCATCTCTAATCATGACCTTTTTATGGCTTGTGTTCTACAGGAGGCCAGACTAGATGATCATTATGACTCCCTCTGGCCTTGGAATTTATGAAGATATGAATGATTATTCATTGCATTGAATTGCTGTAAAATATTGTTAGTATGGAAGAGTGGTGGCAGTGTGGTCTAGTGAGTAGCACACTGAGTAGTAGGCACAGGGCCAGGGTTCTGTTCCCATCTTTGCCATTAACCTGGTGCATAGCCCCAGGCAAATAACTTTGTGTGGGAGACTTAGGGCTTATCTACACTTTAAACACTGTTGTATAGATGCTACCTACACCACCAGGAGGGATACTCCTCTAGGCATAGTTAATCCACCTCCCTGAGAAGCTGTAGCTAGGTCAATGGAAGAATTCTTCTGTTGTCCTAGTAATGTCTACAGGGGGACTTGGGTGGGTTTAACTACACCACTCAGGGATGTATATTTTCCATACCCCTGACCAATGTAGTTAAACCAACTTAATTTTCTAGTGTAGACCAGGCCTTAGGCTGAGTGTTGCAACACCTAACTTGCAGTCCCTGCAGTCAAGTGGCATTCACATTCCTGAGTTAGGCTTCTTAGCCAGTGCATGGGGAGAGTTAGGCTACTAAAAAGGGGATTCACACAGAAGCCAAAATATTGAGTGGGGGGCCACCTTAGCTAGCCAATAGGAAATGCTGAAGAGAGAGGTTAAGCCCCACCCCTCAAAGCATAGGCGCCGACTCAGGTTCTGAGAATCTAAATTTTGGGCTTAAGTGCCTAAAGCGGCAGTAAATTCCCTTTGTGAATCCCACTCTTCACCTCTCTGTGCCTCTGTTTATCTTCCCCACTCTTTGTCTGTCTTGCCTGTTTAGATCGCAAGTTTTTAGGGGCAAGGACTGTCTCTCACTATGTGATTGTACAGCACCTAAGCACAATCGGTCCCCAATCTTGGTTGGGGCCCTTTGGGCACTACTGTAGTGCAAATAATAATTATACATATTATTTAATAGAAATGTATTAATAAATAGCAATTCAGGCAATCAGGCAGAGCATCGGCCTGCTAAACCCAGGGTTGTGAGTTCAATCCTTAAGGGGGTCATTTAGGGATCTGGGGCAAAAATCTGTTTGGGGATTGGTCCTGCTTTGAGCAGGGGGTTGGACTAGATGACCTCCTGAGGTCCCTTCCAATCCTGATATTCTATGAATACATATAATTTAATATGGATTAATGTATTATTAATTTATTACTACTTAAAGCCTTTTCAGTGCTTGAGAATTTTGTTTTGGTTAGATCATAGGGTGCAATATCATGTGGAATCTCAGCAGGAATTTGCTACCTGATCTTCTGCACTCGTTAGTGTCTTTAAAGAATAAAATTGCTCATGCCTCCATCTGCCTGACAAATTGTATCAACTTTCATGACACTTCTTTTGCATCCGTTATGAATGCCTCCAAAACAACCCGTGTGGCATGTGAGTTATGTAAAAATCTTCCCAGATGTTTCTGAAGCCCTGGTATGAGTACACTGAGCGAGTGTGATCTTTGATCTTCTGAAATTAATGTGGTTTATATTGAGTGGCAAACTTTGTGCCTTTCCTAACTTCCTCATTGTTTGCCCATGCTTTGGAGCTGGGCCAGCCAGATACACTGCACGCAGACAGGGATCCTCGCACGCGTCTCCTCAAGGTTTGGAAAGTGCAAATAGCAACACAGGTCAAAGACAGTCGATGTCTTCAAGCACTGGGAAATTTCCAAGGGAGGTTCCCTATATTTCAGTGATTCTGTATAGCGAGAGAATGCGGAAAGAAGCCCCTCTATCCCTTAGCTGAGTTACAGAAACACTTGGCCCCGATCCTGCAAACATGCACATGCTTAGCTTTAGTCACATGAGTGGCAACATTGGCTTCAGTGGGACTATTCAGGAAAGTAAAGTTAAGCATGTGAATAAGTGTTTGCAGGATCAAGCTCTGAGGGTCTGTCTACACAGCAAAGAAAAATCTGCGGCTAGCCCGTGCCAGCCGACTTGGGCTCCCAGGCTATGGGGCTGTTTCATAGTTGTGTACACTTCTTGGCTCCAGCTGGAGTCTGAGGTCTGGGACCCTCCCACCCCACAGGGTCCTAGAGTCCAGGCTCCAGCCCGTGCCCGGGAGTCTGCACAGGAATGAAACAGCCCCGCAGTCCGAGCCCCACGACCTAAGTGGGCTAGCACATGGCAGCTCTGGGTATCTTGTTGCTGTGTTGACATACACTTACATTGTATGATAAATGCTCAAGTACGCCCTGAGTGTGCTGAAGAGCCAGTGCATTTCGCACCCGATGAAGCAGTGAGTGGTATGCTTTCTATTACTCAGCAGTTGCTTAAGGTTTGTCATGGCTGGGCTCTGAAAGAAGGTCTGTGGGCTCCTCTTCAGCTTAAAGGATGGTGAGGTGAGGTCTCTCCAGGGCAGAGAATGTAACTTCCTGAGTGTTTGTACAGCACTGAGCACAACAGGCCCTATAGACGGATTAGGGATCTCAGGGGCTCCTGAAATCATCATCATCATCATAATTAATAATAAATGTTTTTGCCTATTTTTAAACACTTGATTCTGATTTCTGTGAATGCATCCCCGAGTCATAAGTATTTTCCCAATGATCATTATTAATGACAACAACAATAAGAGTAATTGTTAATACCTCGCTCTTATGTGAACAAATTTCAGCCTAAAAGTTTTTCACACTGGTTGGGATTTTCCAAAGCACCCAAGTGACTTAGGAGCTCATGTCCAATTGTAAGTCAATGGGACTTGTGCTCCTCAGTCACTTGGGTGCTTTGGAAAACAGGCAACAGAGTGTGTTATTGGTTAGGGAATAGTCAACTACATTTAAGTAGGAAAATTGCTTTTCTGCAAACAAGCACTCCCGTGCTTTGGTCTTTCCTTGAACCACTATCTGTGTTTCTTGTTTGTATGCTGTACAGTTAGTCAGAGCATGATCAGGAAACAAAACATGTCAGAGTGTTACTTATTTGTCATTTGCCACTGGTACCTACCCCCTCAAGTCAACCTTGTTTAGGCAAAGTGTAGCACTCCACCTGTTTCAAGGAGCCTTTTATGGGGCATTCTGCTGTCTTGTTGCCTTGGTTCACTGTACACATGAATTCTTAGACGCAGATTAGAGGACTATTTCAAAGTGTGGATCTTCTGTTTCAAAGGCTATACAGATTGCCTTCTAAGGGGGGAGGGAATAGTGTTGTCACAGGCTGCATGAACTGTTCTGCAAAGCCAGTCGCGTTTTTAACCTTGTCGCCTTTACAAGACTGAAGATCAGAGAGACATTCAGCGTGGCGAGCAGCTGGACATGTCAGCCGCAGTGGGTGCCATGGGCAGTAAAACGCCACCACCCAGGGCTGAAGATTGAACATCTGTGGCTGTACAGCGCACTGCCATTCAGGCTCTAAATGGCAGGGCGGAGATTTGTCTGTGTGTGTTCTCTCCTTATCAAAGAATGCTCTTGTAATGTGCTGGTGGCTGGGTAAGAGACAGAATCGGTGAATGCAGTTTCGGTTTTTCAAGTGCATGTCTTCCAGCCAGTGATTCATCAGCTGCTGTTACAGAAAAGTATGTTGGGAAGCTTGCAGCTGCGGGCTCAGGC
The DNA here is from genome assembly GCF_002925995.2 of Terrapene triunguis. Taxonomy (NCBI): domain Eukaryota; kingdom Metazoa; phylum Chordata; order Testudines; family Emydidae; genus Terrapene; species Terrapene triunguis. The sequence goes on from NW_020664419.1 coordinate 7,153,106, forward strand.
TGCAGTTTCTGTGTCCGTTGCTAGGGATTCTGCATTAAATATCCTAATTCTCTGCACTCAAAACTAGGAAAAATTGACATTCTGACTTCCCATAAGAGAATGGAATACGTGATTCACAGCCCTTCTTCTGCAACATTAATCAGGCCCTGTTTACATGGAGAGAAGCCAGAAGGGCTAGAGCCAAAGAGGTATGTTCAGAAAGCCAAATGGTGATGTCATTTGGGGCAAGCCACTTAACTGGCTTAGATGGTTCGTAGCCCTCAGTGGGAGCAAATCCCAGTGAAGAGATGGAGAAGCAGTAGGGTTTTTTTTGGCTTTGCTGTCGAGTTACATGGGTTTACTATGCTTTGTTTACCAAATAGCATAACAGAACCATCAGCTGGAACCCAGAGTGTTTAAAGTTAAAGCTAGGCAGTCCATCCGTGTGCTATTGCTAGGAAACTGGTGGGGGAGGGAGTTTGTGCTTGGGACACAAATCACAACAGTTTCTATGTAAACTGTGTTAAATCATGTTGGGGTTTTTAGTGACATACCCCTCTTCTTTCTATAACTGTTATTAGTTATAGTATGGTAGGAAAGAGAGGCTCCAATCAATGTGAGGAACCCATCATGGTAGGCGCTATACAACATAGTAAGAAACATCCCTGCCCCACGAAGTTTACAATCTAAATAGACAATGGGTTCTTATTCCCATTCTACAGAAGGGGAACTGAGGTACACAGAGGTAAAGTGACGTGCCTAAGTCAAACAGAACATGACTCTCCTGAGTGCTAATGCAGTGTTTTAATCACAAGGCCATCTACTAGTGTGGGGATTCTCAATCTTTTTCTTTCTGAGCCCCCCCCACAACATACTATAAAAACTCCAGGGCCAAGCAGAGGGGTCTTGGGGATCCTGGCTTCAGCCACTGTGTGTGTTTGGAGGTGTGGGGGGGTCAGGGTTTTAGCCCTACAAGGCTTTGGAATTCAGCCACTGGGTGGGTGGTCAGGGCTTCAGCTGCGGAGTGGGGGCCTCTGGGGTCTGGGTGCAGGAAGGGGCTCAAGGCTTCCGCCCCCCCGGGGGCACCAGGGCTCCAGGTTTTAGATCCGTGGGGGATGCCAGGATTCGGGGCAGTGGGCTTTACCCCTGCAGGGAGTGATGAGGCTCGGGGGTCTGCGCGGCTCTGCTCCTGGCTTCAGCCCTGCAGGGGGTGCCGGGGTTTGGAGCGCGGGGGCTCGGGGCATGGGGCTTTAGTTGCGGGCTGCCGTGGCCCCTTGAAACCAGTTTGCAGCTCCCCCCCCCAGCAGGGTGCGGACCCCTGGTTGAGAACTGCTGTACTAGTGTTCAAAGGCAAATCGTCTCCCATTTATATATTCCCTTTTAACCAGCAGCATCTCAAATCACTTTCCAAATGTAACAAGGGAGTTTTACAAACTGTATCTGGGACTTTGCCCGCTGCTGAAATGCAGCCAACTCTGGGGCTGAACATGGCAGATGTTTAACGAAGCACTGCAGCACCGCCCAAGAGCAGGAGGAATTTAGGTGGGCAGAAAGGAAAGTATCCAGTTGGAATTTAGTCTGGACACCAGGACATTCCTACCTTTGCAAAAATCCCATCGGATCTGTAGACTGGGATTTTCAAAGGAGACCAAGGCACCCACCTCTCATTGACAGTCAATGCAAGGTGGGCCCCTAACTCCATCTCCCATTGACTTTCAGCAGAAGACGGCCTCCTAACTCTCTCAGGACAGTTGAGAATCCCAACCTTAATAGCCTCAGAGGGTGCTAACCTTGGTTCTGCTTTTAATCGGCATGACAGCACCTCGAGTGGCAGCCCCCCCCCTTACACCATGTTGTGCCATTGGTTCTACCCTGGCAGAGGGGAGAGTGCCACCCCTTGAGTCATGAACACTATCACCTGCGGGCGGCAGTCCCTTGGAGATCTCTCCTAATTGACTTTAAAGTGAGTCCTGCCCCTTGAGCTGAAGGCAAGAAGATGGGGAACTGGAGAAAAATAACATAACTACTATGGCACTGTATATTTGCTGAATGAGAAATGTGTTCTACCGGGAACTAACTTGAGAACCAAAATGGTCTCGCTAAGCCGTGGCAGATTAATTTTGATTTGGAAAAGTAAAGGGCTGGTGGTAGTGCCCCCCTCTGGCTAACCCAGACCCGCTCTCTAGTTTCTTGGTCTAGTCGGGGCTGCAGCGTCAGTACAGTTGGCACCTGGTGACGTAGGGGGCGGCATGCTTTGCATTACTCAGCAGTTGATTATAGTTTGCCATTGCTGGGCTTTGAAAGACCCGTGAGCTCCTCTTCAGATAGAAGGATGCTGAGGTGAGGTTTCATTGGGGGTGGGACACAGGGGGGGAAATAAGGGAAAGAGGGAAAAGAATTAGAAATTGTGCAGATGCAAAGTAAATGTCTGAGGCCTGGTCTACACAGGGAGGAGGGAGGGGGGGGATCAATTTAAGATACGTAACTTCAGCTACGAGAATAGCATAGCTGAAGTCGACGTATCTTAGATTGACTTAGAATCAGTTACTTTGCATCCTCGCGGCGCGGGATCGACGGCCGCGGCTCCCCCGTCAACTTTGCTTCCACCTCTCACAGAGCTGGAGTTCAGTAGTTGACGGGAGAGCGATCGGGGATCGATTTAGCGCGTCTACACTACACGCGATAAATCAATCCCCGATAGATTGATCGCTACCTGCCAATCTGGCGGGTAGTGTAGACGTACCCTCAGAGAGGGAGAGGAAATCTGATCTAGTACTTACAGCAGGGAACTGAGAGTCAGGACACTTGGGTTTTATTCCCAGCTCTGCCACTGTGTGACTTTGGCTTCATTATTTACCCTCCCTGGTCCTCAGTTTTCCAACATGTTCACGGGTGCAATCATACCCTGGACAATGCGAGGTTAACTAACAGGAGTTTGAGATCTTGGATGAAGGGCACTAAGCCCAAAATGCCATTACTGCTCGGGATTCCCCCCAGCTGGTGTAAATCAGCAAAGCTTCTATTTTACTTTCGCGGAACTACAGCAGCTGAAGATCTGGCTTCACTATTTTCAACTCTGTCAACCCGTCGCCCGTTCGACGTCAGCAACATCGACTCACTCGTTACCGATGTTTAATAAGTTTGTCGAGGAAGTTCCTGTTCTTGTCTTTTGTTATAGTCAGTGTTGTTATTAATACAAACAATAATTCAAAGAATTTGCAGCCCGCACTGGAGGAATAGAGAACCTTCCTGCTTCGACACAGCTCCGAAGGGGATTGTTTACTTAGCTTGACTGTCCTTTTATTGTTACGAAGGGGAAATGATGGTAGTGTTTGTGTAAGAAGGAGACTTTAAATTATCCCACAGGATCTCCTCAAAGGGATAGGAGAACGGCATGCATGTTTTAAATTAAACCTCCTTAAGAGTCGCTTTTTACCCTATTAATGAGGCCCTTTGGTATTGATGGAGATGTCAGAATGCAAGTGGGGGGGGGGGGTGGGATCTGTCTGGCTCAGGTGAGGAATACTCTCACCTCTGAGCCAGATGATCATCAGCTGAAACCTATCCCTGGATTTAGGCTCATATTCAATTGCTTAATCTGCTAAAGGCCGACCAGGGGATGGGAGCCACCAGACTGCCAATGACAAAGCCTGGACATCTCTTTCTAAAAGATATGCTCTAGCCCAACCAGAAGTTATAGTCCTGATGCAGAAATTGCCGGACAGAATTCTATGGCCTCCATTATGTGGCAGGTCAAACTAGATGACCATAATGGTCCCTCCTAGGCTTAACAGTTATAAATCTCTGAACCTGAGGCTGTTCCACTTGACCGTTCTTTATCCTCATTATGGAAATGATTAAAAAAAAAAATCTGTGGGCCTCCACCACAAGTGATCCATGAGGAAAAAAATACTGGTCCCACTGAAATCAACAGGATTTTGTCATTTAACACTAATGGGACTAGGAACTGGCTCTTAAAGTTTGGGAGAGCTGGGTGGATACTACATAAAGTACCCATGCTCATTCATGAAAATTAAAGCAGTGAATTCAGTTCAATGGCATTTGTAATCCCTCCTTTTCCCCCAGTGTTCACAGACATTCAGGCAGGGGTGGATGTGTTCACACAATTATTATTATTAATAATTATTATTCACATTACGGTAGCACCTAGAGACCCCAGCTGAGAGCAGAGTCCCCATTGTGTCGGGCTCTGTACCGACACAAAGTAAGAAACAGACCCTGCCCTGCAGAATTTCCAGTCGAAAGAGATTAAGGGACTTGCCCAATATCACACAGGAAGTCTGTAGCAGGATATGAACATAGAGTTCCTGAGTCACTAAACCACACTATTCTTTGGAGAAGTGATGAATTTGGAGTTTTGAAGTGATTAGTATGTGGGGTAAATGTTTCATAGATAGGTCTTTCATAGAATATCAGGGTTGGAAGGATCCTCAGGAGGTCATCTAGTCCAACCCCCTACTCAAAGCAGGACCAATCCCCAGGCACATTTTTGCCCCAGATGGCCCCCTCAAGGATTGAGCTCACAACCCTGGGTTTAGCAGGCTAATGCTCAAACCACTGAGCTATTGATGGAAGCAGCTTTAATATGCATATTTGCATTCAGATATGGACATCTCTGCCCCAATGCACCTGTCTGCAAGTGTACATGAAGCTACTGTACTATATTTACAGGCATCCACTTAGGGAGGAAAAACAACTACTTTGGTGAATGAATAGTGAATGAATACTCGCTGTAGATGGTTCTAGTGTGATCCATAGGCTAAGATTTATTCACATAAAATGTTCAAAAAGAAGACGAAGAAGCAGAAGCAGAAGATGGTCAGGGACAACAGGGGAACAGAGGAGGAGCAGAATTCTTAAGATTAATTGGTCATTGCAAATAGACTTGCCAACTCTAATAATTGGCCTGAAAGCATATTGCACCCCCCCCCATTAGGGCTCCATTCTGCCATGGCCAATGGTGGGGTTCCTCTCTCTTCACATCATCTCCATGGCTGCAGGAGGTGGGACAGGCTGTGGGAAAGGAAACTTTTAATCATCCATGATCTTCTACAGAATGAAGGTGCTTCAGAGGCATTTAGTCAATGCCACTGGACAGTAACAATTATGCTGGTGCACTAAAGCAGTAGAGAAATAGTAAGGGAGGTAAAAGCTCCCTCACCATCCATTAGGATCAATCTGGAGGCACAGCAGCACTTCTGAGAAACCTGGATTCTCTCAGTTCGTGTCTGCACGAGTTAACAGTCTATGGCAAAAGAACTGCTATCACCTTGTAAAATTCCAGCTCTAACCCTCAAACAACATCAAGTCCATGTGTATTCCCTATAGCCGCTCCACAAATCCGTGGAGTTCATAGTCTCCTGAAGTCTGAGGCACATGGAGGTATAAGTCTCACAAAATCATCATCTTAGGCATCTCTACCTCCAAATTCTCTTTGAATAATCCTACAGTTTTAAAGATATTTCAGAAAGGCCAGATTCACTCCTACTTTATGCCAGTTTTGTCCCAGAGAGTTGTCTCATGAAGGATCAAAGCCAGCTAGAAGAAACCAGGAAATAACACCATGGACATTCCAGGGGGCCAGGACATTGACAGTTCAAGAAAGATGCAGACTGTGCAAACTCTTGATCATGCTCTGAAGGCAAAGACTGTTGTTGAACCAACTGAGCCTTTCTTGGCACCATACATGACACAAACCAGACTCCAGCTCCTAGATACCAATAAGAGTTCCACTTCAGTATGGAGGTGGCCTGCACTCCACCTTCATCCTAAAGATAATGTTGCCACAAGAGACAAAATGTGCTCAAACAACTGCTAATCCTGAGTGGAGCATCCCATGCCTCAATGATCTGATGCATATAATCACAGCATCTTCATGGATGAATATAATCACACCTTAATGACCTTCACTGGGCTAATGAAATGTAAAGAACAGAAGGGAGATGAGCTGGGCCAAAACTAGGCCAGCCACATCATTCAATTAGGTCTCAGTAATGGGTTTGAGATAAGGGGCGATCATGGATGGTGATGACCTTTTTGCCAACTGATCTCCCCCGAAACAATAATTCCAGGGAAGAGTCTTTGTTCATCTGGGCTTCATTGCTGCAGCTTGCTTAGGTCGACCTGTTGAGCTAAATCACAGCAAAGGGGAAACCTGACCAATTGTCTTTTTGGTTGCTGTCAGTGGTCCCCTACTCCCCTACTGTCATGTTCTTCCATTAGCAGGATAGATCCCCCCTATCTTTCCTCCCTCCTCAAGGCATCATAGCACATGGACAACTGCCAGCACCTCACCTGCATCCTCTCCGCCACCTCCAAGTGGAACCCATCAAAGGGACAGATGATCTGTCACAGATCTCCTAGGGCTGCAGCCTTCTCTAGCTCCCTCCAGGGATGAACATAAGATCTCTCCATTCATGGGAAAATGGAACCTTCCCTGATGCCCTGTCCACACACAACTTCATGCTAACTCTGCTATATCACCCTCCCTGAACCAGCCATTTCCAAGACAAGGGACAAACAGACTGGGACTCACCCAAAAGACACCTTGGCTGATGGAGCTGGGGGTTGCAAAAGGTGCACTGGGGCTGCTAAGAAGTAATTACCCAACCTAACCTCATGTGGTGATGGCAGAGTCAGAGTAGACAAATGGATGAAAGTCCTGCACCCCTCAGCATCTTCACACAACATCTGTTGGCCTGAGAGAGAGCATCACTAGTAGTCATGTCCCCTTGAAACATCCTGACCAGTTCTTCTGCCTCTTTGGTGCTACACCCTGCAAATACTCATAGAGTGTGAGCCTATGCAGAAGTGATCTAATCAAGCAAATGGTAGGTGGTGGCTTTTATTTAGTGAACTTTTGGGATTTAATGGGTATCAGACATTCTCTTGGAAGTTGATTTTACAATATTATATGAGAATTACTACAATTTATCTTGGCCCATCTGCCATGTAGACACATGCAATTAAAATTGCTATCAAGCTTTCAAAGAAAAAACAAATATTTGAAAAGGTTTTTTTGTAAAATACATCTTTCTCTAGCCAAATGGCTCTGTCTTTCTTGTCAAATATGGTTTATTCACTTTTTGGTTAATGGTCCAATTATTTTCTTTTTGCGAAAGCCAATACCATTGTTTTCCCAATGTTTCCGTCAACATTACATCTTCCATTTCTGTACAGAGTTGGATTTCAGAACATATTAAATGACAGCAGGTCAAATCCTGAGGTCTTTATTCTCACTTAGAACTGGCTGGGTTCATCATCCCTGGCTGGGATGATTTAGTTGGGAATTGGTCCTGCTTTGAGCAGGGGGTTGGACTAGATGACCTCCTGAGGTCCCTTCCAACCCTGATACTCTATGATTCTATGATGAATGGCACTAGCAGAAGTTCACAAATATTTTCATTCATGTTAATGGTGGGTTTGCTCCTTTGTTATTCATGGACTCAGACTGGGCCAGATTCTGATACCTCCACTCAGCTTGAGTGGTTCTCAAGTGGCCTCTTTATCACAGATGGGACTTAGAACCAGATGTTCATAGGTACTTAGGCACCCAACTCCCCTTGATTTCACCTAACTCCCCTTGAAATCAAGTGGAGTTAGGCGCCTAAACACCTTTGAGGATCTGTGGCTTGCTCATGGAGTAAACTACTACTAAACATGGGCGAGGGTGGCAGAACCTTTCTCATTCTTAACTGTTCATGAGTTTTCAGACAGTGTCCCGTTGAGTCATGCAAATCCCAGAAGTTTACTAAGTGAATAGTCAGTTGGAAAATGTATGAAGGAAATGTCCATTTGTCGTGCTGTTTAAAAAAGATTCAGTCGCCCAGTGATAGGTGTGTAGGATTGCATCTTGGACAGGTGCACCCCAACTGGCTTTATTCTAGCCAGCACCGCTAAAAACAGCCGTGAAAATGTATCATCCCAGACCCCTGCATGGACCAGGAATGTGAGTACAGATGCAGGGTTCCTGGCGGACTTGTACAACCAGTGTTGCCATGTATGTCTTCACTACTATTTTTTGCTGCACTAGCTAGATTAAAGCTAGTGTGACTGGGTATGCCGACATGCTGCGGTCACACCTCCGAATGCAGCACAGACATACCCCTAGAGCGGAAGCACTACCACGGGACATAGGTGACCATTCCCACGCTGCCAATAAAAAACAGTGAATAGTCAAAGTGAACAGTTTGCAAACAAGCCCATAGGCTGAAAATTGTTAACACTTATGAATACTAGATAGGATGGGTCAGATCGGGATTGGCTTGGGAACGATTTGCAAAGAGAGAGAGAAAAAAAGGCCCAAACTCATTGTGTAAATTGTAACAATATTGCAACAGGATGGGCTCAGTCCTTAATCAGCTGAAACTATAGCAGCCTCACACGCATGTTGAACATGAGAGGTGACAGAATAGAAACTTGCACCGCACTAGCCTTCAGGACAGGGGGCAATTGCCCAGTACAAACCTATGGGATCTCCAGATATTGACCTTCTACGGGCCTGATTCACAGAGATGCACTTATACTCTTCCTGGAATCAGTGGGAGTTGCATGTGCTTAGCTCTTTTCAGGATGATTATTATTTGCATTATAGTAGCAGCTAGACACCCCAACTGAGATCAAGCCCCCATGGTGCTAGGTGCTGTACATACACATAGTCAGAGCCAGTTCCTGACTCAAAGAGCTTACAATCTAAATAGACAAGGAATGTGGGATGGGAAGAGAACACACCCATAGCTTAATTTTATGAGTGGGGAACTGAAACAAAAGTCATGAAGGTCGATGGAGCTAGGAACTGGACCCAGATCTTCTGAGTTCTACACCACTCCTTTAACCATAAGACCACCTGTTTTGGCCGTTTGGTTGAGGATTAGACTCTATATGAAGATCTAACACTTGGGGGATGGGGGTGAGGAATCCTTGCCACCTAGTTAAAAAAAGTGTCTTTTGAAAAAAGCTGTTATTTTTATTCGTGTTAGAAAAGATTTCCCAAACTCCACATGTATTGTTATGTCTCTTGGACGCATTACATCACTCGAGCCTTCTGAAAGGTGTCCAAATCCTGCATTAAAGCCCTTGTGGGAAAAGTAGAAAAATAAATGGTTTATGTTAAATGGGATTTGGAAAATGATATGAAATGTATTGCCTCGATGCTGTGAAAATGTAACCTGCTAATGGATGCTTCAGTTGTGCGTTAGGGGTTATGCTACCTCATTAAACTCCATTCTGAAGCTGGACAAACTCACATAGACACCCTTCCTTCCCCGTGGCTAGTCTGCCAGGGAAGAATGGTACACCATATGTTAGCTGCATAATATGTTGTTAAAAGTGTAATGGGAGGATGTGGCTTTACACTGATTTTGGGTGGACTTTGTCCCAGGCATATTTCAGATAGGGGCATGGATAGCTACATAAGAATTCTTTTCTATATACATTCTTATTCCACCCTCATCACCGTAGTATTCGAGTGCCTTCCAGTAGCGTCATGTGCAGTTCATTCTCTCTCTCATCCTCGCCCCAGGGAGAGAATTGTGTGTGCAGTGGAGTGTTTTGTTATGGTAGGGTTTTTATTTGGGTTGGTTTGTTTGTGTTTTAAATATGCACACTGCTCTGTATTTAGGTCAGAGAAGACAAGTCAAAGAAATGTACCTTGCACTTGGAGTGGAAGGAGGTAAGGTTTGCAGTGGTCCTTAGTTCTCAGGGAAGTTCATTCCATGGTTTTACACCAGCCCCCAAGAAAGCTCCAATTCCTGCCCAGACAAGCTTTACCCTTATGGTAGAAAGTTGCATTGTGTCTGAGGGGTAGAGTTGTAAACCACAGTCTTCATCCCAGGCAGCTTAGATGATCTTTTAGATATTGTAGGCCAATGCCACAGAGGGTACCTCTCCACAGCAAAAAAGAAAAAACAAAAGAAAAACCCCGGTAGCGAGTTGCAGACCCTGGGTCTACAGAAACCCACCCTTCTCCCCAGGCTTCATAGCCCGAGCTCCAATCTGAGCTGGAACGTCTACGCAGCGGCTTTTAGCACCATAGTTTGAGCCTGAGTCTGAGACTTGCTGCTGTGGGTTTTTTTTGTTTGTTTTTTTGTTTTTTTGTTTTTTTGCTGTATAGACTTACCTTGCGTGTCTTGAAGATAAGGATTGTGACCTTGAAATTGACCTGATATTCCCCTGGAAGCCAGTGGAATGGAGGACTGGTCTGCTAAGGAGACACACTGCAGCATTCTGTACAATAACAGACCATGTACCTTTCCAGGGTAATCTACCAAAAGAGGAATCTTCCACCAGTGGGGAATGTGAACTGCTTGCATTAGCAGGGATTGAATATTAGAATTGTCCTGCAACAAACTACCACTGTGGATGTTTCTGATGCTTGAAAAGTTACTACATCTTCAACAACCTGCACTTGCAGTGACAACCCATCCTCTTAAAAAGGGTGTGAGGAGAAGGATGGACGTGTGACAAAGCACTCCTGGGAGTCGGTAGATCTGTTTGTTTTTTTTCCTGCCAGCATAGATCTTGTGTGGGTAAATCACTTAATCTCTCTATGCCCAGGGCCGCACAGAGCAAAATCTGAAATGGCGGCTCTCCACCCTTCCAAAAGAATTACCACAGTGATGAAAGAGACCCAGGGAGTGTTGGAGAGTGAGCCCGCCCCACACTTATCCCACACCAGTGGCTTCTGTCCCGTGGGGCTGGGCCCAGCTCCCTGCTCTGGGCGAATCGGCACACAGGATTGCAGCACCACTCAAGTTTGGCCCGTCCACCACTCACTCAAATTCCATGGGTTTGGGGGCTCTCTCAAACAGGGGCCCCGTGGGGTCTCCCCACAATGGCACTGTCTAGGCCTCAGTTTCCCCATCAGTGACAGTGGGATAATGATACCCACCTACTACACAGAGGTGGTGTGAGTGTTCATTTCGTCATGTTTGCTTCCTGCATACAGAGATCCTCAGATAGCAGGTGCAAATTATAATTTTATTTCTTGCTTGCACTCTTGCAGTCTCATAAAAATCCTTTGTTAATTGGTTCCATGGTTCCTTTATTGCTAATTACTGATAAAAAAAGAAAACACAGACCAGAAATACAGCTATAATCTTGGAACACATGTGTCCTGTAATGCAATTCAATATAAATGGAAAGACACATCAGCAACTAAGACATACATGGTACCATGTAAATAAACCTGCATAAACGGAATTTCAACATGACAAAAACACAAGGGTAACTAATTCTTTCCTGGATTACACCTATGCAAAACCAATGACTCTGGGCATTACAAATGAATCCGTTATCTTCTGAGCAGGTCCAGAGAAAGATGATATGGAAGAAAACTCCGTATCTCTTCTAGTAACTTTCTGCAACCTGACAATAGCCAATCCACATAAGATTATAAGACTTTCAATCCTGGATCAGATTTCTACATTTACAGATAAAGAACACATGACACCAAGACCAGAAATAAGAAGTTGTCAGTTTTCCCCATAGTTATCTCTAGCAAATATTCCAGTTTTCAAAAATGTTTGTTTTGCTGTACAAAAACAATCCATAAAAAGCACCCAGGATGGTCTTCTCCTTTTATTCTGGCGTTACACCAGTGTAACTCCATTGACATCAGTGGGCTTACTCCTGATTTACACCATGGCTAGTGAGAAGAGAATTGGGCAGACTTGTTTGCCTTGTGAGATTAAACCTGCACAGATTAGTTGGGAGATGCAAGGTTGCAGGCCCGTTGAGCATGGAAGGAAAGTCAGGATTTTTAATATTGTATATGAACATATTTGATCTGGATATAATGCTGGGAACCTTGTGGGATTTCCATCACTTCCTTTAGTAAGGCAGGGTAGAAATACCCCTTTTATTAAGGGGGGAGGGATAGCTCAGTGGTTTGAGCATTAGCCTGCTAAACCCAGGGTTGTGAGTTTAATCCTTGAGGGGGCCACTTAGGGATCTGGGGCAAAATCAGTACTTGGTCCTGCTAGTGAAGGCAGGGGGTTGGACTCAATGACCTTTCAAGGTCCCTTCTAGGTGATAGGATATCTCTGTTAATTAATTATTACCACAAGATTCACTTTTCTCCTGGTATTTTGGTATTTCCTTTCTTTGGCCAGGACTAGAAATGGAAGTGCAGAGATGTGCAAAAACAATAGCAAAAAATTCAGTTTCATACCTCAAAAAAACAAAAACAAAAAACCAACCAAAAAAACAATTTGGGTTAGGTATGAACTTTTAACAAAGGTTCAGGATGTTTTTTCATTAAGACATACATGTTCCCTCTTGCCTACTGAAACCTTTGGACAACATTTTTGGGAAGGAGGGTGTTTGGTGTGTTGTGGGAGGAGTAACTGCTTTATGTTGGGAGTGCAATTGAATTTACAACAAAGATGACCCATACCATCATATTTTAACTGGTGTATGTGTTAGTCATCCCTAGCACTGACTGCTACACCCGCTTCTCTTCTGGCTTCCTTGCATCTCATCTCTCTGCCCAAAACAGTGCTCCTAAAATCGCCTTCCTCACCTGCTGCTCTGACCACAGCAACGCCTTCTTCAAATCCCTTCCCTGGCTTCCTCTTGTTTTTCATATAGTTCAAGGTCCTCCACATCAGCTTCAAGGCTCCCACCAACCCTGCTTGTGATGATATCTATCTCTCATTCCCTATGTGGCCCTGAATCCTCTCCCGTTTGTATTCTACTCCATATGCCAGTCCCTCCACTTGGATTTGCTTCCTTCTTCTTCTGCACTGGGGGCTTGATCCAAAGCCTACTGAAGTCAGTGGAAAATTCCACTGACTTCAGTGAGCTTTGGATCAGGTCCAGGAGACTTCCTTCTTCCAACCCCCTCTTTAATGCCCCCCCATAACACCCCACTTTTTGATGCTAATCTACTTTACATTGCTTTCTGCTTCCAATTTTGCATCTGGTCATTTATAATTTGTATTGCATTTGCTTAGGCCAGGCTGTGAACTCCTCAGGGAGGAGATAATGTAATGCTCATAATTAGGCCTCAACTGGAGTATTATGTCCAGTTTTGGGTGCCACATTTCAGGAAAGATGGGGACAAATCAGAGAAAGTCCAGAGAAGAGCAAAAAAATGATTAAAGGTCTAGAAAACATGACCTATGAGGGAAGATTGAAACAATTGGGTTTGTTTAGTCTGGAGAAGAGAAGACTGAGAGGGGACATGATAACAGTTTTCAAGTACATAAAAGGCTGTTACAAGGAGGAGGGAGAAAAATTGTTTTCTTTAACCTCTGAGGATGGGACAAGAAGCAATGGGCTTAAATTGGAGCAAGGGAAGTTTAGGTTGGACATTAGGAAAAACTGCCTAACTCTCAGGGTGGTTATGCCCTGGAATAAATTGCCTAGGGAGGTTGTGGAATCTCCATCTTTGAGCATTTTTAAAAGCAGGTTAGACAAACACCTGTCAGGGATGGTCTAGATAATACTTAGTCCTGCCATGAGTGCAGGGGACTGGACTAGATGACCTCTTGAGATCCCTTCCAATCCTATGAGTCTATGATTCTTTGATCTATGCTACAAAGCTGAAAAAGTCCCACACTCTTTAATATCCAAGGAACATGATCCATGTTGGCAGGTTGTTGTGTGGCAGATCCTGAAAAGGTTCGGAGGTTTGGGTGAGGCCTCAGAAACCTGGAGGCTTATCCAAAATGCCTGAACCTCCTGGGTCTGCTAGTGGGGCTGGAAATTTCTTCACAACTGGCTATGTAGCAAAATGTCGGGTGTCTCCTATTTCCACCGAGGCCGGAGATGCTGAGAGAACAACTTCTGTTCTCAGAACCTTCATGCTCCAGTTCCTAGATGGAACCTGAGTGAAGGAAAACCCCAATAAGCCCCTCAAGCTTCTCCTTCTCTCCCCCGTCCCTGGGAACAAACTCCAGCCCAATTAATTCCTCTTAGCTGCCACTTCTTTCCTATGTCTCTGAAATCCACAGCTCCACCCCATTCCATCCCCCACCTCCTGCTGCTCTCCCAGGCTTTCAGAACCATGTCTCCACCCTCCCCCATTGTTGCTGCGTCTCTCCTAGACCCCAAGAACCATGGCTCCAACCCACTCCGCTCCTCTCAGCTGCTGCTGCTCTCCCACACCCTCGAGAACCCCGGCTACAACCCAATTATCCTTTCTCCACCTGCAGCTTCTTTCCCACACCCCAGAGAGTGATGGCATGAGCCCAAACATTCCCTCCCATCTGTGGCTTCTCTCCCAGGTGCTGGAGGACCATGGCTCTAGCCCAATCATCCCCTCCCAGCTACTGCGTCTCTCCCAAGCCCTCCAGCACCATGATTGCACTTCAGTCGTCCTCTTGCTCATTTTCCAGGCTCCCGAGAAACACGGCTCCAACATAATCACTCCACCCCCCTACGCTGACATTATTTCCCAGCCCAATCTCCCTCCCAAATGCCCCTTTCCTCTTGGCCCCTGGGAAAAAAACCTCTCTAAACCCAGCTTCCATCTCAGGTAGTGCTTCTTTCTTGGCCCCCAAGAACTGCTTCATGAATTCTTGTGTAACGTGCGTGCCCGCTGCTTTGTATTGTATGCACGAGTGCTGGTTTGCGGTGCGCGCCTGTGTGTTTCCATTATTCTGGATGTGTCACGTGTGGGATGAATGCTTTGGGTGTTTAAATAATACATTATTGAGATGCCCCATTTTTTTTTTCTTAAAAGACAAGGACTTCGGAGGCCATAAAGAAATGATGTAATTATACTTAATTTTAGTATAGCTGGTATTGTTAGCACTTAGATGAGGGGCTGGAAGCCAGGACTTTTGGGTTCTACTCCTGACTGCCTCATGGTGTGACGTAGGGCGAGTTGTGTCACCTTTCTGTGACTCCGTTTACTGCTCTGTAAACCAGGGGCAGTGGAACTGGGGGGACAAGGGGATGAGTGGAAATATTGTGGGGGCTCCACATGTGTATGGGGAAAGGGACAGAGGAGAGAGCAGGACCCAGAGGGGCCGGAGCAGCTGCTATAGAGCCCAGGATAGGGCTGAGGAGCAAGCAGGAGGACCTGGAGGTGCTGGAATGGGCTGGGAATAGTTAGGGATTCCTGTGAGCCTCCTTCCTAGCCTGAAGCCAGCTGTGTTGACCGCCCTCCCCCCCTACTGTTGCTGAGTCTCTGTACCTCCCTCCACTTCCTCCATTTACAGGGAGCTCCCCTCCCCACTGTTACTTACTTACCTCACAGAAACGCTGGGGAGGTTGAATTTCAAAATGGTCGGAGAGCCTTGATAGGCAGACTCTGCATACTGCATGGTTCATTATTGGGCCTGTCAACCTTGGCCGATGCCCCTTTAAGGGCAAAGAATATGGTGAGGGTACTCAGCCTACGGTGTCATACAGGTATGTGATGGGGGTGTCACTACCCCCTTCCCATATTGCTAAATGGAAAGGAGTCCTGGTTAGCTAGGAGGAGGGATTCAGCGGGGTCATGGTATTAAAAAGGAGTCCGTGGTACTAGAAAAGTCTGAGAGCCACTGGAAAACAGGAACATCTTGTGAGGGTGTGTCTTTGTATGCTGCGTCCCGAAACTAAGAGCATTCCTTGGATTTACCTCCCAGTATGTATTTATGGGACACTGGGTGGGGTTTTGTGTTTAACTCAGCTGAGACTAGTATTCTTTCTTTCTTTCTGTCTTTCTGTCTTTCTTTTCTTCCCCTCTTTCTTGTTTTCTTCTTTTTTTAAAGGGAGGGTGTTAGTGCTGTTACTTAATGAATGAACAAACAAACTAGGATAGGCCTTTTCAGTTTTTTGGTCATGATCTAGTTCACTAACACACAGACTTCCTTTTCTAAGGTACGTACATTGCCCACAGTGCATGGACATGAGTCAATAAAAGAAACAATTCTTGGAGGCTGTTATTCAGTTTCTGTGCAGGCAGGATACAGCAGCGCAAGGCATTACAAGAGGCTGTCATCCTAGGCAGGGTTCAGTTACTATTGGTGTGTCATGTCAGTTCAATAGGAGAGGTCGTTAAATAATAATAATAATAATTAATAATAATACAATCTAAAGAGAGCTTAGCAGCATCTTTTGAAATTCAAGATTTCTGTGAAAATCCTCATCGTGATAGCAAATGTCAACAAAAAACAAGAAAACAATTTGACTGGATTTTTCTATCTTCCCTCCATTTTGAACCAGCGGGCCAATATCTTTTGAATTTTGAAAGTTCAAGAAACATTTGAATATCTATGAAAAAACAGGGGAGGGGAGAATTGAAAAACATTCCCTCTTCAACCAGCCCTAAATCTGAACATGAGCCTGCTGGACCCATGTTATTAATCTGTCAGCCCAAAGATTCCTGACTAGAAGATGCCTGGTTGAAAGGCTGCATTTTGGCATAAGAAAAAACGTATGGTTCACTTTTGGAAAAGTAACCGGGGAGTTCATTTTTGCCCCACTATGCACAATGCGATGAATGTGTGATATAAAAATGAAAATTACTGATACATTAAAAAGAATGTGAAACTATTGCAAGAATCGAGAGAATGCCATGCTCTGCAGGATGGTTGCTGGATTTTCTGACACAGGCAAAGTAACCAGAGCTTCCTCCTGGTACAGTGAGCAGAAAACAGAGCAGCTGCACCTTGCTTCATCTCTTTGAAGCTTCTGACAGGAAGCAGCCTTGACGCGATGCAGGGGCCTGATCCTTCCATCGCTTGAAGTCCACGGGGGCTCAGAGTGCTTAGTACCTTGCAGGAGGCACCAATAACCTGTCCTGATCACTACTTAACTAGGTTGCCATGAGCGATGAAATATACAGATAGCTGTAGCCCCACCCTCATCCTTCCATATCAGGGATCTGACTCCGCCCCCGAGGTACAATTTGTTCCGGAGCTCCCCTTCTGGTGGGGTGGATTCACTTTACTCCCAACATAGCAGACCAGTGGCACAATGGCATTTAGGTACCTAACTCCTATTGAAATCAATGGGAGTTAGGTGCTCACATACCTTTGAGGATCTGGGTCAACCTGCCTCTTAATGCTCTTCAGGGCTTTGAAACTGCACATCTCTTTGCAGCAGCAGCAGCACCAGCACCGCCATTAATAACGCCAAGCCACAGCTTCATGACAGAGAAGCATTTACGCACATTTGGTGAGATGTGAAATCCAAGAGAGCAAAGTGATTTCACAGACATGGGAAAGGCCTCTCTTTTAGGGCTGCTGAAGCTGTGTTTACTTGGGAATAAAACTAGCAGCGCGCGCGCACACACACACACACACACACACACACAGAGACACACAGTAACCCCTTTTTTTTTTGCTCGGTGTGCATGTTGTGGAAAATGTATGTCTCTGCGGGTATGGTGACATGCAAATGTTTATGTGGGTGTAAAAAAAAAAAAGGACTGGAGAAGAAGGTGTGAAGCATATGTACTCAGAGAGCCAGAAAGCCACACTCACAGGCTTCTATTTATAGCACCCTCGTGGTGAAATAGAGAAACCAAACTGCTGCTTTTACCTGCTGTTCCCAACTGAAGTTTGACAAGAACGGATAAGACCTTCTTTAGGGTCTCTTTGTAGTTTTAACTGACAAAAAAAAGAAAAAAGAAAAAAGAAAGAAGTGATGAGTTAGCTGTTTCCCCTACGACCCTCTTAACCAGGTGAGGAAGTCAACTGTTCTAGCTGAGGAACGGAACAAGCTGACATTCTTTCAAAGTCTGGAAATGTGCCCTCCCGCCCCCTTTCAGAGGATGATTTAAAAAATATGAGTGGCTGATTTGAACCAAAAGCCCACACACTGGCTCTGGACCTGAGTTCAAAGCCTGAAACCTATTGCTATAATCCGAACACCCCCTACGAATGCACCTTTGGATTTGCTCAGCATTATTCCAAGCTGGTTCACCCCGTTATAGAGATGATACATTCAGCTGCAGAGTTCAGATCTGAAGGTTTGGTTCATCCCATCATTGATTTTTATGCCAATAGATTTGCTCTCGTGTCCCCTCAACCTCCTTCCAGTGGTTTCTTCTCATAGGAGATGACCTGTATATTTTCTTATGTAGGTCTGGCTGTTCCGAATCTTGGCTGTGGTGCAGTACATTTAGATTGAAACTCTCTTCTTTCTTGATTATGACTAGCATAGCATCTCTATTGGTCAAATACTAAACCAAAGCATTCAGTCAGTCTGACAACGAAGAAGGTAGGTACCTCACTTCTCACCTCTCTCTCCACCTCTAACACTTCTTCTAGCTTGGCTCCTGGATGTGTTATGCCACATGGTCTTTGTCACAAGGTGACACTGGCCCTTTTTTGTTTTCTTTCAACTTCTAAGACTGTGAAAAAGGGGCCCCCAGGAGCCTTTAAAACCCCAGATCATACAATAAAGACAAATCCAGCAGCCAAACCTCACCGTGTCATAGAGGAAACCAGACAGACCCTGACAACAAAAAAGACGGCACATGCTCCCACCTCACACTCACCAAAAGCCCCAATAAAAAAAACCCAGGCTGTGCAACAGACACAGTAGATCAACCGATACAGGCTATTTCGGACCCTGAGGCCTGTCAGGCGGGGACAAAGGGTGTGGGAGCGACAGATAGCAACATAGATTCCCGTTGTGCTTTATGACACAGATGAAGCTGGCTCATTATTTGTATAACAGTAGCACCTAGAGGTGTCAAGCAGGCTGAGGGTCCCATTGTGCTAGAACTGGACTCACAGGTAGGGGAACATAGTCCCTGCCCCAAAGAGCTTGCAATCGAATAGAGCCAGAGAGACGACAAGTGTCTTGCCCAAGGTCACACAGCAGGCCAGTGGCAGAGCGGCAGAAATAGACTCCTTTTCTCCTGCCTGCCAGACCAGTGTCCTGTCTACTAGGGCACGCGGCTTCCGAGGAAAGCGCCCTGAGGGCACGTCCACACCTGAATTTTTAGTCCTGGTTTCACAGATGTTGATTAGCACGGCTGTAAAATGTAGGCACCACACAGATGTTTGTTCCAGGACCCAAAGGGTATGTCTACACAGCACTTTGGAGGGAGCCGGACCAAGCCTCCCAGCTCAGGTAAACAGACTGGGGCTAGTGGGGCTTGCGCTTAGGGTGACCAGACAGCAAATGTGAAAAATCGGGACAGGGGGTGGGGGGGATAATAGGAGCCTATATAAGAAAAAGCCCCCAAAATCGGGACTGTCCCTATAAAATCGGAACATCTGGTCACCCTGCTTGCACTAGCACTCTACAGATTGCGCTTTGAAGTTGTGGCTTGGGCTGAAGCTTGGATTCTGAAGCCTAAGGGGGGGAGGGATAGCTCAGTGGTTTGAGCACTAGCCTGCTAAATCCAGGTTTGTGAGTTCAATCCTTGAGGGGGACACTTAGGGATCTGGGGCAAAATCAGTATTCGGTCCTGCTAGTGTAGGTAGGCTGGACTCAGTGACCTTTCAGGGTCACTTCCAGTTCTGTGAGGTAGGTGTATCTCCATATAAGGGGGCAGCCTAAGCTTCAGAGTCCACGCTCTATCCAGCCAGCTATTTTTAGAACCCTAGAGCGAATCCCGCTCTCCTGAATCTGTTGACCCAGGCTGGGAAGCTCTCTCCCGTCTGCTCCAAAATGCTGTGTAGACATACCCCAACGTTTCTTCCTAACCTAGGGATAAGCACAACTAGGAGCAAACGGTTGTGTCCTCTCCGCATTAGAAAGTACATTTGTGTCAGTTAACACCTGTGAAAACACCACTAAGGGAAAGTCGACACTGCAGGCTTGCCGCCCGTTGCGCCATTGCTTGTGGCCTAGCTCCCGCTAACATCCGCATTCAGAGCTCTTGCCGGTGTGTATGGGGTGTGTGTATGGAACCTGAGCTGGCATGTTCATTTGGGGGTGACGGGTAGAGCATATTGAGCTGTGACCTGCCCCCTGCCCCGCCCCTTTGCTGTGCACATGCAGCAAAGTCAAGGGCCTTGTGTTAGACAGCCCTCCAGTCCCAGCCCCACAGTTTCCTTTTTGTTCCAGCCTATTCCCACCCCACTTGCTACTCACCCTCCGGCTTGCCTTCACTAGAGATCTGATCTCTAGTTAATCCAGTGGTTCTCAAACATTTGTACTGGTGACCCCTTTCACATAGCAAGCCTCTGAGTGTGACCCCCCTTATAAATTAAAAGCATCTTTTTATATATTTAACACTATTATAAATGCTGGAGGCAAAGCGAGCTTTGGGGTGGAGGCTGACAGCTCACGACCCCCCATGTAATAACCTCATGACTCCCTCAGGGGTCCCGACCCCCAGTTTGAGAATCCCTGAGTTAATCAATTGCCAGTTAACTAGTGGTGGTTAACACCTTTGGAAATGCTAGTGTGCACACTCCCCAAATGATTTTTCTAGGCTGTAAACAGTTAGATTGATCCCTAGGGTACATCACCAATGTTAGTAGCTTGGAGCAAATGTGTGTGTGTGTGGGGGGGGGCGGGGAAGTGGGAAGTGTCAGCTACTTCGAATTAATTGGCAATATGTAAAAACCTCTCCCCTAGACATACTCTGTGCTGTGAACTGCTTCATTCTCTCTCACAGGAGCCCAGAGGACTCAGAGGAAACAGCAGCTGTTCTGTATTCTTCAGGTACGTTTGGACTTTCCCCCCCCCCCAATACAGAAAGCCACCCCCATCCCCCATCCCCCATCTTGTGCTAGATTGAGCCGAGTCTGAGTGAAAGCTAGGGCTGGCACGTCTCCAGCCGAGTGCAGAGGGTAAGCTCAAAAGCAGGAAACTGTGGCAAAGCTGAGTCGCTCAAAAGCTACTGGAGCTAATATTCTGTGGTCATGAGGATAGGCGGCAGTATCTGAGTGGTGATGGGAAAACTCAGAAGCATCTTCAAAACAGGTTTGAAAAATACTGCTGATCTTTGCACTTTGTCTGGGCTTTTTGTGCAGCGCACTCAATGCTCAAATCATTGAGCCTGACTTTTGCATGGAGGGCCTGGCTTGCGGCGTAGGCTGCATCGTTAGCTTGGGAAGGCTCAGCAAATGTCACGTTGCCTGTATCCTGTCTGCACTGCAGCATGCACTTTGAAGGTGAAGCGACATTTGGTAATGGGGCACTGGATTGCCAGGCAGCACCTGTGGGGGTGTCTTGGCCAAAGCACCCATTTTGCATAGATGATCTATTTGTTTCCCCCCATTCATGGTGATGCTCAAAGCCAGCCCCACTGGCAGGTATCGTTTGTTTTTTTCTCTGTAGAAGCATAAAGGAAGTGACTGTCGTGCGAGTACAAAACTCCAGGTGGCCAGCACGTCACAGCACCTCCATTGCTTTAGGAGACTCAGTTGAGTTTACTTGTTTGATCTGGAGTGAGCAGGACTGAAGCCGAGTGAATGAGATCTCCAAATGCCCGGTGACCTATATGAGATGGGGAGCAATCCTGTACCTGCAGGGAGATGAGCTAATAGGTCCTTTCCCCCTCTCTAACTTCTATGACATGAGTTGGGGGAGGGTGGGGGTCATCTTGTTCTAGTCCCTAAGACCTGCTCCCATGGAGGAAAATGGAAAGTTACTCTATGGGAACTGGATGGGGTCCCTCCTGGGGAGCTGTCTGCGTCACAGAACTGCCACCATGGTTAGTACTTATTGGCACGCTACTGGACAGTTTCCATAGATGGGGCCTGGAAAATGCTGGATGATGCCAGATGTCTCTCTCTAGGGGTGGTCACAAGGAGCCTTCTCCACCTTGATCCCCCTGTGCAAGGGCAGGGCACCATCACAGTTCCTGTGCTCCAGGAAGCACTGAGACCACTCCCTCCTACCAGAAAACACCCAGCAGGGAGCTGGGAGGGATGGGGAGGCCACGGTCCCACTTCTCTGGCCTATGAGGTCTGGCTGGGTGGGTGCACCAGGGATGGCAGACATCCTGCACACCCCCTCCACGTGCTGGAGAGCTTCAGGAGGAGCCTACTCAGCGATGGGACAGCCATGAACAGCCTCCAACACGAGGCAGAGCATAAACAACGCGACCTGGCCCCAAAGATTTTGCAAACATCCCATGGGGAACCCTGCAGTGGGGTCGTGCTCAAGTTTGTGCTCTGTGTTGTTCTCCGGTGGGCGGCAGGAGCTGGGATGAGAGTGTGGGAAGGTGCCCATTGAATGTGCCCTATTTTTTTTTACCCCCGGGGAGTTTCTGACGTGGCTTAAATCTCCCCCAAGTCACCCCAGAAGCAAAGTGAAGATAGAATCCCCTGCACTGGCCTGAGATATGGCTTGGAAAGAGAAAAGGAGAGAGAAAAAAAGCCAGCCCACACAGAAGAGAAAACAGGAAAGGGAGACAGCAAAACATCCTGTACATGCCATTCGCTCGAGCTGGGGGAGTCTGTGCCATTTGCATTCCCTCCCTTCAGTGGCCCTGTGCAGCCTTTCCAGAGCCCCTCGTTTTCCAAGTCACTTGAGAATCGATTCTCTGGTTTAGGTCGCCTGAAAGATGCCATGTTAGCAGCCCCGATTCCCTGCTTATCATAGAGTTGGTGTAAGCTGAGCAGGCGTCAGGCACTCAGTTTTGCCAATATAGGCCTCTTTTAGGGTGAGAGGGAAGCTCGTCCCCCAACATTTAATACTTGGCATGTGTGCTGGGATGAACAACAAGGATTTCAATGACGGACACTGGTGGCCGTGGGTTTGGTATGTGGATGTCTTTCCTCTAGGAACTGGACGGAGTCTCCTAGCTGAGCCCAGTGCCCCAGGTTATGGCCACCGTTTGTGTGGTCTTCTTGGAATGGATGTGATTTCCTCCTGAGCCTATAAATGTCACTCCTTAATCAGTTCCAGAGGGAAAATCCCCTCCACCGTGAGCTAAGCACATTCCCCCTCTCTTAACAGTGCAGATCACTCTGCTACTGAGCCAGTGGGGCTAATCTCGTCTCCTGCCTTTCACTTTGGAGAGTGTCTAAATGGATCTTTTGAAATCAATCCAGGATTCCTCTGCCAGGGAAGGAGTGTCGTCTAGTGGTTAGAGCAGGGCCCTGCACACAAGGTCCACAGGTTTTGTTCTTATTGGGTATGGCTAGGAGGGGGGGACTCATCCAAACATTCTTATCAAACATTTGACACAAATCTTGCATCAGGAGAGGGTCAGATTCCAAAAAAGTGGGGTGGGGGCACATCCATTCCAGAGAATTATACTTGTGATTTGTGGAACTGAGACAAAAGGGCGAACAGCTGCTTTTTAAAAGATACTTTAATTTCATCATTTAATACTGTGGCAGGTAATAATACTTTCCCCTTCTCTAGCACACTTCATCCCAAGTGACAACCCCGTGAGAGGTATTTTTCCTCTCATGTCATTAATGGGGAAACTGAGGCACGCAGCTGTTAGTCACTTGCAGATGGCTGTATAACTAGTCAGTGTTAAAGCCTGGAATAGTAACCATGAGTCCTTTCTCACAGTAGCTTGCTATAGCTACTAGATCTACCTTTCTGGCTAGATTACGAGCACATAATACTCTGGTATGTCAATATTAGAGGGTTTAGCGTCAGCAGCTTTATGTTCAGCTAACATAGCCAGCACCACCATTATTTAGAGTGGGGGAAGGGAAAATGGTCTGACCCCCAGATGGGCAGGAGAACTTCCATAACATAGACTGTCTGTCTCTGACCCTGGTGGCACCACCGAATCGGATACTTAAATAGCTGTTCAGACAATATCACTCATCATAGCCTTTTAAAGACTTTTTTTTTTGTTTGCCCAGCGCCTTGTCTTCTCCAGTTTTTTAGAGTACAGGACTCCTCAGTGTTATTTCTGAATCAGCTACTGACTGGCTAAGTAATTTCACCTCCCTATGCCTCAGTTTACCCCATGTTAACAGGGATTAATAATACCTTCCTTACAAGGGTGTTAGCGGGCTTAATTAATTAACATTTATAAAGTGCTTTGAGATCCTTGGTTGCTAGGAGCTAGAGAAATGCAAAAGATCTTACGTTTTTATCTTGGTAGTGATCTTAGCAATGTTTGTGTGCAACTTTGTATTAAAAGTGCAAAAAACCTTGCAATCACTCTGAGACTCTATTATTCCCTGGGGCTGGTCTGTATTCCAGATCAGGAAATAACGTTTTGCCTGCATAGTTCTTGCTGCCCTTTCAGTTGGATTTGGCATGCTGCTTCAGTTCCTCTTTTGAAATGCTGTGTAGTATTGCTGTGTGCTGTTAAACTACTGCTGGGTTCTACCCCAGAGGTGGCTGCACTTTGTTGCTAGAAGATGTGAGTCAAGCAGGCAGAGCTAGCTAAATCGCCAAATAGCTAGAATTATAATTAGAACACATGACGGTGAGGTGTGAGTTTGGGATGGCTGCCTCACTTCCTACCATACAAGGCAGAGTGAAAGAAAGAACAAAATCCGTGAAGAACCTCAAAGGTGTGGTCAAGAATGACCTCTGAAGCTAACTCACTAGCTAATTTAAAGCATCTTTACCAAGTAATCTAAGTAATTTAAAGTGTGTTTACCAAGTAATCTAGCAAATGGGAATGCCAAGGGCCAAATGTACCATTGATACCAGAGCGACACAAGTATTACTGAAGGCCAGATCCTCAGCTGATGTAAATCAGCATAGCCCAGTTAGAGTCATTATAACATTCATGTTCCAACAGAGTATTCTACCGTTCAGCACGGACTTCGGCTCTGCTGCGTCCGATATGAAATGAGTTTATGGGGTAAAATTCTCCCCCCATTGAAATCAATGGGAGTTTTGCCCTTGATTTCAATGGGGCCAGACTTTCCCTCAAGATCTTAGTCTCATTCCTAGTGACAATGAGTATCCACGTCACAGTACGCAATGCCACACTTCCTTCCCACTAACTGACATCCGTGATGGCAGTCTCCGTGGAGAGGCAAAAGGGAATGAAGTATCCTTTCAGATACCTGCACAGCTGAGGCCGGAGAGGTGTCCTTTGTGCTCCTTGGTCCTGGGGGTTGCTATATGGGCCAGTTCTCTGGATTAGGTTAGACCATCCTGGAGGCATGAATTGAACCAGTTTCCAACAGCAACCAGCAATTAATGTCAGCGCCCCTCCCCCCCCCCCGGCCAGCCTCCCCCGCATCGACAGAGAGGTGAGAGGGTGGGGATGGCACAGGCGTTTCCACAATGTCTGTATGTCACCCAAGGATCCCTTCATATAGGGGAAATCCTCTGGAGTCAGATGTGCTGGGCTTAGGAGCAAAGCACAGTCATTAGAACATGACTCATTACCAGGCCCTGAGAGTCTTCCCATTTACAGGATCTTTGGCTTCTGAACTCACACCACTAGCCTGTGCATTTTTTTTCTCAGTGCACTGCAATAATTAATCAGATTATATATATAGGAAGACTACAATTTATTAACAATTAACCCTGACTGTATAACTCCCAGATCTCTGCAAGGTATTTGGGTTTTTTTTTTCATAGAGGAAGTAAAAGTGAGTAGCCCATGCTGGGTGACAATAGCCGTGCTTCCCGGCCAGAGCGAACCGCTCCTATTGTAACTCAAACATTTATTTCCTCCTCGCCAGGCCCTCTTATAAAACAGGCCACAAGGAAAGGGCAAAAAGGACATTGAGAGGAACTCAAAACCGGAAAAACAGCCACTGATGCAATTGGCCTTCTAAACTAAACACAAGCTGGGCACTGTTGTAGGCATTTTAATAATGATTTTAAAAAAATGTACCGTGCCTAGGCTTTTGGCTGGGTCCTGCACATTGAAAGAAAAGTTCAAACAATTCAGTGATCTGTCACTAGGATATATTTGTCTTTAAATAGGATTTGTCTGTCATCTCTGTTCCCTTCACTTCCCCTTAGAGAAAAATACCGAGACGACGGTGCATTACAGGCAAGGATCTGTGATGTATTTGATGATATATATAAAACATAATACAATGGACACCTGCACTTCATGGTGCTAGGTGCAGTAGAAATGGGATAGCGAGATTATTATTTGTACGCACAGCCCTCCAGGGCCTAATTGAGCTTGGAACCTCGTTGCGCTAGCTGCTGTACACACACATTGTGAGTGCCAAAGAGCTTATAATTGACATAGACAAGGTGGATAAAGGGTGGAGGTAGGGTTGCCAACTTTGTAATATTGAAAAGCCAGACACTCCAGCAGGAGTGCTGGACCCATCCCTGCGCTGCCCCTTCTCCCCTGCCTCTGCCCTACCCCTTCCCTCTGAGGCCCTGCATTCCGTTCACTCCTCGTTCCCCCTCCCTCTGTTGCTCACTGCTTTTCCCCTCCCACACCCTCCCTGGGTGGGTCAGGAGGGACTCGCTTGCAGAGCTGGAGCTGGGAGCTGCAGCTGCCCAATGCAGGTAGGAGGTGGCCCTGGCTGAGTAGGAGCTGGCGGGGAGATGACTCGATGCCTCCCCACCTCTGCTCCTACAATAACTGGACTTCGGGTGTCTGGTCAGTAGATCTGACTGGACACCATCAGGTCCCCTTTTCAACTGGACTTTCTGGTTGAAAACTGGGCCCCTAGCCACCCTAGGAAAGAAAGGATTATTATCACCATTTTACAGATGAGTGACTGAGGCTCAGAGAGATTAAGGCTCTGATCCTGCGAACACTTATGCTCCTGCCTCATGTTGTCCCCATTGGGGTAAAATTAAGCAGGTGCATAAGCCTTTGCAGGATCAGGATTTAAGATGACAGAGGAAATCTGGGGGAATTGAATCGTGAGTCCCAATGTAGTCTCTTAATGACGAAGTCACCCTTCCTCTCCTAGCTTGCTATATACAGATATTTCTTCATGAAGCTGATTTTATACACACACACTCATCTATAAAGCACAGTATAATTGGCAGCTGGATGCCATGTTGATAGGTGCATTAGAAATCTGATAAAGTAATTATTGAGGTGAACCAATTTGGATAAAGAAACCCAACCTCTTCCCACCCCCAACCCCCTGCCCCCACCCACCTTCCCTAGAGCTTGCATCTCACGACAGGGCCTATTTTCAGGAGCTTTGCAGCCCAGTTTTGCCGCTCTAAAGAGGAGTCATGTGACATTCAGCTGGAGGAAAGTAAATCGTTACAACCTTTGTGCAGTTGTTATGCTCTGCAATCATTGATATATGTACCTGAATCTAGCACTAGATTGACATTTCTAGAAATGGATGCCCTCTTTCCACAGTATCTTTAGCTTCGATCGAGAAAAATCCTAGATTCATGGAATTTTTTTTTTTAAGGCCAAAAGTGTCCATTATGACGATCTACTCTGACTGCCTGCATAACACAGACTATAGAAACTTCACCCCGTTATTTCTGCATCAGGCCCATAACTTCTGTTTGATCTATAGCAGGGATCGGCAACCTTTGGCATGCGGCCCGTCAGGGAAATCCGCTGACGGGCTGGGATGGTTTGTTTACCCGCAGCGTCTGCAGGTTCCAGGCCAATGGGGACTGCGGGACGTGGCGTGGGCCGAGGGATGTGCTGGCCGCTGCTTCCCACAGCCCCCATGGCCAGGAATGGCAAACCGCGGCCAGTGGGAGCTGCGATCGGCCGAACCTGCGGACGCTGCAGGTAAACAAACTGTCCCGGCCTGCCAGAGGATTTCCCTCACGGGCCGTGTGCCAAAGGTTGCTGATCCCTGATCTATAGCATCTCTTTTAGAAAGATATCCAGTCCCAATTTAAAGCCTTCAAGTGATGTCTATCATGTGTCTAGGTAAATGGCACATTTCCAATGGCTTATTACCCTCATTGTTAAATATTTGTACCTCTTGTCTAGTCTAAATTTATTGAGACTAGATCTTGTTATGTCTTTTTCTGCTAGATTCAACAGCTGCTTACTGTCAGAAATCTCTTGCCCATGTAGATACTTGTAGACTGTATTCAAGTCATTTCTTACCTTCTCTTAAATAAACTCAGTTGATTCAGCTTCTTTAATCTTACTCTGTGGCATGTTTTCCAGATGTCGAATCATTCTTGCAGCTCTTTTTTGAACCCTTTCCAATTTTTCAACAACCATCTTTAAGGTAGTACAAATTCCATTACCTTTAATCACTGGTCTCTCTGACAACTGACCAGTGTGGCCCAGGCTTTAGTGCTGTGCATACCTACCCTCGGAGTACTAAACTAACAAACAACTGGACTATGGTTTTTAAAATATATTTTGGATTGCAAATATTATTTAATAGGGGCCCAGGATAAAATAATCATGCCTAAATTTTTAAAGGTGTTCTAATCCTATCTGCTTTTTCTTTTCTTTTGCAGTCAATGGGAGGCACCAATCATTGCAGGCACAATTGATAATATTGTGAGGGCAAGGCACTGTTACGCATAGCCTTCTAAGTTTTTCTTCTTGGTGTGTGAGCAAGTTTTGACTCTTGGGAAGACATGCTCTATTAGGGTTAGTGTTGGGTTTTGCATGGCCTTTTTTATACAGGCAGCTTTGGGAGAGAGGGAACAGTACAAACAGCAGGAGAACCTTGGGCTCTTGAGTTCCTTGGGAACTGAGCCTTGGAGTTGGGCTGAGATCCCTGGAAAAAGAGAATGCCCTGTATGCTATTTAACCATCTTATTTCAGGACTGAACTATGTGTGAAAATAAAGCAAGTTACACTCAGAATATTCCCACACTCCATACCACTGGCTTCCCCTTGTCTGGGAAGCCAACCTGCAAGGACCTGAACATCTGCCACTGCTCAGCAGAGGAATGACTGGGATCAGAATGGGACACTGGAAGCAGAAGAAAGGGCAATAATATTTAGGTATTTACCTACCTGATGTCCCCCACTAATCAGGTGCTTAGACAGGTGTTAGGATCAGATCATGCCTGGTGCTGTGCATGCTGGCTAGGTGATGAACATCATTAGCTGCCATCAAAGACATTAGAGGTGGGCTTTTCAAGAGCATTCACCTCTGGCCTGTTGAAATCAATAGGAGGTGAGTCCAGCGAGAGCAGAGTAAGGCCAATGTTGAGCACTTTTGAAAATCCCACCCTTAGGAGCTGAGATTGCTCAGCACCTTGCAGTATTGAAGCCTTAGGGTAGGTCTACACTTACCTCCGGGTCCGGCGGTAAGCAATCGATCTTCTGGGATCGATCCCGGAAGTGCTCGCCGTCAACGCCGGTACTCCAGCTCGGCGAGAGGAGTACGCGGCATCGACGGGGGAGCCTGCCTGCCGCGTCTGGACCCGCGGTAAGTTCGGACTAAGGTACTTCGAATTCAGCTACGTTATTAACGTAGCTGAATTTGCGTACCTTAGTTTGAAGTGGGGGGTTAGTGTGGACCAGGCCTTAGATACCATCATTGCTGCTCAGAATTACTTGCACCTTGAAAGCTGGGCCTCTAACCAGGGCCGGCTCCAGGCACCAGCTTGTCAAGCAGGGGCTTGGGGCGGCCGCTCTGGAGAGGGGCGGCACATTCAGGTATTCGGCGGCAATTCGGCGGACGGTCCCTCACTCCGCCTCGGAGCGAAGGACCTCCCGCCGAATTGCTGCCGCAGATTGCGATCGCGGCTTTTTTATTTTTTTTTAATTTTTTGGGGCTGCTTGGGGTGGCCAAAACCCTGGAGCCGGCCCCGCCTCTAACAACAGCAGGTGCACGGTTGCAGGCCCACCGGTAGAGGCTCTTGTTAAAAATGTGGTCCTACAGAATTAGTAATAAATGTGTCATGCTTATTTATTGCTTTTTTAAATGAAGAAACCACACTTTTTAGAATGTAGCATTTTATAACAGGTTCTTAACTTTGTAACACAATAAAAAAGACCAGCTGCAGCTTTAAACTAGCACTTTAAACAGCACATGCCGAGTGGACATGAATCACCAGTTGGCCATTCATTTGACAGATCCGCTTTATCACAAACCACAAGCCACTTTCCTTACATGTGGAAGCAATTTTGATTTTTTTTCCTAAGGGAAAAAATATTTCTAAAGATCTTTAATACAGAAAACTGCTTAGCTCAAGTAGCGAGAGAGTAGAGCTGGTTGGGAATTTTATGACAAAACATTTTTTCGTTGGAAAAGGCCAATTTGTCAAAACTAAAAATGTTTGTAGCAATATATTGGTTTTGACAAAAACAATTCTCAGCTCCAGGATGGACTTTCTCGGGAGACAGAGTAGCTCAGTTTTTGGGACATTCACCTGGGGACTGGGAAATCCAGGGTTGACTCCCTGTTCCACCTGATTTGGGACTTGAACCTAGGCGCCCCTCCCCCCCATTAGAGGCAGGTGCCCTAAGTTTTGAGTTATTGGTTATTACAAAATTTGTATGTGCAGTGGCGGATTACCGCATGGGCCCCGGCCAATTTGGGACCCACAGAAAAATCGCCCCCTCCCTCCCCGCAGCCCCAGGACTGGAGAAGGCACAGAGCGTCTCCGGTCTTGGGGCTGCAGCGGGGGGGAGAAAAAGGGGGAGGGGTGGAAAGAAGCCAGCTGGAGGAGGGAGGGGTGGAACAAGGTGGGGCCACGGGCCTGGCCGCAGACCGAAGGGGTGGAAAGGGGGTGGATCCGCAGGCAGAAGGGGTGGGGCAGGGCCACAGTTCCGGTGCCAGGGCTCCCACACTTGATCTGGTCCAGGGCCCCAGGAGACCTTGATCTGCCTCTGGAGGGTCGGTCTGTCTGTCTTATTTTTTTTTTTGTTTTTTTTGTCCCTTCCCCCGCAAAACATGTCAAAATATTTTGGTTTTCTTTCAATGTGGAATGGAAACAAATGTTGAAACCTGAACATTTTTCACAAAACAGAATTCTTGCTTTCCAGCCAGCCCTACTAGAGACTCCCTTTGCTGCAATATTGGTGGTAGCGCCTGAAGCCAAATGAACGTGAAAGGGCTGTTTCAATGTCGATTGAAAATCTCCCATTGACTTCTGAGCTGAATTTTAGATCAGGCAGATAGTCTCCGAAGATGGGTCAGACTATCCCCTCCCATAGGAAAAAAAAATACAGTCTGGGAGAAGGGGGGGGGAATTAAGGCTATGGAACAACTTCTATATGAGGAGAGATTAAAAAGACTGGGACAACTTAGAAAAGAGACGACTAAGGGAGGATATGATAGAGGTCTATAAAATCATGAACGATGTGAAGAAAGTGAATAAGGAGGTGTTATTTACTCCTTCACATAACACAAGAACCAGGGGTCACCCAATGAAATTAATAGGCAGCAGGTTTTGAAACTAACATAAGAAAGTATGCACAGTCAACCTGTGGAACTTGTTGCCAGGGGATGGTGTGAAAGCCAAAAGTATATGTAGGTTTAAAAAAGAATTAGATAAGTTCATGGAGGTTAGGTCCATCAATGTCTATTACCCATGATGGCCAGGGACACAACCCCATGCTCTGGGTATCCCTAAACCTCTGACTGTCAGAAGCTGGGACTGGATAACGGGGGATGGATCGCTCATAATTGCCCTGTTCTGTTCATTCCCTCTGAAGCATCTGGCACCGGCTACTGTTATAAAACATGGAACTGGTCTAGATAGACCATTAGTCTGACCCAGTATGGCCGTTTTTATGATATGGCCTTATGCATTTTCCCTTTGCCTTCACACTGTTTCTGTGGGCTGTAAGCTCTCTGGGGCAGGGGCTCTCTGTATTTCGCATCATGTATAGTACCGAAAACAATGTCATCTTTTAACATATAGTCATAATTAAAAATAACAATAACTCAGGCTTCTTTTGGCCTAGTTATGGCCTGATATAATGTCCACTGAAGTCAATGGAAAGATGCTTGCTTGACTTTGGTGAGCACTAGATCAACTCCTTGTTGGAGAGGTCAGAAAATGCGGTGTAATCCCATGTATGGTATACGAATGGTAATCTCAATAGGCTCACATATGTGGTTTGCATAAGGGCCTACAAGTGAGGGTGTGTAACTCTGTTCATTTTGTGTCTTGCATAGAACTGTGCACATTGTAAGGCACAGACTTAGGCACATGCTTGACTTTATACACA
Organism: Terrapene triunguis; assembly: GCF_002925995.2. Taxonomy (NCBI): domain Eukaryota; kingdom Metazoa; phylum Chordata; order Testudines; family Emydidae; genus Terrapene; species Terrapene triunguis. Next base: position 7,184,952 of record NW_020664419.1, read on the forward strand.
CGAATAGTCCCATTGAAGGCATCCTGCTGCTATTCTGGTGCCGGAAATTAATCATTTGCCCAAGTCTTTGTAGGATTGGGGCCTAAACACTTCACAAATACACCATATTTAATAATCACACTAGAAGTTGAACCAACAAAGAACATGAAAAATGGAAGCCCACAGGGCTAAGCAGAAATGTATCCGATTAGTGCCCCAAATATTGAGCCCCTGAAACTAGAGAGTTAGAATTAAAATGCCTCCTCTGTGCTAACCGTGAGACCTACAAAAAACACAACAACTTGGCTGCTGGTGTGCTGAGACCACTGCCTACAATGCTGACCAATACTGTCTCACTGCGTCTTCATATTCCCCCATCTGTCTGTCTCCATCTATTGTCTCTTGTCTTATACTTAGATTGTAAGCTCCTTGGGTCAGGGACTGTCTCTTTGTTCTGTGTTTGTGCAGCGCCTAACACAATGGAGGCCTGGTCCATGACAGGAGCTTCTAGGTGCTATGATGGTGCAAATAATGAAATAATAATAACTGCAGAGTCTATGGAGTCTGTTAGCACAGCATTCACAGTTAAGAATACTGGGCCTGATTCTGATCTCCCTTAAACTGGTGTAAATCAGTAACAATGCCACTGATATCAAAGGAGTTACTATGAGGTGAACCAGCTGTGAGATCAGAATTAGGCCCACAGCGAATAACCCTTACTGTGAATTTCTTCGAGGTTTCAGGCAAACCCTTCATGTCATTTTAACATAGTTGTTTGGGTTTAATGTACTGTCTATTTGACTGTTCTATAACCACAGCGTGTTCCCCGAGGGAATCTCCACTACATACATAAGTTCTGCATCTCTCATTATTACAGTGCTGGGTGAATAGTTGTATTAAACCATTGGTGCTAGTAATTTCACCCTAAGAGTCAAAAAGAATGTTCAGATTTTTTAAAGATGACCTCACTGCCTGGAGACATTACACACGGAATCGCTATGGTTGCAGTTCACTGCTGCACAGATGGCTAGCACAATGGCGAAAGTCTTGTCTACACACAGTAGTTCTACCCATTTAGCTAAGCAGAAATGTATCCGATTAGTGCTATTCCCTTGTGTGAACATTCTTAAATCACTTTAAGGGCAACTTTATATTGATTAGGGCTGGTTGGAAAATTTTCCATGGGAAAAAAATATATATATATATTTTTACAAAAAAAAATACTTTTTCTGAATGAAAATTTTCCATTTTTTTGGGTGAAAGGCTGCACATTGTTACCAAAAAGTGAAATTTTGGGAAGGGGGTTGTTTTTCATAGAAAAGTCAGGTGTTAAACAGTGCATACACTAGGGCTTTGATTTGACTAAGATTTTTCAGACGTGTATTGTTAGAACATGTTAACTGCCATGTTCTAACCGGTAATGCCACCTAGCTCTTAGATAGTGCGTTTCATCAGTAGATCTCAAAGCACTGTAAAAAGGTGCCATTATTCCCCTTTTACAGATAAACAAACTGAGGCACTGACAAGGTAAGTGACTCATAACAGGTCACTCAAGAGCGGGGGCATAGAACCCACAGTGTGCAAGGCTGAGGCCTCTGTTCACTAAACCACCGTGGCCTTGCACACTATGGGTTCTATGCCCAGATACTGGGCACTTCCTGAGAGCAGCCGAATGCCCTCACTGAAATCAGTGAAGGCTGAGGATGGTCATCAGGAGGCGCTTAGCACCTGTCATTAGGGCCTTCCATAGATGGTAAGTGTTTGCAGGAAGGTTTGAGGAGGGGAGGGAAAGGGGTTGTTCCTGGCCAGTTAGGTCAGGATAGTTCCCCGCTAGAATTTTCACTCCTGGGTAAAGGGATCCTGAAATGTATTTCAAATCCCATTTTTTCCGCTCTGTGCTCCAGCACTCCACTCAGCCAGTCATTGGATTTCCCAGCTGCTCTACTAAAAATAAATGGATGAAAATGAAAACTTTCTCTTGGCAGAGTTTTTCACAAGTGTCTAATGCAGTCCCATCCCAATGTACTTAACGAGCAATAGTATGAGTGTAGCCAGCTACGTGCTAGGGTTTTTTTTTTAACTTTGTCAAGGGGAGGGCTGTATGATAGCACATTATTTACATTACAACATGATTCAATTGACAGAGCAGAAAATCAACCCATTGTTCATGGACTGTGCAAGGATTGAACATTAAGAGGTAGATTTCCTTGCTTGCAAATCTTAAACCCTCTCCCCCCTTTTCTCTTGGCACCGTTTCAGTTGCAGGGTTGCATATGAAACCTTGATTTCAGAAGGCACATCAAAATCTTTACCCAGACTGGATACGTGTGAAGGTCATCTTTGTTGTTTCCTAAAGAGTGAGTCTTTCTGCCTTATCAATTTATTATGCTGTTTTTTTTTAAATACTGTTTTGTACACATACATGGAGAAAACATAAAACACCAAGGGCCAGTGGTTTTACATCCACTGAGGATCATGGATAAAATTTTCAGAAATGCCCAAGTCTCACTTTCAAAAAAGTGACTTAAGACTCTTGAAAATACTATCTGTGTTCTGAAAACACAACCAGTGGGACAACTCTTTCCCTCTTCATCTAAAAGAAAAGTTCTTCTCTCAGCATGACATTATATAAAGCAAACATATGTGCAAGGCAGTTTGAAAAACTTCCCAGGAAAATATATTTTGTGATTATACACCACATCCATGAATATATCTGCAACTTCAGGGTGTCCTTTTAGGCTTCACCTGAGCGAGGTACGTAAGTAAAGACCAGATTTACAAAGATATTTATGCACCTAAAGATGCAGATAGATCCCTAATGGGAATCACAAAAGCACCCAAGGGAGTTAGGTGCCTAACTCAATTGATCTCAATGGGAGTTAGGAACCTAAACGTCTTAGGCTTTTTTAGCACAGAGTAGCTGTGTGAACAATTTTTAGCTGATCTGTATCAGCAATCACGACTCACCACCTGCCTAACCATTATCAGATGGCGGTTTTTCATAGACTGTACAGCAGAGGTGAGTTTCGAGGAGGGACTGGAAGGAGGACTAGATGGTGGCTTTAGGGGTTTAAGAATGTTGTTATTAATTATTGTATCTAGATAACATCCCATTAGATGCAAGTTAGACTGTTTTCTCTGTTTACTTGTGGTAGCACCAGTCTGTTTGTTGAAACCTACAACTGGTCAGAACCTAGAATTCCCCTTCGGAGGGAAATTCCAATATTTTTATTTATTTGTTTATTTGTTGTTCTATATGAGAGAGAAAATTTGCAAATTCTGAAATTTTGTTCAGAGAAAAATTGAAATGACATATCATCTTAACGATATTCACTCTACTGAATTATAACATTACATGAAAGAATATAATATTAAAGTCAAAATATTTCAACTATACTACAATACAATGTAGCAAAAGTCAAAATGATAGACTCTAAGTGAAACATTTTGACTTTAACAACATGGTTCAACCTTATCAAAATTAATTGTTTCAAAAATGTTGGTGATCTCTCCCTGCAGAACATTTCAACTTTGTCAAATCTGCATTTTCCAACAGAAAAACATTTCCAACCAGCGCCACTGAAAACATTTAGCTTGATTATCCTTTGGCTTACACCTATGTAAATTAGGAATAACTCCAGGAAGCCAGTGGAGATAGACTTGTGTCATTGAGAAACAGGTGATCCGGGCAGAGATTGCTTTAGATGCATCTACCAGATAAGGTTCATTTGCAATTTTCCAAGCATTGGAGTATAAACTTCCTCTTTCCTTACTAGAATAATTATTTTATGCCTTAATTTATGAGCTGATTGTTCCCTCCCCATCCCCTAACCCTGCTTTCAAAGGATGTCAGATAGATCACCAGTCAATGTCATTCAAATTGATCATTGCATTTTCGATTGAGTGTTTCTTCTAAGAACACAGGAACTTGTTCTCATGACTGAATGGTTCCGAGTGCCTAACTATTCACGAATGCATGCTGTAAACAGGAATGAGTGCATTTCAAGTGGGTGAAAAGGATTGTTTTCTGGAAAAGGTATTGGATTGGGACTCAAAAGTTCTGGGTTCAATTGCTGGCTCTCTAATTGATTTCTTGAGTAACTGTGGAAGAGTCACTTAACATTTGTCTACACTCAAGCCGGAAGGTGTAAATTCCACCTCAAGGAGACATACCGATGTTAGTTCCGATTGATTTAGCATGCTAAAAATAGATGTGTAGTGGTGGCAGTGTGAGGGGCAAACTGCCCCCAAGTACAATCCCATCAGAGATTATCGGTACATACTCAGGTCAGCTAGTACTTCCTGTCACTCCCGCCCCTGTGGCTACACTTCTGTTTCAATCAGAGCTTGTGTGAGTGTGTCTCCTCGATCTGGAATTTACACCTCCATTTCTAGTGAGGACATACCCCTAGGGCATGTCTACACTGCCCCACAGTTCAGACAATGGGAGTGTGAATAGCAGTGCACACCAAAGTGCTGCACTGTAACTCTCCCATGTGGACTCTGCAGGTATGACCTAAAAGGTTCCTACTTTGCATTAACGTACTCCTGTTTGAAGAGGAGTATGCTAATATGAACTAGGAACCTTTTAGTTCATGCCCACAGCATCCATAGAATCACTGAATCCTAGAAGTGTAGGACTGGAAGGGACCTCAACTGGTCATCTAGTCCAGTCCTTTTAATCAAGGCAGGACTAAGTATTAACTCGGTTAAGTGTTTGTCCAACCTGTTCTTAAAAACCTGCTAGGATGGAGATTTCACAACCTCCCTGGAGAATTTGTTCCAGTGCTTAACTACTCTTACAGTTAGGAAGTTTTTCCTAATGAATAACCTTAGTCTCCCTTGCTGCAATTTAAGCCCATTGCTTCTTATCTTGTCCTCAGTGGCGAAGGAGAACAATTTATTACCCTCCTCTTTATAACAACCTTTTACGTAGTTGAAGACTGTTATCATGTCCCCTCTCAGTCTTCTCTTCTTCAGACTAATCAAACCCAATTTTTTTCAATCCTTCCTCGTAGATCATGCTTTCTAGAACTTTAACCATTTTTGTTGCTTTCTTCTGGACTATCTCCTCATGGCACTTCAGTTGAGGCCTTATCAATGCTGAGTATAGGAGAAGAATTACTTCTCATGTTTTGCTTACAACACTCCTGCAAATACATCTCAGAATGTTCAGGTTTTTTGCAAGAGTATGACATTGTTGACTCATATTTAGTTTATGATCCACTAGAACCCCCAGATCCTTTTCTGCACTACTCCTTTCTAGGCAGTCATTTCCCATTTTGTATTTGTTCAATTCATTATTCCTTCCTAAGTGTCATACTTTGCATGTGTCCTTATTGAATTTCATTCTATTTATTGCAGACCATTTCTCCAGTTTGTCAGGATCATTTTGAATTCTAGCCCTGTCTTCCAAAGTGCTTGCAAAACCTCTCAGCTTGGTATTATCCACAGACATTTTAAATATACTCTCTATGCCATTATCCAAATCCTTTATGAAGATATTGAATGGAACTGGATCCAGGACACATCCCCATGGGACCCCACTCAATATGCCCTTCCAGCTTGACTGTGAATCATTGATAACCATTCTCTCAGTATACTTTTCTAACCGGTTATGCCTCCACCTTAGAGGAGGTTCAACTGGGCTACATTTCTCTAGTTTGTTTATGAGGTCGTGTGAAATAGAACTTAAAAACATAAGAATGGCCCTACTGGGTCAGACCAAAGGTCCATCTAGCCCAGTATCCTGTCTTCCAACAGTGGCCAGTGCTAGGTTCCCCAGAGGGAATGAATAGAACAGGTAATCATCAAGTGATCCATCCTCTTTTGCTCATAGTATCAAAAACCTTACTAAAGTGAAGATATATCACATCAACCACTTCCCCTTATCAACAAGGCTTGTTTCCCTGTCAAAGAAGGATATTAGATTGGTTTGATATGATTTATTCTTGACAAATCTGTGTTGACTGATATTTATCACCTTATTTTCTTCTAGGTGCTTACAAATTGATTGTTTAACTTCAGAACCTGGAAAGATTATGGAGCAAATGAACTGACTCGTCTATAATTCCCTGGATTGTTCTTATTCCCCTTTTTATAGAGAGGTACTATATTTGTCCTTTTCCAGTCTTCTGGGATCTCTCCCATCCTCCAGAAGTTCTCAAAGATAATTGCTAATGTCTCAGAGATCTCTGCAGCCAGTTCTTTTAGTATTCTAGGATGTGTATCATCAGGCCCTGCTGACTTGAAGACATCTAACAATTCCTTAACTTGTTGTTTTTTTCTTTTAGCCTCAGATCCTGCCCCATTTACACGGATGTTCACTATGTTAGTCATCCGGGGTACATCTACACAGCAAAGAAAAACTCACGGCTGGCCTGTGCCAGCTGGATGGGGCTCAGGCTGCGGGGCTGTTTCCCTGCTGTGTAGTCATCGGGCTCAGGCTGCAACCCGAGCTCTGGGACCCTCCCACTTCGCAAGGTCCTAGAGTCTGGGCTCCAGCAATGAAACAGCTCTGCAGCCTGAGACCCATGAGCCCCAGTCGGCTGGCATGGGCCAACCACGGGTGTCTAGTTGCTGTGTAGACATACCCCCCCATCACTGCTAACTTTTTTGGTAAAAACTGAAACAAAAATGGCATTTAACTCTTTGTCCAGTGCTGTGTTTTCTGTTATTGTCTCTCCCCCCCTCCCCCATTGAGTAATGGGCCTTCCCTGTCCTTGGTCTTCCTCTTGCTTCTAATGTATTTGTAAAATATTTTCTTGTTACCCTTTATGTCCCTAGCTAGTTTAATCTCATTTTGTGCCTTGGCTTTTCTAATTTTGTCCCTGCATGTGGTGTATTTTTTTTATATATATATATATATATATATATATATATATTCATCCTTTGTAATTTGATATAGTTTCCATTTTGTGTGTGACTGTTCTCTGAGGTTCAGGTCATTGAAGATATCCTGGTTAAGCCAGAGTGGTCTCTTGCCATACTTCCTATTTTTCCTACACATTAGGATAATTTGCTTTTGTGCCCTTAATAATGTCTCTTTAAAAAACTCTCCTGAACTCTCTTTTCCTCTAGACTTCCTTCCATGGGAACTTCTCTATCGATTCTCTAACTTTGTAAAAGGCTGCCTTCCTGAAGGCCATTGTCTTTATTGTGCTCTTTTCCCTAATACCACTGCTTAAAATCATGAACTCTATCATTTCATGATCACTTTCACTCAAGCTGCCATCCACCTTCAAATTCTCAACCAGTTCATCCCTGTTTGTCAGAATCAAATCTAGAACAGCCTCCCCCCTACTTGCTTTCTCCACTTTCTGAAATAAAAAGTTGTCTCCAATGCCATTCCAAGAACTTGTTGGATAATCTGTGCCCTGCTGTGTTATTTTCCCAACAGATGTCTGGGTAGTTGAAGTCTCCCATCATCACCAAGTCCTGTGCTTTGGATGATTGTGTTAGTCGTTTAAAAAAAGCCTCATCCACCTCACCTGGCTGGTTAGATGGTCTATAGTAAACCCCTCCCATGACATCACCCTTGTTTTTTCCCCTTTTATGTTTACCAGAGACTTTCAACAGGTCTGCCTCCCATTTCTATCGTAGGCTGAGTGCAAGTATACATCGTTGATATACAAGGCAACACCTCCTCCCTTTCCACCCTGACTGTTTCCCCTGAACAAGTTGTACCTATACCAATATTCCAGTCATGTGAATTATCCCACCAAGTTTATATGATGCCAATTATGTTGTAATTGTTATTATTCACTAGTATTTCTAATTCTTCCTGTTTTTGCCATGTACTTCTTGCATTAGTGTACAGACATCTAAGATGTTCTTTAGATTTCCTCTCTATATTCCCTCTTGTCTCTACTTTGTCCCTGCTGCGATTGCCCATGTTCCCCCAGATTCTGACTCTTCACCCAGGTCTTCATGTTCTGGATTTTCCTGTGGGCTTTTGTCTCCTGCCCACGTCAAACCTAGTGTAAAACCCACCTCACTAGGTTAGCCAGTCTGCATCCAAAGATACTCTTCACTTTCCTTGATAGGTGAACCCCATTTCTGATCAGCAGTCCTTCTCAGAACTGCATCCCATGGTTGAGGAAGCCGAAGCCCAGCCATGCAGCCATGCATTCACCTCCAGCATGTGTCTGTGTCTGCCTGGGCCCACACCCTTTACCAGAAAGATTGATGAGGAAAAACACCTTCACTACCCAATCCTTCACCCATGCTCCCAGTGATCTGTAGTCACTTCTGATCTGCACAGGGTCATACCTCACAGTATCATCAGTGCCCAAATGGATGAGCAGCATGGGCTACTAGTCAGCGGGCTGGAGGATCCTCAGCTATCCTTCTAGAATGTCTCTGTTATAGGCCCGGCAGGTTGCACACCTGAGCCCGGGATGCCAGGTCAGGCCTGGAGATGGATGCCTCTGTCCCCCTTAGAAGGGAGTTGCCGACAACCACCACCCTTCACTTCCTCTTGAGAGTGGTGACCAGGATCCTCCTTCTTAGGGGTACCTGGCTTCTCCTCCTCTACCTTTTGGGGAGCGGGATTCCTCATCCCTCGTTGCCATGGCAGCATACCTTTTTTTTATCTCTATGGATGGCGGGTTGGGAACAGGGGTGGAACACTGCCTGCTGCCAGAAGTAACCAGAAGCCAGCTTCCTCCCAGTGTAGGAGCTGTTTCCTCCTCCCTGGCGGTGCTACTGCAGTCCTCTCCAGCTGGATTGCTTCCTCGACCCTGGAGGTCTCCATACGCATATGTTGAAGGAATTCCTCATGGATGCTCCTCAGCCTAGCCACCTTCTCCTGTTGCTCTCCCACCTGCTTCCTGAGAGATTCCACCAGTGGACACCTCTCACAATGGATAGTCTCCCCAGGCTGGGTTATCTGACAAGGAAATGCAGGTCACAGTCTCTGCAAATCCACACCAGGACCTGGATAGAGGCATCTATGGTCATGTTGGGGGGAGGGATAACTCAGTGGTTTGAGCATTGGCCTGCTAAACCCAGGGTTGTGAGTTGGATCCTTGAGGGGGCCATTTAGGAAACTGGAGTGAAAATCTGTCTGGGGATTGGTCCTGCTTTGAGCAGCAGGTTGGACTAGATGACCTCCTGAGGTCCCTTCTAATCCTGATATTCTAGGTTCTCTGTCAGACACAAATGCAGATGGAGAAGCTAGGAGCAGTGTTGATCCATGCTGATTTTATTCTTTCTCCCACCTACAAACTGTCCTGTTTCCTGCCCCATATTCACAAGCTCACCTTGGTCACTTAGTGTCTGGCTTTTAAGCTCTTCGCTCCTAAGTCAGCCCTGCCCCCTCATTAACACACAGGGGAAAGGTGATCTCAAGGGTGAACAAGGATCAAAGGACAGGAGGCTAGAGCATTGCTAGTCTCCACTCAGCTAGCAGCGTCTGTCCCCCACTCCCACACAGTCCCCAAACACACAGTCCCCAGTAGACCACACTGTAAACTTTAAGCAAGCCAAAGGAAAAGCCAAACAGACAAACAAGCTCGCCCACTCACACCAAGACTTAGTGCTTACTCCTTCTTCAGCAGGGGATCTCCCTCTCAAACTCGCCTGTTTGCAGCCCTCTGTTCACTAGCCCATGCGGGGGAGTTACATTGCAGCCATTTGGTGCACACTGCTATTCATGCTCCTGTAGTCTCAACTGCGGGGCCGTGTAGACATGCCCTTAATTTCTCTCTGTCTCAGTCCCCCCATCTGTAAAATGTGGGAAAATAATATTTTCTTTCCTCCACACCTTTGTCTTATCTATTTTGTTTGTATACTCTTTGGAGTCAGGGCTGTCTCATTACGTGGCTGTCCATGTTGGGGTCTCTAGTTGCTACTATTATACAAACAATAAAAGTAAACTCCTAAGGGGGGCAGAGATATTTAAAGGAACTACTTCCCTTTGGTCACTCAGATTCATGTCTATTGGCCATATCCATCAGCCAGTTGCAAGGACCTCCAAGGTCACTTCTCATTGGCCATGCCTAGATGGGGAGAGGTGTTGATTTTTACTGACAGATCCTCCCAAAGTGGGTGAGGTAATATCTTTTATTGGATCAACTTCTGTTGGTGAGAGAGATGAGCTTTCAAGCTTACAAAGCTCCTCCTGAGGTTTGGGAAAGGTACTCAGAGAGTCACAGCTAAATATAAGGTGGAACAGGTTGTTTAGTATAAGTAGTTAACACATATTTCAAGGAGTCATTCAAGGCGTAGTAGCTAGTTAACATCTCTCCTGTCAAGGGGGAAAAGAGAGGGAGAATCTGGGGGGCGGGGTTTAGTGGGTTATAGATTGTTGTAATAAACCATAAATCTCATGTCTCTGTTCAGTCCAGGACTTTTAGTGACATTACAATCAGCTTGAACAGTGGAACCCTATAGACAACTATCTACAAGAAACCCATGGATCACCACACCTACCTTCACAGATCCAGTAATCACCCTAACAACCTCAAGACATCCGTTATCTACAGCCAGGCACACAGATACCACAGAATATACTCTGAGAAAAAAGTCTGGAACATATACCTTAACACACTTAAAACTGCCTTCACCAAACAAGGACACTCCACCAGAATAGTAGATTGCATCATGGAATGGGCCTCCCAAATATCCGGGGAGAACCTGCTTCAGTATGGAAATAACCCCCCCTCTGACTGCACACAGCTTGTTGTGATCTATCACCCCATACTGGAACCCATAAAGGGTATCATTAAACAATTACAACCCATATTTGATGGGGATCATATCCTGAAAGAAATCTTTCCTGAGCCCAAGCTCCCCACAGACCAGGACACACCAACTCAAAGCATCACGAGACCGTGTCAGAACAACAGATGCAAAACCTGCAGACATATTTCCATGGCTACGATGATCAATACCCCCCACAACACACCTGTCAAGATGCATGGGTCCTACACGTGTCTGTCACAACATGGTGTACCTCAGCCAGTGCACTAAATCACCCAATAACAACTATGTGGATGAATGAGACAATCACTACTCTCTTGAATGAATTCACACAGAAAAATGACAAAAGACAAAACCACCATGTCACCTGTGGGTGAACACTTTTCGCAAAGCGATCACTCTGTATCTGACCTCTCAGTCCTCAGCCTCAAAGGAAACCTGCACAACACTTTCAAAAGATGAGCCTGGGAACTTAAATTCACAACTTTGCTAGACACTAAAAATCATGGACTGAACAGAGACACTGGATTTATGGCTTAGTACAACAATCTATAAACCACTAAACTCCCCTCCAGCCCCCCAGCTTTTTTGCCCCTTCCCCACCCCCGTGACTGGAGGGGTGTTAACAAGCCACTTCACCTTGAATGGTGCTTTGAAATACATGTTAACTCCTTATGCTAAACAATCTATTCCACCTTGTATTTAGCTGTGACACTGCAATTAGACAGTCACCTGCGGCTGGCTGGTGCCAGCTGACTCAGACTCATGGGGCTTGGGCTAAAAGGCTGTTTAATTGGGGTGTAGATGTTTGGACTCAGGCTGCAGCCTGAACTCTGGGACCCTCCCACCTCATAGGGTCTGACAACCTGGGCTCCAGCCTGAGCCTGAATGTCTACACTGCAATTAAACCGTCCCTTAGCCTGAGCCCCACTAGCCTGAGTCAGCTGGCCTGGGTCTTGAATTACAGTGTAGACATACCCTCTGTGTACCTTTCCCAGACCTGAAGAAGAGCTCTGTGTAAGCTTGAATACTTGTCTCTCTCACCAACAGAAGTAGGTCCAATAAAAGATATTCCCTCACCTGCCTTGTTTCTGTAATACCCTGGCACCAATTTGGCTACAACAACACTGCGTGGTTTGAGCATTGGCCTGATAAACCCAAGGTTGTGAGTTCAGTCCTTGAGGGGGCCACTTAGGGATCTGGGGCAAAAATCAGTACTTGGCCCTCCTAGTGAAGGCAGGGGGCTTGACTCAATGACCTTTCAGGGTCCCTTCCAGCTCTATGAGATAGGTATATCCTCCCAAAATCATTCCAGCTTTAAGAGCGATGATCATTTGGAAATGGGAAAATCGTCTTCCAGCAAGTCAGGTGAGCAGAGTTTCTTGCTATGGAGACTTGCTGTGCATTGCAAAGTATCCATCCTTGATAGCGGGAGGGAAGGAGGCGGAGAACGGGGTAAGGAAATGCTTTAAAAAGCAAAACAAAGGTGTCCGCTCCAGATGAATGTTTGTTTTCTAGAGTGCTCGATAATGTTAGCCTGTAAATAGCCCCCCACTGCGCTCTGAAATTAGCACCTTGCTGAGGTGAATCGTCTGTGGGTGGTAAATTTCATGCTGTTGCTGTCCTTGTTATTGTTTAGTTAGAGACAGGAGGGGTGAACAGGGCAGGCAAACTGGCTTACAATGTACCATGTGTGCATCAGTAGCGGAAAGGCTTGGAAGCTTTCAATTGAACATGTGGACTTCTGGAAAAAAGAAAGAGAAGATGATGTGAAGCCCCCTGTGAGACATGCAATGCCTTTGCTGCCCTGCTTTTCCAGTTCTTCATTTTCCTTTCTGGTTTTTTCTTTTCTGTTTTGCTTTAAGTCCTAGCATAACCCCGTCACTGACAATGGAGGATACGGCATGTCCAACCCTCCATCTTACAACTCCTTGTCTACATTCAGAAGGGAGCTGTGCTTGAAAGGGGTTAAAATGCACTCAGATAAGTGATCGGATGCTATGGTGATGGTGGGCGGGGGGGAGGGGGGAGACTAGAGAGATACATAACTCCTGATGAATCATGTTCGACCAGTGACTCCAAACTGTGTAAATCAATGTCCATGGCTGGCCAAACCATGTTCGAAAATTATCAGTGAGGAGCCTTGGAGCCCATTTATACAGCACGATTAGCCATCTGCTACCTGGTCCCGTCCATACTGGTTAGGTCAAACCAAATTATAACACAGGCAGGGGACTACAGTCTTGTGACATAGTACCTGGGCTTGGTGAATTCTGCTATGTAGATAGACCCATATTTGGACTATGTTTTAACACACTTTCAAATATGGCTTTGCTGTGAGGGGAGGTAGCCCCTAAAAATTTCTCTGGAATTCTTTGTAAAATTAAGATACAAATTCCCCATAATTTGACTGGCTGTCTGCCTCACAAAACAAAATGAAACAAAAAGCCATTTCAGTACAGTTAGAGAAGGATGGTCCAGTGATTAGGACACTTGCTTAGGATTTGGGAAAACTTGGATTAAATTCCCTGCTCTGCCACATGCTTTCTGTTTGACTTTGGGACTGTCACTTAGCCTCTGTGTACCTCAGTTCTTCATCTGTAAGATAGGGATGATAGCACTTCCCTCCCTTACAGGAATGTTGTGAGAATAAATACATTCAATATTGTGAGGTGCTCAGAGACTATGGCATTGGGAAGGAATGCAGGCCATACCCGCAGAATAGGAAGGAGACTGTATTGAAAGCAGTGACTCTGAAAAGGATTTTAGGTGTCATAATGGACAAGCAACTGAGCTTGAACTCCCAGTCTGTGATGCTGTGGCAAAAAGGACTAATGTGATCTTTGGATATATAAACAGATGCGTAGGAGTAGGAGATGATTTTACCTCTGTAAACAGCATTGTACAGTTCTGATGGCCACATTTTAAAAAGGATGTTGAAAAATTGGAGAGGGCAAAGAAAAAAAGCCCCCCAAATGATTCGAGGGCTGGAGAAAATATCTTAAACTGAGAGATGTAATGAGCTCCATCCATTTAACTTATCAGAATGAAGAATGGGAAGTGAGTTGCTTATAGTGTAAGTACCTTCAAGGGGAAAAAAATAGCAGGTACTAAACCAGGGATCGGCAACCTTTGGCATGCGGCCCATCAGGGAAAGCCCCTGGCGGGCCGGGAGGGTTTGTTTACCTGCAGCGTCCACAGGTTCGGCCGATCACAGCTCCCACTGGCCACGGTTCGCTGTTCCAGGCCAATGGGGGCTGCGGGAAGCGGCAGCCAGCACATCCCTCGGCCCGCGCCGCTTCCTGCAGCCCCCATTGGCTGGGAACGGCGAACCGCAGCCAGTGGGAGCTGCGGAGCTCCGTGCCTGCGGAGACTCCAGTTAAACAAACTGGCCCGGCCCACCAGCGGCTTTACCCTGATGGGCCAGGTGCCAAAGGTTGCAGACCCCTGTACTAAAGCGTTCTTTAACCAACAAATTCACATTAGAAATTAGGCACAAGTTTTCAACAGTGAGAGTGATTAACCATTGAAGCAAACTACCAAGGGAAGTAATGGATTCTCCATCTCTTGATGCCTTCAGATCAAAATTAGCTGACATTCTAGAAAATAGAAACACAAGTTACTGGGCTCAATGCAGGGGTAACAGTGTGAAATTTAAGGGTTGGTGATGTACAAGAAGTCAGACAAAATGATCTAAATGGTCCCTCTGGCCTTAAACTTTATGAATGTGTGAAGTACCTAAGATAAACCCTTATCAGACAGCCCAGAAATTGACTAGATCGTGGTGGCTGAAGTACCTCCAAGACTTCAGTCCCAAAGACAATATTTCCAGGTCAAGGTTGAGGCACATTGAGAGGGGAGTGAGGGGGTAGTCTTCCTTTCCATTGCTTATGCTTTAGTTTGTTGAACAAACAGAGTATTTGAGTACCCAGGAATGTCAACATGGCCCCTTTTTGCCAGCACTGCATTCACATTACATTATTATTTTGGCTTAAAACAGAGAACTGCATCTGTCCAAGGAAGCTCAGAGAGAGACGTTAACCATCCAGTACATGGGAGACCTTGGGAAATTACATTTGCAGACAATTAAAGGTCACATTGTTTAGCTAAGTCATAATCCATCACAATGAAGAAGGCATTGATTACTGCTCTGGACCGCATTCATTTTTAATGCCATTAGTGGAGTAAATGACAGTTTCTGTATTTGCCTCTTTTCTTAATACATAGCAATGAGAATGGCAAATTACCTCAGAATTCAGAATAGCTGAACAGATAAGCTCCTTTCTGTGCTCTTTGGCAAGAAAATCTACAAAGCTTTAACTAGGCAATAAACATCCTAGCAATCTCCTGAAATCATACGTTAATGGACCATAATAGAGTTATGATCAGCTGATCATTTTGGGAACGTTTATGAAAGCGTAACTATAGCGATACCAGTCAAATTACAGCTCACCCATCATAATGCATGCGTGCAGCAAACGGGTGTGTGGTTTAGTGGTTAAAATAGGGAACAGGTAGTACAGTGTTGTTTAGTGATAGAGCATTGGACTAACTCAGCCACTGGCCTTCTTTGGGCATGTCACTTCACTGCTCTGTGCCTCAGTTTCTCCATCTGCAAAACAGGGATGATACTGAACATCTTTATAAAGTGCTTTGAGATCTACCGATGAAAAGTGCTAGGTATTATTATGAGCATGTTACTTAGGGCCAGATTTACAAAAGTATTTAGACACCTAGTGGGATTTAAAAATACCCCAAGTGGGTTAGGCAATTGACTTTCAGTGGAAGCCAGGTGCATAACTCACGCAGGTGCTTTTGTGAACCCCACTAGGCCACCTAGTTGCATCTTTAGGTGCCTAGATACCTTGATAAATCCGCCCCTCTGGCTTAAACACTCAGATTTTCAAAGCTGTTTATGGGTTTGGATACCCAGTCCCCTTTTAGAATGAATGAGAACTGGCCATCTGAATACAGTAGGTAGGTAACTTTGAAAATACCACCCACAATTTGCAAATAACCATATTTAGGTACCCAAATTAAAGTGAACTGCTTTTCAGAGGTTCTGAGAATCCACAACACTCACTGGAGTCATAGGGGAACTGTGTGTCCTCAGCAGCTCTGAAAACCAAGGCACTGATTTAGGTGTCTGAATATGACCTTAGAGGCTTAACTTTATGCCCCTACCCGTGAAGCTTTTAGCCTTAGCCTCTTTGTGCCTCAGTTTACCTATCTGAAATTCATAGATGCTAAGGCCACATCTAACTTCCTGTACAACACAGGCCATACAATTTCCACAATTTCAATTATGTTTTTCCCTGTAATGTATGTGAGCACTACAATAATACCTAGCATGCTTCATCAGTAGATCGCAAAGTGCTTTACAAAGGAGGTCAGCATCATTACCTCCATTTTACAGATGGGGAAACTGAGGCACAGACCTGGAACGTAATTTGCCCAATGACACCCACCAACCTAAGTCTTCCGAAGCCCAGGCCAATGCACTGACCACTAGGCCACATTGCTTCTGTCATTGCTCCCTGCTAACTTATGGAGAAACTAGAGCATATGGGTTAGAAAGACAATACCTCTCCATTTAAAAGGGAGATGCAGATACAATACTGAGCTACTTCACAGAGGGTTATGAGGCTTAATTCATTATTCCTAGTATTATTTGTATAGCAGAAGCATGTAGGAGCCCCTGCCAGGACCAGAACCCCATTGTGCTAAGAGCCGTACAGAGAACAAAAGGATGTTCTGCCCTCAAAAACTTGCAATCTAAGCCATTAACATTTGTAAAGCACTTTATGATCCTTGGATGCACAAAGTAGTATTAGCCAAAAGGCAGATCCACAGTTATTACCAATATACCTGTCTCCAATATATGGGCTGGTTTGACTTGGGAGGATTTAACCTAACAGTTCTTATTGTAAAGAAAGAAAGTTGTCATCAAAACTGATTGAATTCTATATTGGCTATGTAATGTTGTAATGGCTGTCAAAGATAAACATATGGGTGGCTTATCTAGCTTCCTAATCTCCTTCAAGGTGCAATGCAGTCATTCATTTTGTTAACTCTCTCTTTGTATTTAAACCCAGAACAGACCACAAACTGAAAAATACACATCTAGTCTATTTCTGCTTTCTATTGGTCTGTTTGTGGGAGTAATCGTTTTAAACTCAGTGACCACAAATGAGCCTATGTTTGTATAAAACTTCCTGAGGAGGCACAAAAAGGACCCGTCATACTTTGCTAATGGGCTGACAATGCCTGCTGCCGCACAGGCTGTGTGAGGGCCCGAGCCAGCCTCAACTCTCGTGGACTTCTGTAGTCTCAAAACGGACTAGGCCCTACCCTAGCTCTTCCTCTCCCTTCATCCTCTGGGCAGCCAAGTAAGAGCCCTCCCTGGATGAGCAAGGGCTGCTCTTGTTGCTAGGGTAGGAGTCAATAGCCCCCAACCTGCCAGCATGTGGGTCGCTGAGGAGGGAGTAGAGAGGGGTAGATGTCTTGGTCCTGTCCTCCCTCCTAGGAGTAAGCAACCCCCCTAAAATGGGGTGAATAAACATCTTCCCTCTTCAGAGCAAGGGGAGGATTACTTCTGAGGCACAATTCTTTCCCAAAGCACTCCTGCTATTGAGTGATATGAGGTACTTACATATCCCGTATAGTCACTGAGCACTTCACAATCTTTAATGGATTTATCCTCACATTACACCTCTGAGGCAAGGAAGTGCTGTTAACACCATTTTACACATGGGAAATTGAGGCACAGAGAAGGGAAGTGGCTTACTCAGTGTCATAGAGGAAGCCTGTGATAGAGCAGGAAGATGAACCCAGGTCTTTCAAGAGTTAAGTGAGTACCCTAACCACTGGGCCAGCTTTCCTCTGTGCACAGGCCTCCTACATACCACTCCTGACTCTGGGCTGATCCCAGCATAGCTCCCTGGGAGTTGAGGACACTCATCATCTCCCAGGATGCACTCAGCAGCATAGTAAGATCAAGCCCTCATTTGTACTCTGTCTGTAACCTTCCTCATAGGCTCATTAAAATGCAGCAGTCATCAACCACACAAGAATGGATGCCTGGCCAATATAAGCATCAGAGCTTCAGTTAATGATTATTCCATTCAGATAATCTGGGGCCCCAATAAAGGGCTGGGATTTGGCCGACATAGGAAAATGAACATCTCTGCTCTGCATTGTGAGTCAGGGCCCAGTACTGCTCCTCTTAATGTCAAAAAACATTTTCCCACTAACTTCAGTAAGCATGGGATGGAACCTTCTATCCCTTAGCCCAGGATCAGCCCTAGGTGTTTTGCCTCCCGGGGCGGAAAATGTTTTCAGCGACACCCCCACCTCCAAAAGACTTAAAAAAAAAAAAGAGTCGGCAACTTGCCCAAGGTCTCTGAGGAAGACAGGTCTCTCTGTGGCAGAGCTGAGACGTAACCTTACGGCTCCTGAGTCCCAACCCAGGGCTTAATCACAAGGCCATCCACCCTCACGGATTAGAAAAATTTAACAACAATGGTCCTAAAAATGTTTAGGGCCACCCAACCCTCCTCTGTGTAACCCACTGCCGTGTGTCTGTCCCCCTTTGTGCCTGAGGTGCAGAGAATATGAGTCTGTTACAGCAGCATTTGTATAGGGGTAGCTGTAGTAGCTTATGATATTAGCTCTGCAGGGTCCTAGTTCAAGATAGTCTTCATATCAGCACTATGGCGCCCCCTACCTTTTAACACCAGTTCTGATGAACAGGTGTTAGGTTCTCCTCAGCAATGAGGGCTTCCAGGGTCCCAGCCTCCACTGCAACTTGCTAGGTGGGCAGCCTTGGAGCCAGGGCTCCCAGAACTTCTGTCATCCTTGGTTCTGGGGCAGGTTCTCGTTCGAAGCTCTTTAGGAGCGCAGGCTGCCAGGGTTTGGGGTAGTCTTGGAAACATTTTGAAAGTTGACTCGAAATGTCATTTTGACCTTTCTGCCATGTTTTTTTGAATTCCTGTTCCTCAGGGCATTTCAAACGTTCATTTTGTGTTCCATTTTGGAACAAATTCTTTTTACATTTCAGAATTTCCTGCAGAAAGGGAATTCCATTTTCTAGCCAGCTCTGTACGTCAGTCTCCCCTCGCCAAACTAGATAAAGGTTTTCCCATTGTTATTTCATGATGTTTGCACTTTCAGGCCTCGTTTGGCAACAGCTTATGAAATATTTATGGGCAAAGAAGATACACTTTTTTAATTCTACAAAAAAAAATCTGTAGCTCTTGAATGGAAGGTCATATAAAGAAATGAATATTGCAACTTGACCGATAGCTGTGTCCCTTAAATTAATATTGAATCATTGAAAGTGATAATTTGCAAGTGAAATTTCCTGGATGGATAGACAGGGTGAAGGTATTATTGTTATATTGTTAAATGTAAATAAGTTGCTGCACAACTGCTAATAGCTATTCATGTTAAAGTAATGGTAAAGGTAATCAAATCTCAGGCTTCAGGGAATAATAAGATTATCTGAAGTGGTCAGGAAGGAATCTTGTCCCTCCTCACAAGTCTGTGTAAGTCACTGCACAGTTAGCTAGGTGCATTATGGAGTTTATGGGCCAAATCCCGTAACTTGGAGTAACACAATTACACCAGCTGAGAGTCTCTGTCTCTGGTGCCCACATTTGAAAAGGGCACAGAAAAGAGTTGCAAAAATGATTTGAGGGCTGAAGAACATGCCTTACAATGAGAGACTTAGAGAGCCCAATCTGTTTAATTCTTCAAAAAGAAGACTGAGAGGTGATTGGGCCACAGTGTATAAGTACCTTCACAGAACAAAAATATAGGGTACTAAAGGGTTTTTTAATCTAGTGGAGAAAGGCACGATGAGAACTAATGGCTGGAAGTTAAAACCGGACAAATTAAAAGTAGAAATAAGGCACCCATTTTAACAGGGATTGACTGCAAGAACAAATTAGAAAACTGGGACTGTTCAGCTTGGAAAAGGGATGATTAAGGGGCGATATAATAGAGGTCTATACAATGATCAATGATGTGGAGAAAGTGAACGAGGAAGTGTTTTTATACCCCTTCACATAACACAAGAAGAGGGGGTCACCTAATGAAATTAATAGGCAGCAGGTTTAAAACAAACATAAGGAAGTATTTCTTCAACAATGCACAGTCAATCTGTGGAACTCATTGCTAGAGGATGTTGTGAAGGCCAAAAATATAACTGGGTTCAAAAAAGTAAGTTACTGGAGGGTAGGTCCATCAATGGCAATTAGCCAAGATGGTCAGGGATGCAATCCCATGGTCTGGTGTCCCTAAATCTCTGACTGCCAGGAGCTGGGATTAGATGACAGGGGATGGATCACTCAGTAATTGCCCTGTTCTGTTCATTCCCTCTGAAGATCTGGCAGTGGTCAGTTAGAAGACAGGATACTGGGCTAGATGGACCATTTCTTTGACCCTGTATAGCCGTTCTTATGTTCTTAAACTAGCAAACTAGATTATCCAGCTCTCGATATCTTCTGATGAAGACTGGCTGCCTCTCTGGAAGATGCTTTAACCCAACACAAGTTATTGGGTTCAATGCAGGTGTAACTGGGTGAAATTCTATGGCCTGTGTTATACAGGAGGTCTGGCTAGATGATCTAATGGTCCCTCCTGGCTTAACATCTATTAATCTGAAGCTCTGCCTTCTGGCCACAGCTGGACTGAGTACTAGACTAGCTGGTTTGAACCAGTCTTATCTCATCACTGTCTGAATTCCTTACAAAAACGATATAAGTTTTTCTCAACTGCTTCACAGCTATCTCGTTGGGATTGTTCAATTTGTTCTTAAGGTTTAAGGACATGTTTAAAGTGCATTTCTGAAACTCATAGTGCAGTGAGAATGTAATCGTCCCAATGCAACAAATGAGCTCTTGGACCTGTATCACCTTAGGCTTTGATGTTGTTAGTTTATACAAACTAAGGAGCTTGGCAGGGAGATGTCCAGTAAAAATATATGCCATTGGAGTTGATGTGTATTGAGACAACATATATACCTTTTAAGGGATTGCGCTGGATGTAAAAGTAAATAAATGAATGCAGTTAAGTAGAAAGGTATATGAGAGTGATAAAATAGGCAGGTGCTCAAGCACTACAGTGGTGGCTGCCAGAATAAGATCTTATATATATAGAGAGAGGAAAGATGAAAGAGGAATACACGTCTGTCTTAGGTTGAGATGAATGTGCAACACAGGTGCAGCTCTCCCTAAGCCGCTCATCCCCTCTGACTTGTCCATCTCCTAAATACTGCATCCTAAATACTGCCGAAAGTATTTTCCGCCTACAGTTGCCAAGGTACTAAAGATTCAAGTACATCTGATTTTCTAAACCCTGGGATTACTTTGTCAAGCTCCTTTTCTATGTCACACCATGAAAATCACTTCTGCTGAATCACATCTATCCTTCTGTAGATTTTAAGGAATACCGAGAAAAAGGGGCATATCCTGCCAATGCCTGCCTGCCCCCTGAGTGGGACAAGACGCAAGGAACACTTAACACCTGGACTCCAGTCGTTGTGCTGGCTGCCTGCTCACTTTTGGGGCAATGCAGGGTGTTGGTGGGAATCTTTAAATGGTTGAATCTTGGACCCATCTAGCTGAAAGGCCTTCTCTGCCCCTAATATCCCCATCACAGCAGGTAAGCTCAGCTGGGTGTCTGTTCCTGATACTATCAATATGCAATTAAGCTGTGGAACTCATTGCCACATGAAGTCACTGAGGCCAAGAACTTAACAAGATTCAAAAATATATTGGTTATTTATAGGGATCTGAAGAATACCTGGCGTTATAATTCATGACCATAACATTTTGGAAGGGCTATTAAACCTTGTGCTTCAGGGCTTAAGCCAAACTCTATTAAGAGACTATGATGAGACCTATGTGGGAGACAGTTTATTCCACCTTTGCCTGCTGAGGATTATTATGCCATCCTCTGAAGCATCTGGCCACTATCAGAGAAGGGATACTGGATTAAACGGACCTTGAGTCTGAGCCAGTCTGGCCACTCTTATGGCCCTATGATGCACCTAAAAAGCTAGGATAAAACTCCCTGGAGCTGAGCTCTCCTGGGAGAGAACTCCTGCCACTGGAGTTCGGTCCCCATGACCATCTGACAGAGCTTCATCGTGCTGAGTGTCAGGGCACTGCGACAGATGTTTATTTAGCTGGGATTCTGCTTGATAGATTCGCTTGGAGACGGATACGAGGCACTATAGAAAAGCTAAGGATTATTATGCTCATGGATTGTTATTGGGTTTGGTTTTGTGGGATATATGGTCTGAACATCAGGCTCCATCAGACCTGCTAAGTACCATCCAGTGTTGTGGTGGCAGGGTGGGGGTGAAGGTGAAGCTGCAGCACCCCAGAGGGTGGACTAGGAGACAGGATTTCCTAATGGTTAGCATGCTAAACTAGGATTCTGAAGACCTGGGTTCAATCCCCTGCTCTGCTGCAAACCTTCTGTGTGACCTTGGGCAAGTCACTACGCCTCTTTGCCTTAGGTCCCTATCAGTAAAATGGTGAAGTACTTCCCTACCTCACAATGATTGCGAGACATTCGGATACCCTGGTAGTAGGGGCCACAGACGTTCCTAAGAGATCTAGGTACATATTGGTGCTGGAGAGTGCCCTATGCTGTGTCCGTTAAGGAGGTGCCGCATGCATTGTACATTCGATTACACTTGAAAGTAAGGAAAACACAAGGGTTATCAAACCCTCATGCTGCATCATCTCACATCAGGAATAATCTCCCTCTCCTTGTACAGTTGACTAGGTGCAATATGGAAGAGGTCTTGCCTTTCTTTGAAGTATTTTGTATTAGTCATTATTGGAGACAGAGCAGCAGATTAGAAGGACCTGTTCCAGTGTGTTTGTGTTCACGTATCACTGCCCTCTCCTGGATGGAATTTCAACTTCTTAGTTGTGTGTCATGGATCCTATACTGTTCATGGGTATTGGGGATTCCCTATAGCTCAAGTGCTAGGAATCTGTGCTGTCAGAGCAGAAGCAGCTGAATTTTCTCCCCATTGTTGCCAGGAAGTTCTGAGTGTCTATGTCTACAGCATGCTGACAGCCATGAAGGATATGTGTGGCCATTGATTTCTTGCACTTTGATGGATCTGTTCTAGTAGGGCAGTTCCTAGGTTTATGTATATCCTGGTTATACCCTCTCTTTCCCCTGCCCCTTGACAATTAAAGTTGCAGATTCCATCATTAACCCATTACCAGTCATCTTTGACTCCTCCCTTTCCTTTGCCCCACACATCCAGGCTGTGTTTAAATCTTACCACTTCTGCTTCTGGTGTTTCCAAGATCCAGCCTTTTCTCTCTATGCCCAGGCGTCCCCACACCTTGGCCCGCTGACTATAAATAGAAAGGCAATTCAGCCCTCTCTGCTGAATGAATTTAACATACCTGTCGTCACTTCAGCCTAGTCATGGGTATAGCAAGACTGACACAGTGGATGGGATTCAGATGAGCTAACGCCTGAAAATGTGTTGATGTAGTGCAGGCAATCCCCATAGTTATAAACGTGTGTGTATTTTCCTGACCTTTCCTGTCTGACCGAAGCATCCTCTAACTTGTCAGTGTGGATGTGTGTCACCCTCCATATATGGAGATGTGAAAGGCACAGTTTCTTGCTGTATGTTAGTCAGAGATGTTACCAAAGCCCAGAGCTCAGTGACAACAATCTAATTTCTGAATCAGACTTAACCCTAGTGGCAGAGGAGCTGTGGGGATCGGTAGAGATTCAGCGACCCAAACAGTCACCATTCACTTTATTTTTTTTCAGACTCCAGGCTTGTCTAAACAGAGCAGCAATGAGCACTGCAGGGATGTGATGTCTAAAGCAAACTAACATGTTGAGCATGAATTGGTCCATGCAGACCCTAGCAGGAGGGAACTTTTAGTTTGCTTAAACTTAAAGTCCACTGGAGAACTTTTAGTTTGCACCGGCAGGGTCTCCACAGACCAACCAATGTGCAACATCTTAGTGCGCTTTAGAAGTGACCCCTCCCCTACGGTGCACATTGCTGTTTCATGTAAACACGCTCTAAAAGGCAGGTTAAGCAAACCCAAAGAAAAGATCCTGACACCAGTACACCTGAGCTGGCTGGCTTCTGTGTAAATAGATAAGGCGTGGATATTTGAAGTCTCATTCTCCTCTCATTGACACAGGTTCACGCTAGTGAAATGTAAGCGCTTTATTTTTAAGACCTAAAACTCTGGATTTGAGCACCCCAAATAAAGGGGGTAGGCCAGGGGAGGAAAATGGTCTGGTGGTTAGAGTTATAGCTTGAGTCTCTAGCCATTTGGGTGTAATCCTCTCCTCTGCCACAAATTTCCTGTGTGAGTTTAGGCAAGTCACTAAGGCCCAGATCCTCAAAGGTATTTAGGCTTCTAACTTCCACTTAGCCTCAGTCTCTTAGGCCCTTTGTTGCCCATCTGTAAAATGGAGATAGGAGTACTTCCCTCCCTCACAGGGGTATTGTGATACATTACAGATTCTGAGGTGCTCAGATGCTGTTGTAATACGGACCAGAGAAAAAGAAGTCCAGATCTAGCATTTGTAGCTCAAGAAAATCTGTACTTCTCAATAAAGGTGAATATGTGAAAGAGTTTATAGTTAGCTTCATCTGCTGAAGTTATGAAGGCTGAGTCCCCCCCTCACCTACACAGGGGTAAATCAGGCACAACACCGAGGTCAATGGAGTTACACCAGTGTCAACCTGGGGTGAGAAGAGAATCAGGCTGGATGTAATTTCTTTTCTCAAATAGAAAAATGATTCCACTAAATACAAAGGACTAGATCCTCAGCTGCTGTAAATCGCTCCATTGACTTCAGTGGAGACATGTGGACTTACGTGGTCACCAGCTGAGCACTGGGTTCTAATAATGTTGAATGACCACAGGGTATCACTGCAAAGGCTGTTCATTGCATTGTCTTGTCATGAAACTGGAATACACTTGAAATGGGGGCAAAATAATGCTAGCTTCGGGCAGATTAGGAGAAGATTGAAATTAGGTTTATAAGGCTTGAGTTTAGGGTCCACTTCTAGATGGACTCCACTTGTGTAATTCCCACTAATGTGGCCCTGATGCCGTGAGGTACATACCTAACTTTAAGCACATTAGTCGCCTTGTTGAGATAACCTTTCTGAGCGGGAGCTCCGTGTTAAGAGAGGCTACCCGCTTTGCCTGGGCATCCATTTTGATCAGAAGAGAGCATTCTAGCCTTGCACAAGGTCCTTCACCAAAGGCTCTTAAGCAAACTAAGCTGTCATGGGATAAGAGAGAAGGTCCTCTCATGGATCAGTTATTGTATTTAGCTGTTATCATTCAAGCAAGAGATCTTGGCGTCATCATGGATAGTTCCCTGAAAACATCTGCTCAATGTGCAGCAGCAGTCAAAAAAGCAAACAGAATGCTAGGAACCATTAGGAAAGGGATAGCTAATAAAACAGAAAATATCATAATGCCATTATATATACCCATGGTACACCCACACCTTGAATACTGATTGCAGTTCTGGTTGCTTCATCTAAAAAAAAAAAAAGATATATTAGAATTGGAAAAGATGCAGAGAAGGGCAACAAAAATGATTAAGAATACGGAACAGCTTCCATATGAGAAGAGATTAAAAAGACTGTGACTGTTCATCTTAGAAATGATTAAGAGTGGGTGTTGATAGAGGTCTATAAAATCATTAATGATATGGAGAAAGTGAATAAGGAAGTGTTATTTACCCGTTCATGTAACACAAAAACTAGGGGTCTCCCTATGAAATTTGTAGGAAGCAGGTTTAAAACAAACATGAGGAAGTACTTCACACAATGAATAGCCAACCTGGGGAACTTGTTGCCATGGGATGTTGTGAAGGCCAGAAGTACAACTAGGTTCAAAAAAGAATTAGATAAGTTCACGGAGGATAGGTCCATCAGTGGCTATTAGCCAAGAAGATCGGGGATGTAACCCCATGCTCTGAGTGTCCTTACACCTCCAACGGCCAGAAGCTGGGACTGGATGATAGGGAACGGATCACTCAAAATCGGCCTGTTCTGTTTATTCCCTTTGAAGCATTGGGCTCTGGCCACTGTCAGAAACTGGATACTGGGCTAGATGGACCATTTGTCCAACTTAATATGGTCACTTTTATGTTCTTATTCTGGGAAAGGCAATGTAATGTAGACAACACTTCTTGCCATGACTACTTAGTCCAGGACAGAACTTACGGAAGCCCTGTAACAGGGTGTACCCACATTTGTTGCTCCCTGACAGATGCACCAATCCCTTGGCACACCCTTCCCTAAGAAGCTGTCCTGCTAGAAGGGAAGAACAGCAAGTTTGGACCTCCAGTGGTTGCCTAGAGAGGCCTCTCATGATCAGCTGCAGATAAAACCACCAAGAGTTGGTCCTTCTGCACTTAGAAGGGCCAGAAGCAGGCACAGACCAATCAGGGCCCAGCAGGCCAGATAAAGATGCCTGACTGTGTCTACTTGGCGGCCAGTTCTGGGTGAAGCTGGGGTAGGGAAGGAAGCCTCTTCTTCATGGCCTGGTCAGGGGATTAGCCCTGATAGTAATCACCTGAGATCTTTGTGGAGAATTGCTGTTTAATTAGATGAGCCTTGCGGTCCCTCCTGATTCTATGATTCTAAGTTATGGACTTTAATGCCCAAGTTGCTATTTTGCGTTCAGTGTTAATTTGTTTTTGGTGACAGGCTGTGTTTAATTAGTCTGAGGGAACTATAGAGTCCAGTCTGTGTCCAGCAACGTCAGTAAAGAATCGCCTTTACGCTAACTACAACCGAATCTCTGCTGTGAGAGACTACAAGGATTTCCCATCAGGCTCTCGGCTGTGCTGTGATGCTTTGGCACTTCAAAAGAGCAGGGATAATTGGGGACATTTTGCTCCGTTGTGCCTTATTTGCATGGCAGCTCTGACCGGTGGGAAATCTTAGCTGTTAACCGAGAGTTAAACAAACCCAACCCCCCTCAATGTGTATCATTTCTGGGGGGAGGGAAAGGAGGAGGGCAGTTTTGCCACAGTTCTCGGTAGCTGGAATCCAATGGGACTCCTCTGTCAAAGGCATGGAGTACAAGAGCTTAATTTGGACTTGATGGGAACCCAGTTTATGTCCCTGTCGGATAATGTAGCTTGAGGCGGTTCCACAATAAAGCACTACATTCAGCCACCAGCCTTATCGGCAGGACCCATCTGCCCTTTCACAGGTAAGCTGGAATTGCTTAACACTCTGGCTCCCCAAAACTAATAGAACCTTTCAGCGCAGCTTAGGCTATCACTCCACTACCTTGACATCAATTTCTAACATAAAATGAAAGGCTAATTGGTAAAATCAGTTTCCCCCCCCCCAGATAAATGATGGCCAAATACATTTTCAAATCAAGATTTCAGCCCCAGTATTTGTAGTAAACCACCCCATAATACCAAGGGTTTGCCTTAAACCCACAAAAAAAGAAAAAAGGGAAATTCAGAGCGACGGACGAAAGTTCAGGTGGAACTCACCAAGCCAAGTTTGAGACTGTTGGTGCAGATTGTTGTGCCAACCTCGGTCCCTCACCTGACGGGGGGACAGGATGTGGTGGGAGTAGCTATTAATCTCCACGGGTGGAGCTTACTGGATGTAGCATGTAGCACAGCTCTCTAGATTAGATATTTATCTGGCCCCATCACAGTAGTAGCTGAGTACCTCGCAATCTTTAATGAATTTATCCTTCCAACACCTATCTGAGGAGGGAAGGACTGTTATCCCCATTTTACAGATGGGAAACTGAGGCACAGAGTGACTAAGTGATTTGTCCAAGGTCACAGAGGAAGTCTGTGGTGGAGCAGAGAAGGGAAAGCATAAGAACATAAGAATGGCCGTACTGGGTCAGACCAAAGGTCCATCTAGCCCAGTATCATGTCTACCAACAGTGGCCAATGCCAGGTGCCCCAGAGGTGCCAACAGGCAATGATCAAGTGATCTCTCTCCTGCCATCCATCTCCACCCTCTGACAAACAGAGGCTAGGGACACCTTTCCTTACCCATCCTGGCTAATATCCAGCTCTCCTAAGACCTGAGCTAGTGCCCTAATCATTATACCACCCTTCCTCTCCCACTCTATGCAGCATTGCTTATTTTTGGGAGTGACACTAACTGGATGCAGGCTCCGGTGGCATAGAGGCTCAGGGTGCCTGGAGCGACTACAGCCACCCATGCGTGAAGTTACTACTACCAGATCCCCCTCTCAGGATGCGCAACAGTTTCTCCTAGTTCAGACCCCCCCGGAGTGATTGTGGTTCATCAGGCTGTGCCACCTTACTGCCGCTCTTTTAGAATGATGCAAGAGCACGGACCAATGCAAGAGTTCGGTGTGGATAGGGTGACCATATTTCCCAAAGGGAAAACAGGACACCTCGTGGGGCTGGCCCTCCCCCTCCCGCTGCCCCCGCACAGGGCTGGCCCAAGCTGCTCGCCCACGTCCCCTCTCTGCCCACTGTGTGAGGCTGGGATTGCTCGAACCCTGCCTGCCCCCATGCATGAGCCCTGCCTCCCTTCCTCCCCCCCCCCGCAAGGGCCTGGCATCTTCGCTCATCGTCCCTCCGGCATGTTCCTCCGTACCACACCCCACTTTTTTGACAAAAATGAGCATTTGTCAAGTCGGCAAACAGGACAAATGCCCACTTTTGCCCAAAAAGTTGGGATGGCCGGGACAGGGCTTAAAAAAGGGACTGTCCTGGCCAAACTAGGGTGTATGGTCACCCTAGGTGTGGCTCCAAAACTAAAATTGGTGAAAAACTGAGGGATTCCCTTTGAGTGTACTGTCCGCTCTGCGCTGTCATAGTCAGTTCCCTTCAAGAAGCCAAAGCAGCAACAGAAGCAGGATTGCCGGTCCCTGCAAGCCTGAAGACTAGGCCTGCAGATTGTTCCTCAGAAGATACTAATGTTGGGTGGGGGGCAGCCGGGCTACCCCGTGAACACCAAAGATAGGGGAAACAGAGCAGACAGCTTCTCCCCATAGGCATCAAAAGGGAAGGCTATTGCAGTGCATCCCTCCTCAGAAGTAGCATAACATAAAAGGATGGATTTAGGCCCCTTGACCAGGGTGTACCTACAGAGTCCCAGGCCTATTGATAAAGGGGGGCGGGGTCCTCATGGTTGCTGTGGAAGAGGCCTCTTTGGGGCAGGTGAGGAATGAAAGACAGTCCTAGGCTTATTCTAGTGAAGGAGAGGGAGTGGTGAACCTTTAACTGGACACATGAAGTTGGTATCCCTAGTGAACCTCAGACTTGCGTTCACGAACACAAATGGGGTTCACAGACCCTTCATCGCAATGTATTGTATCATTGGCTTCTATAGGAACACAGGACTGGAAGAGACCTCCTAGCTCATGTATGCTTTCACCGGTACTGAAAACTTGGTGGTGGGACGGCAATGATAGAATAACCGTCACTTATACGGCCCTATCCGTTTTCAAGGAACTATATTGTTATCGTTTCATTATTTTACTTTATTGCAGTCGTGTCTGGGAGCTGCAGTCCTGGACCAGGACCTCGTCGTGCTAGGCGCTGTACAGACACAGAACGAAAAGATGGTCCCTGCCCAAAGGAGCTTGCAATCTAAGTATGAGATACACATATTTTTCATCCACATCCGTGCCTGACGAGGCAGGCGAATAAGCGTTATCCACATTGGCACATCAGGAGCTTGTGTCACCCGGATGGGCTGATGTAATTTGCCCAAGTCAGTTGGACAAGTGGCTGAGTCAAGACTGACTCAGAAAAGCTCCTAGCTCCATGCCCTATCCAAGTTACCTCTTAATAGAAAATAAAAGGAATCAGGAGGCAGCAGTCAGATAAGAAGGCTCTTGGTTATGATCACGAAATGCTACATGAACTAAGTCGGGACAGGGCAGCTTCATTTAATTAGCCCACAGGCCAAATCCCCAGGAACTTTGCCCATTACATTATATGCTGCTGCATGTGGAACTTCCTCTACTGCTTGGCTAACACACAGGAATCTGCTGTTTAGAAAGTCATTTTCCTGTCCAGATAAACAATTCCACCACAATAGCCTAATTCCTGGCACCAAGACCTCATTTAAATGTTGGTCAGCGGAGGCTCACCATTAATGTTTAATTAGTAAACTCATTACAAAGACAGGAAGCCTCAGACTTTCCCTTCATTCTCTTTCAGGCCTCAGAAAGGAAGGACCGGGCCTGTCTTTTGGCTTCTGATTTAGCAGACAGACATTTCTGTCCTCCCCGCTTTGAACATTTGCTTTCCCTTAAGCAGGCAGGCATGACCGGCTTGAAATCATCTCCTTAACATGGATATTTCTTTCTAAATGAACTTAGTCTTGGTGGAAGGTGTCATAGGTGTGGGTGGGGGAGCCGTGCTGTAAAGGCTCCGGAGGGCTAGGTGGCAGGCCGAAGTCAGATCCTCTTTGTGTATGGGGGATATATGTGGTTCTCGAAGGTTGGAGCTGTGGACTCTTATGGGCAGGATCCAACCGCCCTCATGAAATTATAAAGAGAAAATCCTGAGAGTTTCAGCTGGCAGAGTTTTCACGCTCCCCCATACGGGAACTGGAGCACAGCGCACAAATGAGCTAAGGCCCACTCTAGACTATGAAGCAGATTTCTTGGGTATGCTCAGGCTATGTCGACACTAAAAGGCACGGGAGGTGATTCTCTGCTCGTGTACATATACTCGCAGCAACTCAATGAAAGCTAGCCTCAGCATCAATAGTAGTGTAGCCGCAGTAGCGTAACTATCTGTGCTGAGTTTTTAGGTGGGTTTGTAGTCTGCTCAGCTCAGTCATGCCTCCACTGCCACTGCCTGTGCGTCCAAAGCTCTGCCGGTATTTATACTTGCAATAGCTTGATGAGAGCTAGTGGGAGTATGTGTAAGCGAGCAGGAGACTCACACCCTTAGTTTGTTGAATAGATATAGCCTAAGTTACATGCTTTATAGGCAGCTAACTTGCTAGACAACGTAATTCCCCCTAGTACACCCAGCACATAGCTCACACCATGAGAAGTGTCTTGTGGTTAAGTGACTGGACTAACCAATAACTCAAGAGAATTAGGCTCAAGTCCTGACTCTGTCTCAGATTTCCTACATGGCCCTGTGCATACAATGTAATGTTCCTGTGTCTTGGATCCTGTGACAGGGTGCTAAGCAGAAAGCCAGGGGAGGAGCTGGAAAGAGGGAAGCTGCACTAGAGGAAAGGCAGTGAGGGGAAGTAGTGAGAGGTAGCTTACCCCCTCTCTCCTGCTGGTGGACTGTAAGACGGGGACTGTGTGTATGGTGGAAAGGTGGTGAGCACTGCACCAAGGCCTCTTTGTGACTTTCTCAGCCAAGCGGGGGCAGGAGCCGGCCGGGCCCTGCAAGGACCCCGTTACAGATCCCCATTGCTAACATAGGAAAGACAGTACTTCCCTTATCTTACTTGTCTATTGAAATAATCACCATTTTGAGGAAGCACTACCTCTTCCGGTTTGTTAGAAGACAGCCTAGCAAAATTGGACCCTGGTCTTTGTGAGGGCCCATATACACCCCTGTATTGCCAAAGATAATTATCAACCAAATGCTATGTTTGTGTCAGTCAGGGTTGCAACCTTAAAAGCGTGGCACTAAGAAGTGGAGGGGAAAGATTTGTGCATTCCTTTCTACTTTCCCATTGCATGCAACACTTTCAACAGCATACCCTGGGCTCCATAAGGATTTCACTTCCATCTCTCCCAGCTAACAAGCGGCAAAACATACCCAGCTTCATCAAACTTGCACTCCAGTGCAACACCTGAACAGTGACCTCCTCTGCATTGATATCGACAGATCCATATGTCTGACTGGCACACAGTTCATTCATTTGGCGATTGATTTTGCCTTAGCACAGCTGCAATTCTGGTTCAGGGCAGTGGAAAAGGTCATGTTAGAGACATGGATGCTGGGCCTGCACTGACCTTGTACAAAGGCTTTGCTAACTTATTTAAAAAACAGAGCAAAGGTTTCAGTAGCTCTTTCTTTATCAGTCTTCTAGGTGGGGGTTCATTGCTTTAGTTATAGGCAATAATAAGCGTAGTGAATTCCATGGGAATTTGAAGTATTAGGGGGTAGCCATGTTGTATCCACAAAAACAACAAGGAGTCCGGTGGCAACTTAAAGACTAACAGATTTATTTGGGCATAAGCTTTCATGGGTAAAAAACCCACTTCTTCAGATGCATGGAGTGAAAATTACAGATACAGGCATTATTATACTGACACATGAAGAGAAGGGAGTTACCTCACAAGTGGAGAACCAGTGCTGACAGGCCCAATTCAATCAGGGTGGATGTAGTCCACTCCCAATAATTGATGAGGAGGTGTCAGTTCCAGGAGAGGGAAAGTTCCTTTTGAGGAGAACCAGCCACTCCCAGTCCCTGTTCAAGCCCAAATTAATGGTGTTAAATTTGCAAATGAATTTTAGTTCTGCTGTTTCTCTTTGAAGTCTGTTTCTGAAGTTTTTTTGTTTAAGTATGGCTACTTTTAAATCTGTTATAGAATGTCCGGGAAGATTGAAGTGTTCTCCTACTGGCTTTTGTATGTTACTATTCCTGATGTCCAATTTGTGTCCATTTATTCTTTTATGTATTGGGTGGGAATTTAAGCAGCACTTAAAGATGAGAGTTGAACTCCTGGTTTCCCCCCTAGCTCCTATTTTTTCAGCCTCCCCAGGAATGGAATGACAAGATTTGCAATGTGGTGGATTTGTCATCAAATTGCAATTCAGCAGGTTTGGCTTGGCACTCATATTTTCCATTACTGCTAAAAAATCTAAAATACTCTATAGACGAGCTCTATGAATATCTACTATTCTAGGAGTGGGCACATGAGGAGCAGCAATGTGGCCAACAACAGGCCCTCGAATGTTTTAGATTTCTTGCTAAAGAGATGGAAAGAAAAGGCAGAAAAGCCAGGGCAAAAATAGCCCATAGGGGTGATTTGGAATTCTTTTTATTGTCTCTGCATCAGCTCACAAGCTCGTGGTCCAGTGATGTTCCTTTTTCGGGTGCTGAAAGGAAGGTTTGGCTGCTAAGATTAGTTTTGTCTGGTTGTGTCTTGTCTCTGTTTGCTCAAGGAACAATTAGGCTACAAGCATTTTATTCCTTTATTGTTGATGTCTGAAATCATAACGTCCCCTTTCATTTTGAGATTCTGCTATCTAAGCAGCAGATCTAGCCTGGATTCATTGGTTTCTTTAGCATTACCTCTGTAAGGCTTTTTTTTTTTTTTTTTAGATGGAGAGAGCTGACCTGTGACAATTTACGGAAGTGCTTAGAGAGATGTTAAAGCAGGTGTATTAGACAAGCCTTCTTTTCTTTGTGTGGTGGGAATGGAAGGCCAAATAGTCTTCTATTTAAGGGTCTGCCATTTCCCCGTGACTTTGGACAAACTACGTAGGCCAAATTTTTCGAGTTAGGCCCCTACATCAGTATTTAATAGAAGTTGTTGAAATTTTCAAAATTTCAAGTAATATTTTCTTCCTTGCTCCCCCCACAGGGAGAAATAAGTTACTGCAGCTCTTTACAAGATGGCATTTACCCCTCACCCAAGGCGCTGATCATTTTCTGCTCTCACCCCACCCACTTGGTCATGGGAAGCAGTGGTCCTTAGAAGCCAGCTGTCTTGTGCCCAGACTAGCCATCCAGGCAGGCTGTACAAAGGAGGGCAAGGTATGTTTATTGGCGGGGGGGGGGGGGGGGGGGGGTTGTGGTCCCTTAGGCCCAGATCTACAAAGGGACTTAGGTGTCTAGATAATCACTGGAACGACACTGGATCCACAAAGCCTGAGTTAGGTGGCTAAGCTCCCAATAAGAGCTTAGCCACTAAGAATGCGATCCACAAAAGCCAGGCAGGGAGCCACTTAAACTAGCCAATGGGATATGCCAACAAGAGGGGTGTGGCCTAAGCCACACCCCGCTCATGGAGATAGGCAACGATCTCTGCTTGTGAGCCAGAACTGAGAACCCCTCTCTTGGAGTCAGGCAGCGTAGGCACCTGCGTAGTTCCTTGTGAAAATGAGTTAGGTGCCTGCCTCAGTCCACACAAAACAGCTTTTAGCCCACTGGTTAGCGCACTCATCTGGGAGATCCAGCTTCAGTGCCCCCCTTTGCTGGAGGAAGGGAGGATGTGAACCAGGGTGATCACTCGAAGATCTCTCTGAAACACTTGGCATTGGCCACTGTCCGAAGACAGGATGCTGAGCGAGATGGACCCAGTATGGCCAATCTCCCACACCTCTCAGGACTGTGCACTAACCACTGAGCTATGGGATATTCTAATGTAGGGCAGCCTCAATCTCTGCTATTGAAGCTACTCCACTGTGTATAAATAATGTAAGAGTCATTGGCCCAGAGAGAGCATGAGAATGGGCCTTACTACCTTGCACAGCTTCATAAAGGCTAGTGGCAATGTAGCCCTAAGTGAGAATATATTGTTTGTATTATTGTTTGTGTGGTGGTAGTACCTAAAAGCCCTGATCTAGGCTCCCAGCCTTATTATGTTAGGTGCTGCACAAACACAAAATGAAAAGACAGTTCCTTACCCAGGGAGCTTAGAGTCTAAAGGCTTGACTCAAAGCTCACAAAAGTCAATAAGAGCCTTTCTGATGACTTCAGTGGGCCTGGGATAACGATATCTAATTCTTATATTGCACTTTTAGTCCGTAGATCTCTAAGTACTATGTAGAGAAGGTAAGTATTAGAGCTGGTCAGGAATTTTGCATAAGAAAAATTCCATGGGAAAATTTCAATTTTGTCAGAAAATTTTGTTTTCCACTGGAAAACTGCTCCCAGCTCGATGATTTCCAGGCTCCTGGCTCCAAGCTGCCTGGCTCCCCAAGTTGCCGGGCAGGTTGTTGGGGTTCAGGGATGTTGGGGAACCTGGGATACATATAGAAAAGGTCAAAATAAAATGTTATTTTGCCATTTTCAAAACAGAATTTTGTAATTCCCGTTCTGTGAGAAATTTCCAAATTTCACTGTGTTCCAAATTTATTTTGAAATTTCAAAATTTCCTGCAAAACAGGAAGTCCAGTTTCTGGCAAGCTCTAGTAAGTATCATGGTCCCCTTTCTACAGACGGGGAAACTGAGGCCCAGAGTATGGAAGTGATTTACCTGCAGTTGGG
This sequence comes from Terrapene triunguis, assembly GCF_002925995.2. Lineage (NCBI taxonomy): Eukaryota > Metazoa > Chordata > Testudines > Emydidae > Terrapene > Terrapene triunguis. Next base: position 7,219,837 of record NW_020664419.1, read on the forward strand.
CAGCAGGCCAGGAGCAGAGCTGAGAACAGATCCTACTTCGCCAGGCTAGTGCTTGAGTCACTGGACCACATCATAAGTATAGTAGAAGAGATGACACATGGCTATAACAGACAGGACAGAGGGGGAGGGGGAGTAAAGCACACAAAATTAATTGTGTGAGAATGTTCTGCTTTGCAGAGTGTCTTAGTGAGAATCATTGAGGCTGTGCCTTAAATTTGATCACAGTATTCATATTTGTAAGAATGCCAGCTTCTTCACGGGGTTTTATTTTAGATTGCTTCACCTGTACCCCAAGTAAAGGAACATGTCAGAGTGATGGGTGCTGATGTTTAGCAAGAAGCTAATAGGCTGAGCACGTAATATTATAAGCTGCCTGGCTCCTTCAATAGCAAACCATGGACCTATCCTCATAAAATAAGCGTTGCAAGTTTAAGCATAAATTATAGGATGCTTCATTTCCCGTTTTTTTATTAAGTTTAAATTCAGGGACAAAAATAAAACAACTCAGAGTTCGTGACCTGTTCAGGAATGCAATTATCCCATAAACATCACAACCAGGATTTGTTACAAGGTAGAAACATGATCCCTCTAAAAAGTTGCCTCTCTCCAAAGTACCTGAAGATGGTCAAGAACAGAATAATGAAATGGGCAGTTTTGGTTTTAATCCTGCTCCCCCAACCATAGAAAGCCTTAAAAAAAGACCCATCTCCTGTAGTCAAGTTTCATGGCAAACAAGAACTACCAAGCAGTCCCCTGATTACTTTTATCTCCGTAAATCTAATCCTGTGATACACCTCTTGTTTCCTATACTTGATTTGCCACTTTACTAGTCCCGAATCCATCAGATGCATTGTGGCTGGCTCACTGTGAACAAACAGAACCTGACAGTTTCCTTCCTTAAAGTAAACAGAACTGGTACTTAGACATAGTTCAAAGACTTTAACACTCCCAGCATGACCATTATTACCCTTTAGGTGGGCAAGTAGAGCTAGTCTTTCGTTCTAGTAAAGGAGCCTTCTTTTATTTCCCCTTCACATTTTTACTGGCAGTAAAATACTGTATAATTACTGGGCCTGCTTTTTACAATCCTCTGCTTCCAGGTTTTCCTTGCCAGGTGAAATATCCATTTATACCACCCAGTTGTTTACCTTCATTACTCCTTATGAGAAACTTTTTCATGTCATGCCGCTCAAAAAGCAATTCAGGGATGGCTTTTACAATACATCTCATATTCCTCTGGGCTACAAGCTTTATGAATTTTGCTTACGCCGGCAGATCTCATATAATAATAATAATAATAATAATAATCAATAATACTTTGCATTCTATGATGCCTTCGATCCAGGAATCTCACAATGATTTATAATGATGGTAAAATGGGAGCAACGGCACGTCTCTGGGGGCTGTGAAATTTAACAGCTGCCAAGCACCTAAGGTTAGATTTTCAAGTGCTCAGCACCCGCAAATGAGGCCAGAGTTTCTAAAGATCTCAGTTCCCATTTAGGCACCTGAGTAAGGATCAGATCGATCAGATATTCAAAAGTGCTCAACTCCCAACAGCTCCCATTGTGACACATATGACCAGATTTTCCACGGAGCTAGAGTTGGTTGAATTTGATTTCCCCCTTTCCTTCCCCCGCACTCCCCAATGCCCCCATGGAAAATGTCAATGTTTCAAAAACAATTTTGGCTGAAAACTAAAAGTTTTCAACTAGCCCTAGTCAAAGCCCAGTGTACTCTGGAAAAATATGGCCAATTACTTTGGTGCCTAAAAATGTAATCCTATAGTGAGCCTAAGATGAAAGGCATGAAAAAAGCATTTATATCCTTTTACATAGCCATCATTTAAGGCTACCCTTCACAAAAACCCTCTAAGGCCTGGTCTGCACTACAAACTTTTGCTTAGCATAGCTCTGTCAGTGAAGGGTGAGAACCGGTGCGATGCTTGACCGACATAGCTACAAAACCCCCTAGTTAGATGTAATTATACCGGAAAACTGTGCTTTTGCCAATGCTTATTTCACTCGGGTGGAGGGAAGGCTGGAATAAGCCATACTGGGAAAACTGCAGTTTCGCCGATATTAGCAGTATCCACATTAGGAGTTCTTTACCAGTGCAGCATATGGCCTAAGACTGGAAAGTTATCCTCGTCAGCCCCATTTTATAGATCAAGAAACTGAGGCACAGAGAGGGCCAGGAGATTGAATGATGTCACACAGCAATTCTGTGCCAGAGCCAGCAATAGAACTGTGGTCTCCTAACTACCAAGCTTTGTGCTTTTTAACCACCAGACCATGAATCCTGTTTTTTTCCCCCCTCCCTCCTTTCATGCCGTTACTCATGCAGGCCTACAGTAGGCAGAGGAAAGGCTGAAAGATTAAAGGGAATGCATGGTTGAAATGGAAGCCAGGATGCCTTGTCAATCCGGGGGGCTCTGGAACATTTTTCCATAGAGTAGGCCACCGCCCCTCCCACTTGTGATCATGTAACATCCCTCAGGCAAACACAACAACTGCCAAAATAGAAAAGGAGCATATTTCCTTAGCCTTTAACTTTTAATGCAGCTTAGCAGCTGGAAATAAAATGAATGACCCAGTCCCATGTGCCCTACTGACTCTCCATGAATTACCAAGCAAGTGATCCATGGGCCATCAGTGATCTTTGGTAACCCGAGATTTATTGGACAAAGCCATTAGTAAATGTGCTGTAAGGAATAATCCTGCGCTGTCAGGAAGTTAATAACTAGGCTTTTCCATCTCTGATATCTGTGATCCTGAGCGGCAAAATGAGGAAGAGGGTTTAAACAATCCAATCATATTCTCTATTGTTTCTCCACTAACTTTGTATAGCACTTCATTAAATATTTTATTGTGATCTAAGTGCATAGGCACTGGTGAGTCATGCTCACTTTCATATCTATCTGACCTTCCACCGGAGACTCTGGTTAACAGATCAGAGAGACACGCGTGCACACAAAAAAGCTACAGAAAAAGCAGCAACGCACATGTCTTAGGAGCTGCTCATGCTTTATTCTTACTTCAAGGTGTCTGCAAAACTGTTAAACCACAGTCCTGCCTAGTTTACTGGCAGATGGGACTGACCTGAGCCAGTGAACCAGATCCTTTCTGCAACTGCTTAGAGTTTAAGAAAATATGTGTGTGTGTGTGTTTGTGTGTGTATGCACATGGGGTATTATTAGCTGAATATTTGTATCTGTTTTCCAGCTAGAGACAGAGAATGTGTATCCCGGAAGACACCTGGACATTGGACTACAAAATTGTGACATTTTTGTGTGTTTATGAAATCTAGTTTATATCGTAGTTAGAGATGTTTTAAATCAATGAGTTCGAATTTTTTTCTCCCTCAGAGTTCTGTACAATTGGCCTTCTGGTAACTGAAACCTGGCTTCACAAGTGCAGGGATGCAAGAAATAATCCCAATCACTTTTGTTTTAAATACTCATAAAGTTTCTGTAACCCAGGAGGCAGATTATTATTTGTAGAGCAGTAGCATGTAGGAGCCCAAGTTATTGACCAGGCGCTGTGAAAACACAGAACAAAAAAACCCTGCTCCAAAGAGTTTACAATCTAAGTAAGCAGATGCATTTTCAGTCTGTATTGCAGAACCCTGGATGTTTCTCAGTGGTATTGAGCAGATTGGGATTTAGTCTGTGATTATGAAATTCACCCCGTGCACACGAATAGCCCAAAACCTATGTATCACTTAAGTCTCACTTACACCTACCCTTTGTCTATTTAAGCCCTTATCCTGGAACTGAATCTGCATCTATGCAGGGGTCTTTCTGCACAGAGCTACCTCAAGGATCAGCACCTTAGGATACGTCTATACTTACCTCCGGGTTCGGCGGTAAGCAATCGATCTTCTGGGATCGATTTATCACGTCTTGTCTAGACGCGATAAATCGATCCCGGAAGTGCTCGCGGTCAACACTGGTACTCCTGCTCCGCGAGAGGAGTACGCGGAGTCGACGGGGGAGCCTGCCTGCCGCGTGTGGACCCGCGGTAAGTACCTTGTAGTTCGAACTAAGATACTTCAACTTCAGCTACGTGAATAACGTATCTTCGTTCGAACTGGGGGGTTAGTGTGGACCAGCCCTGAGACTGCAAGCTCTTTTGGAGCAGGGACTGTCTTTTTGTTCTGTGTTTGTATCGCGCCTAGCACAACGGGGGCCAGGATTGCAAAGCCTGTCTCTGACAACGTGTCCTGTTGACAGGATCTGTCATAGTGCTGGCCTGATCTCATTCAGAGCCTCTAGCTGATACTGTAATACAAATAACTAATAGAAATAATTATGTAAGGCAGACATGTTATAATCATCTCAGATGTCTGTGCCCAAAGCATTTATTGTTCTCTATTTAGCAGCTAGAGGCCCTAGTCATGGTCAGAGCTCCATTGTACTAGGCACTGTTAAAAGACTGTCGCTGCCCTAGAGACCTTACAATCTTCAGCCCTGATACTGTAATGGACTGCATACGGGTAGACTGTGTTGTGGTCACGTGGAACCTTCTGAGGCCAGGCGGATGAAACAAATGAAAGGGGGTGAAAGGAGAAGGGCCTGGTAGCAGTCAGAAAAGCATCTTTCTGCTGACTAGCTGTGCGCACAGTTTAGCACATGTCTAGAGATCAACAAACAGGATAATGCATTCATTGGTTATTATCCTTATGTTTTCTTTCTCAAGCAAACTGAATGTCCTTGAGGCAGAGGGGGAGGAATGAAACCAAAGCAGAACAGCCTGGAGGCAACAGATTTTTATAATGCTGCAAAGCCAGGGAGCTTTCTTCTGCGTCTTGACTGATGTGGTGGCCTGCAATGAAGCAGTGCGTGAGTGAGGCCGCATGGTAAAATGTCAAGAGAGCTGCACATGTGCAATTCATTGGGTGCTAAACAACAAGAGTGAGGACAATGGTGCTGAAAGGCGTTTTTGAGAATGAGGTGTTACTGAATGACCGAGTGCCCTAGCCGAAGCCTTGTGCTATTTAAGGGGTGATGAGGGAGTAGACGTTGCTTTTAATCTAGACTAGTGGTTCTCAACCTATTTACCATTATGGGCTGCATATGCCACTCTCTATGTGTTATGTGGGCTGCTTCCACATAATATATATCAGGGATCGGCAATCTTTGGCCGCAGGTTCGGCCGATCGCAGCTCCCACTGGCCACAGTTCACCGTTCCAGGCCAAAGGGGGCTGCGGGAAGTGGCGGCCACCACATCTCTCGGCCCACGACACTTCCTGCAGCCCCCTTTGGCCTGGAACGGTGAACCGTGGCCAGTGGGAGCTGCGATCGGCCGAACCTGCGGACGCTACAGGTAAACAAACCGGCCCGGCCCATCAGCGGATTTCCCTGACGGGCCGTGTGCCAAAGGTTGCTGATCCCTGATCTATATACTACCTGTATGGCCCTGAGGATGTCACAAGGGGCCCAGCTGTGTGCTGATTGGGCCACATGGCCCACGGGCTGCGGGTTGAGAACTCCTGATCTAGACAGTGTTAATTCTCTTTCAGACTCAGTGCAGAAGAAGACAGTGTTGCATCATTTGACCTCCTGAGCTTCTTCCTTTCTATGCTAAACATTTCTTCATGCCTTTGCGGGTTTCTTTCTCCGGAATGGTAGATTTGAGGATGTCATGCTTCTGTCATTTGACACTGGTGGTTGCTATAGCAGTTACTCCTTGTTCCTCCAGTAGCCCAGCAGCAAGTAGCTAACTTTTCTACAAATCCATCAGGCTCATTTGAAGCTGATTTGGTGTCTATATCCAACCAGAGGCCAATCCAGTTTTTATCTTTGGTATCAATGTAAATCACACATTGGAAGGGATCATGCGTTTAGCTCATGTGCTGTCTCTTAGAGATAGGATGGAAAGAACACATTATCAATAGGGGAAGGCTTTGTCAAACATTGTCTGTCCCTTCTGCAGCCTTCTGTATGACAATTGCACCAGGCTGAATTCCCCCATGGTATCATTTCACTCCCATCTTTGAGCCTTCTCTCAGACCAGCCCCTAAGCACAGATTGGCTTGCCAGTGCCAGTCCCCACCCCATATTCTAATGAGATCTGGTGGGGAATTTTTCAACGAATTGTTTTTTCGTCAGAAAATGTTGATTTGCTGAAACCGAAACGTTTCCAGGAAAAGGGTCAATTTCAACAAATTTCCCATTTGGAAACTTTTGGAATAATTATAAAGATTTGAAATTGTTGAAATGAGAAATGTTGTCATTTTCTAGATGAAAGTTTTGCATTTTGAAATGAGTTTGTTAATGTATAGTAAAACGTAAAAAAAAAGTCAAAATTGAAAGGAAACATTTTGATTGCCCTAATATATTTATTTTAATTGGATTTTCATTTCATGATATTTTTTAATTTTTTTTTAAGATTTTGACTTTTTTGGCTGCTTTGGGACAGGAAATTTTTTCAAATTCTCAAAAATTCTCACAGGATGGGAACGGTTCCCCTTCCAGCTCTAATTCAAAATCCTTCTAAAGACTTGTCCCTTCTGGGAATCCGTTCCTACAAAAGAAGAAGTAGCAATAATTTAATCAATTAACTATGGCAACACCTTCCTGCAAGTCTCCCAGCATGTCCTGTCTGGTTTGTCTTGCTTTTGGGTGCCTTCAAGCAAGGACTGTTTTTACGTGTGTATTGTACAACACTGAGTGCTTCATCAATATTTACAAAAAAATCCTAACCTCATGAAGATAATAGGAGGGACATGGTTTTTGGTATTTTGGTTTTCCTGCTGTTCTTCAAATAAATCCCATGAGACAATTCTGGCAGCTGACAAATCCTGTGTTTCAATATAGCTTGCATTCACAGCAGGAGCATTAAAAGTAATGAGAGGTTGTTAAATTTTTTTTTGCTGTGTTAAAATTTCAAATTTTGAAATTTGAAAAAGAAATTGGGATTTTTTTTCCTCATAATTTTTGACCAACTCTATACCTGAGGTAAAATTTTCATATAGCCCTCGGGCATAGCAGGGACATAGTAACTAGAGCTGACTGAAATTGTTTTGTTAAAATTTCAAATTTGGAAATTTTGAAAAAAAAAAGGGAATTCCCCCCCTCGCACTATTTCCCCTCTAGAGATCTGGGGTTACATTTTCAAAAGTGCTTATGTGCCTAAGTCACTTTGGAAGATGAGACTTTGTCTCCTAAGGCAATTGGGTAATTTTGAAAATTTGATCCATAGTCAAAAGATTTCAAAAATTCTAAATTTGATAGAAGGAAGGAAAAACAAACATTTTTGACAAATATTTTTCCCATTTTTTTTTATAAATCAGTTCTAATAATACATAAGGCAACTATTCGTAAATGGCTACAAAAGGAGGATATTGGAGTCAGCTAAAGAGTATTAATTGTAGGTGCAGTCTGACAGCCGAGTAACTGTGGGAGGAACCTGTAGTGAAAGAGGAGGTCATTTATAAAGGCTATGGAGTCATAACTGTTTACATCTGCTGAGGTTCTCACCTTCTGTATACAAAAACAGGGAGGATGATAAAGGTCAGAGAGGAGACACTAATGAAGCTTGAAGATGGAAACACTAATTTTTCCACAGCTCATAGAAACAGAAAGAGAGAATGTAAGTGAAGCACATTTTCTCCTGGTTTAGCAGCTCTTCTACACACTCTATTTTAATCAACTCCTATCACACTTGGCATTTCCTTGGCCAACTATTGACCTCTCACTTTGCTCAAGTTAAATCTGTAAGACATACGTGACTAGCTGCGGGTTTATATGCATTTGCTCTATGACTTCTTGCTTTTCAGGCTAAGGAGGCAGTATTATCGAGGACTGAAGAATAGCTGACTGGGCGTCAGGACTGCTGTGTTCTATCCCCTGATTTACCACTGAGTTGCTGAGTGGCCATGGGTGAATTACTAATTCCAAAGATCAGTTTATCCATCGTTAACATGAGAGACGGGCCCCAGTTGAAATCCTGGGATATGAACATGGCCAGACATTGGACTGTGCATAATCCAGATCCAAATGTTGAGGACTGAGCATATTTTTACCTCACATGAAGTTTACTTGGCTCACGGCAGGAAGGTTGAGTCCTAATTAACCTTTGTAGATTCTGTTTTTTGGGTGGGCTGGGTCAAGCCTTTAGCCTGAGTAATGGACGGCGTGGATCTGCTCTGCCCCAGGAGCAATTGTGGGAAGGATTTGTGACTCGGGGAGTCACAATGCTCCATTGTTTCCCTCTTGCTTTCCGGGGAAAGGAGGTAAATTACTGCAATTTACACTTCTCCCTTGCATCTGGCCTGTGGGTGGGAAGTGGAACCAAGGCTCCGCCCACTCCCAGCCCCTCTCCACCCACTTGCGGACAGTGGGAAGCATCTGGTGAACATGGGCGGCCCTGTGCAACAAATCTGGACCCAAGGAGATTGGTTCTCCACCGCCCTGCCTCTTGTGTAGCCGTTTGCACCTTTCTGATCTGGCCACATTTTACACCCACATTGCAGCCTAGATGATGACACAAGGTACAAGGCAGTGGAAAATCAGACGCAGTATATAACTAGGCCAAGCATTGAAGTGTGCGTGCGTTAGGCCTTGCTCCCACTTACACCGATGCATGGCTGAGCAAGACAGCAGCACCATCCAGCCCTCTTTTATTACACACTAGTCTGACGTTGGCCCAGTATCTACATCCCTATTTATTATATTTATATAGCAACACAAGGAGACAGCCCGAGCTGTCATTTTATTGGATCATCATCCTTTTTAAACCTACGCAGAAGGAGGAGAAAAGCATGTCCTCCCTTCTGTGCATGCCAGGAGTTTTGGCCTGCTCCCCAGGGATTAAAAAAAAAAAGATATAAAATGCACTTCTTCTTTTTGGCTAGCGTTATCATAGAAAAATGCACTGCTGCTTTTTTCCTGGCTGTAGAGGAATTCCTGTGTTATTATACAGCAGGCTGACGGAGTCAAACTGTACCACTAAGAGCCAGAGTTGTGGTTAATTAGTAGCCCGTTTAGGAAATTATGTTATCATTACCTCATCCTTTCTTAGCCTAGCAGCCTTTCTCCCCCCTTCATTTCCCCCAACAACTTCTCCCGCCCAGGGATATTATTATTTCTAATGACACTATGTCACACGTGCAAATCAAAGCCTCTTAAATACACCTCAACTTATTAGGTCTCCAGAGGTTTTAAATCCCATGTGAGATAATTCTTGGCTTTGGCACTGAAAACAACAGAAAAAAATGTGTTCTGGCTTTGACGGCCAGTTCCATCCCTGCGTCTCCACCAGGAGCGGAGTCTGACACGGGATTGACCTCAGCTTGACACACACCTGTTGACAATGAACACTCTTGGTATTATCCTCCACAATGCTCCACTGTGATAAAGCAAAGGAGAAAACAAACAGTGGAAAGGCCCTCTAGCAGCAAACGACCAGGTCACAACAACAAGCCATGGCAACCTGCATAATAAAAAGGGGAGATAAAATAAAACCACAACACAGAAGAGGAGTTCCTGGCTGCCTGCTCAGAGACAAGAGGCTTGTTATTAATGGTTGCAGTTTTTTCTGTCTTTCATCCGACTCTGCATTTGGTTGGGCTGTGGCTGAATCAAAGAAGTTTTAGAGACTGCAAAGGTCTGTCAGATGCAGGGTAGGATTTGTTCTGCACAAAATATTTGCCCACCAGTCTAATTTTAAATGGGGCTTCCCACGCTTCCACTGAGAGCTAATTCCACGCTATAATAATAGATCTAGCACTAAAGGAAGTTTTGCTTGCTAAGTCCAGATTTTGCTTTGCTTATCAGTGCTATGATTGCTGCTTATTTAACCCACAGGCAAACGTGGGTTACAGTTCCCCTCCAACTTGACCCAGTCACTCAGGACTGAACTGGGGACTTCTAGAGCTAAAAGCAAAAGCTACTACAGCTTGAGTTTAATACCCAAAGAACTGTACTGGGGGCTACAAGACACTCATATCCTCTGAGGATCAGGCACAGAGGGGGACCTGTAACATACTTGCCAGTGGGTTATACTTACTGCACCAAAGAAGATCATTTCACTGTTACGTTGGTGTCTTTCTCTTCCTTCTTCTCACCTGTCTGTTTCTCTTTACCTGTTGGTCTCTCATAATATGTTTAGATTGTAAACTTATTGGGGCAGATTGTCTTACCCAGCACAATTTTGGCCCTGATCTTTGACTGTGGCTCTTAGGCACTACAATAATAAATAACATACACTAACCATAATCTTGGTATGTAACCTATCATTTATTTCAGCTTCTGTACCAGATGACTAGAGGATAGCTAATGTGACACCAACATGTAAAAAAGACTCCAGAGGCCATCCTGGCAATTGCAGGCCAGTTAGTAAACCTAACTTCAGTATGAGGCAAATTGGTTGAAACTATAATAAAGAACAGAATTATCAGACGCACAGATGAACATGGTTTGTTGAGGAAGAGTCAGCATGGCTTTTGTGAAGGGAAATCATGCCTCCCCAGTCTATTAGAATTCTTTGAGGGGGTCAACAAACACGTGAACACAGATGATCTAGTGCAGGGGTAGGGAACCTATGGCACGTATGCCAAAGGCGGCACGCGAGCTGATTTTCAGTGGCACTCACACTGCCTGGGTTCTGGCCACCGGTCCGGGGGGCTCTGCATTTTAATTTAATTTTAAATGAAGCTTCTTAAACATTTTAAAAACCTTATTTACTTTACATACAACAATAGTTTAGGAGTACTTGTGGCACCTTAGAGACTAACAAACCTGTTCTTTTTGCGGATACAGACTAACACGGCTGCTACTCTGAAACAATAGTTCAGTTATATATTATAGACTTATAGAAAGAGACCTTCTAAAAACGTTAAAATGTATTACTGGCATGCAAAACCTTAAATTAGAGTGAATAAATGAAGACTCGGCACACCACTTCTGAAAGGTTGCTGACCCCTGATCTAGTGGATACAGTGTACTTGGATTTTCAGAAAGCCTTTGACAAGGTCCCTCACCAAAGGCTCCTAAGCAAAGTAAGCAGTCATGGGATAAGAGGGAAGGTTCTCTCATGGATCAGTAACTGGTTAAAAGACAGGAAACAAAGGGTAGGAATAAATGGTCAGTTTTCAGAATGGAGAGAGGTAAATAGTGGTGTCTCCCAGGAATCTGTACTGGGACCAGTGCTGTTTAACATATTCATAAATGATCTGGAAAAAGGGGTAAACAGTGAGGTGGCAAAATTGCAGATGATACAAAACTACTCAAGATAGTTAAGTCCAAAGCAGACTGTGAAGAGTTACAAAGGGATCTCACAAAACTGGGTGACTGGGCAACAGGATGGCAGATGAAACTCAATGTTGATAAATGAAAAGTAATGTGCCTTGGAAAACATAATCCCGATTCCCAGCTATACATACAAAATGATGGGATCTAAATTAGCTGTTACCACTCAAGAAAGAGATCTTGGAGTCATTGTGGATAGTTCTCTGAAAACATCCACTCAATGAGCAGTGGTAGAATGTTAGGAACCATTAGGAAAGGGATAGATAATAAGACAGAAAATATCATAATGCTACTATATAAATCCATGATACACCCACACCGTGTTTGCCGTTCTGGTCACTCCATCTCAAAAAAAGAGATATTAGAATTGAAAAAAGTACAGAGAAGGGCAACAAAAATGATTAAGGGTATGGAACAACTTCTGTATGAGAAGAGATTTAAAAGACTGGGACTTTTTAACTTGGAAAAGAGACGACTAAGTGGGGATATAATAGAGGTCTATAAAATTGTGATTGGTGTGGAGAAAGTGGATAAGGAAGTGTTATTTACTCCATATAACACAAGAACCAGGGATCACCCAATTAAATTAATAGGCAGCAGGTTTAAAACAAACAAAAGGAAGTATTTCTTCACACAATGCAGTCAGCCCGTCGAACTTGTTGCCAGGGGATGTTGTGTAGGTCAGAACTATAACGGGGTTCAAAAAAGAATTAGATAAATTCATGGAGGATCAGTTCATAAATGGCTATTAGCCAAGCTGGTCAGGGATGCAATCCCATGCTCTGGGTGTCCCTAAACCTCTGACCATCAGAAGCTAGGTGCAGGGCCGGCTCCAGGCACCAGCTTCTCAAGCAGGTGCTTGGGGTGGCCGTTCCGGACAGGGGCGGCAGTTCCAGGTATTCGGTGGCAATTCGGCGGACGGTCCCTCACTCCGCCTGGAATTGCCGCCGCAGATCGCGATCGCGGCTTTTTTTAGATCGCGATCGCGGCTTTTTTTTTTTTTTGGTTTTGGCTGCTTGGGGCGGCCAAAACCCTGGAGCCGGCCCTGGCTAGGTGTGGACAACAGGGGGATGGATCACTAATGATTGCGTGTTCTGTTCATTCCCTCTGAAGCACCTGGCATTGGCCACTGTTGGAAAACAGGATACTGGGCTAAATGGACCATTGGTCTGACCCAGTATGGCCGTCCTTCTGTACTTGTGTTCTTATCCCATTACTCTTAGTTATTCCCTGTGGTACCTCCATCTTCCTTCTTAGTGTTAACACCCCTCACTCATTTGCAAATGGTTGTCAGGTTCTCCGTTCAGCCATCTCTTCACCAAGCTGTTTGCATTTAGTTCCTTTTACTAGCTCTAATAATTTTTGGTGCTCTCCACTGAACTCCTTCCAGTTCATTGCTTTGACTCTGGGATGAGATGCCTGGAACAAAGTGCAGTGTTCCAGGTATGGTCTCATCATAGTCCGTTAGAGAAGGACTTTCACCTCCCTGATGTGCTGCTACTTTGTACGCAGCCCAAAATTGCACTGGCTTATTTTTCTGTTATAATGAATTGCCAGGACCAGAGCTGTGTGAATAATAGATTTTTCAGTTGACGAACAATTACAAAAAATATAAACTAAATATCATTTGGGGTCAAACCGAAAACATTTAATTATTTTGGTGAAACAAAAAGTAAAAAAAATAAATAAAATAATCAGGGAAAGAGCCTGTTTCCTTCTGACAAAATTGAAAATTTTTGTTGCAATTTTGACCCTTTTAAAAACACTTTTATTGTTATTTTAATAAAATGAAAGGAAACTCTGAACTGAAGACTTTTCAAACTGAAAAATTGAAACATTTAAGGGTTTGATTTTTTTAAGAATTTTTAAAAGGTTTTTTTTTGGACTGAAACAATTCAGTGAAACAAATGAATTTGTGAGACGTTTGAGTTGCCAAATATGCATTTTTCATCCCCCCGAAAGTTTTATCTGAAATTTTGCCCAACTTTACCCAAAACACATCTACTATCATCTCTCAGGCCATATATAGACTAGGAACATAAGTTGTGTTTTAAAATGTTACCTAATTGTAAACAGGACTCTTCACCAGCTGTAGTCAGGGCAAGTAATAATTCAAATAAGTGTAGCTGGTTGTGCTCAACCCTGGGTGGGAGGCTACGGTTAACCACAACCAACTAACATATTTTTCAATGTGACTTGGCCAGTCGACTCTAGGTTCTAATTCCTGTTTAAAATCACATTAATTAAAATGTATTGGAACCTATTTTCTTAGGGTATGTCTACACTGTAATCCGAGGTGAGACTAGGGTTGCCGGCATCTGGCTTTCGACTGGAACGCCCAGTTGAAAAGGGACCCTGGCAGCTGCGGTCGGCACTGCTGACCAGGCTGTTAAAAGTCCGGTCGGCAGCACAGCAGGGGCCTGGGGCTAAGGCAGGCTCCCTGCCTGCCCTAGCTCCGCGTGGCTCCCGGAAGCGACCACCAGGTCCCTGTAGCCCCTAGGTGGAGGGGCGGACAGGGAGGCTCTGCGGGCTGCCCCCACCCCTAGTGCCGGCTCTGCAGCTCCCATTGGCCAGGAACCGCGACCAATGGGAGCTACGAGGGTGGCGCCTGCGGACGCAAGCATGCGGAGCCTCCCTGGCCGCCCCTCTACCTAGGGGCTGCAGGGACTTGGTGGCCGCTTACTGGGAGCCATGGTAAGTGCCTCCGGGACCCAACATCCCAAACCCCCTCCCTCACCCCAACCCCCTGCCCCAGCCCAGAGTCCCCTCCCACACCCAAACTCCCTCCCAGAGCCCACCCCCTGCACCTCCCCAACACCCCAATCCCCAGTCCTGAAGCCCCTCCTGCACCCGAAACACCTCATCCTTGGCCTCACCCCCAACTGGAGTACTCACCCCCCTCGCACCCCAACCCCCTGCCTCAGCCTGGACCCCCTCCTGCACCCCAAGCCCCTCATTCCCGGCCCCAGCCCAGATCCTGCACCCCCAGCTGGAGTCCTCACCCCCCCCACACACACCCCTGACCCAGCCCGGAGTCCTCTTGCACACCCTGAACCCCTCATTTCTGGCCCCACCCAGAGCCCACACCCCCAGCCCAGAGCCCTCACCCCTCTCCCACACTGCAACCCCCTGCCCCAGCCCACTGAAAGTGAGTGAAGGGGAGAGAGCGAGTGATGGAGGGAGGAGGGATGGAGTGAGTGGAGGTTAGGATAAGGGGCGGGGCAGAAGCAGGGCCTCAGGGCAGGGGCAGGGCAGGGGTGTTTTGTTTTGTGCGATTAGAAAATTGGCAACCCTAGGTGAGACTGCAGCTCAGGCAGTCACACCCACACTAGCACAGCTAAAAATAGTGGTCTAGATATGTGTTACAGCCACTCAGGGGAATACAGGGAGCACAAAACACCAAGTCTGGTCTCAACAACTGCTTTTTTATTAACTTAGAAAATGGCCCCATGGACCAGGCAAAACTCCTCACCCCAGAATACATGTTTAGGGATTATCCTAAAATAACTGTCCTCAACTCCCAGGATACAACATCCCTCCCCGTCAAAGTTCAACAAAATTTCCTTGTTAGGAAAATCAACAGCTTACTATAAAAACTGGAACTCTAATGAGAGGTTCAGGGTAGACTACCTGACCTCATGTGGAGAAAAGGGAAAAGGGGATTATTCTGCCCCACACACAGAGATCCAAGCGGACAGAGGGTTTGTGTTGTCTCTTGGAGCAGTGGCAGACTGGACTAGATGTTCCTGGCATAGCCAGGACAGGTGGCAATTCCATAGTTGCCCCAATACTAAGAGACTGAGAGTCCTTTGGCGGGTCCACTCTAGTACTTGATCCAACAGGAGCAGACTCTGCCTGCCCCAACTCTGAACTTAGGTGAATCATAGGAACACTAATGTCTGCTGATCCACCATCGCTGGGTGGAGATGGTGAGTCCTTTGAACTGGACTTAGGTTCCTTACCTCCTCCCTGGACAAGCAGATGGTCTATATGTCATCTCATGCAGGAATTGACTACAGCAACCTGATAGGAAAGTGAGCCTGTAGCTTTTATGATCATGCCAGGCAACCAGCTGGCATTTCCACAAAATTGTGAACCCAACAGTGTACTCTAGGAAACAAAAAGCGAGTGCCCTGTTGATGGTCATGATTGTGTTTTCTTGATGTTGATGCACTTATTTCTCCAGACAAGGTTTCAAGAAACTCCAGTGGGTACATATCAGCCACTTCATCAGTAGTTTCTAAGTCAATACCCCTATTGTGGCATGAGGGGTTGTTCTATAATTACACAAGAACTGAGACAGCCTGGTCTGCAGTAACCCCTCAGTAACCTTCTTGAGTCAATTCTGAAAGAACTGAACAGCCCTCTCTACCAGCCCATTCGTAGGTGAGTGGTAGGGAGCAGAAGTGATATGTTTGATCCCATTAACCCTCAGGAAGACCTGGAATTCCTAACTGGTAATATTGTTGAAGACCACAGTCTCAGGCAGTTCATGTGTGCTAAACAAGAAACAAAGCTCCTCAATAGTTATAGACGAGGTAGCTACTCAGAATGACTTCCATCCACTTAGAATGGGAATCCACACATCATGGAACAATGACCCAAGGACGGGACCAGCATTGTCGATGTATAGTCTGATCCAAGGCCTTCTTGCCCATTCCCATGGTGATAGGTCTGCTACATGAGGCAATTGCCTCAACTGTTGGCATGTGGCACAACCCAGCAGTGCTTGCTTTATCTCTCTAGCTAGGCTTGGCTACCAAATCTAACTTCTGGCCAAAGTTTTAATTTGGGTGATCCCAGGGTGAGTTCCATGCAGTTCCTCCATTATTAACTTTCTTGCCTGGGCAGATAGCACTACTTGTGATCCCCAGAGGAGATTTAGTTTCCTACGCCAGTGAAAATAGGGACATATGTCGGAAGATACCATCAACTCAAGCCATCCATGTGGTACAAAATAAGAGATTAGAATGGCCCCGGGAATTGGACCCTCTCAATGATAGGACTGCAGCATGTTGATAGGGTCAGGTTTATGGGAAGCTTACACTGCCATTGCCCATGCTACACTTGTTCTATAGAATGAGGAGATCAGACTCCAGCACTACCCGTGTGGCACCTACGCCTGGTCATTCTTTGCCCCCCTTGTGCGGGGTACGTCTACACTGCAGCTGGAGGGGCACTTTCTAGGTCAGGTAAATGTCTGTGCGCTAACTTTGATTGAGCTAATGCACTAAAGACAGAGTGTAGCCATGGTGTTGCAAGCAGCAGCATGGACTAACCACACCACGTACAATCCCACCCAAGACCCGAGGTAGGTACTCTGGCAGCTAGCCCGTTCCACTGCCTGGGTCACCACCGCTGCGCTATTTTTAGCCTACTAGCTTGATCGACGCCAATGCAGCTATGTCTACCAAGCTGGAAATTATATCTCCAAGTCCGGTGTCGATGCAACCACAGTTGAGGTTTGGTTTCTAGGGGGGGAAGACCTTTCCACCTAGCCTAATAATCAACTAAGATAGCAATTTACAAGGGGACAAAAATGATGTAGCATGAAATTTAGCCCTGGTGCAGCATGTAAGCAAAACACCCTCTGCACCACTTAAAAGCTACACAGCTGTGCACCCCAAATCAAGGTGGATCTGCTCCATCCCCAGTGTGCCATGATAAGGGTATCTGTGCCAGTCTTGCCTAGTCCAGTGCAGAAGGCTGCAATGGGGGTGGGACATGGCAAATGCCACAGAGGCACTACCACATTGCTCCAGCAGCCTTAGGGAGGGAGGGGGAAAGGCAGTAGCAAATTTCTAATGTAGATGCACTTAAACCACGTTAAACCTTGCTTAAATTGGTTTAATTAAGCACAATACTTTACTGAATTAAGGCAAATCAATGTAAGTCAGGCTTTAGTGTGTTTGTAATGAAAGCTTTCTGTGGTCCATCAATCTAATTACACTGGCACAACTTTTCTAATAAAGACAAGCCCTCAGATCCCCTTCCATAGCCCTTCATAGTGACATGGGGGCTTCAAATACCTGCAGACTAAGGCATCACAATGCAAACAGCAGGTATTGGTACTGTTTCGGGTTTTTTTTTTTAAATCTTTTTTTAGTGTTCCACACAGGAGTGTTTATTTTGGGTGCTTTTATCTGTTTAAGGGCTTAGATATAAGCGATAGCTGCACTGCAATATTAGCTTATTTCTCACTCAGATTGATAATGTCTGGGGCAGACGCTCTTACTCACCTTGAGTAGCACCTCACCCTTCATATAGCTCCATTGAAATCAACAGGGCTATTTTCTGAGTAAGGTATTCCTTGAGGTGAGTTGGGAATCAGAACCTGACTACAGATGATCATTACTTCAAGGTGGCCAACTCTGGCCATTTTGTTGCTCGTCTCACGATATCTGGTGTTTTTCTTAAATCCCCAGCTGCTGGAGTCAAGTTATAACATGAGACTCTCCGCTTTCATGTAACATAAAAAGGTACGTTTCTAACCCTTAGGATTGGAGAGAAACGTTTGAAAATGTGAACCCTACGTACTCCAACACCAGACAGAGCAATAAAAAGAACCTCAAATGTATTTTTGTCTCATGATTTTTAGCTAATCTCATGATTTGTTAGGGCCTGACTAATTTTTTTAATGCTTGGGAATACTGTTGTTCCTCACATACTAGCCCCACTCAGAGTACGTCTACCCTGCAATAAAAGACACACGGCATGGCTGCGGCTGGCCTGGGTCTGCTGACTCGGGTTCATGGGACTAAAAATTGCAGTGTAGACGTTCAGGTTTGGGCTGGACCCGGGCTCTCAGACCTTCCCGGGGTCTCATCCCAGGATCCAGCCCAAGCCCAAATATCTAGACTGCAACTTTTAGCCCTGCAGCCCGAGCCCCATAATCCCGAGTCAGCTGACCCAGGCTCTGAGACTTGGTGCCGTGGTTTTTTTTTATCGCAGTAAAGACATACCCTAAGATTCCTCTACTCGCCTCTTGATTTAGCCTCAGAGTCGGACTCGTAACATTTAGGCCTTATCTATCCACAGTTTGAGCACTAATTTTAAACCAGTTTAGTTAAATTAGTGGAAAGCTCCCCTCCCCCTTAATTCAAAATAAGAGTGTCCATCCTAATAGGTCGCCCTGATTGAACTCAATCAACTTCTGAACCAATTGAGTTAAGCCAGTGCTTAGACTAGCCCTTAGGTAGCACTTCAGCCCTTTTCAGGGTTGCACTTCCTGCTAGCGCTTGGCTGACAAAACTCTCTTTCCTCCTGCTATCAGTTAATACCTCTGGTGGAGTGTTTAAAAAAAGTGACACTAAACCAGCTAAAAAAATCTCAAGAGAGCTGTCAGTCAAGAAAGATATTTACCGAAGCTTCCCATTGACCCATATACGCTCTTATCTAGAAACCATTATCTTCTAAGACAATGTTGACTAACAGCTTTTCCTTTACTCTTGTTTCTATCTTAAAAGAATAACAAATAAGCTTAATTCTTCACAAAAAACTTTAGCAAATGCCTTTTAAGCCTAACACAATGGTAGTTATTTTAAGAAGGATGGCTAAGAACTGCAACACTTTTCTATTTTTCTGTCTTCTTTTTTCATATTGGAGCACTTAATCACAGTTAATCTTTGTGCACAAGGAAGACACATTAACTTTGTTTGCACAGGACTGATATAAAATCTCTCCAGTCCTCTGTTCCCTTATTCATTTCCCTGGTAAGCCTTACAATTTTAAATAACAGATAAAGAAAATGCTGACGATTCCAAGATAGAATCTATCCTTGCTCAAGTAACTTCAGGGACTAGACTCTGCCAGCAAAGTTATAGCAAACGGGCCAAAGCTGAGCACTTGTAAATCCCATTGAAGGGTTTGGAAGACAAGGGTTTAGCTTATGTGGATTCATTAACAATAAGATACCTGGTACACTTAAGACTGGCAGAGTAACTTTTGCAAAGAGGATGGCTACATCTTTTCTTGCACATGTCAATTCTCCTGAGATAGGCTCATGCTTCATCTGCATTGCTATTGTGGCAGGAGCTCTTCTGATCATAGTCTGAGGGCATATCTACACTTACCTAGGGTGACCAGATGTCCCGATTTTATAGGGACAGTCCCGATATTCGGGGCTTTTTCTTATGTAGATGCCTATTACCCCCCATCCCCTGTCCCGATTTTTCACACTTTCTATCTGGTCACCCTACACTTACCGGGGATTGATGCTGCAGCGATGGATGCACCAGGGGTTGATTTAGAAGGTCTAGTGAAGACCCACTAAATTGACTACAGATCGCTTCTCTGTCAACTCCGGTACTGCACCGGAACGAGAAGCATAAGGTAAGTTAATGGGAGAGTGTCCCCCATCAACTCAGTGCGGTGTAGACACTGCAGTAAATCAATCTAAGAATGGGTTGCCACATATTTGTTTTTTGTAGCTTTCTTTAATAGAATCTTAGCAATTTTAACTGCCAATTTGGCTTTGCCATTTGACTGGGTGTGGTGTGGTGATGATGTAATATAACTGAATTCCCATTCCTGGGTAAATTGTAGAAACTCACTGCACGAAAACTGTTTTTGTGTGGTAAAAAGGTCCATCTCTCATTTGCTCCCGAGTCTGTTGGGAATGCTGAATGTCTCTTTTTGCTGCTTTGCTTGCATTTCTCCACATGTATCATATCTGCTCACCATGTCTCGGATATCCTTGGTCATGTGTGGCCAGCATACAGTGTCTCTGGCTTTCTGGATAAAGGTTTATATTCCGGAATGGCTTTGATGTATTGTTGAGATAGTTTCTCTTCTCAGGGATCTGGAGATAATGATTTGAGTGCCTTTATATATGACGTTGTCTCGTAGTTCTCGTTTCATCTCAACAATATTCTTGACAGTACTGCTGAGTGGGAAATTGATTTCCTATCCTGTGAACATTTTTGAGATTTCAAAAATATTCCCATTCCTCACTGGATGAAACTGAGATATTTAAATATTTTGACAAAAAATAAGAGATGCTCACCCCAGGAGAGCCGATAGTCATGTGATTAGGACACTACTGGGATGTGGG
This sequence comes from Terrapene triunguis, assembly GCF_002925995.2. NCBI lineage: Eukaryota > Metazoa > Chordata > Testudines > Emydidae > Terrapene > Terrapene triunguis. Next base: position 7,240,144 of record NW_020664419.1, read on the forward strand.
AGATCCAGGTTCAAGTCCATGGTTTGCTGAATTTCCCAGGGACTTGAAGTTAGGTCTCCCACATACTGGGTGTATGCCAAAACCACCAGGCTATTGGCTATTCTGGTGCAGGGCATTTCCTCTCTCTCATTTTGACCAGAAATTTCACCTTGGCCCTAAGAAACCTTCTTGATGAAAGTTTTGGTGAAACTGATATGTTCCCATGAAAAATTTCAGTTTTGATGAAAAATTGTTTCATCTAAGTATTCCCAACTAGCTCTACTTGAGAGGAAGGTAGGGCTTCTCCCCAGGTGTCTGGCCATCCTGACAGAATGAGAGACATGAGCACTGGAAAATCTTTGTCTTTTATGGTTTGTCCTTGGATATTTTCCAGCCCCTGCCTTGAAACTGGCACATCATGGGCTTGGTTGATGCTTTCTAGCAGGTTGAGGATCTCATATTCATGTTCGGGTGCCGTATTTTCATGCTGCAAGGGTGATCAGGATAAGAAGTCAGCTATGTACCTCTCAGTCTCTTTCTTGTAGTGTACATCTAAACTGTAGCATTGCTATTTCAGTAGCATGCACTGGAGGCATTTGCTAGCATGGCACTTTAAAATGCTCCCTCGTGGTTTCTGGTCACTTTCTACTTGAATGATTTCTGATCCTTGAACATATTTCTCACATGCAAGCACTATTGAAAGATATTCCTTTCTAATTTGTTCTGTTGGCGATAGAGACCATGATACAAAAACTACCGGTTGTCCCTTTTGTAAGAGTGATACCTCAAATTCCGTCCCACTGGCATAACACCGGTTTCCTCTTTGTTCACAGTGTAATATTTCAGGATGGGATAGTTGGTCCCCAGCTCTTTGATATGTGCATTGACTGCCTGGTGTTGAGGTAACCATATCCATGCTGCATCTTTGTCCAGTAGTCACCTCAGGGATTCGCCACATCAAACAGGTTTGGAAGAAATGTTGTCAGAGGGTTAACATATCCTGATAGCTGAACTGATTTAATATCTTTAGGGGTGGGCATCTGCTGTATTGCTTTTAGAATCATAGAATATCAGGGCCAGAAGGGACCTCAGGAGGTCATCTAGTCCAACCCCCTGCTCAAAGCAGGACCAATCCCCTTTTGGGGGTCAGGTCATAGCCCTAGCGAAGTCAACACGTGTCCCCTGTATGGTACTGTCATCGATCGCAAGATGTTGTTTTTATTTAATTTTAAATTTACTTCCCTGGCTCCAGGGCCGGTGGAAGGATGTTTCGCGCCCTAGGCGAAACTTCCACCTTGCGCCCCCCCCCCCGTCCCCGAGCCCCCGCCCTGAGGTGCCCCCCCGTGGCAGCTCCCCCCCTCCTCCCTGAGGCGCCCCCCTGTGGCAGCTCCCCACCCCCCCCACCCTGAGAAACCCCCCCGCCCCAGCTCACCCCTGCCCCGCCTCCTCCTCAAGCACGCCGTGGCTGCTTCACTTCTCCCGCCTCCCAGGCTTGCGGTGCCTAAGCTGATTGGCGCCGCAAGCCTGGGAGGCGGGAGAAGTGAAGCAGCCACGGCGTGCTCGGGGAGGAGGCGGGTCAGGGGTGAGCTGGGGTGGGGAGTTCCCCTGCGTGCCGCCCCCCGCCCTTGCTGCAGGCGGCCCTCCCCGCGCTCCACTGCCCCAGCTCCCTCCACCTAAATGCCGGCGGTGACCGGGGCGGCTGAAGATCTGGCCGCCGCGGTCACTGCCGAAGAAAATGGCGCCCCCCAAATCCTAGCGCCCTAGGCGACCGCCTAGGTCGCCTAAATGGTTGCACCGCCCCTGCCTGGCTCTTCCCAGCAGACAGATGAGGTGGTGCTGATCATGATCTGCCCCAGCTTCCGCCATGCTGTCTCTGCATCCGTACCTCAGAATGTCATCAGCTGTGATGCTGATCCCTGCGAGTGCTGGTCGTACACCCTGCTGGTTGTGCTGATATTCTTCCATTGAATGGCATCCTCCGCCGCCTGTAGCTACCTGCTGGGTCCAGCGTGGGGTGAGGTAGCTGCTATCCGTATCCGGTAGCACTTGCCAACATCTGTCTTTCGCATCAAATTCTGAGAATGTTTTTGCTTTTGCCAAGTCAGATTACATTTCTTTGTTGTGGGTATTTGGGAATGATCTCCTTTTAGTGCTCCGTTTAAAGCGCTTGGGTCTATGCAAATGTGCAGCTTGCCTGGCTTCTCAACGGCTGTCATGCAGCTTATCTGAATTGGGACTTTACCAATGATGCCGCCTTTCCCGTTTGCTTTATTGGTCTCTTTATTTTCTCTTTTAATGCAATGGGTACCCATGCAAGACAGACCTCCGTTGCAGCAGGGATTGCTCAGCGCTTCTGAAAATCAGGCCCCCCCCCAAAATTTCAAGCTGGGCAGCCAGAAAATAAGGAACACAGAATTAGTGACCACCTCTGCTCAGTATCGCATGGGAAATCTGGCAGAGGCAGGAACTGAAGCCAGATCTTCAGGACAGCATTTAACTGCCTTAGCCATGAGACACGAGATTCTACTTCCTCTTCTTACAGTCTCTGGCCTCATTCACTATATACACCTTTTCCACAGGGCTGCCCAGAGGATTCAGGGGGCCTGGGGCAAAGCAATTTGGGGGGCCCCATCCATAAAAAAAAGTTGCAATGCTATAGAATACTATATTCTCGTGGGGGCCCCTGCGGGGCCCGGGGCCTGGGGCAAATTGCCCCACTTGCCCTCCCCCCCGGGCGGCCCTGCTTTTCCACAAATGTAGCAGAGATCCAACAGACAACAGCCTCCTTCTCTACACTTCCCTGACCCAGACCAGGCCCATCCTGTGCACTGAACGAAGCAGGTGTAAAGGAGCCTTGTAAATTACAGTTACACCTAAGGCCCCTTTACACTGCCAAGTAGCTTATTCCTGCACGTGAAGGGACATGAGCTGTGTCAGACTGGGGGCGACTCTGTAATAAAATACTGTTTGTGACACAGCTATTGGGATGTTCACTGCATGCCTGCACCAGGTCAAATCAAGTGTTGTGGGGTAACACGCAGGAAGATGAAACAATGATAGGAGATGGGAAGGCCCACAGCAAAGACTTCGGGGGTTTAGAGACAAATGCCTAGGAAGATCCTACTTCCTTAGCTCCAGCCAATTAACACAACTTGTTTCACCAGCGGCTGGAAACTGGCAGATCAAGAGAAGTATAAACAGTTAAAAAGTCCAGAGATCTGGGAGTTTTGTGGGAGCTGTTCACAGGAACAGATTGGCTAAGCTACCCTCTTGAGGGTCTGAAGAAGCTAGGCCTTACATGCCAGGATGGTAGGGATTTAGACAAGATAGCCGTGTGTATAGACTGTTGTTTTAAAATCCTGCTTCCCTTGTGTTGTGCTTCGTTCCTACTGTTAAAATGAAATGTCACTTTGAGATCAGAAGTTTGGTCACTGTATTCACCACTGCTGACAGACTCCCAAAGGGAAGAATTGCAAGTCAAACCTGCTGGGGAAGCATGGCTGGTACATGGGGTGCTGTAGCCTAGGGCCCGGTCTAAGAGAATCACATGATTCCATCCGAGGGAAGTAAAGGCACAAGGCCTGAGATGTGAAGGGCTGCACTTAGAGAGACCGGAGAAGTGGTCACACGTGCAGCTAGCTCTGTGATCGTGACATAAGCTGTATTAGTATGAAGCACCTTTATACGGTAAAACTGCATCCATATTAGCTATATCAGCAAAATATCACACTTCTAGCCAATATAGTTATACCAGAACAAAATCTGTGTGTAGACCAGGCCTGAATGTAAATGAGAATCAGGCCCTACAAGGCCAAATAGTGCTAGTCCAGTGTTTCAGACACTGAGTGCAGAACATATTTTTTATATGGGTAACTTGCTGGAAAACACCAAGTGGGGGTGTGAGAAAGTTAAGTTGATAATCTATTCTCTGCTCTTGGCAGGTTGACAAAAATATGCTGTAGGCTTTAGGTAACCTGAATATCACTTAGCCTCTCATGCTGTCTATCTTACCGCCCCTCCAAAAAAAAAAGAAAAAAAAAAGGAGAAATGAGAAAATGAAAGTTGCGTTCCAGAATGGCCGTGTGTATAAAACAGTCCAGGCAAAGGAAGCGCTTCTGCTCTATCCGTGTTTACAAACTACCCTGTTACCACCCCACAGTTAGATCAGATTTCCATTCTGATGAAGTGGATGTAAAGAGGTTGTTATTGCCACTATAACCAACACTTCAGCCCAATTTCTAGCTCTGTGTCCAAATGGCAGAGCTGTGCATTTCACCTTGTTTTAATGGGGTTGGTAAAACAGCCTCTTTGGGGTTCTTCTGATTAGCCAAAGGGTTTTGAGTTAATCACCTGTGGTTCTCATCCTACAGTGTTTGAATACTAGCTGGGTTTTGGAAGGGATTCAAAAGGCTGCATGTAAATGAAAACCTCCACAGGTCTTGGCAGGTTAGATAGTGGTGGATAGTGGGATTGCTTAATAAAGCAGTTCAGTTCAAAGTGAAGGTAGAGGGAGTGGAAGATCATAGCACAGATGCTAGCCAGGGTATTTCAGTTGTCATTAAAACATGCCGGTACATGAATTATTGGTAGAATTAGATATCCAGTGATGCATGAATATGAAGCCAATAGATGTGAAGAGAGGAACCCATCCAACTCTTTAGTAAGTTTTAATGCATTGGCAATTTGTTTAACTTAGTTATTGGAAGTCTGATGTGTTTTATCAGCCCTCCAGTATACTGGCAACTTTTCTGAGAATTTGTCAGCACTCAGACCCCGCGGAAAAAAGAAGCGTTTTTTCAGATCATATACAGCGCCTTTTGTAAGTGAATTTAGTGGGTATGAAAGTGATGGATTAATAGCACTTGTATAAGTCTGGCATACTTGTCCACACAACCCATCCTTGCCAATGTCCTTCCCTCCGAACCTGCCAGCCCTGGTATCTCCAGATCAGAGGGCAAGATTTTCAGTAGTGACTTCAGATGCCTCAGTTTTTGAGATTCCAACGTTAAGCATCTTAAAGGAGCCGCATTTTCAGAGCACAAGCGCTCAGCAGAATCGAGGCATCCAAATTCACTAGTCACTTTTGAGAATGCTGGCTAGAGGCTACCAGGCCGCATGGTGGTTTTGTGGTGCTGATAAATAGAGACCAGAAGTTAGGAAACCGAGTCATTGGTTTTTTGTGCTCCAGAGAAGACTTACGTTTCTCAAGAGTTATAGGGTTGCCAGACACGTTTTGGGGTCAGTTCTGCTCTCAGATGCTGCAGAGGGGAGAATTTGGCCATGTATTTTTAAAACTAGTTGATTGTCTCCATCTAGTAAGTTCATAGTGAAGCTATGTCCATATCACAAAGTGCCTGATCCAAAGCAACCTTAATGTGCAGCCTTAATTCAGCCCCCTTTTGCATATGCATACGTGTGTATGGAGGATTAGGTGCAAGAACCTTCTCCTCTGTGTCTCCCCCCATCTGTAGTAACCTTCTTGGGTCTCTGTCTTCCTACCTCACCTACACCTCATTTTAGATAAAACCTTAGTTGAAAGTATCTCTTTTCACCTTTGCCTTTACCTTTTAGGCTGAGTCTACATTATGAGCTAGGGCTGTGATTCCCAGCGTGCGTACATATACTCGCACTAGCTCGATGAGAGCTAGCGTGCATATAAATAGTAGTTTAGCTGCAGTAGCATGGGCAGTACTGGCATGGCTTAGCTGGGCTGAGTACAAAGCTGCCTAAAGCACATGGGTACATACTTGACAGAGATAAGCCATGCAGCCACCAGGGCCGGCTCCAGCATTTCTGCCGCCCCAAGCAAAAAAAAAAAAAAAGCCGCGATCGGCGGCGGCAGTTCAGCGGCAGGTCTTTCGCTCCCAGAGGGAGCAAGGGACCTGCCGCCCCCAAATTGCCGCAGGTGCCGCCCCTCTCCCTTGGCCGCCCCAAGCACCTGCTTGTTAAGCTGGTGCCTGGAGCCGGCCCTGGCAGCCACTGTCCATGTTACGGTGGCGACACTGCTATTTATACCTGCACTAGCGCTCACTGAGCTAGCACAAGTATATAAGCTGGGAATCACCCCCCTACCTCATAGTGTAGATGTAGCCTTAGTTTTTCATTTTTTACCTAGATATATTTACACAGCAGTTTTCTGGAATGTATTTTATATGACATACAGCCCAATTTCTTATAACTTACTGTAAAGTCTTTTACATAGAGCTTGTATGAAAGACCTGTAGTGATCACTGGGGCCTGGTAGGCCTACCTCACTTGGGAGCCTCTCAGTAGGGAAGTAAATACAAGTTTATAAAGGGTTACGATAATCTGTTACCATGAGTGTTAATGAAAAAAAGGTTCAAAAGGAAGACAAAGACTAAATTAGTCCAAACAAAAAGGCCCACTCATATAACTCAGACTGTGGAAAAAACATGTTTATTAAACAAGACAAGTGTGGTGCCCGAAATGAATGAACGGAAATTGCTGTGTCAAAAATTAGGCCTAATTAGTAAACAAAATAATGAGGGGATGGGCTCTTCCACCCATCACTCCCTTTTGGGGGGCATACAATTTTTTTGGGGTGGTGGTGGACAAAGGCAAATGAGAACACAACATTTACTGACTGTAAGAAGGGGATGGAGTGAATTTCACCATCATGGCTACCACCCTCACCATCTCCTGGTACCCAGAGATATATCTGGGCCTTTGTCATCCAGATCCTGAGAGATGACCTGAAAAGACCGGACCAAGAAATGGACAAAAGTAACATTTCCACTTCCACTGGCTCTGACTGAATCACAAACACAACCTGGGATGTGAGACTTTGTCCCACCGTGTGTTCTTTTCCTCCCCTCCTTATTTCTTCTCTTTCCTAGCCTTGTCCTTTTTCCTTCTGTTGAATAAAGGTCTGGCTTAGCCTGACGAAGTCACACATTTTGCGACACTGCTGTAAGCCTGTGACTAGAAAGGCAGCTAAAAGCAGTGCCCTAAACAGCCCGATGCTGGTACAAGTTTTCCAGGTCTCAAAATGGCTAATAAAACAGCATGCCATGCCTGTGTTTTTATAGCAGTGAGGTTGCAAGTGAGAGTCAAAGCCAGAAACAGAAGTGGCCTTTTTCGATCTTTGCTATTCTTTTCTCTTCCCTGTTGGGTGTGCTTGTCTTGTTTTGTGTTCTAGGAAATAGAATAAACTTTAACAACAACAGCTCCAGCCCGTCTAACTAACTTCTCTTTTCTCTCCAAAAATAGTCATGACCATCTTTAATACTGTCTACATTACGATCAAATAGGAGGGTTTCCTTCTAAAAACTTTCTCCAACTAGAAGGAAAAGGACAAGGGGCATTGTTAAAATAAAAGCCTTCCTCGATACTTTACATTTCAAACGTTTTATCTGTTTTTCCTTCTGTTCTGTATCTTTAATAAAAAGTTAAAGACAATGCAGTAATGTTTGCCTTGGTACAAAGCAGGCGGAGGCCTCTGTGTACCAAACCCCAAGCCTTGTTTAACACTGTTTAATGTTAGACCAGAGATCAGTAACCTTTGGCATGCGGCCCATCAGGGAAATCAGCTGGCAGGCCGGGACAGTTTGTTTACCTGCAGCGTCCGCAGGTTCGGCCGATCGCAGCTCCCACTGGCCGCGGTTTGCCATTCCAGGCCAATGGGGGCTGCGGGAAGCAGAGTGGGCCGACGGATGTGCTAATAGCCGCTTCCCGCAGCCCCCATTGGCCAACGCTGCTTAAGGCTGTCCTCCCTGGGCCTCTTCCTCCCCCAGGGGGTCATCTTAGGCCAAGGTTTTCCCCGGGTGGAGAAACCCAAACCACAATAGGTAAGAGGGGGGTTACCACTGTCTAAGGTCCACTCGGTACTTCCCTCTTTGGTTGTCTCGGGGGTGGGTCCCATTGGGCAGGTGTATCAGTGTCTGAGGCTTCCCTTGGCCCTGCTGGAGCTGTGAGCTGCAGGCTTGCTCACCTCCGGCTCTGCCACCCAAACGAGCTAATTCCCTGCCTTTAATTGCTCCAGCAGATGGAACATTTGCTGCAGGTGTGGTGGGGTAGGGCGGAACAGGCTGAGCCCAAAATAATCCCTCAACCCCTTGTTGCCTAGTGTGGGGTTTGTACATCCCATCACACACGCTCCCCGTCAAGATGGAGCCAGGACAGCTGGGGCCATCCGATTGCTCCCCCACTTCCTTGGAAAAGAAGTCAGTCTTCTGCTGGGCTTTGCCGGCTTGGTGCTGAACTTGGAACGCGTAGGGCTGAAGCGACAGGTACCAGCACATCAGGCAGGGATTTGTGTCCTTCCTGGTGTTTAGCCATCTTAACAGGGCCTGGTTGGGGACAAGCTTGAATGGGTTTCCCAGGAGATAGTATCAGAGTGAATCTACAGCCCATTTTACTGCCAGGCCCTCCTTCTGTATGACAGAGTTGACCCGTTTTTGTGGGAACAGTTTGTGGCTCAAATAGAGCATAGGGTGCTCCTCCCCCTTTATTTCCTGTGATAAAACAGCACCCAGTCCCACATCGGAAGCATCTGTCTGCAAAATGAATTCTTGGGAGAAGTCTGGCCTGAATAGGACCGGCTCTGTACAGAGGTATTCTTTCAATTCTTGAAAGGCCTTTTCACAGGCCTCGGACCAGTGCACTTTCTTGGGGCCGTTGTTCATAACCAGATCTGTGAGAGGGGCTGCGATCATTGAGAACCCCAGTAGTAGCCAGCAGGTCCCAAAAAACTCCTGACCTGTTTCTTGGTGGTAGGTCATGGGGTGTCTTTGAGGGCCTGGACTTTATCTATAAGAGGCCGGATCTGGCCTTTCCCCAAAATGTATCCCAGGTAGGTGGTTTCTTCTTTCCCTTTCTTACATTTTGCAGAGTTTGCTGTTAGTCCAGCCTGTTGCAGGGAGCGGAGCATGGCCGCCACTTGGGCCAGATGTTCTTCCCAGGTTCGGCAGTAGATGACTACATCATCTAAATAGGCTGCAGGGTATGAGTTATGGGGCTGTAAAATCTGGGCCATCAGGCGTTGGAATGTCGCGGGTGCCCCATGGAGTCTAAAGTGCATAGTTTGAAACTGGTAAAGGCCAAATGGAATGGCAAAGGCAGTTTTTTTCTTGCTATTCTGGTGTGAGTGGGATTTGCCAATACCCCTTAGTTAAGTCTAAGGTGGTGATATACTGAGCTTTGCCTAGTCAGTCTAGCAGTTCATCCACACGGGGCATGGGGTAGGTGTCAAATTTGGAAATTGCATTGACCTTCCTGAAGTCAATGCAGAACCGGAGAGTGCCATCTGGCTTTGGGACTAATGTGACAGGGCTTCGCCACTCGCTGCGGGAGTCTTCGATGACCCCAAGCTCCAACATGGTTTGGACTTCCTGGTTTTACTGCCTCACACACTTTCTGGGGAAGTGGCCGAGGGGTTTTCCCGGACAATCTGTCCAGGTTCAGTCTGGATGTGGTGGTGGTCTATACCAATTCGTTCAAAAGGGACATTGACAACCGGGAGAGGAATGAGGGGGGCTTTCACCCCACCTTTTGGCCCGACTAGCAGGCATTCAGGGCAGGAGTTGCAAAAGTTTTAAACTTCTTGATGTAAGCCAGACCAGAAGAAGTGGTCTAAGATCTCGGCCAGGGTCTTCTACTGTCCAAGGTGGCCTGCAGAGGAGATGGCATGGGCCAGTCACATGACTTCTTGTCAATGTGGCCGAGGGACGAGGAGTTGTGACTGAACTTCCCCCGTCCGATGGTCTTTTTCCAGCTGATATAGTTGTTCCTCCTGGAGCTCAAAGTGGGGAATTGTGCAGACCGGTGGGGATCTACGACCTCGCCGTTAACCACTGGGAGTTGTTCATATGCATGGCTCAAAGTTTTGTCTTCCCTCTTCTTGGTTCTTCATGAAATCTATCTCTTGGGTCAATAAGTCCCCTTCCTGGAGTGGGGTTTGTACCGCCTCCTCCCTAGGGGGATCTTCTGGCAGCACTTCCTCTTGGCTGGAACCCACCTCCCCGGGGTCCTGGTCCTCACCTACTCCAACCAGTGTCATTGGACAGGGTTCCCTGCATTCCCTGGTTCCCTTGGGTGCCTCCTCCAGGTTCCCAGGAGCAGGTCTACATCCCCTCAGTATGTCTGAGAAGTGTTCCAAATCCTGACCCAAGACAACAGGATAGACTAGGATTGGGGCTAGCCCTACTAAAAGGGGCTTCATGTTCTCCCCTATGGTGACCTCTACCTGGGCATTGGGATAGGGTTTAATATCCCCATGAATGCACTGCAGGAAGATGGTCTTCTCGGGGGCTTCAGGGTTGGGGATCAAGTCATCCTGGACCAGGATTTGCCCACACCCAGAGTCTACTAAACCTATTACCTTGGTCCCATTTATTTGTACCAGAACTGTTACCTTTGTCAGGGTGCGCTTTCGGGCACGGCTCTCTGCCATCCATACTTGCCCATACTGCACTCCATATAGGGGCATTCCTGGTAATGGTAGTCCTGACACCCACAGGAGAAACATGGTTAGCCCTGGGGCTGCTGGTCAGGAACTGGGTTTCTGGGGATGTCTTTCCCCAGATGCTTGGCTCCCTTGCTTTTCCTGGCCTTTGGGCGGGGAAGTCCTTTGAGGACCCCAGGTTTTATGCTCGGGCTGAGGTTGGAAGGCTTGGGGCTTCTCCAGGCTTGAGGGCTGGCTGGGCCCCTGAAAGGCTGGGGCCTTGGGGAGCACCCTGTCTAGCTTCTGTTTCCCCTGGTTGACTTCCCCTTTCTGTCGAGAGGTCCCTCTGGAGTCAAGCAATGACTCAGATGTGCGAGTTAGAGCTGTCTCAGCTGCCAGATAGTTTTCCATTAGTTGCACAGCATCAGTAAGTGACTCTGGTAGATGTCTCAGCACTCAGTCCTTACCTCCCTTTGGGAGGATTTGGGCAAATTGCTCCACCAGAATGAATTCAGCCACCTCTACTCTGGTCCACCCTTCTGGCTTTAGCCACCTCCAACATAGGTCTCGCACTTTCTGGGCAACAACCCGGGGTCGGACCTCTCCCCACAGAACCGCTGGCAGGAGGTCTCCTCAGTAATGCCATGATACTCCAAGATGGCTGCTCCGAACTCGGGGTAGTCTTGGGTGGTCTCTGCATCCAGTCCTTGGTATGCGGCCTGAGGCAGCCCAGTCAGGTAGGGCGCCAGCAGGATGGCCCACTGATGAAGGGGCCATTGGGCAGCCTTTGGCACCCGCTAAAATGTTGTCAAAAAAGCCTTGGGTTCATCCTGAGGACCCATCTTTATGAGCTTCACGGGTACCAGTGGGGCTCCTAGGCTTGGGCCCAGGCCTCCCAACAGAGACTTACCGGAGGACCCCTGGGGCTACATTAATGCCACGACTTGTTGAACTAACCTTTGTTGCTGTTCCTGTTACTGGGCCCCTAAGTCCCGAACCAGTTGCTGGGCGGCCATTTGCTGCAGGAACCGTTGCTGTTGCGCTGCCTGCTGCTGCTATTGGTTCTCAGTCATCCACTTCAGCAACTGTTCTAACTCCATCTCCACTGGTCTATCAGTCCATGTTTTTTCTAAATCAGGCGGTTTGGCTGCCTAGGTCAGTCAGTCTCCCCTTCTCTCAGGGGTGGGGCACATGCCCGCATTCTCCACCAATTTGTAACGGTTCCCACTTGAGGTGCGTGGCCTAGTGGTCATGGCTTCAACCTCTTACTGCCAAGGGGGTTGTGGGTAGGGGAGCCCGGACCGTCCCACTTCACCAGGCTCTGACCCAGGGCCCTTTGGGCTACCAGTTGTCTGGCAGCCAAGTTTGCTTAAGGCTATCCTCCCTGGGCCTCTTCCTCTTGTCCACTCTCTTCCCCCTCCTCCCCCGGGATCAGCTTACTCCAAGGTTTTCCCCTGGTGGGGAAATCCAAATCACAATATGTAAGAAGGGGTTACCACTGTCCAAGGTCCACAGGGTACTTCCCTCTTTGGTTGTCCCCCGCATCCTCTCTCCACCTTAGGGAGGGCCCCATTGGGCAGCTGTATCAGAGTCTTAGGCTTCCCTCTGCTCTGCTGGAGCTGTGGGCTGCAGGTCTTTTCACCTCCGGCTCTGCCACCCAAATGAGCTAATTCTCTGCCTTTTAATTGCTCCAGGAGATGGAACATTTGCTGCAGGTGTGGTGGGACGGGGCTGGCTGAGCCCAAAATAATCCCTCAACCCCTTGTTGCCTAGTGTTGGGTTTGCATACCCCAACACAGGGCAAGGGGAAATACATTTTGAAAAGAATCCTTTTGCCTTGGTTTATTGCAGCTGGGCTCAAGGCCTGAACCAACCTCTCTGCACCCAGCCATTCCTGTTGTTTCCTTGTCTTACCTGACTGATCTACAGTTTTGCCAAGTCTCATGGTTTTATTGTGAATCTCGTGATATTTAGGGGTGTACATAAGCCTCCAGCTCCTGGAGGCCTACAATTACATGGCAATCTCATCTTCTTTGTTTTAAAATAAATGCCTAACCCATGTCATTGTAAAGAAAAGTCTGAAAATGTGAGTCCTAAAGGTCTGGCATCAGGAGGCAAATAGAAAGACGACACCATTTTTTGTTTTTTTAAATGGCATGATTTTTAAACTAATCTCATGACTTTGGGGGGCCGGCTGTATGCTTTTTGACTGTTTCCTATTGGCAGCATGGGGCTCAGTGTCATATCTCTGGAATTCTAAAAGCACGACAATAGATTTGTAGATTCTAAGGCGAGAAGGGAGCATTGTGATAACCAAATCTGGGCTTTCGTGTGGCACAGGCCATCGAATTTCACTCAGTGACTCCTGCAGTGAAGGGAATAATATTATCCTAGTATGTAGTTGGTCAGCTTTAAGCTCAGTAACAAGGGGACTGATTCTCAGTCACTTACGACCTTCTTCCACTTGGAGCAAGGAGAGGGGTTGGTGGAGGACAGCTCTTTCCATGCCTGTGGTGTAAATTAAAGCAGCCTTGGATCTTATGACATTCTTCCCATAGCCCCCTATACATCACTGAATAGTTGTAGTTCAGTGCACCCCAGTCACACCCCTAATATGCCCCTGACACCACCTCCATCCTCCTTCTTCACGGAGCAGGGCGGGTGCCGATGCCCGCTCTACACAGGCAGGTCTTTTGCACTGCAGGTATTAATGCGCCTTTGCCTGGCTGGAGGCGGGTAAAAGGCCCCTCAGCATATCTGACTATCAGGCCTTAGAGGTTCATGCATTCCCCCTGCTCCCCTCCACTTCAGTCTTATTCTCCAAAATGCGAAGGAGATGGTTGAGAAAGGCTGGAGTATGATTTCAGGTACCACCAGTAGGATCTGAAATGATTTTCCCTATAGCAAAACCAAATGAAAACAACAACAACAACCCTACAACCTTATCCCGGATCAGCAAAGAAGGGGTTAACCCAGTAGGTATCAAAAACCACATAAGCAATGCACAGGTGCACCAACAGTTTTTACTTGGTAAATATCACCTCCGCGGTCCGAGAAGAAACTAATGAACGGGGGGGGGAGGGGCTCCTTCTGCATCTAGGAAGAGTGTGGTTAGGAACACTTGCAGAGTTAATAAAGGCTGTTGAAGCTTGAGCTTCCGTTGGTGGTTAACCCCGTGACATCTTCAGGCTCCTCCGAAAACAGCACCTGACTGACGCTCTGTTTAATTGTGTGTGATATAAACATGTTTTATCACATTGGTGTGCTGTGGAGTACGCAGCTGAAAGGCACTGGTTAATCGCGCGGAGGCTAATTCATAACAAGCAGGGTTATGCACCGCTGAATAATTTAGTACTGAAGTGTGAATGATAATGAGGGGTGGCCCTGTCTAGTGAGGAACTGCCAGAGCACGGTGCAAGGGAAGGCACGCTGAGGGGATAGGAAAATGATTGCCTTTGCGTTTTAAATCCAGAGAGCTTTGACCTATTTCCTAGCAAAAGTGATTTCTGTCCGGCAGCGGGGCTTGGATCAAAGGTCTCAAGGCTGGAGCAGCTCAGTGCCGTTGTCCTCTTCTGTCTCGGAGCTGACCCGACGTAGATACATCAACGGTGGCAGCAAAACCACTTCAGCCAGGCGACATGCCTGTCTCCTCAAGCACTGGACTCCGAGGGGGAATGCAAGTCAATCTGCTGAACACTGAAGTACAGGAGTGAGCTCTGTGTTAGGTGGCCACCGCTTCTCTGTACCAATCAGTTGAGCCCCAAACACCTTTTGAGATCCTCGAGTAAAAAGTGTGAGATTGTGAGCAGCCGTGGAGGGTCGAGCAAGAAGCTGCCTCCCTCCCCTTGGACTCTAGCTCCCAGGCCACTTTGGAGAGCACCGGTACTACCTGCTCCTTCTTCCCCCCAGGGAGAGGGACTCTGAAAGCGGGTGGGACCAACAGGAGACGGGGCCATTGCCCCTCTGTGTCAGCCCAGAGAGGGGGCACAGTGCACCAGGGAAGTAATATTTCCAGTGGAATAGGGCAGCTCTCCATCTCCTTTCCACCATGGTTAAATAACCGGGTTGAGGAGCCTCGAAGATGCAACCTTTTGGCACTGAAACAGCTACCTAATTATGCCCCTAGCCTCCCCATCCCTGTGAAATGAGTCTTATCTGTATTTTATAGAGGGAGAAACTGAGGCACAGGGCAGTGGCTTGAACCAAGGTTTTTTTGTCTTTAGGTTTACATGGTCCTGCCTCAGTGCAAGGGGGCTGGACTTGATGGCTTCTTGAGGCCCCTTCCAGCCCTGCATTTCTATGATTCTATGGCCAAGGTCACACGGCAAATCGATGCCACAACTCGGACTGCAACCCAAGAGTCCTGAATCCCAATCCTGTGCTCTAACCACTAGGTCTGCTTCCACTCAGGAGTTTCATTCCTTGTTTCCAGCCTCTTATTTATGTGTAAAGTATTTCACACACCTAGGGCTCTGTATAAATAACGACACGTTAATCCTGATTTGGTTCATCCCTTACATAAGCCAATCAGTGCCAGCCCCGAGCGCAGTCTGCCAGCCCAGCACCGAGCGGTTGATAAATACAAGAGCTCCTAGACAGAGCCCTGGAGCTCCTGCTCAGTTTGCGCACTGGCAGCGCTGCTCCTGTCTGCGTTTAGACGGAAGTGCAAGAATTTGGCTTGGCCTAAAACCGCTCCCACTGAAATCAACATTCGCTGATGCTAGGTTAGGCCCTGGCTGTAGAATACCGTAGTACAGAACTTGAAGGGTGAGCCTGGTATTCATTTCTCCTACGGCCTTCATCATGGGGCTGCCACTCACCTGCTGACAAAGAGCTCCTCCCCTGCTCCCCTCCCCATGCCCCTGTGCACGCTGACCTCTTTTGCGCAGCTGGGCAAGTCTGACTTCTTCAGGCATTAACTGGTGAATGGTATAGGCAGGGCTTTGGAAATGCACCGCTTCGTGCCAGCTTCCTGTTCTGTGGAACACCTGCATTTTAATGGCATAGAAGGAAAACAAGCACCGCAGTAAACCCTTGCTCGAAACTGGCTTTAATTAGGAAGCCTAATTGCAAGGAAAGTGAAATGAAACAAAACAGGATCTTTACTTAGTTTAGCCTTTCCCTCTCCCCGCTTTGAAACGGCCTGAGCGTCTTTCATTCCCACATCTCTCAGGATCAGGCCCAAAGTCTAAGAACAGCTAAACTTTCCCCGCTATTCCCCTTAGGACTTCTGGGGAGGGGATGAGGCACATTCAGTGATATCAAGGCCAGAAGGCAGCGTTAGACCATCACCTGACATCCTCCCCTCCCCCGTATAACACAGGCCAGGGAATGTCGCCCAGTTACCCCAGTAACTTGTGTTTGACTAAAGCATATTTTCCAGAAGTCCAGTCTGATTCCGCCCTTTATCCCCGGCCCCTCCCTCTGGCTCCTGACTGCCCCTTCCCCACTGACAGCTCCCCAGCCCTCTACAACATGGTCCCCAAACTTCTTCATTGGAGCCCCCCCCTCACCACTGTCCACACCCCTCTCCCTGAGCCACAGTGGGGATCCAGGGCTGGAAGTGGGGTCATAGTTGGGGCTGGAGCCACAGATGGAGGCAGAGGCGGGGCCGGGAGCGGCGCCGCAGCCAGGCACCAGGGCCAGGAGCCGGAGCAGAGCTGGGGGCAGAGCGGGGCTGGATGGCGCTCCCTCCCCACCCCCCATTGGGGTTGGTCCGGCCCTGCTGCGCCCCCGAATGTTCCTATGCACCCCCTTAGGGGGGCGTGCCCCACAGTTTGGGGGCCACTGCTCTACAGGGTCTAGGACACAAGGCTATAGTGCTGAAGGAATGGCTTATTCCATGAGGGGAAGGAGCTCATCAACACACAGGAGGCACTCAGCACCATACATGATCAGCCCCTCCACCTTGCCCCTCGAGTGCAAATATTCTCAGTGCAAGAAGCTTGGGAGGTTCAACTTTCCTGGGCTGAACCAGCTACATTCAAGGCACAGTTGTTTTTATGTCAGCCTAACACCGGTTAGTGCCTCTTGGCAGATGGAGCACATTGCCGAATCTGCAGGTGTTGGAGGTGAGAGGAGATGCTTCGGACCCATCACACCTACATCTGGTAATAAAAATGTTAATGGATCATTCCAGCAAATCATTGCAGTCCATTTATTATCATTTTTCTGTACGTCGCTTTATGCATTCTTGGCAAAACCATAGCCCATTGGTGTAGGGTGACCAGATGTCCCAATTTTATAGGGACAGTCCCAATTTTGGGGGCTTTTTCTTATATAGGCCCCTATTACCCCCCTCACTCACTGTCCCGATTTTTCACACTTGCCCTCTGGTCACCCTACATTTGTGCCTCATTTCCGCCCCAAGAGAATGTCAAGGTGGGTGACATAACAGCAGTTCTTCTGAATTGAGCATATTCCGTGTACAGTTTTCCTAAGCATAAAATGCAGTACTTAAAATAACAGAGTTTCGGGAGTGAATTGATTGCACAGTACATTAAGCTTACAAGTTTAATAGCCAGAGAACATGGCCATGTATGCTATACTGGGCTTTGGCTCTTTAGCCCCCTCTATTGACCATTCACATAAAAGGTAGGCGCTTACTACAGCTACCAGCGTTATTCCTTTTGCTCAAGCAATAAAGGCACATGCTCTTAGGCCAGAAGGTTGGAGTTCAAATCCCCCTGATGCCTCAAGTAGTAGACAGTCATTATAGCTGGGAGTCAGAAATCCCAGGTTATTTTATTCCAAGAGCAGCTCCTTACTTACTGTTTGACCATAGGCAAGTCACATGACCCTTTCTGGGCCTTATGTGTGATAATACTTGCCTACCTCACTATGGGGTTGGGAGGTATATAGTGTTTATAAAGTTCCTTCAGATACTCGTTCAGAAAGGGACTATTAAATATTGTTACACCTCCACTACCACTTTTAACATCATGATTGTCACTATGTGTCAGGGACATGTGGCAACAGCGAAAGTATAACACGGATCTAAGTGCCTCAGAAACAAAGACCCTTGCCACTTGAGCTAAAGAAGACTCTCCTTTTGGTGTTTACAATATAGGGCATATGAAACACAGATGAGAGAACTGATTCCATCTGGTACAGAACAGTGGCACATGTCAATGACACCATTCATTTAAGGATGAGTAGACCTAGGAGAAATATCTCAACAGACTAATGTGAAAATGCCTTTTCCCTCTGCCATCCTGCCTAAAGCAAAGCTCCCAGTGGAAGTTGGCCTGTTTGTTCTACAGGTGGACTTTATCTGTAGATGAAATGCATGCAGCATGGCTTTAAAATGGAAACATGGGACCATATGAAATCTTCACTGAGAAGGAAGCAGGATGGCTTGCAGTGGGCAGTGTGCTTATCTGCCATTTTCCTTTAGAGTTCTGCATGTGTGGTAAAACTGAAATGTAGCTGAATGTGTTGTTAAATGTAACTGTGGTTGGTAAGGAGTGAAACTGTGGGCTATGGTGTGTTTGATCTGGATAGGCTCCCAGCCCTGATTTGCCTTGTGCCCCATCCGAAATTGATGTAAGTTGTGGCTTCCACTCTCGCTGTGGCCAGGGCTATGCGAAGATCAACAGCCGGTCTGCAGCCCTTGTGAGGTGCTTACCTTTCTGGGTCTGATTTTCAACAACAATGGGGCAGCATCTCGCAGTTCCTTAGGTGGTTAAAGCCGTTACCATTGTTTGTTCCACCACCTTTCTGACTGCTAACTGGTTTTCTCTCCTTGGGGTGGGTTGCCTTGTTTGTTTTAGCAGACAGATGTCACTACTCAAATGTAGCTGCTTCTAGCATCCAACATGGCAGATCCTTACTCAAGTGACTTGTCCCACGGGAGACAAGTCAACTCAGTGACCTCACAGGAGGCAGTTTGGGCCACAGTTCAATGCATAGGACAAAAGTCAGAAGTACTCTAATTCTGACTGTGCCACTGACCTACTGTATGACAGTGGTCAATTTCCCTTTCTCTGTGCCTCAGTTTCCCCATCTGTAAAACAGGCACAATGGCCTAAGTCTTGGCCAAGCCAAAAACTGTTATAAAGTGTGATATGCACTGTTGCAGCTTACCCCATTTTCAAGCAGGGTGCAAATCGCAGCGGGACTAGGAGGTTATATTGGCGTAGCTGTGTCACTGGCTGAAATTCCTACTGAAGGCAAGGCCTACGATGCGTCGTAATCTGTAACAGGCATGGAGGAAAAACACACCTATCTGTGTATTTTAGAGACAGTTGGCCTTAGTGTTTTTGTTTTTCATGCATATATTTTTGATCTGCATGACTTTCCTTTTAGGTGAAAGAAAAACAAGAAAGAACAAAACTGAAGTCTTCCTGAGAGAGCACAGCGTGTGCGTGCCTTCTCAGGCCTGGGCTGTACCATACCTGCGCACAAAATGACAGCCGCAGGTGTATTGTGCAGAAAACAACCATCGCAGTTACAAAGCGATGCACCTCACTTCAAGGCTTGCTCAGGAGGTACGTTGAAGTCTATCCTTTGCGACGAAAGACTCTCATTCCCTATTTGTCTCCTCTCCTCTTGTAGGTTTCGCTTATGCCCGATATACATGGGATCTATGCTGTGCTGCGGCTATTACTTCTCTGTTTTGAGGTTACTGTGGTTTGGGTTGCAGTGCATTCCTTGCGGCTTTTTTTTTTTTTTTTGCCATTTCAGATATCCATTTAGTTTTGTGTATATGTGTGTTTGATTTGTAAAATCTTGTGTCTGAGCTTCCACCCCGTGGAGTGCAGACTTTTTGCTTTTGCCTCCTCTTGCTAGGGCTGTTTATTCCTCTTGGGGCACATTAGATGTCAGACTGGCGGCGTGGCGTGGAATTTTTGGAACATGAATTGTGATCTGTATGTTGCTATGTGACTTTCTAATGGCAAGTACCCCTATGGCAAGTTCAAAGGTGAATTGCGTTTTTAGAGACAGCCTCGAGTTTATTATTATTTAGGACTTATTCCTCCAGCACCATCAGTGTGTTCATTGCTGTACAGGCATAGATGAAGGAAAGGGGCCTGATTCTGCACTGCCTGGCAGATTTTGTAGTCATTTTATATCTGTGTACAATGGGTGTAAAATAGCCAAGATCTCTAATCCCATGACTTGTATCATTTAAATTAGACCACACAACTCACGTGAAATCACTGAAATTCTTCCCCGGTCATTGGAAGTCAATGGCATGTTATCCATTATTATTAATATTTTATGTACGGCCCTTATTCAGAAGCATTGTGCCTAATGTTAAGCTAATGAACAGTGTCACTGAAGTCAAAGGAGACTGCACGTGTGCTTAAACTTAGGCTGGTGCTTAAGTACCTTGCTGAATAGAGGCCCTTATTTGTTATAGAATAATAGTCATCATAGCACTTTAATCATATCTTTCATTCGTAGCTCTCCAAAAGGTTGTTAAGATGCTTAATTTCATTATCAAAAAACGGTCAATTGCATACCAGAGAAGCAGAAAAATAAATGATCTCTAAACCATCACAAGATGTAAAATCACACGAAGCTCCCTTTATTAAGAAGTGCCAAAGAAACTTGCGACGGACCTTCAGTCTTTAGAAGCTGCAAACTTTCCTATGCCTCTCAGGCAATTATATGCAGACTCCACCCAACCGTAAATATCAGGTGCTAGGATTTTAAAGCACCAGTGCAATACGTATGACACATTTTTATATCAAAGGTACAGGGAAGGGGAAAAAAAGGAACACACTGTTTTAGCATTATTCTCTATCCCTTGATAAGGCGTATTTCATTCATTTAAATCATAACTTAACTGAAGAAGAATCACTACCGGTGATAAATTCTCAGGCCTCAGCAAAGAGGGATGATATAATTTTCAACAAAAATATAAAATCATATATTAATATCCTATAATGACACCTAGCTGTCATATAGCACTTTTGATCAGCAGATCTCAAAGCACCTTACAAGGAGGTCGGTATCATTATCCCCACTTTACAGATGGAGAAATTGAGGCACAGAGCAGTGATGTGACACCCAGCAGGCCAGTGGCTGAGGCAGAAATAGAACATAAAGCTGGGTGAAAATTTTCAGAAAAACACCCTCCCCCCCCCGAAAGAAAATGCAGATTTGGGTTGATCAAAACATGTAATGAATTCATGTCAAAATTACAGCATTGTTTTAGTAACAAAAATCTGGAAAAATCAAAATGTTTTGTTTTGACATTTCTGAAACAAAATGTTTCAATTGTTTAGAGCTGAAATGAGTTTTTGTTTAGACTCTTAGTTGAATTTTATTGTTTTAAAGGTAAAAAAAACCCCTCCTAATAAATGAAATAAACCAAAATGTTTTGTTCCATAAAACTATTTTTACTTTTGTGGTTTGGCCAATGAATGGAAAGATCAGTTATTTTCATAGCTCTAACACAGCCCAGGTGTCCTGATTCCCAGTCAGTGCTCTATCAATAGGCAACACTGCCGAACATAACATAACTAGGGTTGTCAAGCGATTAAAAATATTAATCGAGATTAATCATTCAATTAATCACACTGTAAAATACTATTTAGAATACTATTTATTTAAATATTTTTGGATGTTTTCTACATTTTCAAATATATTGATTTCAATTACAAAACAGAATACAAAGTGTACAGTGCTCGCTTTATGTATATTTTTGATTGCAAGTATTTGCACTGTAAAAATACAAAAGAAATAGTATTTTCAAATCACCTAATACAAGTAGTGCAATCTCTTTATCATGAAAGTTGAATTTACAAATGTAGCATTATGTAAAAAAAACCTGTATTCAAAAATAAAACAATGTCAAACTTTAGAGCCTACAAGTCCACTCAGTCCTACTTCTTGTTCAGCCAATCGCTCAGACAAACAAGTTTGTTTACATTTGCAGGAGATAATGCTGCCCGCTTCTTGTTTACAACATCACCTGAAAGTGAGAACAGGCGTTCTCATGGCACTGTTATAGCTGGCGTCACAAGATATTTACGTGACAGATGCGCTAAAGATTCATATGTTCCTTCATACTTCAACCACCATTCCAGGGGACATGTGTCCATGCTGATGACGGGTTCTGCTTGATAACAATCCAAAGCAGTGCAGACCGACGCATGTTCATTTTCATTATCTGAGTCAGATGCCACCAGTAGAAGATTGATTTTCTTTTTTAGTGGTTTGGGTTCTGTAGTTTCCACATTGGAGTGTTGCTCTTTTAAAACTTCCTAAAGCATGTTCCACACCCCATCCCTCTCAGATTTTGGAAGGCACTTCGGATTCTTAAACCTTGGGTTGATTGACGTAGCTATCTTTATTAATCTCACATTGGTACCTTCTTTGGGTTTTGTGAAATCTGCAGTGAAGGTATTCTTAAAATGAACAACATATGCTGGGTCATCATCCGAGACTGCTATAACATGAAATATATGGCAGAATGTGGGTAAAACAGAGCAGGGGACATACAATTCTCCCCCCAGGAGTTCAATCACAAATTTAATTAACACATTATTTTTTTAATGAACATCATCAGCATGGAAGCATGTCCTTTGGAATGGTGGCTGAAGCATGAAGGGGCATACGAATGTTTAGCATATCTGGCACCTAAATACCTTGCAATGCCAGCTACAAAAGTGCCATGTGAACTCCTGTTCTCACTTACAGGTGACATTGTAAATAAGAAGCCGGCAGCATTATCTCCTGTAAATGTAAACAAACTTGTTTGTCTGAGCGATTGGCTGAACAAAAAGTAGGACTGAGTGGACTTGTAGGCTCTAAAGTTTTACATTGTTTTGTTTTTGAGTGCAGTTATGTAACCAAAACAAATCTACATTTGTAAGTTGCACTTCCATGACAGAGATTGCACTGCACTACTTGCAGGGCCGGTGTAACCACTAGGCGAACAAGGCGGCCGCGTAGGGCGCCAAGATTTGGGGGCGCCAAAAAGCAGTGCCCAAAGAGCAGCAACCAGCTGAGCGCAGGGCTCTGTGGGTGATACCATCTCTCCAGCCGGGACGGGAAGTGCAGCCCTGCATTCCCTGCTAGAGGTCGCGGTGACAGAAATAAAGCATCCCCATACTCATCAAAACACTTCTTTCCACCAACTCTGCACCAAATTCTGCTCTATGTTACATTAGTGCACCTCATTGGGTTATGGGTCAGATTAAATTAGGCAGATGCTTAAGTACATTGCTGAATCGGGCTCATCGGGCCAAATTTTCCTTGCTGTTACACCACTGCAAGCCCGTGGTTGAAGACTACAAAACCCTCCTGCTGTTGTCTGCGATGGGTTGGGTCACAGAGACCCCCTTGGGACTGCCACTTGATGTGCTTGGGACTTCAGTACCCTGTCTTGTTGAGCCAAACACGCTAGCCTGCTACAAACACAGACCCAGGTCTGAATCACGTCTCCACAAAAGCTGCAGGCTTAACGGAAAACAGCTTAAGAAGTGCTCCTGTCTTCAGCACCCAGATACCCAGTTCCCAATGGGGTCCAAGCCCCAAATAAATCCGTTTTACTCTGTATAAAGCTTATACAGGGCAAACTCATAAATTGTTCACCCTCTATAACACTGATAGAAAGATATGCACAGCTGTTTGCTCCCCCAGCTATTAATACTTGCTCTGGGTTAATTAATAAGCAAAAAGTGATGTTATTAAATATAAAAGGTAAGATTTAAGTGGTTCCAAGTAATAACATACAGAACAAAGTAAATTACCAAGCAAAATAGAACAAAAACATGCAAGTCTAAGCCTAATACAGTAGGAAACTAAATGCAGGTAAATCTCAGCCTCAGAGATGTTCCAATACGCTTATTTCACAGACTAGACTCCTTCCTAGTCTGGGCCCAATCCTTTCCCTTGGAACAGTCCTTGTTTCAGCTCAGGTGGTAGCTAGGGGATTTCTCATGACTGCGGCCCCCTTTGTTCTGTTCCACCCACTTATATACCTTTTGCACAAGGCGGGAATCTTTTGTCTCTTTGGGTCCCCACCCCTCTTTCTAAATGGAAAAGCACTAGGTTTAAGATGGATTCCAGTACCAGGTGACATGGTCACATATCCTGTGAGAACCCAAGCCTTCATTCTACCCAGCCCAACTCACAGGAAGCCTTGCAAGTAAACAGAACCATCTACAGTCAGTTATCCTAGTTGATGGGAGCCATCAAGATTCTAAACTACCATTAATGGCCCACACTTTGCATAACTAAAATAGGACCTCAGAGTTATATTTTATATTCCTAGTTTCAGATACAAGAATGATACATTCATACAAAGAGGATGAACACACTCAGTAGATTATAAGCTTTGTAATGATACCTTACACGAAACCTTTCGCATGAAGCATATTCCAGTTACATTATATTCACACTCATTAGCATATTTTCATAAAATCATATGGAGTGCAACGTCACCTGTCCCAATAGGAGGAGAATATGAGCCAGGTAGTTTAATGGAGATGCCAATAGAACAGTTATGGTAGCCGCACTAGCAGATTGCCCTGCTAATAAGCATTCTAAATATGGTTGGAAGAAGAAGGCCGTGTGCTGCAATTTCACATTGCTAGGCTCTGAGTACAGTGCGGTGTACCATCCCCGATGGAGTCATTTCAATCTTGGCTGGAAAGCCAATGGGAATTACCATTCTGGAACATTTTTCATCCAACAGAGAGCAGCCCAAAAGCAACCTGTATGAATGGCAGTGGAGTGTAAAATGAATTGCAAACAACTCTTGCTTTTATGTTGTCTATACAAATGTTCAAGTGATGAGTCACATGCTATTATTATTAAGCGCTGCTTAGTGGTGCCAGCCAGTCTTTCACGGGACGGTTAGCGGCTCTACCTGTTGCCCATTCAGGTGAAGGAGCTCTGTTTTGATTTAATTTTCTGTAGTGCCAATTATCCTTTATTATTTTGGGGAGGGACAGCTCTTGCGAGATGCTAAGCACCTGCAGCTTCCTTTCACTTCTGAGCCTTTAATCAATTGTAGTTAATTCTGATTATTATTGTTTGTTAACCACTCTCAGGTGCTCATCTGGGAGCCATTCCTTGGATTTAGAAGGACATCCAGTCCCATGAAAAAGAGAGGGAGGTTCTCAGCCTCTTCCCTTCAGTAGTAAAAGTCCCAGTTCAGCAAAGTGCTTAAGCAAGTGCATAATTGCAAGCACACTCTTAATCCATCCCTATTAAGCAAAGCACATAAATACGTGCTTAAGTCTAAGCAGTGACTTGAGTGAGACTTTAACATATGCTTAAGTGCTTTGCAGAAATAGGGTTTTAGCCCTATATTATGCTAATAATATTAAGGATACCTTGCCTTTCTTTGGAATGATATTGTTTTTCACTTCATGATCTTAAAGCATTGGCAAACATTGAAGAAATAAATGTCAAAACACTCCAGGGAAGCACGTGTTAATTATTAGTGATCTGAACTTGCTGAGCCAAACTCTCACTTACACCAGCATAACCCCACATTTACTCTATTGATTTCCTAACTCAAAAAGTGTGGCCTCCAACACGGGGAGATTCTATATGAGACCTCGTCTTGACAGATAAAGATGAACTGATCACAGAACTAAAAATTAATGCTAACTTAAATTCAGGTGATCACGACTTAATCACATTTATAATGCGCACGCAGAATAAAATCCAGACCAGGGATCTCTCTCTCTCTCGGTGCTTTAAAAAGGGCCAATTTCACAAAGCTGAAAACAGCTGCAAGTCAAATCAGCTGGGACAAAGAATTTAATCCGAAAAATATTAATGATAATTGGGAATTGTTGAAGAACACTGTATTAGATGCCCCAAAAGCCACGATCCCACAATCAAGGAAAAAGGTCATATTGGTTAAAAAACCAACCTCGTTTGCAACCACAGCAATACAAAATAAAAATAATAATCTATAACAAATGGACAAAAGGTAAAGGTGATAGTAATGAATATAAATCAGAATCTAGGAACGGCAGAAAATTGATTAGGGAAGCAGAGAGACACGAGGAGAAATCTGTGGGAAGCAGATTTAAGGACAATAAGAAGTTTGTAAAGTATAGTCGGTAGCAGAGCCAGGAATGAAATCTGGGTGCTCTGATCCCCGGCCCCTGCTTTAACCACTACACAATATTCTTTTAGTGTACACTGTATTTCCATGGACTTCGGAGAAATACAGTATGATCCCCCAACTGTTCATATTGTGCCTTTAAATGTGCCCGGTATAACGAAGGGAACTGTTTGACGTTGAGTGAGACTAAAGAACAGCGTGTAGTAAAGAGAGATATGAAGCTGCCTTCAGCAGTTCTTAACCTCAGAAAATGTTATGCTCTCTGTTGTTTAACGCTGGGAAGTACTATGTGACACTTTTGTGAGGGCTGTTATGTGTGTCAATTGTAGTGCATTATATTTTCTACTGAGTTGATCTTGTACACTGGTAAAACTTCCTTCCAAGTCAATGGGAGTTTTGCATGACTATTTAAGCCCTATTTGTTTTCAAGTTGTATTCACTTACTTCTCTGATGTAAGTTTTAACTAGCGTTAGCACCACATGTAGCTTAAACAGCTATGGATTATGTTCTGGTTAGTGCATCATCATCTCAGTTCTGATAACAGAATCTTTGTTGTTCTGTATATAACAATAATCATAAAAGGCACAGCATGATTTTTCAGATCTCAAGATGCTCCTGCTAATTAATCTACAACACTCATGTCACCAAAATAACCCTAGAATATCCAATACATTTAAAATGAGTAGGGCGCTATATATAGAATTTTGATTATCATTATTTGATTATCGTGGAGATCTTTAGCAAAAGCAACATTTTCAAGACAAATTAAACAGGACTTTATGGGCCAAATTCATCACTGGTATAAGCAGGTTCTACTAGATGGATTTTGATTTGGCTCTGTGTTCCTATATTCTGAATGTCCTCTGTGAGGCTGATTTCATGAACATCCATATAAAGTGACATTACTTTTAATTTCCCATGTAATTGATATTGATCAGCACGGCATTTCTAACCATCTAAAGGGATGTTCGCTGCACAAAAGAGAATGAGTGTGGTGTACTATATGGATTCAATCTTACAAAGCACTGGAACCAGTGCTTCAGAGGTATTGAGGACCAATGGGAGTTAGGCACCTAAATACCTTTGATGATCGTGCTTCTGTGAAGTGCTGAACTCTCTGAACTTGATTCATTCAGTGAGCGCTAGAGGTGCTCAGGGCTTGAGCTGATAAAAAAAAAAGTAACTTTTTTTTTGCAAAAATGTTCACAAAATATTTTTTTGCGGGGGTGGTGGTGTTGAAAATAAAATATTTGTTTGTTTCAAAATATGGACAATTTTGAGCAGCTTTATAAGAGGTCAAAAAGCTTGGAATAAAATACATTTCTTTTTATTTCATCAAATGTCAACAGCAAATTTGGTTAAAAACCCGACATTTGGAAAAGTCCAACCAGGTCGACTCAGATCTTGCAGGAGCAAGCCCTGTAATGGCCTGACTAGGAGAATGTATATATGGGCTGTGGAGGGGAGTAAAGGAAAGGCTGCAGAAGTCCTAAAGAGAGGGGGCAGAGAGGAAGAAAAGGGAGGCCAGTTGTATGAACATTGCTGATTCAGGGCTGCAAACCTTGCAGGAGTTGTGTGTTGTCTGCAGTGCTAATGTAGCCAAGCCACGCATGCAATGTTAATATTAATTAGTGCTTTGCACTTCTACAGAGCCTTTCATCCAAGGATTTCAAAGCACTTTAGAAATATTAATTAATTAAGGCCCACAAAATGCATATGAGGTAATGCAGAAGATACGATAACCCATGCAGAGGCCAGGACTGCCAGCGTAATAGGTATAAATCTTCCAGTAAGAGTTAACTTATTCTTGAGCAAGATCTCCAATTAATAAGCAAGAACAGGCTTCCCTTCAGTATCAGGCACGTCTTATTTTTATGTGAAAAAACCTGACCCTGATCTTTCAGCCTTTACTTGGGCAAAACTCCCCTGGACACTAGTGGGAATCTTGGAGGGCTCAGCCAAATGAGGTTAATGCAAGTTACATTCCAGTCCCCGCTCTCTCTTTGATCCTCTGATAATATTGCAGGACTGCAGAACTGTGTCACAAATTAATGGCCTTCTTGTGAGGGATTTCCCTGGAACTTTAACCACTGTTTCGTGAAACAGCTTTTCTGTTCTAAATATACGTCACACCAGTAAGATTAAAATTACAAGGACAAAAATACGTTGTTTAGCACCTTCTTATCTGATGACGTCAAGGCAACCTACAGGCATTAAGTAATTGAGCCTCAGACCACACTGTCATAAATCTCGTTATTCCCATTTTAGAGATGGCCAAGGGGAGGCACAAAGCTCTGATTCTCAGTTCCTCCCTTCCAGAGCAGAGGACTTTAGGCCCCCTTTGTGCTGCCTGTATTCTGGGCCCCTGCTGTAAGTTAGAGCAGCCTCAAGGCTGCTCTACATTACACGCTGCCACCCCTAGTTCCCTGAGAGCCCTGATAAGCAGACAACAGCTCTTGTGTAGTATGCACTGGCCATACCCCTTCCCTGGCCTGCTTCCCTTCCTTTCCTTCATGAACCCACTATGCTGGGGCTGCAAGCAGGGCTGAAGTTAGTGCCCTTATGCCATATCTATATCAGCTAGGGAGGCTCCCCGCACAGGGGTGATTCTCAGTGGTCTATTTCCACATTCTTTAAGACCACGTCACACGGCCAGAGAGGTGTAACTGGGAATTGGGCCCAGAGAGTGACGTGTACAAGATTTGCTCGTGCAACTGCTCTATGAAACTGCTTATGTGAGTAAGGGCTCCAGGAACATTGCTGCAAGTGCAGTATGCTATGTAGGGGAAATCTGTGGGCCTGTCTATATGGGCAAATTTACTATGTGGGGGTACATGCTATCAACATGACAATACCGCTGTCATATTAAAGCACATTTTGGTCTTGCCTGTACTGATGGGACCAAGCTGTATTATAACCATGTTGCAGAAGCATTTTCCACAAACGTGGGGCCTAGTGGCTAGAGCACGGGCCTGGGACTCTGACGACCTACCTTCTATTTCCAGCTCTACCACTGGATTTCTGGGTGACCTCGGGCAAGTTACAGCGCAGCTCTGTGCCTCAATTTCCCCATCTGTGAAATGGGGATAATGATATTACTGACCTCCTTTGTAAAGTGCTTTGAAATCTATGGATAAAAAGCGCTCTGTAAGAGTAAGTATTATTCTTCAAGTAGCCATCTTCGCATCCAGAATCAAATGCAATAGTATGACGATCAGAATGCTACTCAGTACATAGGTGCAGGAGCAGTTTATATTTTCAAAATTTTGTACAGACATTGACTATAATCAATATGGTGAGTTTATTAAAAAAAATTAATTGTATTCCATTCTCTGAGTGGACATCGGTCATCTTAAGATTTTAGGGCATTAAAAATATTCCCTTCATCAAATTGAACTTTACTAATAATATCCACCTCCAAATTCTACTCTGGAATGAGTAGCTTCACTTTAACCACAAGTAAAGAGCTGTTTATGGGAGTAACTTCGTTTACTGCTGGGCCAGCTGTGATAAAAACAAATTCAAATTAATCATATGTGCCGTACAGGAGGTACTTTATTCCCTTTCATGTTTTGTGTGTTACCCTAAGGACCCAGTCCTTCTGCGGCGAGCTTCTATTGAAATCCATGGGAGTCTTGTTTGTGGAAGGAACGTGGGATTGGCAAGTAATACATTAGCACGCTGGCCAGCAAATGCACTGTGCTTGCCACAAGGGGCTATTTGGCAGGCCCTGGAATGTTTTGCATTTTTCAAACAAAGACAAGCCCGATTGAGGAAACACTTAAAGGCAACTGGCAAAAAAGATTGAGGTTGTGACTGTTTTTGATTCTTTATGATTATAAAGAGCATCTGAGTGGATTTTGTTTTGCTATTTTAAAGATTTTTCTCCTTTTTCTAAACTTAGAAATTCCAGGAATGCCAGTTCTGTTCTTCCCTGGTTCTATTGACTCGCTAAGAGGACGTGGTTTGTATGTGTGTGTGTGTATGTTTGTAATCTTTAACAAAGGCTTCTTTTCTCCATAATGTTTATTAGATATGAGAATTACACATGCTAATATTATTTCCAAAAAAAGATTTTTAAACACTCTGGCTAAACATATCTTCCTTTCTCAATTGCTGAACTTTTGTTTTCTTGACCTAAATGTTTAAAAGTGATCAGTGATTACAAGACTCTTCTTTTATGGGTGCTATCTAGAGACCCCTTGAAAAACCTTGACTTTCAGATGTGCTGCGCATCAACCATTGAAAATCAGTCCCCTCTAAGGTGTATCAGGCTGGGCATTCAAAAACAGAGGCACCCCAAATCACTAGCCATTGCTGAAAATTTAGTCACTTGATTCTTGTGATATCATTATTTCACTCATTCTCCCATCAACATTGAGTGTTCCAGGCTAGGCAAGACCTGAATTTCTAATATAAAACACAAGCAGAGAAAAAGCCTTTAAAACAACAATTAACCTTTTTATGGCTTCTTTATTTGTCCTAAAGAATCAGAAAAGGGCACAAACCCAATTTTTAAAAACTGGTCACCTTTAAGCTAAAAACACAGACTGCTTAGCAGACTCACTAGAGATCACACAATGAATGGCAGACAAGAATGAAATCTAAACGTGTTCACTCCTAATCTACTGCGATCACCAGTCACCAGCACTGCCTGTGCATTGCACATTTGAGATCTGATTGACACCGATGTAGAAGACCACATAAGGTGTAGGGCAATGAAGAATTAGGGTAAACTTTTCAAAAGCTCTATGTCTACATGGGAAAGTTGCACTGATTTAATTTACATCGGTTGTTAAAACAATATTGTTAAACCTAAGTGCAAACCTTCGGGGAGATGTTCTTGGTGCTTTGTCTACACACAAGCACTGTACCACTGTAACAATACTAGTCTAGTTAATGCAGTTTGTCCAGATCCTGAAAGGTATTTAGATGCCTAACTCCCATTCAAATCAATGGGATTTAGACTCCTAAATATCTTTGAGGATCTGGGTCGACAGTCCCTTAGTGTGGGTGCAGTTATACTGGTATAAAGGTGCTTATATCAAGGTAGTTTATTCCTATACATTTAGGCGTTTATAAGGCATAGAGGGGGTGGGGTTGCACCAGTTTAAATTCACACTTTAGATTATATTGTTGAAACTTACCTATGTAAACAAGACCGTAGGTTCCTATGGGCCTAAGATACTTTTGAAAATGGGGCTTAGGCTCCCAAACCACTTAAGTGCTTTTGAAAATTGTACCCTTAGATCCAAAGTGGTCTGCACAAGAGCATACAGGAAGGGTATGTTTACACTGCATGCTAAGCCTGGGTCTACAGGATCCAGGCTTGTGGACTCCATATTTGCAAGTCTGCACTCGACTGTACGCGACTGTGCTACACATGTCCATGCTGCACCACACAGGTTTTCTGTGGCTTGAGCTGCATCCACCTTGCAAACTGACACGGCTTGGACCCAAGTCACAGCAGAACTCAGTCTCTGACCCACCACCCTAGCAGGGGCCTAGGACCTGGGTCCTGAATACTTGCTGACCAGAGTCAGACTCGTGTGTGTGGACGGAAGTGGGGGCTTGGGTTGAAACCTGAGTCAGAGCCTAGGCTTAGTGTGAAGTGTAAACACGTACCATAAGTCTCCAGCAGAGCCAGATCTCCTGAGTCCCAATCCAGTTCTTCACCCCAAGACCTCTTGTTAACTAAAGAAAGACATTTTATGTTGGAGACCCTAAAAGTAAAATCCAGCCTGTTTATCGGAAGAACTCCAACCAATTAGAATGATAGTTTAAAAATAAACAGATATATAAAACTAAAAGAAACCTGAACGAGCACAGGAGGCCACAAAACGCTGTGGCAATCCCAGGGTAACATTACAGGGAAAAATCAATTGCATTGTGGGCAATATTAAGCACCCATCAGTAAATGCCATATCTTTCACTTTTTATGGTCATTGCTCCAGTGGTGCCCTTAAAGTGGTTCTCAAGTACTTAAAGGGCCTGTTGATGGCTTCTTATCAGATCTCAAAGCGGGTGGTGTCAAAGCACAACCAGGGGCTGTGGCCTATTTTGAGAAAAATGTGGTCTTTAGAATTTGCCGTTTAATTTGACAAAAGGTACTTCAGTGTCAAAGGTATCACTTTGTATCTGCTCAGTGCATGTTTCTTTCAGCTGAGAGCCCCTAAGCCTCTGGCTGAGTATCCTCTCTGTCGTTCAGTTCTAGGTGAGGTAGGTTTTCCTCCGCAAAGGTTTAAAGGATTCATTGAAACAAAATGGGCCCTAACTTCACTTGCTATTTATAATAGACTTGTTGGGAATCACATGCTCCATGCTCCAGGGTGTCACTTGGCTTCCCACAGGTTACGGCATGAGCTGCAGAGTTTATGCTTCCTCCACCTTAAAAGAATAAAAGTGGGAGTTAAATTGGCATAAACCCAGTCACCGCAGATGTGAATCAGGCCCAGAGTTGTTACCTTTGGAAGATATTTTGAGTCTGATCCAAAGCTCTTCGAAGTCAATCACTGACTTTAATGGGCTTTGAATCAAACTGTCAAAGGCAGGCAGCTTAGTTGTGTGTGCAAAAAAAAAAAATAAAAAAATGCCCGTGAACACAAATGGGTATTGCATGAGCAAAATGCACTGGGTAGCCCCTGCAAAACGTCCATGTAAAACATGTAATTCTGTGTGTGAAGTGTGCCTTACACAATTGTATGTTTCTGCATAGACAATGATCTGTTTGCATGTGACCGTGCCAATTTGTAATATATCGTTCCAAGGGTACTAAAATTGCATATGCAAGATATATAGTCGGCAAAGACGTGCAAAATACTATTGGGTGAATGCCATGTAAACATATAGATAGCCAGAAAAATGGGGGCATGTGGTTTTCAGAAGTTGGCCCTTAACATAGAGATCACACACAACACTTTTGAAGTGCACTTGCTGAAGCCCCAGTGCTGTAAAGATTTGTGCAGGTGTGCCAATTTTGAGCATGTGCTTACGTTTTTTGGCGACTGGGGCTTCACTGTCTTCTAATCCCCACAGTACATGCCAATTGTAGTGCCATTGTTTGGAGATGAAGGAGTTAATGTTTCCAACCAGATAATTAATAAGCACCCCAAGTGTGTGTTATGGGCATAACCTGGCAAATCTTACTCATCTGCGTAATCTTTACTCACATCTAGTGAGGTTCAGATGCAATGTTCAGTGGCATGTATGTGTTCTCTCACTATAAAACATTATATCTTGCTTATTATTTAGATTTCCTTAGGCTTCAACTGCATTTTCTAGATTTTACAGAAATGTTCCAGAATTTATCCCTTCCAAGGTGGCATGCGCTATTTGAAATTATACTAAAAGACATTTCTTTGATGTTGCTTTTCATTCTAAACTTAGCCATCACATGCAGAAGACCCAGTTTTGATTGAACATGGCTTTCTGCTTTAAAAAAAAAATATTTTTTCAAGTAGAGATCTTATTAAAAATTAAATTTTCATTGCCCTGTAATGTATCAGCAAGATTATACAACTCTGATTTACTGTTAGGATTGGAAATTAACTTCAAAAGGCAAGAAACGGAAAGTGGTGTCTTATTCTCACATGGCACATTACTGCAGTGAGACGGGATGATGCAGTGATATCGGAAGAGCTTTTCCCCTTGAATGAAGAAAAGGATATCAATTCATTTCATACCTATGTATTTAGGGACATTTTTCTACCTTTTAATATGCAATCATCCAGGATTTATCAGACATTATTATTCTAATTAATAATATTATCAGCACCAACATCAGTATTCAGTAATACTTGCACTTCTACTGCAGTAATGCCTTCATTTGGTTCTATCCCATTCTAGATATGTTCCTCTAAGGCTTGATCATGCCAGGTGCGGAGCATCCTGGCAATCCAGCAATGCATATAAACCCCAGATTAACTTTAAGCTTGTGACTAGTCCAACTGAAATCAGACACATGCTTAATCGCTTTGCTGGATCGCAGCCAGAGTGCTCAGCACTCGAGCTGGGTGACATTTTTTCGGATGAAACTTTTTTTCACCCAGATTTGGGCCAACTGAAACGTTTTGTGAATTTGTGTTGATTTTGGCGAATTGTTTCGGTCAAAACAAAAAGCCCACAATATTTCAGAGATGCCAAAACAAACTGTTTCAGCCTTTCCAGAATGAAACGGTTCCATTTTGGGGGCTAGTTTTACAAGGGGATTTAGGTGTCAGTCACAAAACTGAGGAGAATCTCCCCCTCCCCCTACTTCAAGCCAATCATCCACTGTTTAGGGCACTCATCTGGGATGGGAAGACCAAGGTTTGAATCCCCACTCTGGAGCAGAGACTTGAATCCAGATTTCCCACATCCCAAGTGAGTGCTCTAGCCACTGGATGATTTGGTATGAGGGGTCAAAGCACATTTTTTCTGACTTCTTTAATTCATTAAAAATTCCTTAAAACTTCACCACAGCACCATGAATACCTGATCTGCTCAGCACCATGCAGAATCCAACCAATACTGCCCTCATCACCATAGTTTCTGAGTACCTTCCAAAGATGCATCAAAGGGAGGAGACTGGGGTCAGTATTGTATTGCGCCCCCTTATTCCTCTTCTCTCCTTGGTTGGGAAAATTGTGTATGAATTTAATTTCTTGTCATTAACGCCTGATCTAGCACATGTGATTCACTTTAAGGATGGGTTTCAGAGTGGTAGCCGTGTTAGTCTGTATCAGCAAAAACAACGAGGAGTCCTTGTGGCACTTTAGAGACTAACAAATTTATTTGGGCATAAGCTTAAGGGTGGGATTGTTCATGTCCTTAGAGTCAAGCATGTGCTTAAATACTTAGCTGTATAAAAAGTCCTATATACTTCTATTTGTGGAGACAAGTTTGGAGTAACGCACCTAGCCCCAGGAACAGAAATTGATGGAGGTGGCATTGTGGGTTCCACCACCTTGGATCAGCTGCTGAGAAAGTTTTGTCTGCACCATAAGACCTCGATTCAGCAGCCCACCCCAATTCGGCAAAGCACTTAAGCGCAAAGTGTAACTGTAGGCACATGCTTAAGTCTCACTAACTACAAGTGATACATGGGCTTAAGTGCTTTGTGCAGTAGGGACGGGTTTAAGCACATGCTCAAATGCTTTGCTGAACTGGAGCCTAAATGAGCTTTTGCTTTGTGGTCCACAATGCAGTAGGCTCTTCCAAACACGGGAGAAGACACCATCCTTGCAACAAAGAACTTTACAACCTGACTGACGTAAACCAAATAAAGAGTGGGAGAAGGGACTGTAACATACAGGTAGAATAGTCAGGGTGAAGGCTGACTTACGTATTGGGAATTCCACATTTTGTTGTTGTTGCTTCTTTTTGTTGTAAATTGCTCTTTATTAAACACCAATATTTCTTTAAAAATAAAAAGAACAGGAGTACTTGTGGCACCTTAGAGACTAACAAATTTATTTGGGCATAAGTTTTCATGGGCTAAAACCCACTTCATCAGATGCATGCAGTGGAAAATACAGTAGGATCCACTGCATGCATCTGATGAAGTGGGTTTTAGCCCACGAAAGCTTATGCCCGAATAAATTTGTTAGTCTCTAAGGTGCCACAAGTACTTCTCATTCTTTTTGCTGATACAGACTAACACGGCTACCACTCTGAAATCTTTAAAAATAGTTTCCCACACTAGCAATAAGGGAAATACTCAGAATGTCTCTGAAAAACAAGATCCTTTCTCTATTAATGTAAGACAGAATCATTTCTAGTTCAGACACCTCCCATTCTGTAATTCCCATGTTAGGAGATGTAAATAACCTTCCCATATATTAATGCATCTTTTGCACACTGTTTCTTTAAATGAGCATTTGCAGTCCCACAAAGAGAAGGAGGCAAAGGAAACTGTGTGTGAATTAGTTGCTATTTCATGTATATTGCGCTAGCTACTGCAGGGGAGGATCAGTATTTCCAATGATGACTGATGATTAAATATGTGGAAGGGCTTTTTTGCCTCTGTTGTGACCTTAGCTTGAGCAAGAAGGGGTTAATTTTTTAATGAGCGAAGTTGAAATGCGTTTCTTGAAAGTGATGACACAGAAGAACCAGGAAAGCTAAATCAAAACAAATGGAATTATTTTCTTGATGACTTTTGTGGTGTTGCTGTTTTTTGTAAAACACACACACACACACACACACACACACACACACACACACACACAGAGCCAGCTTTGCTTAGACTATTTTGCTAACCTCCATTTTTCCTCCCATAACTTCAGAGAAGATAATTTTTGTCCCCTGTAAATATTTCTAATGCATACTTTTACCCCAGACGCAAAGAGTGTTGCATGCAAGAGCTAATACTTTGTCTATTTGTTCCTCTCTTTACCATCCCAGTGATGGAGACAGTCTCTGTCTCACAATGACAGAGATCTGGAAGCTTGTCATACTTATATGCCACTATTGTTCAGAACACTAATGGTACTATCCAAAACAATGCAAAAGAATTTGCGAAACAGAATCCCTTCTATAAATACATTATTCCCAGAATGAAAGCAGATTAGTTAAATTGATGAGATGTCATGAAGATAGATAGATAAATAGATCGATCATATCTTTTTAAAAATAATTGTAGCCGTCAAACTTAACATATTTTGACAGGAGAGTATATTAAAAGCTATTAAAAACAGCTGTTTTGCTGTAGGGAATTTTACTTGTGGGCTGAATGCGAAGAGATGTGTAGGTATTTATTCAGTAATCAATCACAGAGAGAAAAGACCTCGAATTGCAGTTGGAAGTTTTTATTTTTATCCTTTTCCTTACTACTGGTCTTTAAACCTGCTCTGAGGAAAGCTATACATGCCAGGCTGGTGCTCATCAAAAGCAAGCAATCACAGCTAAATCAGCATGCAAAATGCCACTCAACCTTGGGCCTTTATTAAAATTTGCTGGGACTCAATTTGAGATAGCGATCGTTCTTATTAAAAAGCAAAATGTAAGATAGTTTTTTTATATAAATCTCTGGATGGAATGGAATTGTTAATCAGCATAGGCTGATGTGATTTCTCTGTTGCAAATCCTGCCGAGGGCTCAGAAGTGGCACATTACCATAATTCCTAGGCTAGAGCTGGCAGCTTGAAAAAGACCTGCAAGAATCTTTAAAATGCTTAAGCAAAGCTGTAAGTCACAGCAAACAACACACACTGAGCATGGTTACCACAGGTTCCTCACATTATATAACAAAGTTTCTTACTCCACTCCACTCCATTTGACACGACCACCATTTGCTATTTTCCTGGGTTCTCAGCGTACTTGCTTATGTTTCATTAACAAAAAGGACAGAGAGAATAAAAACCTTGTAACATATAATTACCTCCCTGTGAAAAATGATCCATTTCTTCAAAACACATCTGCTGCGGTGTGAATTCAATGTACACGATGACTGAAAGCAATTCTGTTTTGATTACTTAAAAGGCTCCCTTGTCGTTTTAAAATGAATTTGGTATTTGCCCTAAACTGTTGGGAAACTGCCCTAAACTGTATTTCATCCCAGAGGTGGCTGCTCTTAAGTGGTGGATCAAAGGACCCATATGAATAGTTTGTATATTAGTTTGTAAAGTGTTGTGGGCACATTTGTGATCACAAGGCACTATATAAAATGTATAATATTTTAATAACACTAATTAATCCAAGTTACCATTACTTTCTGCTACAGAAAGTGATGCCTATCACCACCTATTTAAAATGAAGCCATTTGAATATGCATTGCCATTAATGACATTAATTTTTCTTCTTCTGATTATGATTATTTATTATTTATTTATTTATTTATTCCAGTGGCTGGAAGTTGAAGCTAGACAAATCAGACTGGAAAGAAGGTGTCCATTTTTAATGGTGACGGTTACTAACTAGTGGAACAACTTACCAAGGGTTGTGGTGGATTTTTAAATCAGGATTGGATGTTTCTGTAAAAGAGATGCTCTGGGAATTGTTTGGGGGAAATTCTATGGCCTGTGGTATACAGGAGGGGAGACGAGATGATCACAGTGGTTCCTTCTGACCTTGGAATCTATGAATTATTTATTACATTAGTATTCAAAGGCCCCAATCATTGTGTGGGGCACTGTACAAATTTATACGAAAGGAGAACAATTATTCCATTTGTTTCATCCCATCTGTAAATACGCACAGCTTGGGTGAAGATGGAATAAAGAGCAGCCTAAGTAAATGTGAGACCTCACACTTCCCCCATATACAGCACGCTCCAGTAAGCATTGAAATCGATGGCTGTCTTTCCACTGACTTCAATGGAATGTGGATCAGGCCCTTAGACGGCAGGTTGGTTGCTTTCTTCACTCCAATGGGGGACAAATCCGGAATAAAAAACAGCCTAGGAAATAAAGGGCTTTATAATAGGATACTTGTAAATCTAACCTTAGTCCAGCAGTTACCCCTTTTTTGATGATGCCTGGGAAATAAATGTGTGGTCTCAGTCTAATTCCTAGGGGACACATGTTCCAAAACCTCCACCACATTTGGACTTCTTTGCAGAGAGACAAGGACTGACTGAGCAAAGAGATTGAGCTGTGTCTTTACCCTTAGAGATAATCGTTTCAGACTGAAGCATGAAGACGGAGACGCTTACCCAGTTGCTCCCTCTACTCTACCTGCCCTGAAGACAGCAAGCTATAAATTATTGCCTGATAATAATGCAAATATGTTAATTACACTCTGAAGGCATTCCCTTTGGAATGGAGCGATAGATCCAGCGGAACACTGGGAGACCCTAGTACATCCTTTCAAAATTCTACCACTCTGTTTTGAGAGACAAGTCAAATAGATTTTTTTCTCCCCCACTTAACGTCAACCAGGTGCTCACTTCGTCACAGCAATGGGCATAATATAGCAAACTGGAATGCATAAGGTTGCAACACAAATCAATAAATAAACTTTCAGAGCCAGATCCTCAGCGGTTGTAAATGTTCATAGCTCTGTTGAACTCAGTGGAGCTACTCATCCGGTATGAATGGACGGAGCTTCATTGATACCTATGGAGTTAGTCAGCTAGTGCAAATCCCATTAAAATCCAGGGAGTTACACCAGCTGAGGATCTGAGCCACTATGTCTATTTGAAATCTGATGTATACAGCCGTTTCATTTTTTTTTTAATGGAAGAGTAGGACTTCCCCATAACTATCCTTGGGAACAGGCTAAGACTGGATCATTAACGAGTGTGAACTTGTCCCTCTTTGTAACACTTTCAGAGCCTAGAATAGCAATAAAGTGAATTTTATGAATCATGTAGAGAATTGCTTTGATCAAAGTCTTCACGCTAAAGCTGACTGTACATGTTACTGCATCAGAGACAGGTATAGGGCTGGATTCCCTACTGCTTTGCAATGTGTGTGGCCACTTACACCTGTGCATTTATTTTGCACAGGTGTAAATGTCTACGCAAAGCACAAGGGCATGGAAAAATTGAAACTTTGGAATTTAGTTCAATACATCTCCCAGCTAAGGGCATGTGGCCTGTTTGAGCAAAAAGCAGTCCTGAAGGGTTATATAAATGTATTTGTTAGTCAATAAACAGATGATCTTTAATGGAAAACACCTCCTTTTTATGAGCTGCGTCACATTGATTTGATTCTTCATTTTTACTATCAGAGCTTGGACAGAGTTGAGTTTGCACAGTCTAAATTAGTTCAAGTATGAATGGAAATCACTTAGACATGTAGAAAAATTGACACCCTGTCCAGATCCAAATATCCCATTGCGTTCCATGAAACCATTCGCTGGGCAGCATAAATGCCCAGATGGGTCTAGGACACCAGCCATATTTTTTCTACTTGAAAAAGCAATCAGATGGGAATAGATTGAAAATATCCTTTGAAACAACAGGCAACTGTCTAAAAACATGCGGTGGGGATCTGTTTGTTGCAGTTCAGGCTGAGTTAAAATGCAACAGCAATTCAGGGGCCTATGCCACATTTATTTATTTAATTTCGAACGATTAGATTTTTTTAGAGGCAGGTTACGCAGCTGGACTTCACATTGCATTTGCTGCGGCTGCTTCATCAGAAATGCTGGTAGTATTTGTCAGCCTGGAAGTGTCTTGAGGCTGCTTCTGAGAGATACAAGGAGGCAACTGATAAGGAGAGCATCAGAAGGGCAGTTAATTGCCTCCAGTCTCTCGGTGCCGGGGAATATTTAAAATCTATGGGATTAAAGGCAGATTAAAAACTGTGGAAGCAGGAGCCCAATAGCGCTGAAAGATCATAATCAGCAAGGGTAATGGCAGAGCAAAAATGAATGTGGCAAATAAAATGACAGATAGGAAATTCAGATCCGCTTCTAATGCTCGAAGTTCCATCTTGTAAGCACAATTCATCTACGTGTAAATCATTTTTTTGGCTTCAAGCTTATCAGCCAATCGGTGAATTAAAAATGCTCTTTCCTTGGAGGATTAAAGAGGTTGATTGAAGTCAGTGTGAAAACTGGCTAATAAGTCTGGAAATGTCAGGAGGGTGCTTCATGGGAACTCGGTGTACTTTTTCTATCAGGGTTATGAAACAGGAAGTTTGAAAAGCTCTGTAGTTCTGTTACTTTGAGAAAGGTTTTGTGTGGGGTTTTTATTTTATTTTCCCCTCTCCTGTCTATCAGAGTGTCATGCAGAAATATTTAAATTTGCGAGATGAGCGGTGATAGATGCAAATATTGGAACGCGAGGGGGGAAAAAATGTGACTGGGAGAGTTTTCTAAATTATACAACGAGGCCCGGCGAGACCTTTTCATTTCAGAAAGTGAGGCAAAGAGACCTGCAAATGCATGAATGGTCAATGCAAGTTCCAGCTTTTGGGCCATGAGTTGTCTGGGCCTGTTATACCATGGATGGGATGTCGCAAGAGACTAGCCTTTGTATCTTATCATATCAGTGCATAAATGTCTAGTGTAGGAATAACATGGCCAGAGGCTTCATTAGGACATTTCAGATGTTGTCATTACAAAAGTATGTTACCATGATAATTGGACATGTGGACTCCCTACATGCAGATGCAGAGTACTGGGGCTTTCAATCACTGCCATTAAAGGTGGTACATAAGAGTTTGTGATGGGGCTTACAGACCCTACACTGAACCCAGGGCAAGGAAGAGAGAAATACTAGGCTAGGGAGGCCCCACTCCTCAGAAGGTGCAGGGCTTGCTTCAGGTGGAGGAATAGTTTAAAAGGACACTGACAGCCCAGGAAAAGAGGGGGAAGGTGCTGTGGCTGATGCTGGGAGCTGGGATAGGAGTGGCTAAAGCTTTGTTAAGGCTTCTCTAGCAGCAGGGATCTGGATTCCCTTCTGCCCCACCCCCGCAGTTGGAAGCGGCAAGCTCTAAAAGACGCTGCTATGAATGGGGCCTTATCAGACCAGTGGAGACTTGTAAGCTACTGGCCATGCTCCAAACAGAAGAGCTCCAGTCTGGTAGGAAGTGACCCAGGGGAAAGTGTAATAACAACTGCTCTGGACACTTTGACCAATGCCTAGAGCCGTGGGTTGGGCCCTGATGGAGTGAGTGGGCCTGAGTCCCACTACCTTGTTCCCCTAGTCTTCTGTAGCAGCAGAGCCACAAAGGGAGCTATAGGAGCACTCAGGAAGGATTGAGGCCTTGGCTGGGGCCCATCTGGGACAACGAGACTAGCAGAAATGAAAAGGAGAACGACTTGCTTTTGCAAGTGTGTTGGGTCTGGGTCTTATACCACCTGCCTCGCCTCCCTCCCAGCACAGGAGAAGCGTCAGGTCGCCACTCTGCTGCTCCCCCATACTCCACTGGCCTAGGTTCCATTAGGTAGGGGGGTAACTTAGAGGTATCTGGCAGCAGCATGGCTGGGGCTACCCCTAAGTCTCCGGTTGCTGAGAAGGCAGCAGGTGGGAAAGGACGGATGGTCCGGTGGTTAGGCGACTAGCCTTGGACTTGGTCGACCTGTGTTTAGTTCCCAGCTCTGCCCCAGATTTCCTGTATAAGCTTGGGCAAGTCACTTGGGACCAGATTGTTAAGTGTATTTAGGCGCCTAAAGATGCAGATACACACCTAGTGGGGTTTTCTAAAGCACCTTCACACCTACTCCCAGTTAGGAACCCAGGCTAACAGTTAACAACTTACCTTGGCCATATGTGAGGCACCTGAGTGTGGGAAAACAATAGGGGGTAATTGGGGAGGCGGGAGGACAATATAAAGAGTCGGGTTGGCATCTTTCACTGCTCCAGGCAAACTGGAATACAGAAGCCCGTGGTGGAATTAGCCAGCTAACACAAAGGGTCAATATTTTCCCTTCAGATGCAGTTCCTTCAAAAAATTCATCATTTACCTAGTGATGGCACCCAGCGATAGCAGAGGTGTTGGCGCTCTTCCTGACCTAGGGATAGGAGGAAAGCATGGTGTCTTGGGTACCACTCTGCTGCAGTGTTAGCATGTGCTGGGTTTTCAAATGGTGTATGATTTGCGTGCAACTCCCATTGGCTTGAGCAGCAGTTACGTGCCCATAGCTGAGAGTAGAACCTGGCCCCCAGTGAATAGTTGGTTTCCCATGATCTATGCGTGTCTAGAACTCCATACAGCATTATGTCATTGTAAACGGTTAGCCAAAAATTAAGGCTGAGATTTTCAAAGCCAAGGGGACGTGAGCACCACCAAGGCCCTCAAAGGTATGAGGTGCCTAAATCCCTTTGAGAATCTTGGCCCTATTTCCTATTATTTTGGATGGGAACTGAGAATCCAAATATCTTAGGCAGGTTTGAAAATTTCAGCTGAAAGAAATATTTTTTCAAAGGGTAGAGCGAGCACCGTAAGTGCCCAAATGAGGTCTGGGTGATAGATTTTAGCGAGATTAATTTTATTACAAACTTTCTTTTCATGGAGCTGACTTTTGCCCTCGGATACAGCTATGTAGCTCTCATCGCCTTGAGCGTGAGCCACATAAGAGCATTCAGGGTAGAATTTGGCCCATGTTTTACAGTCCCTACTATGCCAGCTGAAAGCGATAGAAGCCAATACTGCTTTCAAATGAACAATTGCTTTCAAGCACCAACTTAAACAGAATAGAGCATGCCTTGGCTAGGGACGGATGAAACCACATTGGGTAAAAGATGAACTCCACCTTTACCCAACTCTTGAATTGTTCCTGAGGTTAGAAAAGATCGCATCGCTTTATGAACCACGGTTGACCACGGTTCTGTGCTTCTGAACTTGTGTGCCTGGTTCTGGTTGGGACAATCAGACAGGTACTTTGTGCAGTGCTCAATAAACAAGATTTAAAAAAAAAATATTTCCCTCATGAAGGTCTCAGTCCTGCAGCGTGTGATTAGCCTTGCTGAAGTCAATGGCTATTCATGTGAATAAGAGCTGCCACATCTGACCAATAAAATCTCCATTGAAAATTTTCTG
This sequence comes from Terrapene triunguis, assembly GCF_002925995.2. Classification (NCBI taxonomy): domain Eukaryota; kingdom Metazoa; phylum Chordata; order Testudines; family Emydidae; genus Terrapene; species Terrapene triunguis. The sequence goes on from NW_020664419.1 coordinate 7,282,980, forward strand.
CTCATAAATCCTGTGCTGATGTGGTATGAATAGGACACTCCAGGGTGAAGAATGGAATAGACGATTGAATTTCCTGAGCGGAGGGTAATTTAACACAAGTCCCTTGTGGCTCAGCTTTACTCCACCCTTACGTGATCTTCTTACACTTAGGGAAATAAATTCTCTTCTCCGCTCCTGGCTGTTGGGCCGTGTCTCGCTCTCCATTCAGCCATATCTCTGTCCATCTCTAATCACACAGCCTGATTACTAAGCTGAAAAAGACGAATGCAAAGTATACTGGACAGAAGAAGGAAACAACAAGGAAGAGCTGGCCTGGTGGTGAACACTGTCTTTATTTTATTCAGCCATCTTTGGCTTATCACCCTGTAGGCAAACCAACCATACCCGGCATACATGCGTCTAAGCCCAGTACCTCCTACACAAGAGAGGAGAACAAGAAATGACCCCTGCTTACTATAATCAGCCTCCAGGGATATAAATCACAAAGAAAAAGTCAAGGTTGTTGATTTTTATTGCAATTTTGACAGCAAATCCAGTGGGTAGAACCCAGGTCTGGCAATCAGGACTCCTGGATTCTATTTCCTTCTCTGCCTGCCACTAACATGCTGCTGTGAATCTTTGGGCAAGCCATCTAACCATTAAATAAATATAACTGATTTGTGCCTCAGTTTACCCATCTGTAAAATGGGTTATTGGTCTAGCCCCTACTTTACAGTCTCATCCTGAGAGATGCTGAGCGCCTGTGACAGGTCCTGAAGCCCAAGAGAACTGCAGATGCAAAGCACCTTTCAGGATCAGGCCCTTGGGCTGGAGTGTTTTGCAGGGCTGAAAGGATACTTCTAAAAGTGCTTTGATATTCACGATGAAAAGGAGCTAGGTATAAGTGCAATATGCTACCAAGTAATGTCTCTAACATACAAGTGCTGTACACATTTCAGAAATATGCAATAGGTATTGTGACAAAGTTCCTCCTCTATCTTGGTGGGTCCTGCGCTTATTGGCGGATTTTCTTGCCTCAGAGATTCACCATGTGGGTTGGGGAACAGCCCAGAGACCTTCCCCTCTGGAAGAACCCACAGTCCAGGTCAATTGGGAGGTTTGGGGAGGAACCCGGGCCTGCCCTCTACTCCAGGTTCCAACCCAGGGCCCTGTGGACTGCAGCTGTCTATAGTGCCTCCTGTAACAGCTGCATGACAGCTACAACTCCCTGGGCTACTTCCCCATGGCCTCCTCCAAACACCTTCCTTATTCTCACCACAGGACCTTCCTCCTGGTGTCTGATAATGCTTGTGCTCCTCAGTCCTCCAGCAGCACCCCCTCTCACTGTCCGCTCCTTGCACCTCTTGCTCCCAGCTCCTCACACTCGCACAACAAACTGAAGTGAGCTCCTTTTAAAACCCAGGTGCCCTGATTAGCCTGCCTTAATTGATTCTAGCAGCTTCTTTTTAATTGGCTCCAGGTGTCCTAATTAGCCTGCCTGCCTTTGGTTCTAGCAGGTTCCTGATTACTCTAGTGCAGCCCCTGCTCTGGTCACTCAGAGAACAGAAAACTACTCATCCAGTGACCAGTATATTTGCCCACTACCAGACTCCTGTACCCCACTGATCTGGGTCTGTCACAGTATGTACCGTAAGAATGTGCGCATTTATGGGAGCTACCAGTGTGCTATAATGACTCCATGCATGTTCTGTTAATGACAAAGTATTTGTGAACCTGGAGTGAACTTAACTCCAAACTGAAGCTGGTATGATTTCAAGCAGTAAAACCAGCTCCTCATTAGAGAGATTCCAGCTCCTTCTCCTCCTCCAGCGCCTTTCCTCACACAACCTGTCCCAGGGGGCTTTCAACTGCTCCTGCCCCCTCGCTCCCGAGATGCTAAGACCTTGAAATTTGAAAGAGGAGTTGCGCAGATTGGAGACAAATGGACCTGTGTTCTAACCAATACAGCTTGTGATGCGCACATTGTCGGGCGATAACAAAGGATTGACATAGGATTTACATTTTTCTTAGGGGACTTTTAACGGAAAAGGAGCAATCATGTAGCAATGACAGATGAATCCATTTGGCGGTGAGGACTGCATCTGTCACACAAATAGGCTTTTTCTTAATCTACAATTTGTCGCTGTTTATATGGCAGCGCAATCCTTTTAAGTGCCCTGCAACACCCTGGGTTGGGTTCTTTGGGAAGCAGGGGAGTTGTCTGGAGGAGTTAGAGGGCATTTCTGCCTGCCTTGTAACTTTGTCAGCGTACTCCGGAGTTCTTATTATTTCACTGAGTAAAAAATAAGAGGGAAACATGACGCAATCTCTCTCAATTGACCAAGCCACGGTTGCCTGCAATTTATGCTGACAGCAGCAGCGAGATTACAATTGGTGGTGGGCAGGATGGATTCACACGCCTCACTGCTCTTTCCCCTGGTGCAATGGCATGTGGGTGGAGTTCAAAGCTTTGGTTTTCGAATAATGGACTTGGTTCCAATAGAGAGGGCTTGATCCAAGACCTGCTGAAGTCTCCCCAAAGACTTCCGCTGGCTCTGAATCAGCTTCTTTATGAGTTTCTGCCTCCTTTAGTCCACCTCACCCAAACCAGCAACCAGGGCCGGCTCCAGGCACCAGCTTGTCAAGCAGATGCTTGGGGCGGCCGCTCCGGAGAGGGGCGGCACGTCCAGGTATTCGGCGGCAATTCGACGGACGGTCCTTCACTCCGCCTCGGAGCGAAGGACCTCCCGCCAAATTGCCGCCGCAGATCGCGATTGTGGCTTTTTATTTTCTTTTTTTTTTTTTGGCTCTTTGGGGCGGCCAAAACCCTGGAGCCGGCCCTGCCAGCAACATACCGAGCACTCTCAATTCCCAGTTAGCTGACCGGGGGATGAGGATGCATATTACCATGCAGCAACTTGCAGGACTAGGCCCTTAAAAATCACAGCCATGGGGCCTGCCTTTCCATTGCCCTGCTCCTTGTGTGCAAAGTAAAACACTCCTACTCTGGCTAGCATGTCCCACTCACTTGATCCGTGTAAATCCAGTTAACTCCATCCAAATGGAAGAGTTACTCTGGATTAGCAGGGCTATAAATGAGATAAGAAACTGGCCCAAGTTATCTATTTGCATCTATCCCACAAAGTCTATAAAAGGGAGTCTCCCTGATCCTAACAGCTGAAATCTGAAAGATCTTATCGGATCCAGTTCTGCCAGCTTGGCACCTCTGCAGAAATCTGTGGTTGCACAAATCCAACCCACTTTCCATATACAGAGATGCTAAAATTGCCCTGTGTGTGGTTGATTTTTTTTTTTTTTATTATTATTATTATTATTTCTTCCTTGGAGGGATTATCTCACAGATCACGTTGTGTTGCTCCTAGGGAGTGTCAGGGTGGAGCAGTGAGGGACAAGCAAAGCCCTGAGCTTTTTCCAGAGTGCCTGAATATGCAGAACATTTCATTGTCTTGACGAACACGCCCTCACCTTTCACACAGACTGCGATTAGACACACCACTTTGGGGGAGGAAGGGAGTTTAAACTTGGAGAGGTCCATGCACCCTCCTGCTAATAAGAAGGCCCGGGGTTAGGAAAATCAAAATGCTTTATTAATCAGCTTTTAAAATGATGATGCATGATGTGAAAACATTCGCTGTTTAGCTGGTACAATGGACGGATTGAATTTGCCCCTCTCCTAATATGATTGCTTGATAGAACGCATCAGACAGCTTCACATGCACTTGCAAAAGGGAACTTTATGTGAATGGATTCATTTTACCTCTCCTGATTCAAAGGCTGTTTTCCTCGCTGGGCCCCCCCACTCATTCAAGAAGGTAGCACAATTAAAGCCTCCAACGCAAGGCAAGTTTCAGCAATGCCATCTGGAAACTCAGCTCAGCCTGCCATTGGGCAGCGCCTCTTGCCAAACCAGCCCCGGCTGCACAGGTCTTCCAGACTCGTGCCACTGAGCACAGGCAAAAAAGAAAAGGGGTGAGTCACCGGCAGGGCGCGCAAGCCTTTGCGCCGCGCCAGCCAGATTGTGCCAACGCCATCGCGTTAATTACACCCCATCGTGTGCACAGTTAATCTCCATGGCATTTCAGTTCAATTAAACGAGCAATTAAAATTAATTGCAATTAAATTAAATAGTAATAAAATTAAAAAACACCCCACCAGAAATCACCGGTAGAAGGTTTGGGGGCGGGAGCTGGGAACGTAGCCAGCTGTGTATTTGCAGAGCTCCCTATCCTTGATGCATTTTGGGGATGGACGCTTTTAAAGCAAGTTATTCAAGGCTTTAGGACCTGATCTATAGCCCCTTGAAATCAGTGGAAGCCTTTCCATCGGCTTTGGATCGGGCCCGTAATGCTGAGCCGTAAGCCTAGTCTGCACTAGAAAATGAGGTCGGTTTAATTACATTGGTCAGGGGTGTGAAAAATCCGCTACACCCTGCGTGGGTAGTTAAGATGACCCTGCTTAGACAGCACTAGGTCAGCCAAAAAATTCTTCCAACTCTTGGGGAGGCGGGTTATCTATGCTGAGGGGCGAATTCCTCTCATCAATGTAGATAGTATCAACACTGAAGTGCTACAGGGGCGCAGCTGTGCCACGGTAGCATTTGAAGTGTAGACGAGCCCTTAGTGCGCCTTCTGACTAGTGACCACGGGAGGTATTATTGGCTCCGTTGGGAGTGGTGTTCACCTGACGAGGCCCCCTCTGTGCCTTGCAGGATCAGGCCTTGGGGCCGCACTTTGCAAACGAGGGCACAATTGGTTGAACCAAAAAAACAAACAAACCTGGAGCACGATGCTGTGCCCAAGGGAACATGACCAGAGCATCCGTGCATGCAGTCTGGGTGGGCTGCCTTTAGCCTGGCTTGATGGACTAAGAGTGAGGAACCCCTAAGTTCTAAGGACCCTGTCTGGCAAGGAGCTGAGCAACACTTTCAAGGTCCTAAGGCCAGATTTTTAAAGGCATTTAACCATGCAGCTTGGCACCTTGGGACATTTTCAAAAGCTTTGGCATCCACCTGCATCTTCAAGTGCCTAAATACTTTTAAAAATCTGGCCCTGAGTGTCCTCGACTCCCACTGATTTCCTTCAGCACATGGCAGGATCGGGTCCTGAGCTTGGGTTAGCCCCGGATTCATGCTGTGGCCCTGGGTGAGTTATTTAACCTCTCGGTGCTTTTTAGTTTCCCATCTGTTAATGGGGCTAACAACACGTAGCTGACTCACAGAGGCACTGCAGCAAGGATTAATTCATTCGTGTCTAAGGGCTTGTTGCATGCCCAGATGTTGAATGCAGGGATTTTTGTGCAGGCACAACAGGTGTGTTTGGAGTTTTGCAAGTGAAACTCATTGTGTCCTGCTCTGAAAACAGCATGGAAGGAAATGGAGGGGATATTTTTAACCCCTCAATTGCCACTTCCCCAAATTGTCCAACTCTGACTCTGCAAATGAGGTCAACTTCAACCATGCCCGACAGCTGAGGTATTTCAAATCCTTCCTGGAAAGAGATAATCTTGACAGGCAACACTGCCTCTTCACCATTTTTAAATTCACACTTTGACTTCCTGTCACGTTCACTGCATTTAAAATCTTGTTGTTTTCAATGGCTGTAGCCCATATATTTGATTTATTTCCCCTTCTTTATATTTTATAAATATAATAGGATTTATATTATAATATATTTTGCTCTTTGCTCTCGCTGGCACCCAGGATGTGTAAGGTGTAGCGTCTCATCTATGCTGTGACCTGAGCTAGTTTTCCCGTTTCGTACATTGTCCGTATGTTCCAAAAACCACTATGTATTTTAAAAAAATAAATAGGATCCATAATAGAATATAATTTTTATATAGGATAACTTGAATGCAGAATTGTTCAAGGTAAATCCTAAATTAGCAGTATCTATCCTGGCACCTCTATTTATATCAGTCTGAGTGCCAGATGAGTGGACTAATGGGGTTATAGTGAAGATACCAAAGAAAGGAACTCTCAGTGATTGTAATAACTGGTATGGTATCACATTTTTATCTGCGCCAAGCAAAGTATTGTGTAAGATCATAGTCCAGCGTATATCAGAGACAGTTGATAGCGTTCTCAGAAAAGAGCAAGCCGGTTTTCAGAAAGAGAGTGGATGCACAGACCAGATCTTCACTCTACGAAACATAATAGAACAATGCTTGGAATGGCAATGGCAACTCTACATAAACTTCATAGACTTTGAGAAGGCTTTTGATAGCATTCACAGGACCAGCCTATTGTGCATTCTGAGGGCACATGGAATCCCTCTCCATATAATCAACATCATCAAAAAGCTTTTATTTCAACTTTACATGCAGTGTTGATCACAGTGAGCTCAGTTTTGAAGTCAAAACAGGAGTATATCAGAGGTGTGTCATGGCTGCAGTCCTCTTCAACATTGCCATCGACTGGGTAATGCGGCGTACAACAGAAGACATACCAAGAGACATTAAATGGACACCCTTCTCATCCTTTGAAGACCTGGACTTCGTAGATGATCTTGCTCTCCTATCACATACCCAACACCATATACAAGAAAAAAACAAGATTCCAGAGGACTGGAAATGGGCAAATATAGTGCCAATCTATAAAAAGGGGAAGATGGACAACCCGGGGAACAACAGACCAGTCATCTTAACTTCAGTACCCAGAAAGATAATAGAGCAAATAATTAAGCAATCAATTTGCAAACACCTAGAAGATAATAAGGTGATAAGTAATAGTCAGCATGGATTTGTCAAAAACAAATCATATCAAACCAACCTAATAGCTTTCTTTGAGAGGGTAACCCTTGTGGATGGGGGGAAGCAGTAGATGTGGTATATCTTGATGTTAGTAAGGCCTGATACTGTTTCACATAACCTCCTCATAAACAAAGTAGGCAAATACAACTTAGATCAGTTTTGGGCAACCTGCGATCTGTTTCCCGCAGCTCCCATTGGTCCCATCGGTCAGGAACAGCAAACCGCAGCCACTAGGAGCTGTGGGCGGCCATGCCTGCGGACTGTCAATGTAAACAAACTGTCTTGTGGCCCGCCAGTGGATTACCCTGATGGGTCGCAGGTTGCCCACCACTGACCTAGATGGGTGCATAACTGGTTGGAAAACCATTCCCAGAGAGTAGTTATCAGTGGTTCACAGTCAAGCTGGAAAGGCATATCAAGTGAGGTCCTGCAGGGATAAGTTCTAGGTCCAGTTCTGTTCAACATCTTCATCAATGATTTAGATAATGGCATAGAGAGAGTACACTTATAAAGTTTGTGGGTGATACCAAGCTGGGAGGGGTTGCAAGTGCTTTGGAGGATAGGATTAAACTTCAAAATGATCTGGACAAACTGGAGAAATGGTTAGGATGAAATTCAATAAGGACAAATGCAGAGTACTTCACGTAGGAAGAAATAATCAGTTGCACACATACAAAATGGGCAATGACTGCCTAGGAAGGAGTACTGCGGAAAGGGATCTGGGGGTCATAGTGGATCACAAGCTAAATAGGAGTCAACAGTGTAACACAGTTGCAAAAACATCATGCTGGGATGTATTAGCAGGAGTGTTGTAAGCAAGACTCCACTCTGATTAGGCCTCAACTGGAGTACTGTGTCCAGTTCCGAGCACTACATTTCAGGAAGGATGTGGACAAATTAGAAAGAGTCCAGAGAAAAGCAACAAAAATGATTAAAGGTCTAGAAAACATTAGAGAGGTTGGGGGAAGGTGGTTGAAAGCTACAAGTGAAGGTTCAGGAAAGATTTCTTTCCTAAACCCCCTCTTCTGGCCTTCAAACAACCCCCCCATCAGAAGCAAGCTCCCCACAGACCAGGACACACCAACTCAAAGTGGCACCAGACTCTGCTAGAACAACAGATGCAAAACCTGCAGACACATCTCCACTGCTACAATGACCAACACCTTCCACTACCCACCTTTCAAGATGCATGGGTCCTACATGTGCCTATCACAACATGTGGTGTACCTCATCCAGTGCACTAAATGCCCCAATAACTATGTGGGTGAAACCAGACAATCACTATGCTCTCCGATGAAGTCACATAGGGTGGTTTTGTCTTTTGTCATTTTCCTATCACCTGGGGATGAACACTTTTCATAGTGCGATCACTCTGTATCTGATCTCTCAGTCCTCATCCTCAAAGGAAACTGGCACAACCCTTTCAAAAGATGAGCCTGGGAGCTTAAATTCATAACTTTGCTAGCCACTAAAAATCATGGACTGAACAGAGACACTGGATTTATGGCTTATTTTCCAACAATCTATTTACAACCCCTCCCTCCCCCAGCTGCTTCCCTACCACTTCCTTTCTTCCCTATGACTGGAGGGGTGTTAATGGACCACTTTACCTTGAATGGTCCCTTGAAATGTGTGTTAACTACTTATGCTAAACAATCTGTTCCACCTTGTATTTAGCGGATATACTCTGAGGCCTTGGCTACACTCGGGACTTCACAGCGCTGCCGCAGCAGCGCTGTGAAGCGCGAGTGTAGTCGTACTGCCAGCGCTGCGAGAGAGCTCTCGTAGCGCTTTATGTACTCCACCTCTCCGAGGGAGGAATAGCTTGCAGTGCTGCGAGCGAGTGTGCAGCGTTGCAGGCTCGGATTACACTGGCGCTTTACAGCGCTGTACTCGCTGCGCTCGGGGGGGGCGCGTTTTCACACCCCTGAGCCAGTGCCGTATTATTGCCTAGGCCGACAAGGCCTAGGGCGGCAAATTTGCAGGGGCAGAAGCTCCCCTCCGCGCCCCGCCCCCCTGCTCCAGCTCACCTCCGCCTCTTCTGCAAGCGCGCCGCCGCATCCTGTTTCTCTCCCCTCCCAGCGCTTGCGCCGCGAAACAGCTGTTTCGCAGGGCAGGGAGGGAGGGGGGAGGAGGGGGAATGCCGCACGCTGGGGAAGAAGCGGGGCTGGGGGCGGGGATTTGGGGAAGGGATCCAATAGGGGAAGGGAGGGGGATGGAATGGGGGCGGGAAAAGGGCGGAGTAGGGGTGGGGCCAGGGCGGCAATTATTTCCCGGCCTAGGGGCGGCAAAATTATTAATCCGCCACTGCCCTGAGCGCAGCAAGTTCAGCGCCGTACAGCGCCAGTGTAGCCAAGGCCTGAGCACATTTCTCAGGGCTGAAGAAGAGCTCCATGGAAACTCCAAAGCTTGTCTCTCTCACCAACAGGAGTTGGTCCAATAAAAGACATTACCTCACCCACCTCCTCTTTCTGATATCCTGGGACCAACACGGCTCCAACAATGCGGTATCCAGAAATGCTAGGCATTATTACTAGTCCCAATCATGATCCTTGCACTCCCTGAGAAAAAGAACTGTTCCAGGCTAATGCTGACAAACTCTAGCCTCTTGAAGGAGGAGTGGTTAGAATGGAGCTATGCCTCTTCTCTTCCCATTCCATTGGAACGGGATTGCATGCTTATATATTCCCCTGCTACTCCCAGAACCATCCTTCTTGAAGCTGCAGTTCTTTTCAGAGCTCCTGTTTGAGCAGGCCAACTCTGCAGCCCTCTGCCCCAGAGCAGTGGCTTTGGAGCCCCACTCTAGTGTATTTGTTTTTCTGGTTGGGAGCGTTCGATAACAGAAGCCACATAACGGCAAACAGCCACACACAAAAATTCACATCCTGCAATACTGCCAACACCAAGCATTCAAAAATCATGAGTCAAAAAGACATGAGATTGGCTTAAAAATCACGAGATTTTAAAAATAAGAAGTGTTGGGTTCTCTTTCTTTTGCCTTTGAGGCTTTATGTTACACCTTGGGTCATGTCTTCCAGCTTTTCTCCGCAACCATTACGCTTATATTTGTTTTTAAATGAAAGCTGAAATTCGTACAAATTCAGGACCCGGGTGGCGCTTTAAGAAAAATGCCAAATATTGTGAGACCTGCTATAAAATTAGGAGATTTGGTAATACTGATCTGGGGTTGTGTCTTTTAGACACAGTACTGTGTGAGCACCTGACCATCTAAAACATTTATCCTTACAACACCATATATTATCCCCATTTTAGAGATGGAGAACTGAGGCACAGAGAGAATAAGTGATGTGCCCAAGACAGAACCCATAACAGAACAGGGAACTGAAACCATGTCTCCCCAAGTACCAGACTAACACCATAACCACTGGGACGTTCTTCCTGTCTTGATTTGGATTGGGTTAGGATAGGCACGCAAAGATTAGGGCGCTTCTCTGAAGCTCTTGCTGTAGAAATCCTGTGAAGAATGGATCTCCTGGGAGCTTTTTAGCTCTTCCTAGTGGGTTGGAAATACCACGAGAGCAGGTTTTCTCAAAGGCTTTTGGCAACGTGTGCTTCTGGTTCCAACCACAGCTGGGAATGTCAGAGGTGCCCAAAAATAACAAAAAAGTTTGGAATGGGAGAGAAGGTTTGGGATGTGCTAGAGAGTTTATTTTTACCACTGGAGCTGCTTAGTAAGTTATAATTCGAGCTGGTGGGAACATTTACAAAGAAATGAAATTTTGTCAAAATATGATTTTCGTTAACAACATAAGAACGGCCTGAGTGGGTCAGAACAGTGGCCCATCTATCCCAGTATCCTGTCTTCTGACAGCAGAAGGTGCTCAGAGGGAATGAACGGAACAGGGCAAATTTGAGTGATCCATCCCCAGTTGTCCAGTGTCAGCTTCTGGCAGTCAGAAGTTTAGGAACACCCAGAGCATGGGGTTGCATCCCTGACCATCTTGGCTAATTGCCATTGATAGATCTACGTTCCAGTAACTTATCCAATTCTTTTTTGAACCCAGTTATATTTTTGGCCTTCACAGCATCTCCAGCAAGGAGTTCCACAGATTGACTGTATAGTGTATGAAATAGTTCTTTTTGTTTGTTTTAAACCTGCTGCCTATTAATTTCATTGGGTGACCCCTAGTTCGTGTGTTATGTGAAGGGGTAAATAACATTTCCCTATTCTCTTTCTCCACACCATTCATGATTTTATAGATCTCTATCCTATCCCCCCTTAATCAGCTCTTTTCCAAGCTGAACAGTCCCAGTCTTTTCAATCTCTCCTCATATGGAAGCGGTTCCATACCCTAATCATTTTTGTTGCCCTTCTCTGTACTTTCTTCAATTCTAATATATCTTTTTTGAGATAGGGTGACCAGAACTGCACACAGTATTCAAGGTGTGGGTGTACTATGGATTAATATTGTGGCATTATGATATTTTCAGTCTTATTATGTATCACTTTCCTAACAGTTCCTAACATTCTGTTAGTTTTTTTTTTTTTTGGACCACTGCAGATATTTTCAGAGAACTATCCATGATGACTCCAAGGTCTCTTGCTTGAGTGGCAACAGCTAATTTAGGCCTCATCATTTTGTACATACAATTGGGATTATTTTTTCCAATGTGCATTACTTTGTACTTATCAGCATTGAATTTCATCTGACATTTTGTTACCCACTATAGTGAGATCTCTTTGTAGCTCTTCTCTGACCAGCGGCGGCTCCAGGCACCAGAGCTCCAAGCGCGTGCCTGGGGCGGCAAGCCGCGGGAGGCGCCCTGCCGGTCCCTGTGAGGGCGGCAGTCAGGCAGCCTTCGGCGGCTTGCCTGCGGGAGGTCCGCCGGTCCCGCGGCTTCAGCGGCAATTCGGCGGCGGGTATGCCAAAGCTGCGGGACCAGCGGACCTCCCGCAGGCATGCCGCCGAAGCCACGGGACCAGGGACCTCCCGCAGGCCTGCCGCCGAAGCCAGCCTGCCTGCCGTGCTTGGGGCGGCAAAAAAGCTAGAGCCGCCCCTGTCTCTGACAGCTTTGGACTTAACTATCTTGAATAATATACTATTTATATAGTCTGCAAATTGTGTCACCTCACTGTTCATTCACTTTTCCAGTATATGTTGAACAGCACAGCTCCTTGGGGGTTCCTGCTATCTCCTGCTCTCCGTTGTGCAAACGGACCATTTATTCATTGATGCCAAAACATTCTGTGGAGACATATCCGTTTCAACAACATTTTGTTGAGGTCCAGGGCTCCCTGGTCAGATAAAGCAAGAGAGACAGAGACTCAAGTCGAAAAGTTCATGTTTTCGATTTGGAAACCACAATTTTGACACAATTCCATTTCAGGAGAACATTCAAAAGGTTCCAGTTTTGTTCCAATGTGGAACGAAAACAAAATTTCCAAACTTTGGAAGCCGTCACAAACCGGAATCGCTATTCTCCGGAGAGCTGTAGTTATAATGTCCGTGCATTTGCCCTGCTGAAACCGATTCCTTTCTGCTGCAGCTCATTGATGCAGCTTTTGCAGCGGTGAGTTGTCCAAACCGATTCATGCCTTACTAATAATTACAGAGAACATCCTGGTAGTCATACGGAGGCTGATGGAAAAATCTCCACTGATTTGATTGGGAACAGATTTTATCCTGATATGCTTTGATTATGTAACTCGATTTCCGTTACTATCTGTGCTGCCCCAGTCTGTGCTGCCAACATTCGGCTGAGGTTCTGAATATGTTTCTAAAAGATGTGCTCTAGCTCAAACAGGAATTATTGCGTGACCTGTTTATGCAGGTGGTCAGATTATTGGTCCCTTCTGGCCTTAGAATCTATGACTCTGTGTTTCCTGCTGCTGCTGCTAACTGTTCTTAATTATTTGAGACGAGTTCTAAAGTTAGGCCATACTGTTTAAGAGCCTGATTCAAAGCCCAGTGAAGGAGTCTTTTCCATTAACTTTATTGGGTTTTGGATCAGGCCTTAAGGTATTGTTGCACATTAACTGGTCCATGCAGATTCTACTGGTGGGTTTTAATGTTGTGCTGTTTGAAATAGCGCTAGGCTAAAAGGCACTAGGGAACCTTTAGTGCACACCAGTGGGGTCTACACGGACCAGTTAACGTGCAACACGTTTGTGCGCTTTAGAAATCATACCACCAGAGAGTGCATTACAGACAAGCCCTCCCTGAACAGCACTGTGAGTTCTTGGCAAAAGATACAGGGGACGAAATTCTGGTCTCACTTTCCCTTGTGTAATCTCATTCATTTTGTGCTTGCAACTGAGCACAGAATTTAGGCCTATTATATGTGTGCTTTTGTTGCTGTTGAATGACTGAGAGCACTCGGGGCTATCTTGTGGCTTGTAAAGTGCAGCCTACAGAGGGGTGGAGGAGGGAAGGGTGTGGAATTCCTGACTCAGCTAGAATTACTCCATGAATGCAAGAGGAGCACACACCGGGAACTCTGCCACCTTTTTACAGGGTGCAGTATGTGCTCCCCGACCCAGCTCTGCTCAGCAAAGAATCCTCTGTGCTTTATTTCAGCTCAACATATTCAGGATGGACAGGGGCAACTTTACTAAATGAAAGGATGAGTCTTGTTTAAAGTCTCCTCCCCCCCGAGAAATCCCACATCTCAGACTAATGGCCATGTCAATTTCAATTGAATTTTTAGCCTGCTTGGGTAAGATTTTTTTATATATATAAAAAAATATAAAAACAAGAGCCAAGATTTTCCAGAATGACTATAGTGCTTTAGTATTTGGGTGTCCAGCCTAAAACATCTTAGAAGGAACCTGATCTCTGGAGGTCAGGTGCCCAGGGGTGGTAGAACTGGGGTAGGGGTGGGGGTGGAGGTAGGGCAGGGAGAGCTAGTGCTTCTGTAAGGGAAATATTCTGGGGACTCTGCCCCATGTACACACCCAGAGTGGAGGTGAGGGTCAGAACCGGAGGGGCCGGAGCGGCTGTCATGTGGCCCAGGATTGGTCTGGAGAGCAGACAGCAGGACCCAGAATGGCTGAAATGGGTCTAAAAACAGTTTGGATTCCCGGGACCAGCTCTTCCAACCTAGATCCAGCTGGCTTTCTTCCCACCCTCAGAGGTGCTGGAACCAGGGATGCTTGGGGTGTGGCCGCACCCCCTGGCTTGAAGTGGATTCCATTATAAGAACATAAGAATGGCCAGACTGGGTCAGACCAAAGGTCCATCTAGCCCTATATCCTGTCTTCTGACAGTGGCCAATGCCAGGAACTTCAGAGGGAATGAACAGAACAGGTAATCATCAAGTGATCCATCCCCTGTTGCCCATTCCCAGCTTCTGGCAAACAGAGGCTAGGGACGCCATCCCTGCCCATCCTGGCTAATAGCCACTGATGGACCTATCCTCCATGAATTTATCTAGTTCTTTTTTGAACCCTGTTATAGTCTTGGCCTTCACAACATCCTCTGGCAAAGAGTTCCACAGGTTGACTGTGTTGTGTGGAAAAAAAAACCAAAAAAACATTCCTTTTGTTTGTTTTAAACCTGCTGCCTATTAATTTCATTGGGTAACCCCTAGTTCGTGTGTTATGAGAAGGAGTAAATAACACTTCCTTATTTACTTTCTCCACACCCATCATGATTTTATAGACCTCTATCATATCCCCCCCGTCATCTCTTTTCCAAACTGGAAAGTCCCAATCTTATTAATCTCTCCTCATGTGGAAGCCATTCCAGATTCCTAATCATTTTTGTTGCCCTTTTCAGAACTTTTTGCAATTCCAGTAGAATTATATCCAAGGTTTACAGTTTGGTTCAATGGCTCTCAGCTCTACCACTGTAAAAAATTGTCCCAGCACCCCAGCCCCTCCCCCATCGCTGAGTCTCAGCACCTCCCCTCAGTCCTCCTCCTATCCCTCCGCCTCCCCCTATTCTCCAGGAGCTCCCCCCCCCCCGCCCCCTTGCAGATGCGCAGCACTTTCTGAAAGCCAGCCATCTCACGCTGGATACCCTAACAACTGAGACACTCTGAATCACTGGAAAAATCTTGGCTGAACTTTCCTCACCATTGCTTGGATGATATAAAAACCGGCAATGCGCAACTGTCCAAATTTGGGTTTCAGAAACAAAATTGTTTCCAAGCTGAGGCCTCGTCCACCCGATTCCAGGCGGGAGGAAAGACACCCTCGGAAAAGAGGGGTTTACAATGGAAATGTTGACACGACGTTCAGCCGGAGGGTCTTGGGGAATACGGGGGTTGTGGGAATAAATCTCTCCACTGCTCTTTGGAGGGGGGCAGAATGAGAAATTCACTTTCCATATCAAGTTTCACGCATTGAAAGCCTTCTGGAGATAAAGCTCAAACTATGCAGGCACAGATACAAAGTGGGCTAAAGGGTTAAGGGGCTGAAGAAGACACTGTAATTCTCATAAATGAGGAACAGATGTTGTTTGGCATTTTGAAAGCGCCCGATTTCCTGCTCCCCTACTTACCTTTCTAATGCTGTGAATTGTTAAACGGAGGGACGATGAGACGTTACGGAATATGCAGCTTCTTCGCTATAGTCCCGTCTGGTTCTACAATAAAATGAATGAGCATATGAGTAATAGTAAGGCCAGATCCAGATCCTCAGCTGGTGTAAATAAGCGTAACTCCACTGATAAACCAGAGCAGCTACTCTGATTTACAGCACATGGGATCTAGTCCCTAGACTTTATTTTATATAGTATCACTCCTACCGACACATCACAATGGACCTTTTACAGGTAGTTTCAAGATTATGTCGTGTAGTTATTTATAGGGCATGTGAGGCCTGGTCCTCAGATGCTGGGAATTCGGGTAGCTCCACTGACCTTGATGGAGCTATGTCAAGGTACACTAGCTGAAGATCTGGCCAGTTATATCCAGGGGAATTAGAATGGAACAGAGGGAGAAGGACATTTAAAAGCATAAACAAGGGAGAAAAGCGGGCTTGTCAGATGAGGGTTGTAGAGAAGCAGGCAGGTAATGATGAGGAGAGAGATGACAAGGTGGGTGTTCAGTAGAGAAGAGGTGCAATCGAGAGGGCTCTGACACCAAAAGAGTCAGGATGGGCACGGAGCAGGTGCTAGGCAAATTGAAGCTGCAGGGAAGGGAGGGGAGAGTTTTAAAGCTGTAGAACGGTGTGAAAAGTTTGCACAAAATCCAGCCACATTCATCTGACTTCAAACTAAGAAGTTAGACAAGTTTGAAGGCTGGAAAGGAAATGGTTAAAGCTGGGAACTCTCCCTTGGCTCTGCTAGGGATTTGTTCTAGTAAACAATAACACCCAACTCTGACACAGCAGAACTGTAGATCTCAAAGCTCTCCACAAAGGAGGTCAGTATCCTCCCCTTTTAGAGATGGGCAAACTGAGGTGCAGAGAGGGGAAGTGATTTGCCCAAGGTCACCAAGCCAGCCAGTGGCCAAGCTGGGAATAGAGGCCAGATCTCCTGAGTCTTCTAAGTCCAGTGCAGTAGCCAAATCTTCAGGTCTCTGGGTGGGACACCATTGACTCCAGCGAGGCACCCAATATCAGCAGATGCTTTTGCAACAGTTGGACACTTTTCCCTAAAGCAACTAGTGATTCTGACAATGTTGAGACCACCAGGGGGCCTGACTTAACAGAAAATGCTGAACATCCTCACTCCAACAATCATGCTTTTAAGGGGTTGAACATGTTGAACACCCAAAAAACGGAGGCAGCCCAAGTCACTTATGTAACTCCCTCTGCGTGCGGTTCTCTGTCTGTTAAAAAGGGGATCCATAATAATACTTGTCTCCTCAACAGGGTGAGTGGGGGGGAAGACTCAGTTTATTAGCATTCACTAAGTGCTGTGAGATGCGGGATGGAAGTACAAGGCGTTGTTATGGCCATCAGCGGGCCCAACCTGGGCCCATTCGTGAGGGAACCTGGGGCTTCTTTGTTACGGGAACTTCCCCCAAACCATGTACAATTCTCTTCGAAGCAGGAGAAACTTGGCTTCAAATGGGGCTCGGTTGGTGATTTGAGATTAGGTCAGGCCCCAAACTTTCTGTGGCATTGGGGTCCCACAAGCCTCCATGAATCGAAACGAAAGGCATTGCTCACACAACTCTTTGTGCATCCAACTCTCTGAACTCCCTGCGGCCAGATCCTCCCCCAGGCCTCACCAAATGGCTGCCTCTCACTGGGCCACGTCCAGCACATTAGCCTCCTCACTGAAAACGGCTGGGGTCCCTCCCTCCACTACCAACTGGAACCATGTTATAAGCGGAACAGGGGACAAGCGTGCTGTACTTGGGTCCTGTGAAACGGCTGCATAGGTAGGATGGGAGTGTTAAAAGTGCTGAGCATTAGCCTAACTCTGCTCCCATTGAAACCAATGGAAAAACTCCAATTGACTTCAATAGGAGCTAAGAGCTTCTGAAAATTCCCCTTGCAGGAAAATCCCTGTCATGCCCAGCCTTTCTAGATTAGTAAACCTGGCAAACTAAGTATCATGGTGTCTTTTTATCTGCACTCATTTTATTTGGTTCATCCATGGCCTTTATCCTGCTTCTATTTTCCTCAGAGGTGTGTAACACTGAGCTGCACTGTTAAATAGGGCCTTACCACGTGCATATAAGAGCTTCAGCTTTTTATATATATATTTTTAACATCCTCCTTTGATTTATTGTGTCTCGCTAGCCTTTGTGACAATAGCCAGTAAACACTGAAGATTCAGGGATTTCCCTCCAAAGTCCTCTCTATTTAAAGAAGCGTTGGGCAATGTCCAGGTAATTTCCCGTGTCAGCCGCCTCTTTGCTTGCATCCAGTAGAGATGCAGCTCATCTCTCACGGATGCTTCATGTTTCCCAAAAATATATAGTTCCAGTAGTCTAAAAATCCTTATGCTTTCTGTCTAGGTCACCCCCTCACTGGCTCCAACTCCCTGCCTATGATCATCATTTACCCCAGCATCGGTTAATATACAGCCAGATTCCTCCACCATTATTCACATGGAGTAGTACCTTATTCTGCAACCAGTCTAAATGAAGCCAGGGGCTCTGCTCATGGAATGAGGTATTACTTAGTGGAAGGAAGGTAGAATTTGGCCCTTATCAGCAAGCAAGGTTGCATTTCTTACCTTTGTCCGTGGCCTGATCCTGCATCCTGGAGCATGTAGACAAATGCACTGAAGTGAACAGGGCTCTACAGGTCCATCTGCATGGTACAGTTTGAAGGACTAGGATCGTGGCCTAGATGGGGGAAGTCAGGCTTAATGGTCAGAACCATAGGGGTAGCCAGGCCTGGCGGTTAGAGTGGAGCAGAGCCAGAGTCAAGAATCAGAGCCATGGGTCACCCAGCAGCATAGCTGAGAGCAGAGCAGAGGGTCAGAACCAGGGATCAGAAGCCAAATGCCAGTGCCAAGGGCGAGCTAGAGACCTGGTCAGGAAACACAGCGGCGGGTCAGAGCCAGCCGGCTTATGGATGGCCAAGGGCAGGAACTGGAGCAGGCACAGGAGACAAGATCAAGTCCAGCTGCAGCATGAAGCACATTGAGCAGCCAGGAAGCTCTAGCTGCTGCTGGCTGAAGTAGCAGCTTCGCTTTCCCTCTCACCAATGAGGAAGTGCAGTCAATCAGGCAGCCCCAGCCAGGATTGCCTGAGCCCAGTATTTTGCTAGGAGACTGATTTTTTGCAGCTGGCTCCCTGAGAGCAATTGATCAAAAGTAGGTCAATGGAGTTACATTGATACTAAACTGGAGTAAGGGGAGAATCTGGCTGTTGGTTTACAGGCAAGGGGTGAAATTCTGCTCTCCCACCAAGCCAAATGCAAAGTAACTTCATTGACTTAGGTAAAGTTACCCCCGATTTATTCCAGCGTCAATAAGATCAGAATCTGGCCCCTCTGGATTTACACCTCTGTAACTCAGGGCAAAACAGAGCAGAGCCCCCATTAGGGGCTTTCAAATGCATCCAGACTGCTTCTCTCAGTCATAAGCAGCAGGCTGGGGAGAGATGTACAAGGGCTGAAATCTTTCTCTCTGGCAATGGAGTGATTCTATAAAACCATAGGGTTGGAAGGGACCTCAGGAGGTCATCTAGTCCAACCCCCTCCTCAAAGGAGGGCCAATCCCTAACTTTTTTTTTTTAAATATAAATTATTTCCCCTGATCCCTAAATGGCCCCCTCAAGGATTGAACTTACAATGTTGGGTTTAATGGGCCAATGCTCAAACCACTGAGCTCTCCCTCCCCCCAAATATGTCAGAAATGAAACAGCTTTTTACCGGCATTGTTTTCTAGCGGTCGTTTTGTTCGTGGACCATCACACCAGGTTGGCACAGAGCTGCAGGGAATCACCCTCTGGCCTGATATTTCAAAAAGAAGTGTCAGATCCTGAGCTGATGTCAATTGGCAAAAGCCCATCGGCTTCGATGTTTAAAGGAGAGATGCAGCCTAGGGTTTTTGAGACCAAAGAGTTAATCGCTGAAGCCGGCTCTGTTGCTACAGTGAGGAAATGACATTAGTAAAAAGTATTTCACAAAGTTCTGGACCCCTTCCAGTCAGACCGATATTTTCGTTACGTTTTAATACCCACATGAGCGTCTTGTTTAACTCAACCTGTTAGGAGAGGAAGGGACTTCCTCGAATGTAATGTTAGATATTTTCTCACTCTGGCTCAGACACGTTCGATTTGATTCCACCAACGGAGGAACCATCAGTATCTATCAAAATATATATTCTGACACTTATCCCCATTGTCGTTTCTTCATATTTCTCTGCTGAAATAACCTCCTCCCTCTGCTCGGGCACAGACAGACTATTCTGCGGGGGACAGGGGAAACGTAACGCAAGTAACCCAAACAGCGTCTCACTTTCCTTTAACGTGGGTAGCTGCATGGACAGAGAAAGCAGATGCCTCTGAATCCTCTTCTTTATGGTCTGTGATGATTGATAGGGGATGTGGACAGATCTCACTGCAGCAGAAACTGCTGGGTAGATGGCGTGCCTGTGGGAGGAATCTGCAATCCTTACGTATGGAGTAGTTGGGCTCTGCATAAACCTGAGCGAGGGGATGGGGACGGAGGAGATTCAGGAGCCACAATCTCCTCCTATGGGAAGCTCAGGTGTCATTACCCGAGCTACTATTTTATCCCAGGGGCTAGCACAGCAGCAATGGAAGGACTGGAGCTGCCCCATGCCCTTCCCACGGGGGCTCAGAAGGGTGCAGCTCCCCACACAGAGTCCCCTCATTCAGAATTTGTGCAATGTGTGTGCTTGCATGTTTCAAGCATCTGAGATTGTCCAACTTTTTTTTTATTGGAGGCAGTGCTACCTAGTGGATAGAGCACTAGACTGGGGCTAAGACCGGGGATCTATTCCTGGCTCTGCCACTAGCTTGGGGGGTGACCTTGGGCGAGTCATTTCATCTCACCGTGCCTCAGTTTCTCCCAGTGAATAACACTACCTACCTTCTTTGCAAAACGCCCTGCGATCTATATTTGCAAGCGTGGAAATTACAACACTCAAGGTCCTGTACAAACCCGTGTCATTCAAATGCCATGTGAGTCCCTCTTTACATACATAATCAGTGCTGAGCATTTAATTACATAGAGACAAGTCATCTTGCCCCATCAGGGTAATCTCACTTTTCCTGCATGGAAGCAGGAGGGTGGGAGATTGCCTCTGTGGCTCCATTCCGACCCCTTCCTGGGACTGTTGGCGGCTCCACCTAGGGCAGGATCATCACGGGGTGGAACGCAGGTGGGCAGTGAGCCCATGGTGCCGTGGGCAAGGCGGCGGCCAGAGGAACACACGTTCTATTTGGACCCAGCGGAGAAGGAGACAGAGGCAGGAGGAGCTGATTTAAGCACAGGTGTCTGCCGTGGTTGCTTGATTGTGCTGGCAGCAGACAGAAATTGAACGAAAGTGAGACTGTGCAACTAAGTGCAGAGGGACCAAACCATTTGAAGTCACACGGGACATCACACCTTCCACCACCCCGGTGTAGTTTTGCACCAAAAGAGAAAGCCCAGGCAGCAGTTGAGGGACTCAGCAGGGGGGACCTTGTGGAGTTCCCCTCCCCTTAGCTATCGCCAGCAGGTTTTAACGTGGGAGGGCTGATCGCGCGGCTGATAATTACTATGTAGTGGGAAGGCAAATTAAAAAATAAGTACCTATAAAGTTGCTGAGAGTAGAGACCTAATTATCTCTGTCATCTAAGCTTCATTGCAGGTGATATGGGAATTCCTTTTGGGGCTAATAAATGCAATTACTCAGAAATCTGCAGGGAGATGTCATCACTCTGTAATCACCTGGCATTTATTTACCCAGTCAGCCTCATTAAGTACCATGTCATGAAACAGTGGTTCCCTGCTATCCTGCGTTCCGCCACTTAAATCGCCACTGACATTTATTGAGAATGAAAGCTGCCCTTGAGCCCCAGAGGAGACACTGCAGCCATTTGGGGGATTAAATCTCCCTAGACACAAATAACACGACAGACTAGTGGTTCCCGATTGCTTTGGGATTTTGCTTCTCATTTCCCATTCATTGAGCTACGTGATGGGATAATGTGCTGCAAAACCGAGCCGAGGTAGGTGAGCGCCCACACACCTCTCCTGGAAATGGCCGCAGTGAGGCACTGGCAGGGCCGCCCAGAGGATTCAGGGGGCCTGGGGCAAAGTAATTTCGGGGGAGCGGACATAAAAAAGGCACCACCCGCTGCGGCGCTTGTACTCACAGGGCGGCGCTCCGGGTCTTCGGCGGCAGTTCGGCGGCGGGTCCTTCACTCGCTCCGGGTCTTCGGCGGCACGGAAGGACCCGCCGCCGAAATGCCGCCGAAGACCTGAAGCGCCGCCGGGTGAGTAAAAATTAAAAAGGCGCCTCTACCCAGGGAAGGGATTCTTGGCCGGGGCTCGCGGGGCCCCTGTGGGGCCTGGGGCAAATTGCCCCACTTGCCCCCCCCCTCTGGACGGCCCTGGGCACTGGGTGTTTAGCAGGGTGTCCAGTTCTGAGAGGTGCCAAATACATGCTGCAAGATATTATGTGCCCCCAGCTCCCATTAAAACCAATAGGCCCCGTCCTGAGAGGTATCCTGCACTTTGCTGGATCATAGGGTTACCATATGTCCGTATTTTCCCGGACATGTCCGGCTTTTTGGTTCTTAAATCGCCGTCCAGGAGGAATTTTTAAATATCTAAAAACATCCGGGATTTTGCCACATCGGTTGGGATGCCCTTTGTCCCGATATCGGGGACCGTTCATGATTAATATTTCCATCCCATTCTTAACTCGCCCTGCATTGCCTATGTCTTCAGGAATAGCTAGAGGCCAAATTCTCTCCTCAGTGATGTCGGTGCAATCCCATGGATGCATTGATTTCAAGGGGCACAAGTGTCACTGGTGGCACAATCAGGCCCAACATGTTTGCATAGCATCATTGATCTATTATTATTATTGCTTATTATTTGTATGACAGTAGCACCTAAGAATCCCAGTCATGGGCCAGGACCTCGTTTGCTAGGTACTGTTCAAACATAGAAAACAACAACAAAGACAGTCCCTGCCCCAAAGAGCTTACAGTCTAATTACAATACAAGAGACAGCAGATATATACAGACAGACAGATGGGAACCAGTGAGATAATATTGGTCAGCATGAGGACTGCAATATATGTTCCAGTGCAATTATAGGCTCAGTGCAGGAATCACTGGGTGAAATTCTATGGCCCGTTGTCACGGGGCGGGACTCACCCCTGCGGTGCCTCCTGTCGGTCGTCCTGGGAATTAGCTCTTCGACCCAGGAGCACCCTCTGGAGGCTGGTGTCCCGCTTGCCGCTGGGCTCGAGTCCCTCCTGGACCCCGGTGCCCCTTTCAGGCCAGGGTGCTGCCCCCTGGCAGTACCCCCACAGATCTGGGTCTCCCCTCCCCGGGGAACCCCCACCCTCTATCCCCACCTCGCCTCAGACGACGGCTACTGCCAATCACCATCTAGCCCCCATTCACTGGGGCAGACTGCAGTGTAAATGCCACTCATCACGGGCAAGGGGGGTTTGGACCTGCTGCCTTTGCCTACCCTGGGCTGCCCCTCTGCAACCCCAGTTACTTTCCAGCCTTTATCAAGGCCTGAAGCCTGGGGTGTTTCCAGGCTGGAGCTCCCCAGCTCCTCTAGGCTTTCCCTAGCCCTGCTCCACTCAGGTACCCTGCTCAGCTCCCCAGGAGCCAGGCCCTTCTCTCTCTACAGGCAGAGAGAGACTCCCCCTGGCCCACTGCCCTCTTATAAGGGCCAGCTGGGCCCTGATTGGGGTGAGGCCACAGCTGAGGCTGCTTCCCCAATCAGCCATTCCCCAGCCACAGCCCTCCCCAGGGCTGCTTTTAACCCCTCCGGGCAGGAGCGGGGTGACCACCCCGCTACACCTGTGTTATCCAGGTCAGACTAGAAGATGACAGTGCCTTCCGGCCTTAAAATCTATGAATACCAAACAATAAGAAAACAAGTTGAAGATAAGCCATGTGCACTAACTTTGCATTTCCTTGAGGAGGAGACAGGACGATGCAGGGAACCGTAATGAGATACAGAACCTTCCATTTCCAGCTGTGCAGGTTGGTAGTGACTAAAAGCTGTTACCATCTGATGGCTCTTGGGGACCTTATATGAAAGCAGTAGGTGCTCTCAGTTGAGTCTTCTTAGGGTCTGACCCAAAGCCTGTTGAAGAAACTTCCATTGACTTCACCAGGCTTTGGATTAGGCCTTTAGGCTCAGATCCTCAAAGGTATTAGTTGCCTAACTCCCCATGGGTGTTAGCTGCCTAAATACCTATAAGGATCTGGGCCTTAGTGGATAAGCATCCAATCAGAATCAAACTGTCACTCTGATGCTATTTGCTGTCACTCTGATGCTATTTGCTGTCAATCTGATGCATTCAGTTTAACTTTCCTCTCTCCTCCCTCCAACACACAGGCCTGTTTATGTCTGTCTGAATGTCTTGCTCTGCTTGAAAAACAGGGAAAAACAATGACACCCTTTTCAAAGCAGCAGTGCAAATGGGTACCAGGGTAGTGAAAGACCCTTGAAACTTTTTTGAAACAGTATTACAGCTAGTACAAATTGGCTTTCCTCAATAAAAGTCTCTCAGCAACTGGCCACATCCTTACCCCAGGGAGAAGTTCCCTGTAAACAGTTCACATTCTTGTGTTGTTGTTGTTTTACCTTTAACAGTCTCATACAGTATCTTGTCAAGATGTCAGCACTACAAATACGTTGACATTTTTAATGCAGTGTTTGGATAGCAGGTTGGATTTTTCAGTCCTCCGTGCCCATATAAGTCAGTCTACAATACTTAATTTCTATCTGAGATCCTTCACTTCTATTACAAACAGATCCAGCGGTTGGGAGATAAATTTTGTGGTAACAGTTTGGACTTTTTTATGAACCACCTGCAAGTTTTCTGCAAACAACATGTTTTATGGGAGCTCAAGGCAATGTTCACCCATCAAGACCTGACAGTAAGAGGAGGATGAATGAGGCCTTATCTCAGCCACACATGTAACCTTCTGTGTCCCCTGGCCTGACCTCCCTCTGCACTCATTTATGAAAATGATTCATCTTTAAAGAGCTTCCTCGTTCCGCCTGGAGGCGGTAGATCTTTCTGTGCCGGACTTGTGTAGGCCGAGGTTATAAACTTCAGTGTGGAAAGCATATATGAGGGCTTAATTTTGAACATTAGGCAAAAAGAATGAGTACAGTATAGAAACACTTAAAGGGATACTAACAGGTTAATAAGTAGAGAGTTAAAAAAAAACAACAGCAACAACAACAACCCTCCAACTGTTCATATCTCTGTTCCTAATAATACCTTAGATTACCCAAACTGAAAGAATTTCTCAAAATCCAGTTCAGTTTTCACTATATGTGCTGCCTGCTTTATATCGTGCTTTTCTTTTTGGAGACTGAAGATGAATGAGTCCATTTCTAGTCAATGTCACTTCCTGCTTCTCAGGCCTTCAGAGTAAGGAGGACCATAGCTTCAAACTGAGCACTTTTTAGGGTTTATTTATGTATTTCAATTTCAATAATAATTAAAAGACCAAGGCTCTATGCACCCTCAACAATGTAATTAAATTAACAATGTGATTAAATCTCAACAGCATTAAAAGATTAGTTCAACAGGAACTTAGCCAGCCACCGAGCAAACTCCTTTCTACTTCTTCATCATGATGGGAAGCATACCCTTCTCCAGAAACCCTAACAAATGCCTGAGAAATGCCCATCCAAATGCCAAAAGTTCATTTAAAAAAACAGTTTGCTGGTGACACTCCTGACAGCTTCTGACTCAGCAATGATCTGTTCATGTTTCTTGCAATCAAGCAGTTTTTCTAGTAAATTAGGTCCAGACCCTCAAGGTATTAAGGTTCCTAATTCCATAGATCGGAGTTAGGTCTTAAATCCTTTTGAGGATCATGAAACACTGAACAAGTGGCGCTAATATTCACCAGCTTTGGGATAGTGACTGTACTCTTTTGATTTTCTTTTCATTCTAATTGTTCATCACACTGAACCTATGTCCCACTGTACTATTTGACCCTGGCAACAATAGCAAAAATTCTACTTGGCATAGCAACATGCCTTGAACAAATATGTTGCACTGAAGTTAAGGTTGAGAGCACATATCAGGTGGCTTAAGGGTAAAAACACTGCAGGGATGGTATAATTATGCCCAAATCAAGAATTATAAAATCAGGACATTCAGAGTTAAGATTAAACTTTAAAAAAATCCAGTGTGTTAAGGTATGGAAATGCACAGTTAAGGCACCTAAACAACCTTAACTCTGCCCTATAGTGACACCAAGAAATACACATACCATTAGTAGTGTGACATAGTGTTTGAAGTTGTAAATTAAATGAAAATTATTTAAAAGACACAATCTATTTTGTGTCCTCTCCCCACAATGTAATAGTTTTTATTGAATAAAAAATTTGATGAATTTGAGGTTTGTTGGGGGGCGGGGGAGGCGGGGGTTGTCTTAGTCATCTGTTTGGTATGTGATGACACTCGAGCCCAGATCCTCATCGGTATTTAGGTGCCTAACTACCTTTGAGGATCTGGGCCTCAGTAAATATCACAAGGTGACTGTAGTGATCCCTCGCTCTCCAGTAGAGATGGGGACCACTCTGCCTCATTGAATTGAGTGGAACCCTCGGGCTCGGGTCACGAGCTGTAAGTAGTCTATAGTTCTAGGTCCATCTGACAGAGGCAAACAAACAACAATAGTCTGGTGCCATTGTCCCCACCCTTGGGGCAGAGCTCTGGGTAGTTGTTAGCTCACAGGCCCTCAGCTGGGGCTGGCAGCACTTAAGAGTCTGGAGCCCTAGCCCTTTGGGCGGGGATGAGCAGGGAGCAGGCTGTAGCCTAAGCCTCCTGGCAAAAGCAGCCAGCAAACACTCAGTTCTGGGTTCAGGTAGGGATGAGCACCCACACAGTCTAGCGGCTCCGGAAGGGATGAGCACCCATACAGTATAGGGGATCCACTACGGGTGAGAGCCCCAGCTGAGTCTAGCCTCCTAGCTTGGCGGACGGTAGATTCATGCAGGCCTCCTGGCCTATGGTGGGGAGTTGACCATCCAAGGGGAAGGGTGGCAAGGGTAGGCGAATGCGGGCCCGTCCAACCCCACGGTCTCCCAGCCCAGGGCCCTAATAGCAGCAGAGCGGTCCGCCACTGGGTCAGTAGGGATTCAGCTGCAACATGCTGACCTAGAAGCAGTCAGCCACATAGCCGGACTGTCTTCGGCTGCCCCAGGGCTACTTCAACTCTGCACAACTCTGCAGTACTTGCACAACTAAGTACTGATTTTTCCCCAGATCCCTAAGTGGCCCCCTTAAGGATTGAACTCACAACCCTGGGTTTAGCAGGCCAATGCTCAAACCATTGAGCTATCCCCCCCCTTCAATATCACCCATCACGGTGATATTGAAGTTCCTTCCTGGAGTTCATTAAGTTAGGTGACTAGCATCTAGCACTCATGATTATTTTCCTAGTATATGACCAGAACTGATTTTAACCATGTGTTTTGGTTCAAATAATTTAATTTTTCACTTCTCCTAATAAGTGTCTCTGAAGATTCCTTTCCTGGTGCCTTTCCTTTACCACATTAGAGTAACAATCTTGCATGTAACCTTGAAAAGTGTGTGCCAAGATGGGCTATTGAGATGCCAGCAAGCCAGTCCTGTCCAGTGGAGGAGACAGATGCAAGCTTACTTTAGCGTTGTGATTGGAAAACACTGAATTTTGATCTAAGATGTGGAGGAGGAGTGCCTTACCATGAGGTCTATGGGGAGCTGTGGTAAGGCAGCTGGCTTAATGAGTTAACTTCTGTTTGTAGACCACCTAGAACAATGGGGTCCTGGTCCATGACTGGAGTTCCTAGTTGCTACGGCAATAATAATAATAGTAATAATTAATAATTAATTAATAATAACAACTTTGGAAAAGCTGGACCAGATGGTGTAATTGGCATGGCTCCATTGATTTTTTACAACAGCTCAGGATCTGGCCTTCTACATTCAAGAATCAGTATAGAATATTCCATTCCTAACCGTGCTTGGGAGCTGACTTAGTCCCTCTTAATCTGCGCACCGACAGAAGGCTTGTGATTTCTTTGGTTCAGCCACCATACCCGTGTTGCACATTAATATTACTTTGAGTGATGCTCAGCATCAGGAATCGCATTACAGAAAGGGACATAACCAAGGGCAGTTTTTTTAGGGACTCAAGAGTCTCTTACTATTTTGGGGCTCATGAAAAGCAAGCGACCCATAGTACTGATTACTCCTGAACTGGGCAGATGCAATGGGAACTGATCCCTCGACACCCCCCAGCCCTGATTTGCACCATCCCAGCTACCGGGCTCTTTCTCACGGGGAAAGACCGTGGAGCATTGCGCCACACTGCCTCGTCCTTCTGTGATGTGCCCAAACAGCCATTAAGTCTGGCTTGAGGCTGACCACTGGACTAATTTCACTTGTCTGACCTAAATTCCTTCCTTCATGTTGTGATTGTATTTATATATGTATTTATTTTTCAGATTGAACGCTCCCTGGACTTTGAACAACTCTCGTTCTCATTTATTGGCAAAGTGACAGCATTCCACCGGCAAGACAACTCCCTCCAGAAGTTCCCATAGCTTGGAACACAGCTTCCTCCCTCTCCACCTACGGTAGATATAGAGCACATGCTGTACTATGCACACACATTCATACCAGGGCTAACCTAAGTGGGCTGAGGCAGCCAGATCTGAATAATAGCACAGGACTCGATATAATAACACCGTGGAACCTGGAGAGGTTATGGAAAGTTGTATTTTGCCCCAAGGGCTTTTTATTGGGGAGGGAGGGGAAACTGCAGCAGGATTAGAACCAGGGTACACTGTGCCAATGAGACATTCATTTTGGGCACCCCCAATTTTTGTTGTTGCCCAGCTTGAGTCACCTGAAGCTAAACTCAGCTCTTCTATCCCATAGGACAGTGGGTGTATATCACTCAGTCAGATTTTATTGTGCAGGCAGCTCTGACTCTGGCATCATAGTGTTAATTTATCCCATAAAATGAGGAAGCCTGAAGGACCAGGGGATTGGCTAACGAGGCTTCCAGCCTATGCAGATGTGGGAGAACAGCAGTGCAGGCTGGAACTTGTTTGCCACATTTGCTAGCTTCAGAGCCAGCTGCCAGAAAATGTCGAGGGGAAGGGGAGGGGAAAATATTCCCAGTTGCATTTCTTCAAATGCAGTCAGTGCTTCCCAGTGGATGGCAAACTGGCTTGGGAGATCTGGGTTCTAAGTCTGTTTTTTTCCACCATGTTTCCTCATTTTCATGCACCCTACTGCTAAGCTGTGGTAGGAAAAGCTGGTTGTGGTATGTCTAGCCCTGCCAAAAGCAAGACATACCAGAAATGAATGGCTTTCTTGAAGGATTTCCAGCCAGTTTTCAAAGATTCAATACGTTTGGACCATTCATTGAACTCTTTGGCTAAGCATCCGCATGGATGAGTACTTCTACTAAAGGAACCGGAGCCCCTGAATGTTTGGAGCAGGTTTTCACTGGCCCTACCTGTCTGTGCAGGGCAGTAAGGCAGTGAACCAGCCCCCCTTTGCATGGGCTGCCTGCATCACTAGTATGGTGGGGAGAGCAGGCTCTTTGGAGCTGTTCCTTCTTCCCCCCACAGCTGTTTCTTCCCCACACAGGTCCAGGGGAGATGAGCAGGAAATAGAGTCTTGATTTTGCCCCCTGCATGCATTAGCCAGTGCATGGAGGGGAAGTAATTTGCTTCTGGGGTGCATCTGTTGCAGATTACTGGCCCCCGGAGGAAGAAAGGAACCAGGGAAAGAATGATTGACAGCTGCAGTTTCTTTGCAGGTCTGCTCCTGGAATGGTACTGTTATGTGCTACCCCTTACTCGTGGCTAGAGGTCTGGGCACACACTAACCCTCTGTGGGCAATTGTATGAGCCATTACTATTGTACCTGATTGCTTAAGTTGCTTTTCCTATCTTAATTGGAATCCAAGGGCCGTAATAATGATCTAACGTTTTTAAAGTGAAGAAGAAGAAGTGACTGGGTGGATTAGTAATGTCAGCGACCATAACCAATTCAGGGGGTGAGTCATCGATCAGTGGGGGCTTGGGAATGTCATGTCTCAGGAATTATGAGGCAGTTAGCTGTCTTGAAAACATACTGTTGAAGCAATCGGAGGATAACATCTAAATCTGCTTATCGAAACCACTATCAGGAAGAGATGACAAAAAGTAGACGGTATATTTACTAAAAGCTCAGTTCTCTTTGTTAACTTTGGGTTCAAATTATATAGCCAGTAGACACTTATGTGTTATCACGTTGAGATATCAGTGATACTGTATTACAACATTCTAGAGGGCTTTATAGACTAGTGACAAGGAGCCAAAAGTTTTGCAACTGACATATAATTATCTAATGTACTACGTGTGCCAAAGATCACTACTCTGGATGGATAAACTGAAAGCACAGAAAGGGAAACAAAAAATACCTGAAGGATTTGCTAAGGGGGGAGAGAAGGAAATAAGGATTCTAGTCAGTAGAATTTGTTTCTTGGGGAAATATCCCTGGAAAACAAATAATCCCCATTGAAGCCTCAATCCAGCAAAGCATTCAGACAAGTGCTTAACTTTAAGCGTGTGAAAGGTCCCACTGAAATCAACAGGTTGACTCATGTGCTTTAATTATGTGCTTAGGAGGTTTGCTGGATTGGGGCCTACCTGAATAATGGCTGGTGTGCTCATGCATTCTGAGGTTCAGAAAAAAATAGAGAGGGATTTGAGATGAGCTTGGAACTGCCAACATTTGAATCTGGATCCAAACTATCCCAGATTTCCAGGTGTTTAGATCTAGAGTTTTGGTTCAAACCTTCATGGAGATTATGCAAAGTTCAGATCTGGGATCAGATCAATCGGATCAGTCAGTTCAAAATTCAGATCAATGGGAGTTAGGTGAAAATCTGGCTCCGTGTCTCCAGATGAGGGACCTTTCTACTGGTAATGCTACAACATCTACCCACCTGGCCCCTTTTCTTCTAGGACCATACTGGTTCCAAATGCTTATAAAATTGTGAACATTTTCATCCAACTTTCTTCTGTGTTTTTTTTCCAATCAAAATTCATTTCTTTAAATCAACATTTGAATCCCTGAGAACATTTTTTGATAAAGTTTTGACCAGTTCTACTTCTGGTTGGAAAATGGGTGATAGTCATGCGGTACAGGGTGACAACTGAGAAAATTGAATCCAGACTCCTCTTACCCTCATTTTATTTGTCAAAAGTCCAATGAAAATCTTCATCCACATTTCACATTTTAAAAAGAGTTCGATCAGTCCTGATGTTTGACCTGTATTGGAGAATCAGTAATTATGCAAACAGAGAGATTCCCAGCCAGAGCTGCAAAATTCAGCTCCATCCCAGAATGATGTTTGTATTAGGGGCATGGCTTAGTCCTTTATAGAGATTGAGGCCAGAAACAACATTTGGGTACCCCCAAAGCTCAGGGATATTCTGATATGGGGTTTGGATTTGGATCCAGTTGAAGTCCTATGTGACCTGACCTGTACTTCTACCTCAGAACTGCACATAGGGTGACCAGATGTCTCGATTTTAGAGGGACAGGTCCCGATTTTTGGGTCTTTTTCTTATATAGGTTCCTATTACCCCCCACCCCCTGTCTCCATTTTTCACACTTGCTGTCTGGTCACCCTAGCTGCAAACATCATTGTATGAGGCATGAGCTTGTCCTGCACTGAGTTTTTCTACTTACAGACTCTCTGTAGCTGAGCAAAAAACCAAACCCAAAACCAACTACTCATGGATTCCCTTTTATATGCCCCCATGTAATTAATTACGTGTGTGTGTGTGATCTATGGGATTTTCATTTGAGACAGGGTAGACTAGTAATGGATTGCTTGTGAGCATGTGCAATCCTGCTGATGACTCCACCATGTGGTGATACTGCGGTATTGCATCTAAATGTAATTTCCTTCTCCCCCCCCCACCCTTTTCTTCTAACTAGTTTTTTAAAAAGGTATTTAGCTCTTCACCGCAGGTGGTTTACTCTTGCATTCCTCTACCATATCTGAATGGATGCTGCCGATCAGATCCTTCTACCAGCTGAAATCCATATCAGACACATTCCACCTGACAGTCAGTGGTAAAGTGAGGTTGCAGAGCAATAGGAAAAAGGAAGGCAGTGATGTCGTAACCACAAGCGATGATATAGACAGACATGTCACATCATACTTGATGCTCCAATGGATCACATCTGTACGAGGCAGGAAAGGGTGGGCCCACTGGGATGTTATAGGCATGTATGAGGTGAGAAGGACATGGTCTCAGAGAGGGACATGTGCCTCCCTTGGTCTTTCCTCTCCCAGAGCTGTAATCCCTCCGTGGGCAAGGAAGGCTGGCTACAAGTTCCTTTAGAATCCACCACTGCTGTTCATCACATGGCCATAAAAGCCATAGCTTAGCTTCAAGGTTATTTTTGAACTTCAGCTCTGTACCCATGTTCAGCCGGTTCTAGATCTCAGATACCGCCATGGGCTTTAGTTCTGACTCATCTCCATTTTACCTGTAGAATTTTGTATTTAGTCCTCATTTACATAACAGCCGTTGTCTGCTTAATTTTCCACTTGGGATCAGTGTAGGGGAGAAGACAATACCTCAAGTGGTCCCACTTGTGGAGCAAGGTGCTACTGTCTGTGAGTAAGGAGACCTACAAAAACATGACAGTGAGTTGGTTGTTGGGGTGTTGAGACCACTGCCTGTCATGTCGACCAACATTGTCTCCTTGTTTCCTTGTACTCTCCATTGGTCTGGATCCCCCTGTTGTCTCTTGTCTTATACTGAGATTGTAAGAGCTTTGGGGCAGAGATCATTTTTTTGTTTTGTGTTTGTACAGCATCCAGCACAATCCATAAATTCATCGATTCTGAGACCAGAAGTGACCACTGTGATCCTCTAGTCTGACCTCCTGTGTAGCACAGGCCAGAGAACTTCCCCACAATAATTTCGATTTGAATAGAGCACATCTTCAATGAAAAAACCCCAGCCAGTCTTGCTTTAATAATTACTCGCGATGGAGAATCCACCACAACCCTTGGTAAGTGGTTCCAGTAACTAATTATCCTCCCTGCTAAATATTTACACCTTATTTCCAGTCTGAAAACGTGAGGCCCTGGGCCTTGCTTAGGGTTCCTTGGCATCACTGCAATAGAAATAGTGGTATCAAAATCAGGCCCTTTTCAACCTGCTGGAGCAAGATACTGAGCCACCAAATTGCGTTAGGGACACTGGCCTACCATGGACTTTCCTAGGAGTAAGACTTCAGTGGAAAGTCCCTTTTCCAGACTTATGAGGTTCTGGAAAGTTTATCTTGATGTTTCCAACCTCTTATCTCTCGTTACTCATTTTGGTTAAAAATCTATAGTAGTCAAATCGTGTTTAACCAAATGCTACGCACTTTACCTTTGCATGAAGAAATTAATCAAATGCCCTGCTTGTGAAACAAGAGGAAAATGAATACATGAATTAAAAAAACAACGAGGCATGTTATAGTTTTAACTGTGAAACTTTGACTTCAATGGAAACGTAATAATGAAAATAAATTCAGCTCCCAGGTAAATGATTATCTGTCTGGGAAATTCCTTATCTTTCATTAACAATAATGCTCTGTATTTGCATCAGACCACCTTGCTTGGCATAACATCCAGCAAACATATTTCTCAAAGGCCAGATTCTATCCAATCTGTATAGGGGTCCACAGTTGGGAATGGGGTTGCTGCAAGGGACATATTATAGTCAGGAGCACTTGCAGTCTCTGTCCTCAGAGGACCAAGAGGCTGCTCTCTCCATGCTCCAGTTTAGGTGCACAGTGATCAGAAAGGGTAGGGAAGAGCCCGAGCCCATAAAGAGGCCACAGGAAGCAGAGCATGTGTTAGAGCAGCCTAGGGGGTGCTCTAACTTATACAGGGGGATGGGCAGGTCCAGCATACAGGGAGCACAATGGCCTGTAGCCACCCCTCTCACCCCCAAGCCCAAGTCTCGTGACTGGCTACACCACATGGGATGTAATCTGTATGTGCATTAATAGTTTCACACCTCCAGCTCTGCATGTGTGTCCCATGGTGGGGAAAGGCTGGGCTTTTGCAGCAGTAGCCTGGTTTTTACAGGGTTCATCCTACATGGTAGTTGTTTTAAAGAACAGACCCCTGCACAGCAACATGCTTTGTGCCAGAGCCACATCCCTGCCCATTATATGTTACAGTCTCACGATCCCCTTTTGAACTTGGTAGGTGATGGTTTTGGCTGGAGTAGACCAGTCAGATGCAGGTCCTACATCACCTCGAGCCTCAATATGTCACTGGGCAAGCTCTTGCGTTCTTGTTTACTCTGTAACAATTCATGGCCTGGCTTTCCAGTGGGGAGGAGGGAGTCAAAAGGAAATGCGACCTTTGGTATTTTTCAACAGCATGATTGCTATGCAGCTCTTCAAAGGACGGGGCTGTTGAAGAGCAGCAGAAGGGATGGTGAAGGGATCACTGTGTCCCTAGTACTTCAAGCTTGGCAGAGAAACCAGAAGAACCTGCGGATCCTGTGAGAGGAAATAAGAGGCATGGCCAGGGCTAACGCATTGTCCTCTTGCATTGCATCTGAAATTGACCTTATTAGTTGGCTGTACAGGATGGTGGAACTGGGACTTCTGTAAGGCGGCAAAGCACGTGCACAAAGACAAAGCAAGGAAAAGGAATGCAGAGGAATCCGAATGGCAAGGTCATGTGGGAGCTTGTTGTTGGGGTCAATGAGTTTCTATTTATGGACATCTCTGGCCTCCACCACTATTATCTGAGCACCTCACAGTCTCCAATACGATTGTTCTCACAATCCTCCTGTGAGGTAGGGAAGTGTCATTATCCCTTTGTGTAGGTGGAAACGAGGCCCCGATCCTCAAAGGGAGTTG
This sequence comes from Terrapene triunguis, assembly GCF_002925995.2. Lineage (NCBI taxonomy): Eukaryota > Metazoa > Chordata > Testudines > Emydidae > Terrapene > Terrapene triunguis. The sequence goes on from NW_020664419.1 coordinate 7,317,216, forward strand.
GGCACCTGGATACCTTGGAAGGTCTGGGCCAGAGAGACTAAATCCAAGGTCACCCAGAAATGGTGCTGGTCAAAACTGTCTTTTGATGGAAAATTGGTGTTTCAACGCAGCGAAATTTTTTCGCAAGAAAAATCTGTTTTCTGTGGCGTTTTTATTTTAGTTTAGTTTTTATCCAAAGATGGAGTGCCCAAAACTGAAATATTTTGTTTGTCAGCTGGAATTTTGGAATGTTAGAATTTCTGCCAAAAAAAAATATAAAAAATCAAAATTTCCCCTGGCAAACAAAGCCATTTTCTAACCAGCTCTGCAGGTGAGGTTGGTAGAAAAGCAGAGAACTGAACATAGGTCTCTTGAATCACCTGCAGGTGCCTTGGCTACAATCCCACCTTTCCCCCATACCATCATTCCACTTGCCTTACTGTTATATTAGCCAAATGTAGTAGGTGCACAGTGTATGCATATAAAATGATGGGGTCTAAATTACTATTACCACTCAAGAAAGAGAGCTCTGAAAACATCCACTCGATGTGCAGCGGCAGTCAGAATGTTGGGAATCATTAGGAAAAGGATAGATAATAAGACAGAAAATATCATATTGCCTCTATACAAATCCATGGTACGCCCACATCTTGAATACTGTGTGCTGATCTGGTAGCCCCATCTCAAAAAAGATCAGAGGTGAAAGTAAGCCAGTCCGGTCCGGTATGGCATACTGGCAAGAGCTGGTACACAGCCGACCATACCAGCAGGGGACAGGTTCCCCAGGCTGGCAATTTAAAAGGGCCCTGTGCTCCCAGCAGCAGCCGGAGCCCCAGGCCCTTTAAATCACCGCCAGAGCCCTGCTGCCAGAACCCTAGGGTAGCAGTGGCGGCCGGGAGCCCCAGGGCTCTGGCTGCGATTTAAAGGGCCTGGGGCTCTGGCTATGATTTAAAGGGCCCAGGGCTCCAGCTGCAGTAGTGGTGGCCGGAGCCCCAGGCCCTTTAAATTTCTGCTGAAGCCCCAGGGTAGTGGCTGCGATGTAAAGAGCCCAGAGATTTAAAGGCCCCGCCCCTTCTGGTTGAGGCCCCGCCCCCTTGCTCAGGACCCCTGCCCTGCATACCGGTAAATCCCTTAAGATATATTGGAATTGGAAAAGGTACAGAAAAATGATTAGGGGTACGAAACAGCTTCCATATGAGGAGAGATTAATAAGATTGGGACTTTTTATCTTGGAAAAGAGATGACTAAGGAGGGATATGATAGAGGTCTATAAAATCATGACTGGTGTGGAGAAAGTAAATGAGGAAGTGTTATTTACTCCTTCACATAACACAAGAACTAGGGGTCACCAAATGAAATTAATAGGCAGCAGGTTTAAAACAAGCAAAAGGAAGTATTTCTTCACACAACACACTGTCAACCTGTGGCACTCTTTGCCAGGGGATGTTGTGAAGGCCAAGACTATAACAGTGTTCAAAAAAGAAGTAGATAAATTCATGAAGGATAGGTCCATCAATGGCTATTAGCCAGGATAGGCGGGGATGGTGTCCCTAGCCTCTGTTTGCCAGAAGCTGGAAATGGACGACAGGGGATGGATCACTTGATGATACCTGTTCTGTTCATTCCCTCTGAATTTCCTGGCATTGGCCACTGTTGGAAGACAGGATACTAGATGGACTAGATGGCGAGATGGACCTTTGGTCTGACCCAGTATGGCTGTTCTTACGTTCGTATGTGTGCTGGCACAATGCTATAAAACCACAACAGTGTAATTATAGTACATTCCACAGTGGGGCTTGTAATGTGACAGGCGCACTGCACGAAGCCAATGACACCAAAAGCACAGCTATTCTTAAGCAGGAGTTGGTGAAGCTGGCGGGGTTGGGTTTTGTGAAGGGGTCAGTAAACTGAGCTCGCTCTCTCTCTGTCGCAGAGGTTACACTGTGCACATCGCTGTTATCTCAGTGTCTGACCTCCCACCGTTTCTGTTAGGTTGTGTCTTGGACACCGCACTTACGCCGTGCCTAAGAGATGTAGGAATAAGCTGGGCTGTGAGGCACTACAGCAAGTGGCCAGGACCCTGGACTCTTCCAATACACGGTCCAGTGCAGCTGAGCCAAAGCAGGGTAGGCGAGTGTTAAAATTTGCTGATGGCATCATCCAGCAGCTGATTACTATTGTCCTGCAGCAACTGGGACCAGAGAAGGAATTGTGGCTCAGATACCCCACCCCTTGTCCCGGGGTGGGCCTCCAGGCACCATCTAGCCCTCAGAGATTTGAGTTCAATCAGTCCAAAACCGTAAGGGGAGCTGTCCCTCCCCGCTGCCTCCTCTTTCCCCCCGGCTACCTCCTGCTCCCCAAGGAAGGAGACTGTTTGCAATGCAAGCTGGACATTTCACCCAGCTACAACTAGTCACGAATACGGCTCATAATAAGCACATACCTGGCTCTAGCCCCTTTCATTTGGGGCTCTCAAAGTGAGTTTACAGACGTGAATGAACAAAGGCTTTCAACAGTCCTGGGCGGTAGGAAATATGTCCCTATAAACGATGGGGAGTCCACAGGCAGAGGGACACCACGGAAGAGAGTTCCGTGTTGGAAGGTGGATTGTCTCTGGGGAACGTCAGTCGGAGTGATGGGAGAGTGACAGCGAGGCTGGAGGGAAGGGCTGATGGTGCAGCAGCATGGGCAGACAGGCTCCCAGCTGATAGCATCAGCAGCACCCAAACTCGACGCTCACTCATGCCAAAGACACACGTGCATAGGGTGACCAGACAGCAAATGTGAAAAATCAGGATGGGGGTGGGGAGGTAATAGGAGCCTATATAAGAAAAAGACCCAAAAATCGGGACTGTCCCTATAAAATCGGGACATCTGGTCACCCTACACATGCACAGCGAGTGTGGTGTCACCCCATCCTCAGTGGCGTAATGACAATGGTGCAAGTGGTGCAATCGCACCAGGGCCCACAAGGTGATGGGGGTCTAACCGGAGGACAATTTTGATATAGAACCCGGCAGTCTGGAGAGAGACAGGAGGATGTACCACCCTCTATCTGGAGATGGAAGGGGCTTGCGTCCTCACTGGTACAGTGGATAGGACCCAGGCACCCAGGGGTCTGTATAGCCATTGTCTGGAGATGTACCCGTATCATATATACGAATTCCCTCTAGCTGTCTGGAGATCGGGGTGGAGGGCTATTCCTTCTGGCACTGCTAGCCATGGAGAGTGCTTGGATTTAGCCACAAGGCATACACCCCTTCGTGCAGGGCCGGCTCCAGGCACCAGCTTAACAAGCAGGTGCTTGGGGAAGCCAAGGGAGAGGGGCGGCACCTGCGGCTTGCTTGGGGCGGCAGAAATGCTGGAGCCGGCCCTGCCTTCGTGTCACTGCCAGCCTGGCAGAAGTTGAGCTGCAGAGACCTGACTAGGGGAGAGTAGGGTGGCTGCCCACCATCCCCACCAGGGCACGGGATGACTGGGATGAGGGGCCTGTTTGGCTGGGGTGACCCCAGGCCCTGGGCCTGAGCAGCTGGCAAGGACACACGGAGAAGACATGGGGGGATTGCAGTTCTGTGGCATGTGGGGGGAGCAAGGGCCCGCAGACTGAGCGCAAGGTAAAAGCACTTGCAACTTTACCTGGGAGGGGAGAGGGGAAACTAGGGACTAGATCAGAGCTGGGAGGGTGGGAGAAGGGGGGTGGAGGACAACTGGGTGGAGCTTGGGGGCTGGATTGGAGCTGTTGAGGGCAGGGGAAGGGGGTTGGAGTAGAGTTGGGGGGCTGGATCCAACTTGGAGGGATGAGTAGAGCGGGAGTTGGAGTGGAACTGGAGGGGACTGAGGGGGGAACTGGGGGAGGGCTTGTAGGGGGCCTGAAATGGGACTGGGGGTGGATCAGGGAAGGGAGGGGCAGGAAGGGAACTAAAAGGGCCTAGGGAGTGGAGAAGCTGAGGTCTGGACTGAAGGAGGCTGGTGGGGGGTTGAGGGAGAGCTGGGGGGCGGCATGGATCAGAATTGGAAGGGAGCAAGGGGATCATGGGGGGAACTGGAGGGACAGGAGGGCTGGACTGGGGCTATAGGCGAGCTAAGCAGGAGCTGTGGGGCTGGATTGGGGCCGTAGGAGGGGCTGGAGAGAAGCAAGGGGATGGGGAGGCTGGGGAGGCTGGATTGGGGCCGTGGGGGAGCTGAAGGGGGGGCAGATTTTGGAATTGGGAAGGGGGCCCCTAACCTATTTTGCACCGGGGCCTTGTTGTACCACTGCCCATCATGGACAGCACATGATGCCACGGGTACAGGTGTATCGCAGCCCCTGTGGAATGACAACAGTGCTTTGCGTACATAAAGCGTCTTCCCTCTGAAGTTCTCAAGGCCATGTGCAAGTATTAATTAATCCTCACAACACCCATGTGTGGTAGGCATAGCAATATCACTGGCAAAGTAATTTCAGAAGCAGTGTCTTTAATATCATATTCCCATGTCCGCACTGCATCATCTCTGAAACAATATATTATTTCCTCAGCCTGCCTGCTGTTGTTCAACCCTGTTTTATGCCTTATGGCATTCTATACATATGATTAGTATTTATTATTTGTATTGTGGTACAATACAATTGTGGTACCAACGTCAGGCATCCCACTGGATATACACACACAGTAAGAGACAGTCACTGCCCCCACAAGAGTTTACAATCTGAAAAGACATGACACACAAAGAATGAAATCTTTCTGTAGAGCTACAGATAGTTAGATTTTTTTTCATTGAAAAGTAATTAGTAAAAAAAAAAAGAGGTCTTTTAGTCAAAATTATCATTGAAAAATTTAATTTTTGACAAGATTTTTCACTGGAAAAAAAAAAAGACAGACATCAGAACCAACAGGTTTTTTGGCTTTTGGTACCAAAATAATAATAATAATAATTTTTGGTAACCCAAAAATGTTTACCAAAGCCCTACATTTTTTTTAAACTGAAAACAACGTCTGGATTTTGGCTGCTAATGAAAAAATGAAAAATGTTCATGGGACATTTCCACAGAAATGAAAAGAAAACCCAAATTGTTGATGTTTCCTGCAAAAAAACATGAAAATTTTCCGCCATCTCTATGTGGAACCCATTACCTGTAGCATCTAGGCATTATCTACCCGTACGCCAGGGGCAGGTCTACACTACAGTCGGGATTGGTGCTCTGAGATCGATCCACCGGTGCTTGATTTAATGGGTCTAGTAAAGACCCGCCAAATCGACTGCAGATCGCTCTCCAGACAACCCCTGTACTCTACCACCGACGAGAAGACTAAGATAAGTTGACGGGAGAGTTTTTCCCGTTGACCCCCCACGATGTAGACCCTGCGGTAACTCAGCTTAAGGTATGTTGACTCCAGCTACATTATTCATGTACCCGGAGCTGAGTGGCGTAGGTTAACTTACTGCGATAGTGTAGACATATCCCAGGCCTCAGAATTTAGCCTCTATGAGCTACTCCATCCCCATTGCAAATAGTGGACCCGGTGGGTCATCCTTAAGGTATTGACAGCTTTGATTGGTCCTATCACCCTTTGCTCTAAGATGTAGCTTGCCACTGATGCGCATTTATGCTGTGGTTTCTACATGGACTAGTGACTAGACTAGTCTCTTTGCCTGCACTAAGATCTTATGATGGTACCTGGCGGGATGTTGCTAAGCATTGGCCCTGCTGCTTCCGGTGCCTTCAACAGCCATACATCAGCATGGGTCACTACTTTTTACTCCTCTTTTGGGCAGGGACTGAGCCTCGGCATGGATGACTCCACATCTGGGTAGGTGAGGCTGTTTCGATGAGAAAATGGGTAAGCTATTTTCTTTCATTGTTTTTGGAATCTTTTCCATTCTGTGCTTCTTTATATCGTCGCTTTTCACCATTTTTATGACAAAAATGACTTGTTTTTAGAAAACTTGGGGTCAGGATTTGATCATGTAATTTTCCACAATTGGCAACGAATATTTTTGAATGCAGTTTAGTTGTAGCTGTGGTCCCAGGATATTAGAGAAACAAGGTGGGTGACGTAATATTTTTTATTGGACCAACTTCCAGAGACACTCGATTTATGGTTTAGTTACAGATTATTGTATTCACTACTCCTTCTTTTTGTCCTATGACTGCAGAAGTGTTAATAGGCTCATAGACTCATAAACGTTAAGGTCAGAAGGGACCATCATGATCATCTAGTCTGACCTCCTGCACATTGCAGGCTACAGAACCTCACCCACCCACTCCTGTAATAGACCCCTAACCTCTGGCTGAGTTACTGAAGCCCTCAAATCATGGTTTAAAGACTTCAAGTTACAGAGAATTCACCATTTAAAGTAGTTTAAGCCTGCAATTGACCCATGCCCCATGCTGCAGAGGAAGGCGAAAATCCCCCAGGGTCTCTGCCAATCTAACCCAGTGGAAAATTCCTTCCTGATTCCAAGTATGGGGATCAGTTAGAGCCTGACCATGTGGGCAAGACCCACCAGCCAGACATCTGGGAAAGAATTCTCTGTAGTAAGTCAGAGCCCTCCTCATCCAGTGTCCCATCTCTAGCTATTGGAGATATTTTCTGCTAGCAGTCGCAGATAAGCTAGATGCCATTGTAGGCAGTCTCACCATCCCCTCCCCTCCATAAACTTATCAAGCTCAGTCTTGAAGCCAGTTAGGTGCCCCCATTGCTCCGCTTGGAAGGCTGTTCCAGAATGTCACTCCTCTAATGGTTAGAAACCTTCATCTAATTTCAAGCCTAAACTTGTTGATGGGCATTTTATAGCCATTTGTTCTTGTGTCCACATTAATGGGCCACTCTACCCTGAATGGTCCATTAGAATATGTGCTAACTACTTATGCTAAATAATTTGTTCCACCCTTGCATTTAGCTGTGACCTGGGAGTTCCTTTCCCATACCTGAGGAAGAAAGAGTTCTGTGCGGCTCGAACGCTTGTCTCTCTCACCAACAGAAGTTGGTCCAATGAAAGTTATTATCTCACCCACCTTGTCTCTCAAATATTTTTGAATGGCTAATTCCACTAACGGCCTTCCGAGAGTCAGGATGTGCATGAGAATATTAATACCTTTTCATCCATAGATCTCAAAGTGCTTTACCAAGGAGACAGACTAGAACAGGGGTGGGCAAAATACGGCCGCTAAAAGTCCCGTGGCACAGTGGGGCACTCAGGCAGGGTGCCTGCCTGCTGTGGCCTCATGCTGCTCCCGGAAGCGGCCGGCTGCTGCTGGCAGGTCTCTGTGCGCCCCTAGCGGGGGGGAGGGGGAAGGGGTGGCAGCTCCGCACGCTGCCCCTGCCCCCAGCACCATCCTCACAGCTCCCATTGGCCAGAAACCAGCCAATAGGAGCTGTGGGGGTGGTGCTTGCGGGCGTGGGCAGCACACAGAAACTCACTGCCCCCTCCCCCCAAGGGGTGTGCAGAGACATGCCAGCAGCATCAGGCCACAACCGCTTCTGGGAGAGGCGTGGGGCCATGGCATGCAGTCAGCCTGCCTGAGCCCTGCTGCACCACTGGCTGGGAGCCGCCTGTGGTAAGCACCTCCCTGCCAGAGCCTGCACTTCACACCCCCTCCTATACCCCAACCCCCTGCCCCAGGTCAGAACCCCCTCCTGCACTCAAACTCCCTCCCAGACACCCCACTCCCTCCATGTGCAGCCTGTGACGACTTACCAAAATTTGTGAAGTGGCCCCCCCTGAAAAAATTATTGCCCACCCTTGGACTAGAACCTAGGTGTCCCAAGTGAAATTTTTTTTGCAAAATTAAAAAAAAAAAAAAAAAAAGGGTGAAAAATGCAGATTCATTGACACCGAAACGTTTCGCGAATTCATGTCAATTTTGCTGAATGGTACGTGTTGTTTCAAAAGTTCCTTCTGTTTCATTAATTTTTTCCCCAAAGCATTAAAACTTGAAATCACAATGAAAAGTTTAATTTTGGATCAAACAAAATGGTTTGACTGGGAATAATTTTTTTTTGACTTTTCGATTCAATGAAAATTTTGAAAATTTGTGGTTTTGAGTTGACACCGAATGAATTTTTTCCTCCTGATTTTTCAGAATTGCCACCCTACTGAAAAATCCTATAGTCACCCAGCTCCGGTCCCATACTTTAGTGATACTGGGTCACACAGCCATCCCTCATATGGAATGCTAAGTGTTCACATCTTCACATCATTTATTCTGACTTCTCATATTCTTTTCTTTTCTTTTCCTGCGTGGGAGTTTGTTTATGGGAACATACAGTGATTGTGAAGAAATAGGCCAAGTAATTGTTCCATTTAAATGATCAGAGGTGTAAGTAATATGCCTTTAAATATATCTATGAACCAAATTCTGCCCTCATATATCTGAGTGTGATTCCCATTGACTTCACTGAGGGTGATGTGTGAATCTCCAAAGGCAGAATTTGTTCCTATCTATTAATCTACCGCCTACTTACTCTAAACTTACCTATTTTCTGTCTGCTTAACTCTATTAATTAGTGAATGTTTGTAAAACACTTTGATGATGTAAAGCCATATATAAATGCTAAGTATTATAATTATTTTTATCTGCCTGCCTGTATCCTTTTACCTATCTGGCTGTCTACCTTCACTATGTATAATAATAAAAATAAATATAATACACAGCACTTATATAGTATTTTTAACCTTCAAAGTACTTTACAAACATTAACTAATTAATTTAATCTAGCCATCTTGCAAACAACTCCTTCAACCAACCAGTGGTGGTTGTTTCTGTGAAAGAATGTGCCTTGCCAAAAAAAAAAAAAAAAAAAAAAAAAAAAGTTACATTTTATTTTATTATTTTTTAACACTTTATTATGACATGGTAATAAATAGGTATGGTGACATGGATTCCAAGGCCAGAAGGGATCATTGTGATCATCTAGTAGTCTGACTTCCTGTATAACACAGGCCATAAAACTTCCCCAAAATAATTCCTAGAGCAGACCTTTGAGAAAAACATCCAATCTAGGTTTAAAAATCCCCCATGCCCCTTGGTAAATTGTTCCAGTGGTTAATTACTCGCACCATTAAAAATGGTCGCCGTATTTCCAGTCCAGTCTGCTGAGTAGGGAATGCACGGTAGTGGTGCGTTAGCTGGATAACATAGCATATACTATAGACAGTAACATCATATAATAGCCCAGACCACGGTGAGATATCAAAGCACAATTGTATTTTAGGCTTACCTCTGATTGTTTGTGCTGCCATGGCTTTAAGTCAGATACTTCATATTACCAGAGTGTTATGGTTTTTTTCCCCCCAATGCTGATTATATAGAAGCTACTGCTAAATATTTCTGCTAACCCCCCTTCCAAAGATCGTTTTCTAACAAGCATTAAGGCCAAAATTGTCAAACATGGGTGCCTACCATTAGGCCCCTGATTTGAATCCTCAAAGGGACTTAGGCTCCTAACTCCTATTGAAATCAATGGGAGTTGGGAACCTAAACCCCTTTGAGGATCTTGGCCCTAGTACTAAATCCATACTGAGGCACCTAAATAAGTGGCCTTAATGTCAGAAGTTACGAACACCTTGTGACATGAACAGGACCTGTTGGCTGCTCAGCACTCTTCACACCGAAGCTTAAATATGGATTTAGGTGCGTGTCTTCTTTTGGGTATCTATTTAAAAAAATATCGTCCATTTATTTTGTACTGACTGTTATTTATATTGTGGTAGTAGCACCTACGGGTCTCAACTGAGATTGGGGCCCCATTGTGTTAGCTACTGTACAGACACCCCCCTTCCCTACAGTGCTGATAGTCTAACCAGACAAGGCAGGGTCAGGCAGTAAGTTGCCCAAGTTCATGCAGTAGGTCAATGACAGAGCTAGGACTGGACTCCAGGCCTGTTGACGCCCAGTCTACTACTTATCATAGAATCATAGAATATCAGGGTTGGAAGGGACCTCAGGAGGTTATCTAGTCCAACCTCCTGCTCAAAGCAGGGCCAATCCCCAACTAAATCATCCCAGCCAGGGCTTTGTCAAGCTGGGCCTCAAAAACCTCTAAGGATGGAGATTCCACCACCTCCCTAGGTAACCCATTCCAGTGCTTCACCACCCTCCTAGTGAAATAGTGTTTCCTAATCTCCAACCTAGACCTGCCCCCACTGCAACTTGAGACCATTGCTCCTTGTTCTGTCATCTGCCACCACTGAGAACAGCCTAGCTCCATCAGAACATGCTGCCACTCAACTGGAAACATGTTGAGACAGTCTGTTCAGATTTAAAAATTCAAATCTGTTATTATTCGCAACATCTTTGATGGTTAAAAATCAGAGATTTTAAAAAATATACTTTGTCACCTTGAAAACTGTTTGTTTGCTATTTGTTTTCACTTTTAAAATAGATTAGTCAGTTTCACTTTGCTGTCTAGTCAGTTTCTGGTTTGGGTTCTCATATATTAACAGAATGCTGTAATGTTTGGGTTGCAAACAATGCTCTAAGGGCCTGCTCCTACCGTCACTGAGCAGAGAAATGGGAATTTTGCTACAGGATTGGGCCCCCGTTCAAAAAATGGACCACTTCCATGCTTAAAGTAGGCAGGATTTTCCCCTACATTCAAACAAAAACCTGTTTTCACTGGCTTTTTTTTTTTTAATGGAATTTTCTACAGATTCTATTCTATTTGCTTACGTAGGCAGAATGTAATTGGAATTTGACAAGGGTATCAGTGCTCACCTCCTTACACATGTCAAGGAGCCTTTGAGGACCACTAGTGATTGGGGTGTGGATTCTGCCATGTGTGCAAGTTGACACCCTTAGCAGCACAGTTCTGCCTAGCACCATGCTGAGGTTTAAATTTGGTACTGATTCAGTGGGCACAGCACCTCCTGCTGAATTCCCATCACCACTTCCTGTAGCACCTGGGTTTTCATAAAACATTGAATTTTTATTTTTAACCTCCCTTATGCTCTAACAATTAAAATTAGATCCAAATTCTCTCACAGCCTGAGACTTTTTATGCCAGGTAACATCTCAAAGCACTTAGCATCGTTTATTTATCATTCTCAGAGTACAATGCACGACAGCTTTATTTTGTGTGATAGCCTTCAGACAAACTGCATCCCAAACCAGGAAACAAATTTAAATAACAAATTAGAGCAGAGGTAGAGAAAGCTACGGATGGTTTAGTTGATGAGGCAGTGACTTGGGAGTCAGGAGACGTGGGCTCAGCCATAGATGCCCTTAATGACTTTGAGCATGACACTATCTATCCTGTGTCTTAGTTCCCCATTTCTAAAGTGGGGATAACACCTCCCTATTACAAGGCAGTGTTGTGAAGATACAGTAACTCCTCACTTAAAGTCGTCCGGTTTAACGTTGTTTCGTTGTTACGTTGCTGATCAATTAGAGAACATGCTCCTTTAAAGTTGTGAAATGCTCCCTTCTAACGTCGTTTGGCAGCCTCCTGCTTTGTCCACTGCTTGCAGGAAGAACAGCCTGTTGGAGCTAGCTGGTAGGGGTTTGTAATCAGGGTGGACCGGCAGCCCCCCAATTAGCATCCCGCTCCCCTACGTTCCCTGTGCAGTAGCTGCCCAGCAGGCTATCAATTGCTGGGCAGTTCAGCTGTCCCTCCCCACACTTCCATGTGCTGCTTCTGCTCTCTGCCTTGGAGCTGCTCCCAGAGACTCCTGCTTGCTGTGCAAGGGGAGGGAAGGGGGGAGGCTAATGTCAGGGTGTCCCCTTCCCCCCTGCTCCTACACCCTGCTTACCCCTTCTCCATATAGAGCAGGGTGGGGACACGGACGGAGCGAGACAGAGAGAGCTTGGGGCAGCAGCTGCTGTCTCAACTTCCTGATCCACTTAAAAAGACAATGCACTTAAGAGTGGGTCAGCTTACTTAAAGGGTCAGGGTGCATCTCTCGCTCTCTCCCACACACAAGCTGTGTGTCTGTCTCTGTCTGCTATGCTGTCTCCCCTCCCCTCCATTCCTGCTGCCTTGTAGCATGTGAGAGGCTACATTAACAACAGTGTGTTAACCCTTGAGGGCTCAGCCAGTGCTAGTTCATCATTTAGCAGCAAGGCTTTCCCTGGGAAATATCCCATCCAATTCCACCCTCTGACTTCACCACCTCAACCAAGCTTCACCATCATCATAGCTGTGAACAGTATTAAATTGTTTGTTTAAAACTATATATATATAGTTTTTTGTCTGGTGAAAAACATTTCCCTGGAACCTAACCCCCCCTATTTACATTAATTCTTAGGGGGAAATTGGATTCGCTTTACATCGTTTCGCTTAAAGTCGCATTTTTCAGGAACATAACTACAATGTTAAGCGAGAAGTTACTGTCAAATCCGTTGATGACTGTGATGTGCTCAGATGCTCTGGAGGTGAGTGCTGTGTAAGATCCTAGATAAATAATGGCAAGCAAGGAAAGATGATTTCACAGAGAAAGACACACAGGTAGCCTCTTCCAGGCAGATGGGAGGGTTCTTGCAACCACTGCGACCAGATTGTCTGGAGGGACAGTGTGGGCTAGAGAAGGAGAGAGATTGGAATAGGAGGATATAGAAAGAGACGAGGTTAAGAAGTCAGAATAGAAAGAGCCAGGTCAGCAATTTTCTGGCCTTTGCTTTAAAATGATGAAACCTCAAAACAACCACTGAGGATTTGCAAAAGCAACGAGTGAGAGAGAGAGCGAGAGCGAGAGAGAGAGCGAGCGAGAGAGCATTTATGTAGTAGCCCAGTGACACTGGAGGTGCTGCCATCTGAACGTGAATAGGTGAAACTGACAAGTCAAGGTGACATCAGAGCCAGTTTATAGCAGCAAGTAAAAGATCATAAGGAATCTGATTCAAAACAGATTAGGAGGTAATTCCCCTGCCTGCACTACGCAGTGAATGGTTAACACAATGTCCTTTACAGATGCAAAACCCCTGAAATGCCTCTCTAGGGAGAAAGGAAAAAACAACCAACCGACAGATAGAAACTCAAACCTCACAGTTCTTTTGAATTCAGAAGGAAAAATGTTCAGAGGGAATGTTATTTAGACATTTTCCTCAATGATGCAGAGGAAGACAGAACATGTTTTTAATTGCCAAGCCAAATGGTTATGCATGGGTCTTGTCATGCTTGTGAGAACTTGTTCCTTCAGAGCTGCCCCCGCCCCACTGCACCTTCCTCCCCCCCCCCCCACTGAGATGGGCTTGCCAAGACTTTGTCTCAGAGTGGTCACAGTTAAAACATGAAGCTTCACAGGTATTTTTGGAGAAGACGTCAATCTGTCAGAGGTGTCATCAGAACTGGATATATCTGCCCATCTGTTACCACTTGCTAATTACAGATTCGACTACTAATTGTCATAAATCTCGGCACAAAACATGCAACAAAATGAACGTGAAAAAAGAAATGGACCAAACAGATTTGACAGCCGAGTCACAAGGCAGAAACGATCAGTCCTTGTGCCACCGTGAGCCCTTTCACTGTTTAATATTCCAGTGGATACATTTATTGTTGTGTCAGTTTGCTTGGGGCAACATTGCTGACATTCCGTAACAGGAATGGTGCGTGAACATGGCAAGAAATAAACCAACTTCTCTCAGGAAGATTTTCCCTAATAAAGCCAGACATTTCTTTAAGGGCAGCCCTGGCTGTGTTACAAGGCAAAGTCTCACAAAACTATAGGGCTTCCTTTCTCAAGGGTCAGACTGGCATGAACATCAGCGTTAATCCCCAAAATGAAAGCAAACCTCTGTCAAGAAACCGTCTCCTGTCATAACTATGTGAAACCACAAATTGTGCGTGGTTTTGATGCGAAACCAGATTGCCCCCTGAAACTGGGCTCCAAAACTTAACACTCTGCAGATTTGATTAACCTAACCTTAGTTCTGAGTCTAAAAATAAACCCAAACCTAAGCGAGTTTCATGCAGCTTTGGGTCTCATGTCCAGCATTTTAAACAGATCTAGTTATTAATATTTTAAAGTGCGGTTATACTCCGAAAATTGACAGGGTCCTATGTGTTTTTGGGTACCTCAATTTTTGGTGGGGCCAACTTGAGACACCGCAATAGGGCCTGATGTTCAGAAAATGCTGAGCATCTGCCTTCTGAAAATCAAGCTCCTTCAAGGTAGTTCTGACACAATTACATCTGCGACTCGCTTACTGTTTAACGGACCATTTTTCCAAGTGCCCTCAAGTCCACATGGGTTGTCTTGAAGAACTGCTGAGCCTCATTGGGTTCCAAGTGATATATTCATGTGCTTCATTCTGAAGGAGCGTCTGTCATGGCAGAGAGCTAGTCTGTGAGTGGCTGGCGTCTTGGGCCATCGCTCAAAGAGGGCAGAGTTAAGCTTGCATTGTCGGAAGCAGGCCTAAAATATTAGAAAAGTCACTTTATTTCTTTGTTCAAACAGTGGCATCTGAATAAATCGGGGCTTAGTTATGGTTTTACCCTGAGGAAGGGGCAGTGCATTTGGTGCTGTGCTAGGAGCAGACCAGGAACCAGACTGTGGCTCAAAGTCACCATTGGCTTCCTGGATCTCCCTTTTGCTTTGGAAAAGGTGAATAATCAGCACCAGCCCTGTATCTGACTCCGATGACTTTCCTCGCTTGCCAACTCCCCATCTACCTATACAAGAAATAACGTTGCCAGCTAGGGTGGATGTGTAAGTCACACCCACTCTTTGTGGTACTTTGTCTCCCTCTAGTGGTGGGTGGGCCACACTAGAGGTTGATGAGCCTGCTACAGACTTAGCTAGTAGGGTTGGATCTTAGAGCTCGGGAAGTAGCGGCTTGTGCATTTAGATCCAGAAATTCTAGCTTCAGTCCCTGCTGCTGACAACCATATCATTAGCAGCTCTGAATAGGCTGCTTCTACCTACAACTTCCATTACTCCTCTGTATGGGAGAATCAGACAAGCCACAGCCTGGCCCTCTCTTTACATGAGATTTGATGGATGCTTAACCCTTTGCAGGCTGTGGTCCTGTGTAATCACAACCACTTCCACATTCATTTGGCTGGCAGTCTGGGAAAATAATTAACAGCAAAGGAGCAGACCTTTGTTTGCCATTAGCGGAATCGTAAGTAAGTGTTTTCCTTGTTTGGGAATATCTCACATTCTATTAATGCCACAACTTGGTGTTATATACTCTAAAGACAACCTTTTCAGTGGTTTAGTGTGTAAAGTAAAGTGACACTGGAGAAGGAGGGTGGTTTTTCTTTTTCTTTTTTTTGCATTGATGAAAGGGGCCATAACTAGAATTCTAGCCATGAAGGGTCAAATGTTTGACACTGAAAACAGGTTGCTTGTCCAAAATTCTTTTTTGATTGGTGATGAAAAGTAAAGAGCCACAGCTAATGATTACGGGAAAGAACGTCAGAACTTTTTATTGAGCCATATTGCTAATGCTGATGCTTGCAAAGGTATTGATACCCTAATTCTCCGAAATCAACAGGCAGTGGATGTGTGGATGAGTGAAGAGGACACGGAGAGGCAGGTTTTCTGCACCTGACTCCATTTTTGCAGGGGGCCATTTTGCACTTGCATTTTTGCACCTGTCATAAATTGTGGGTAGAAATATTTATGCAGGTTGATATGCGTTCTCCTAACATCAGAGGCAATCCATTGTTCTAGCTGCTTTCTCAAAATGCCATTGTAAAACAGAAAGCTCTTAAATGCCCTTTGATCGTTAATCAACATAACAAACTACCAAAAGCAAAAGCATGTTACCATTCCCCCACCATTCTGTCCAAACTAGGGCTTTTACAGTTAGGTTAATAAACCGGATCTGGTTTGTACAAGGGGGGAAGTGAGCCTGCTTTAGTAACTGACCTCCTCCCTCATGGGATATCCATCTACCTGTTTGTGCTTGCCAATCAGGTACCTAGATGTCTTTTTGTGCCCCCAATGAACTACAGGTGCAAAATTCAACCCACAACCATCGAAGCCGGATTTAGATCCTGCTGCAAAGCTTTCCAAGGCAATGAATTCAGACAGTGCATTTGAACAGGTACAATGGGTAGGTCCATGCTGCAACTGGGAGGTGTGATTGCAGCACACGTGGGCATACCGGAGATAGCTGTGATTTAGCCAGCTCACTAAGAAATAGCAATGAAGCTGTGGCAGCATGAGCTAGCCACTCAAGTATGTATCCAGGGTTCCAGGCGGGCTTGGACTTGAGTGGCTAGCCACTGTGACTTCTGTGCTATTTTTAATGAGCTAGCTAAGGACTACACATGCTCAAATCTCACTTCTCGGTAGCCATGTAGACATACCCAATGTCTCCCTTCACCAGAGTGCTGGGATTTTAGGGTGATGATTCTGGGGGGGAAGAGGGGGGTGTCTGCACAGTGTATGCCAGAGCTGTGTATCCCTTCTAGCCTGTTGTGGCAGGTAGCTACACAGCTCAGCAGGCTAGCTGCAACTCACACAAAAGCGTTCCCATTTGCCAAATGAGTCAGCCCTGAGCACATTCACGTGTCCCTGCTTTAATACATGCAGAGAGCGTCCGCCAGGTGAGACAAACCTAATTCTACCAGCCCTATTAGGAGGCAAGTCAGCATGCTGGCCACAAGAATTCTTTGTTTGAGTCTCAGCTGTTGCATGAGCCATGCCACTGCAAAAGGGGACTCCATGCATGGGGAAAGTCAGCCACCAGTTGGCAGACACATTGCTTGTCATCTCTTTGTCATTCTCTGGCAAACCACAGGGTCCCGGGGGTCACATCTGGATAATTGGACATGCCCCAAAAGGTCAGTGCTTGAGCGGATTGGGCACTGCAAACAATTTTAAAAACAGAAATCTGGTCTTTGGTATTTTGCAAAGAAGGGCCCAGCACATTGGATAAGGTGCCCTTGGTAAATAATTTGCCTGGCTCTGCTAGCTGCTTACAGAGATTCTTCTTTAGCTCAACTAGTGGGACCTGTGCTTTAAGGCCCTAAATCAGAAAAGCACTTAAGAATGGATTTAAGTCCATACTGATGCAAGAAAGACCTTAAGAACGTCCTTGACTTCAGTGACACTTTTGCATGTGCTTTAAGTTAAGCAGGTTCTTAAGTCCTTTCCTGAATAGAAATGCTTTCCCGATTCAGGGCCTTGGAATAGGATGATCCGGGCTGTGTCCCTGATGCCCCCTCTGAAGATCCAAGTGTCAAGCCATACAGTGTACTGGTAATGTCACCACTGGGACATGGGCGGTCTGACCTAGTGGTCGGAGCAGGAGTCAGGCCAGGTCAGATACAAGGAGGCCAGGGTCTGAGACAGGCCAGAGACAAACTGAGTGTCAGGTGTCAGGCACCAGGTTGCCAGGAGACCAGAGTCAGGCAGTAAGAGCAGGTATTGCAAGCGAAGCAATCCAAAACAGGGGAACCCAATTGCATGGACAGTTTCCTGTTCCTCTGCTTCGTTTAAATAAGAGCTGGGAATGAGTCAGGAGCCACAATGTTCCACCAATCAGAGCCCAGGACTTGAGACCTCTGTCAGAGTTCAGCTTCTATGCTGGTACCTGTTAGCACATCACTGGGTGGTGGGTTGGAACGTGCCACTGCTCAAGAGTCTTGTAGAGCTGTGTCCAAGGCCAGTTGTCCCTGACAGATAATTAGGAAGACCTATGTGGCCATGGACTTACTAGAGTGCGTTAGCAACTGGGTCAATATCTTGTTGGTGTACACAACATGCAGGCACCTTCCATGTATCTCCTGGAAGCAAAAATATCCATGAACGTTTGCTTCTGCCCTGAGTGTGCTGAATGCTGGAAAGCCACGTCCTCTTTACATATAACTCTTAGAACTTCTGTTCTGGTAGAGGGGGAAGTGGGCTTGCAACTGTTCTTTTGTGTTGGGCACAAAGGGTAGGGAGGGCTCAAAGAAGCAGAACTAGATGACGTTCTCGCCTCACCTTCAAAGGGCTTCCTCTTCCCTTTCTCTTTGCATGGTGGATTTTTTAAAAAGACCACCCTTTCCCTTTTGCAGGGTGAGGGTTTTAAAAGGAACGGTGCGGTGGGGTGTTTCCTTCTGACGGAGCCTTGCAAAGGTGAGGAGTTCATAGGAGGTTCCCTCTTTGTGACATACGTTCTGATTGGTTGGCTTGAAGGGGAGAGCTGGTTGGATTTCTGTTCCGTGGAACATGTTGATTTTTCATTGTAAAAACAGAACCTCAAATTTTTCTGTTGAAGACTGGCTTTCCGCCAGAAAGTTTTCAGTTTTGGGCCACAAACTTTTCAGTTAGGGTGGTTTCCATTTTTCCCGAGAAAGCAAACACTTTTTGCGAAAACTTTCATTTAGTTAAAAACCCCAATTTTCGATTGAAAACCAGGTTTGACAGAAAATTTTTCTCCAGTCCCAGCTTAGGGTGTAGGGACAGTGTAGGTTTGCTTGGGCTGTCCTGGGCTTCCCATTAGAATTGTCCATTGGCAGATGTGCTTAGATGGCCCAGCCAATAATCAGCAGGCTCCATGAAATTCAAAATAACCCCCAAAGTCTCAATTTCCTCCTAGTTTAGAGAGAACATTGTGACAATTGAAACAAAATGAAATGGCAGGCCAGGAACATTAGATTCCTTGATCGTCTTCCCTGTGTGTGTGTGTGTGTGTGTGTGATTCAAATTCGTAGGAGTGAGTCTGGTGCCCATGAAATTGAGGATCTATTAGCACTAATTAGATCTAAGAACAGTGCAGGTATCTACTGGCTAAGCTTCCTCCCCCATAGAGATTTGAAGATAGGCCCTGTGCTAGGTGCTGTATCTACAAAGAAAAAGAGACTGTCTCTGCCCTGAAGAGCTTGCATTATAAAGAGACAAGACAGATGAAGGGCAGGAGAAAGGGAGTATTAGTATCCCCATTTTACAGACAGGGGAACTGAGGCTAAGTCTATACTTAAAACGCTGCAGCTGCATTGCTGTAGTGCAGTGGTTCCCAAACTTGTTCCGCCGCTTGTGCAGGGAAAGCCCCTGGCGGGCCGGGCCAGTTTGTTTACCTGTTGCATCTGCGGGTTCTGCTGATCGCAGCTCCCAGTGGCCGCGGTTCGCTGCTCCAGGCCAATGGGAGCTGCGGGAAGCGGTGGCCAGTACGTCCCTCGGCCCATGCTGCTTCCAGCAGCTCCCATTGGCCTGGAGCAGCGAACCACGGCCACTGGGAGCCGCGATTGGCCTAATCTGCGGACACAGCAGGTAAACAAACCGGCCCGGCTCACCAGGGGCTTTCCCGGCACAAGCGGCGGAACAAGTTTGGGAACCACTGCTGTAGTGCTTCAATGTAGACATTCACTACAGTGATGGGAGGGGTTCTCCTGTCACTGTAGCTAATTCACCTCCCTGAGAGGTGACAGCTAGGTCGATGGAAGAATTCTTCCATCAGTATAGCGCTGTCTACAATGGGGGGTAGGTCGGGACAGCTGTGTCACTCAGGGGTGTGGATTTTTCACACCCCTGGAAGATGTAGCTAAACCAGTGTAAGTTTTCAATGTAGACCAGCCCTGAGAAATTAAAGAGATTTACTCAAATTCAAACAAATCTGTGAAAGAGCCAGAGATTGAGCCCAATATGACAGTCCAGTGCAGCTAACCCCAAGACCATATTTCTCTTAATGCTCAGTACCTAAATCAGAGGTTGAACCCAGGTATTCAGAGAAATAAACAGAGGGATTTGTGTGTCTGTCTCATGGTTCTTTTTCTCGTGCTCAAGATCAATGATCTTAATTTACGATGCAGGCACTCAACGCCCCTTTAAAGAAATGCAAGACTAGATTCAAGCTAAACATCAGCCATGACTCATGACCTGCTTGGGGGCACATCACTTTGCTTTATCATTCCAGAACGCAGCATTGGAAGTAAATTGCACACCGAGATGAAGGGAAACACTCCGAGTGAGTCAGTTGTTCAGATGGCAGACATCACCAACACTCGAACCCAGAAGTGACCCTCGCAAAGGACGTCCCTACCAAATCCCTAATCACGGTCCAAAACCGAAGGCTCCGATCGATTTTTAACCCAGGTACTAGAGAGTGGCCAGAAGCCAGGCACGTATTTCTAGAACTCAGAGACGCTGAGCTCAATGGCAGGTTTTAGCTCTCGTCAGCAGCTGGGTCTGTGTGTGGTTTTCCCTTTGCCATTAGCTCCAGGCAGATTGGAAGTTTTATTCCTCCTGCAAGGCACAGTGGGAAGGGCTGACAAGATGGGTTCAATGATTGAGTAATGCTGATCATTAATCAAGAGCCTTCTGCAGATTTTTCCCCCCCCCCATAAATGTTCCTAGGAGGGTGTTGAGCAGCCTCAGTGTGAGTCAGCAGCAGCTGAGGGCGCGCAGTGCTCTGAAGTGGGTGCCCCGCACATCTCAGGATTTACCGCTTCAGGCCCCAGATGAGTAGCTGTATTTTCAGCCCGGATCAGGGTCATTCAAGATTACTAGCAGCAGTGGTGTTACAGTACCAGCCTTGCACTAGCAGCAGTGCAAATGGGCAGCGAGGCCCCTAATGGGGATTCGGTGCCTAAATACCTTTGCGGATCTGGGCCTGAGGCAATGTATGTCGACAGGGTGAGTCCCCTGCTCGGGTACACATACTTGCACTCGCTCAATGAAGAGCAGTGTAGCCACAATAGCACAGGTAGCAACAGCCTGGCTTAGCCGTGCGGAGGACAAACCCTCCCGAAACCGGTGGGTACAGACTCAGCACAGTTAAGCCATGGATGCCTCATGGGGGGGGGTGCCTCAGGGCGGGGAGGGGGTGGGGAGCTGCCACAGGGGGGGGGGGTGGGGGGGCTCAAGGTGGAAGTTTCGCCTAGGGCACGAAACTTCCTTGCACCGGCCCTGGCTAAGCCAAGCCTCTGTTCCTGCTGCCTTGGGTACACTGCCAGCTCGATGAGTGGAGAATCAGGCCCTTTCTGTCATTCAGTTTTCTAGTAAACATTTCTGCAGCATAATATTAATTAGGGACTCTCCATCCTGATACAGTATCACACTTAACCTGCTATTCCCTGTTAAATCATCTTCCCTGACATGTGAAATTCAGGCTGCCTTTGTTAGATTAAACCCTTTTTATCTGACCTGCCTTTAAGCTTCATCTACTTAGTCGTATCACTGGGTAGGTAACAGAAAATTGCCAATATGTCACCTAGTGGGTAAATCAATTCATGAAAGGCGGCCTAGTGCTGTTAGATTGACTGCAGAACAGTTCTTTTCTTTTTTTTCCAAGCATATCTTCCTCAGCACACCTGGGTATTCCTCCTGAGGGCTCAGGAAAAAAAGTTTGCATTGCCTTGTTCTTAATTAGCTACATCCCTTCTCCTTTATATAATAGGTGAACGTGATTTGCTCCACAGTGTGTATTCCTAAGAGAGGCACCAAAAAGAAAAGGTCAGATTACTGCTCCAGTGATGTGGAAAGCAGGGGAAGGAGCTAGCGGCAGCATTATCGCTAGTGACAATCAGGGATGTTTTCTGCATCTGTTCTGGGAGGCCGGGTGCTCTAGTGAAAGGTTCCTCAGGCTTTTACACAGCATAGAGCACATCTTTCTAGAGAGGACAGCCAGGATGCTCAAAAGCGGGTGGGGAATTTTGGGTGCCTCAAAAGTTGACCCAGACAATCAGGCATGGGAGAAGAGGCATCCATGGGGTGAAAGCCAAGTCACTAGTGATTTTGGGTGCCCAACTTGAGATACTTTAAAGGGGCTTGATTTTTAGAGGGCACTTTCTGAAAATCAGGGCCCCTTTAAGGTATCTCAAGTTAAGCACCCCAAATCACTAGTGACTTGGCTTTTGTCCCACGAATGCCTCTCTTCCCACATTCGGTTGTGTAGATCAATCTCCTTCACAAACACAATCACACCCTAGCTCCTCTCCCATTTGTGGTCCCATTGCATCCCTGGGGCAGCTAAATAGAAAGCTACATTAAGAACATATTAATGTATTTTAACCTTCTTTTACTGCAATTTGGAAGCTGCAAACAAGGAGGAGAAGCCAACATTATGTGACTTACTGGCACGCTGCAGATGGTCCACAGTCCACCAGTGGTCCACAGCGCGCAATTTAAGAGGTCTGGGCTAGTGGATTAAGCATGAGGCTGAAGACAGGTAAGCGGGAGCTCTAATTAGGGCTGGTTGCAATTTTTCTGTCAGAAATTAGCTTTTCAATGAAACAATTTTTTTCCCTAAAAGAGTTTATTTTCTATGGAAAATGTTGACTTTTTGTTGAAAAACCCAAACACCCCCAAATTGAAAAGTTTTCAGCTGCACAATGAAATATTTCAACTGGAAAGCTACAACCCCTTTCATTCATATACATATACTTGATGTGAGCGTTTTGGGGTTGTTTGGTTTTTTTTTATAAAAATGTTCATTACTGAAAGTCAGTGGGACTTAGGTTCCTAAATCATATAGGTGCTTTTAAAACGTTTACCCCTTGTCTCATTCTATATCCGTAAAGGACACTGGGGCTACATAAATCATTATAATTAGACTGAATCAAACCTTGAGAGTTCTACTTGTTCCTTACTCAGTGGAAACTCTTACTGAAGTCATAAGCAAGTAACTGTGTCAGGAACTGTTCTAGCGCTTGTAGAGTACTTGGAGGATATAAAGCTGAACATCATAGGATGCTAAGAGCTATTAATGTGTCACATATAACCAAGACACAGAGCCTGGGATACAATCATTGCATGCATCTAGCTATTCTGAAGACGATATTTTGGACCCTGTGGGCTCGGTTCTCCTCTAATTTACACTGTTGTAAATCAGGAATAACTCCTTAAAGTCATTAAAGTTACTTCAATGCGAGAGGGAAAATCAGGCCACAGGATACACATTATCTTAAAGCCTGCTACTGAACCACTGTCACAAAAGTCTCTGGAAAATATGGACTAATGTGGATTTCTGCTAATTCCATAAACAGTGTATTTAATTTCCTCGGGCAAACCAGACTAACCCTTCCTTTGAGGGCAGCTATAGTTTTGAATGGGCTGCAAGTAAATCCCCTGGGGCTCAGTTATCACTGATCACCGTTTGGTCTGTTGGATATTGCTAAGGGAAATTTACTGTGATTGTCTGTGATCAATGGCATGTGCTCATACCCATTATGAGACTCAGTCAGTCCACTGACACTTGGTTCCTAGGAGAATAGGGTTGCTGCTTTCAAACCTTTTTCAGCTCTCACGGTCTTCCTCCCCTTCCCCCACTTTTAAAACCCAGCTGTTCAAGCTCAGAAAAGAGCTTAGACAGCGAGCTACTGTAGTGAAAGGGGGATGTTGTCGTCCAAAGCAGGTTGCATTTAATTAAAGTGCCCATCTTATGGTTTTGTTGGTTTCATTCTGTCTCATGCTCTTAGCAATCAGAAGAATATTTGAAAAGAACAATACAGCTCCTGCAGCTGGATCCAATCCTAGGAAGATTATTGAGTCTTGGTAGCTGAAGAGTGTGTGTGTGTGTGTGTGTGTTGAGTTCAAGTACAGCTGATGACTCATGTTGGGGAAGGGGGGGGGGTTCTGTATGATTGCCAGTGAATTCAAACACAAGCTAGTGGGCTTGATGCAGGAATCACTAGATGGAATTCTATGACCAGTTCTGTGCAGAAGTTTAAATTAGTTCATCATGGCCCCTTCTGGCTTTAAAATCTATTAATTACTTTTTCCTACAGAATTTGGATCGGACTCACATGCTAGCAGTCTTTCTTCTAGCATTTTACCACTCCCAATTCTGGCCTGGGCCAGACCAAGAAATGGAGATATCCCATCTCCTAGAACTGGAAGGGACCTTGAAAGGTCATCGAGTCCAGCCCCCTGCCTTCATTAGCAGGACCAAGTACTGATTTTGCCCTAGATCCCTAAGTGGCTCCCTCAAGGATTGAACTCATGACCCTGGGTTTAGCAGGCCAATGCTCAAACCACTGAGCTGAAATGAGGGAGAAATTAAGTAATTCAAAGGGCTTTAGTTAGTTAGTTTTAGTTTTAACCATAGAAAGACAAAGGAGAAAGACCCAGCATGAGGTCTGGTCAAAGTTGTAGGCTGGATTTTTATCCTAACTGGCTCGGCCATCCCTCATCTTGACTACTATCTGATGCTTCTTGTTCAACATCCATCCCATGTGAATCATCTCATGTAGCTTTGAAGCCATTTCTTTCTGTAGCAGAACCAGTGCTGCCCTTGCCCGTCCCTGCTCACCAGCACATTTTCCCTCCTGCAGACCTGCCAGCACTCACTGATTTGTGTAGAGACGCCTTCATTTTAGATTCGTTGTAAAACAGCTTACTCCCTTCTTGTATGTGCTTCAATTAGATGTTTAGGGCTAGTCCCAAAAAGGGAGGTGCAATGATCCAGGTGCAAAACTGCATGCAGCTACACGCTTGCAATTACGTGCACCGTAACCCTGCTTGTACACAATTCTTTCAGCTATAGACCTGCCACTAATCTGCACCAACACGACATTCTACGTGCTGATGAATGCGCAAATGTCTAGTTAGGCAGTTAGCTTGCTATCTGCATGGGCATTTATTCTTTTAGCATGGCATTGCAGTAATTTTGTGGGCATTTGCAAACATATTTTTGCACGGATACGTCCCTCAATCGGATAACACAGTTTGACAGCCCTGTTCTTCCTTAACCCTTTACTGAGTCAGCTTGCATGATTTGGTTTCTGTCCAGTGACCTTATGAATCTTTGGGTTGACTGCTAGGACTTCTCTAGGTTACTGGGATTTCTCTCTTCATTCTTTTGTTCCATGGAAGAGTTGGGAAAACCAATTCAATTGAAATAAGAAATATAGAGAGGCTTGAGACTTCATTTTTCAGTGGGTGCAATGGGGGATCAGGCAAATAATAGATGAAAATGTTTGTCAA